>NC_045788.1:23958920-24558920 GCF_009873245.2 Balaenoptera musculus
AGAAGCTTCTTCATTGAGCACATGCGATGAGGACACAGAGCCAGAGGGCTTCCATTCGGCTTAGAAGCCCCTGGACTGGCCCCTGGCAGGTGCTCCGCTGCCATGGGATTAATAATGACACTGTTTAGCCTCGTCCCTTCAGGTCGGCTTTTACCTCCAAGTAAGTTCAGTCTGGGCTGACTCTGCTACCAAATGAATTAGGAAATGCTTTTGCTTTTCAGGGCCGTTTAGATTTCTGAACTACTGACGACAGCTTGTGGATTTATACTGTTATTTCCACTGTAGAGGTGAGTCACCTGAGGATCAGAAAGGTTGGGGATTTGGTGCAGTTTATACATCTGTGAGCTGAACACAGCTTGGCCTAGTTCCAGAACCCATGTTCTTTCTACTACAGCCTGCCTCCTTCTGGCCACATGAAGGTCCCCTGCTTGTGTTTTCCTGCGTCTATGTGGCTGGGGGATGTCCCAGAGTTGTAAAATGAGAGCTGTGGATTGGATGACCTAGAAGGTTCCTTCCTGACCCCTCATTCCATAACTCGAAGCAAACACATGTTCCACTGTCTACAATGGGGTATATACATCCAAGTGGATGCCTAGGAAGGGAAATCTGCCCCCTTTAAGACCTCTTTTCCAAAATGTAAGACCCTGGTGCTTTTGGACCAAGTGACATATGTGAATCCCTTGATCCCTCTGTGCCTTGATGGCACTGCTCTGGCTGCAGCATGGGTGGTCTTAACTGAGACAGGAGACCCGGGCTGGTTAATGCTACACTTTCTGGGGGGCAACACAGAAGACCCTTAAGTACACTAAGGCCCCAGAGCTATAATTAAAGCTCTGATTTTTTTTTTTTGGAGGAGTTGGGGGTGAAGGTGGGGGAAGAGACCCTTTAAATTGAAGAACTTGTGGGTATAAATCTCTCTTCTCATCTGTCTTTATTTTGGAGTGTGTTTAAGGATACATATATATAATATGCATTCCTCTTCCCATATATCTCTATGCTTATATCAACTCATAAATAAAATATACAGCTGCTCGGCTGAAATGTATTACTTGTCTGCAAGATTCCTCCTGCAGGTTAATATCTCCTGCCAGGGGAGCTGCCCTGGTTTGTATTGACTTTCAATGACCTACTTGTATGCACTGGTTCAGGCAGGGTTTAACAAGTGGTCTGGTAGATATGTGCATCTGCATGTATTCTTCATTTTTACTTTATTTTAGTATTATTTGGCTTCACTACACCAAAAATCAATAGTATGTGTATAAAGTTAACTTGGCAATTGCACCTTTAGACAGGAAACCTGTCATGAACAGATACTTTAAAAAAAAATGTATTTATTTATTTATCTATTTATTTATTTATTTAGGCTGTGCGGGCTTTCTCTAGTTGTGGCGAGCAGGGGCTACTCTTCATTGCGGTGCACAGGCTCCAGGTGTGCAGGCTTCAGGAGTTGTGGCTTGCGGGCTCTAGAGCACAGGCTCAGTAGTTGTGATGCACGGGCTTAGTTGCTCCACTGCACGTGGGATCTTCCCGGACCCGGGCTCAAACCCGTGTCCCCTGCATTGGCAGGTGGATTCTTAACCACTGAGCCACCAGGGAAGCCCTGAACAGATACTTTTGGAAATGGCTCCGGAGGGGAGACTAATTCATGCTGTTTATCATTCTACAGCTGTTCTGTTATTGGCATAATCGGCATTTTCCCGATAACTGCCTTCAAGATCTTCAGTGCTTATGGGAGAGAGAACCTTGAAAACGGAACCCACCTGAGGACTGCACATCATTGTGCAAGTTCCCTTTCTGTTGTTGAATGTGATCTGAGACTGAGGTTGGCGGCTGTGAATTTTAGTATGTTACTGTCAATCACGGGAGCTTATCTGAGTCTATTTGGCTTGGAATTGGAAATTCCTGAATAATGTGACATTTAAGCATTGAGTAGTCTCAGAATCAGAAGGCAGTTTAATCTCCATGATCAGATTTTAAAATATGATTCCTACAGTATTTACTAATACTGTAGGAATTCCATCTTTGAGCACAAGTCAGTGTTTTGAATGTGCCCGTAACACTTGCAGGAGGTATTTCTTGTTAAAACCAAGCATTCAGTTAGGGACCAGAGAGCAAAAAAAAAAAAAACATTTATAAACCTCTTTTCTTACACACATCTGTAAAAACAAATAGAACAAATAATATGAGATGATGAAACGTAAATTCATATAAAATGCTGTAGAATATACTCAGCCAAGTCAAGCACTTGGTGCATTGTGAATAACTGTTTCTTGTAAACTAAATTACAAAAAATTGGATAAAAAAATCAATGGACTATTATTTATGTTCCATTTAATCTAGGTGCTTTAATAATGTCTATCTGGCCAAATACAATATTGATTTTTCATTGCTGTGGGATTCACTTAACCTCAAACAAAACTAAAGAAAACTAAACCCCAATTGCTTACCCTCTCTTGTAATTGTTGGTGTTTACAGTGGGAAACAACACGTTGAATTTAGGCAGCTGATGGCGACAGGGGAAGAGATGTAGGAGCCTTGGTTTTCTGCCTGTTTTCAACTGACAAACACTTATATTAGGTGTGAGATAATAGAAAACGTATATATATATGTGTTGGTCTTTGACCCTGGCTCCTGACACTGGGCTCCTGAATCCCTTGTAAATTCCTAAGTCATAAGCGTACTCGGAGCATCTTTTGTTCTAATGAGGTGACTCTGGGTGGGCTTCTGGGTGGCTCCTGGATGGAGACTGGTCACCAGAAGGACAAGCCATGATTAGAAGCTTAGAATTTTCATATCCACCCCCATCCTCCTGAGAGGGGAGAGGGGCCAGAAAAGAAGTTAAAAATTGGTCATGACTACGTGAGGACGCCCCCATAAATTCCCTGCAGTAGGGGGTTTGGAGAGCTTCCAGGTGGGTAACCACATCCATACCAGGGGGGTGATGCCTCCCAACGACACAGGGGCAGAAGCCTCTGCGCTCGGAACCCTCCCAGACCTTGCCCTATGTATTGCTTCATCTGCTGTTCATGTGCATCTTTTATCATATCCTTTAATAAGCTGGTACATGTAAGTGTTTGCCTGAGTTCTGGGAGCCTCTCTAATGAGTTAATCCAACCTCAGGAGGGAGTCGTTGGAACCTCCTATCTACAGAGCAGGTGATAAGCTGGGCTTGTGGCTGGCGTCTGAAGTGGGTGGGGGTAAGGGTAGCCGCCTTGTGGGACTGAGCCCTTACCTGTGAGATGTGACGCTATCTCCTGGTAGGTAGTGTCAGGATTGAGCTAAATTGCAGGACACCCCGACATCTGGTGACCGGAAGTGTCAGAAGTGAAATGCGCTGGGTGAGTAGTAAAGGAGATTACCAGGAAAGAAGCACAGCAGAAAGGAACTGGGTGTCCTCTACTCCGGAAGGAAAAATCTGGTACGAGTAGGGTAAGGCTCAAATTCGTACTGTGCATTTTCAAATATATCATATATTAAATGATAAGGCAAGACTATTGCCAAACAAGGTACCCAGTAAGTGTGTGACAAGGAAGCCCAGAAGTCTAGTGGAGGAGACTGCTTCAGACAAAAGTAGAAGTTCCAGTTTCTATTTTACATTAACTTTTTGAGAAAATCAGTTGTATTCCAAGTGGGTTGTCCAAATACTGAAAGAAAAGAAATTTTCAGGTGAGGGAGGGTAGAGGGGTGGAGGGGGGGCAGTGGCAACCCCTAGGGCCTTGCCCAAGCTCTTTCTGACAGGCCTTGTGCACTATAATTTCTAATAGTTGCCTAATTTAAATCTTATTTTGATTTCGTAATTCACATGTCAGTGTCTCCATTTTGCAGATGAAGAAACTGAATACTCAGAGAGGTTGAGTTGCTTGCTTTAAGGTCACACAGCTCTTGCTTAGCAGGACTGGGGTTCTAAACTTGATCGTACAGCATGTTTTTTCTACACATGTCCCATGTAGGAAATAGATAGAAATGTGTCAAAAATAACATTATCATGGGGATTAATACATGTACAAGATGGAGGAGTTGATCAGAAGATCATTGATTGAAGTCCTATCTGTGATAAAGTTTAATGATTTGAGATTGGATTAGAAAAAGCTGAAGTCACCTCTGGAAGTCCATGAACAGAAATTAGTTTGCAGATAGGTTTTGTTTTGCCTGTTGATGAAACAGGTAAACATCTGAGGTTAAGATTTTTTTTTTTTTTTTTTTAAAGCTTGATGGTATTCACATTGCTTAATTTGTGTCATGCTTTATTTATTTATTTTATTTCTTTATTTATGGCTGTGTTGGGTCTTCGTTTCTGTGCTAGGGCTTTCTGTAGCTGTGGCAAGCGGGGGCCACTCTTCATCGCGGTGCGCAGGCCTCTCGCTGTCGTGGCCTCTCTTGTCGTGGAGCACAGGCTCCAGACGCGCATGCTCAGTAATTGTGGCTCATGGGCCCAGCTGCTCCGCGGCATGTGGGATCTTCCCAGACCAGGGCTCGAACCCGTGTCCCCTGCATTGGCAGGCAGATTCTCAACCACTGCGCCACCAGGGAAGCCCCTAAGATTTTTTTTGAGCTAACATTAAAACAAACACTAAACCTTATATAAACTTTATATAAAAATCTGAATAATCAGCAGATCTGGCAATTGAGTCTGCACTCCTGAAAGGTAACAAACAGTTGGTTCTGAGTACCAGCTGTTCACTTTAGATGTTGTCTGCAGTTTTCCACTTTGCCATAGTCCCTACCAATCCCTAATGTCTCCCTGACACTGAAGCCATGTATCGATTGCTTTTACTTCTTTTTTTCCCCTCAAACCTGGCAGCTCCCTTTATTTGTCCTGCCTGCTTTGTCCCTGTAGGCACTTTTAGGTGGGTTTCCTGCTACAGAAAGCAGTAGAAGCTAAAAGAAGAGAGACTTGCATTCAAGAATCTACCATGCCACTAATCAGTTCTATGATCTCAGGCTAATGCATTAACCACTCTGAGCCTCAGATTCCTCATCTGTTACGTGGGGATGATGAATGATTTGGGGAAGATTAAATTAAAAAGTTTATGAGATTAGGTTCAATAAATGTTAACTGACTCTAAGACATTCTTAGAAAACAGTTCTTAAAGAAATTTTGCCCTCACCACTAATCCACAGAGGATGCTAAAACTTGACAGTGTACCAACAGCCTCTCACATCCATCTTATAGCTAACCTTTCAAATCACCTACACCCTTTTCTAGACCATTTTTTGCTCTCTTTCATTCTTCCTTTAGTCAAATGATTTTTAATTGTGCTTCAGACCGTTTCCAACATTACTGTAATTACATAGCAACATCTTTTCATAATACGAAATGGAGCAATTGAGCAAAACATGCAAAGGCCCCTGCCTCCCCAACACCCCTTCACACAGCTGCTCATGGTACCCCTTCTTTGCCCATTGGGAGATGAGTTGCCCACACTTTCTGGCATGTGGCTACCATTTTGGATCTTTCCATCATCACTCCTGTTTCAAGGGCCTACAATTGTTAATAATATGGTAGTGCCCAATCATGTCTGAATAACTTTTTTCTTGACTTTAATCTAAGAGTCAGTCACAGTGGTGGTGTATTTACTTGGAAGGTACAATGGGAAGTGGCATTTGGAGTCCCAGTAGTGACAAGTAAGCGGTAGTAACCCTTGGGCTGGATGCAGGTTTTCAAAGAGTCCCTGACTTAACCTCAAACAAGAGGGAAAATGGCCCATGGAGGCCCTTACAGAAATAACTGACCTGCATTTTGGCCAAAACGTATAATTCAAATAAAATTACTCAGAGTGGAAAATGGCTTTCTCCTTGCATGAATGAGAAAGGTTGAAATGCAATTTTTGTTTTGCCCGCTGATTTCTGCATAGCATTGATCTCTTTGGACCAAGTGTTGGAAGGGTTTCCCACATCTTGGGGTTCAGATTAACCAGTGTGTGTCCATCCTGCGGGTAAACGTGGCGATCGGGAAGAGGGTGTTTAGAGGTTGTTCTGGGCAGGTGCTGAGGCAAGCAGACAGCAAAGGAAGTCTGTATGGATCTACGACCCAATGCTAACCTTTAACCAGGTGTCCATCTCATTCTGTGATTGAACTAGCCAGCGTCCTTTTTGTTGGACTTGTCGGATCATAGCTCAGAGCCTTCTTGCATTTAATGGCATGAACGTGAGCTCTTACTGGGGATGTGGGGAGGACGTGGCTCACTGGCACTATCTTCACGTGCTCCTTTCTCTTGGGAGTTCATTTCCCAAGTTCTAGGTGTGGCAAAGAGGTTCCCTGGTCTTCTGAAGAGCGAAGCTCAAGGCTGCTTAGCAGGGCATTGGCAACGCAGGACCCGCTAACTTGGAACATTCGCTGCCGGTTAAGAATAGATTTCTAAGTGTTTCAGGGTGCTCAAGCACAGCTGAACTATTTCACTTTCCATGGCTGATCTATTCTTATGCTTTGAGAGCAGCTTCCGTAGTGCAGCCAGAACACACAAGAGGTTTGTTGAGCTAGGCATCCCGGGGCTTTGAGTAGGCGGATCTATTTTGGGAGCTTGCTGTGAGAATTCTGAAACCCAATCATTCCAGATACTGAGTGTGCCCTAAGCTCTTTACCTTTCCTGCTGGAGAGGAAGGAATACAGGAGCACAGGCTGTTGGAAAAACCCTGGGGCTACCATTGCCACTTTGTGATTTTAGGCAAGTCGCATCATCCCTCTGAACCTCAGTTTCCCTATTTCTCAGACAGGGATCACTCTGTTAAATGAGAGGATAGGTGAGCAGGGTATATATGCTGTATCGCTGTATGCCTGATGCCTGGCATACAGTCGGTGCTCAAGAAATGCCAGTTCTCTTTTCTTTTTCTGATGCCCCCGTCTTTCTTGTCCTAGCAGAAAGTGAGCTGAAGGCATGGAAAGAGTGCTTAATATTTAATCTGTTATCCATCATTTTCTTTCTCTTTTCTAGAGCATTACGGTTCTTTCCTGAGAGGTGAAGAAGGCCCTAAAAGATTAAATCAGCATGTAAATTTCAGCTTAGTTCAAAGCTAAGCCCCTTAAGAAATCTTTATTTTGCAGAGGGTCCCCTGCTGTGGCAGGGGCTCAAGCACAGGAGTTGCGGGCAAGCACGCTGGCAGGGCCACTGGGGCTGCTCGCCTTAGTGTGCTGGCTCAGGAGGGCCTGGAGCGCTTGTTAAAACAGCTTGCTCGGTGGGTCCTGAACATTTGCATTTCTCACAATTCCCGGATGATCCTGATGCTCCTGGTATGGGGACCGCAAGTGGAGAAACAGTGCTTTGTGGGAGGAGACACGCAGGCAGTTGGGACTCCAGGGCTCTGGACCCATGCTGGCTTTGAAAGGCTGCATGACCTTAGGTAAGTCATGTAAGCCCTAGGAGACGTGGCTTCTTCTCTGTCCAACAACAGGCAAATAGTGTAATTTGGAAAAAGTACAATTTAGAGCAGAGCTTCCTAATCTTTTTTCTGTAGCGAGTGGCCACCCCAGGTCCTGCTACACTGATGGAGGGCTGAGGGGATCACTATTTTGGCACATCTGTAACCCATCCCGAGTGTTTGGCTGGGAAAGTCAGATTAAGTGGTTGAGAGCATGTGCTTTCGAGTCCTGGAAATCTTAGGGTGAGTCCTCCCTCTGCTTATCTGTGTGGTCTTGCAGCTGTCCGCCTAGGTCTGAGCCTCAGTTTGGTCAGCTGTGAAATGGGCCCAGTGCTTGTATCTATATCATAGGTTTGTGGTAAATATCAAACAAAGTTGTGCACGTAGAGTGCCTGGCATGCAAAGTACCTTGCATAGAGTGAAGGCTAATAAGTATTAGGTAATATTTCTTATTACTAGCTATTATTATTGCCATTTCTAAAATTCTGTGATTCACTCTTGCACCTATTCTGGACCTTATTGGAAGAAGGAGATAAACCTTCAGTGTTTAGAAATGTAAGAACATTTTTGCTTTATAAATTTTTTTATTTGGGCAGGGGCATGGCTCTAAAAGAATGCTTCTCAGACTTGAATGTGCATCCAAAGCACCTGGGGTTCTTATTAAAATGCAGATTCAGGGGGCTTCCCTGGTGGTGCAGTGGTTGAGAATCTGCCTGCTAATGCAGGGGACACGGGTTCGAGCCCTGGTCTGGGAAGATCCCACATGCCGCGGAGCAACTAGGCCCGTGAGCCACAACTACTGAGCCTGCGCGTCTGGAGCCTGTGCTCCGCAACAAGACAGGCCACGATAGTGAGAGGCCCGCGCACCGCGATGAAGAGTGGCCCCCACTTGCCACAACTAGAGAAAGCCCTCGCACAGAAACGAAGACGTAACACAGCCAAAAATAAATAAATTAATTAATTTAAAAAAAATGCAGATTCAGGCTCAGTAGGTCTGGGGCGGGGCCTGAGAATATGCATTTCTAAGCAGCTCTCAGGTGACGCCCGCACTCCGGGTCCAGCTCCTACTCCACAGACCTACACTTTGAGTGGCAAGTCTCCTCAGCAGTTGCTCTTGAACTTGGTTGCACATTGGAATCATTTGGGGACTTTTAACAACCTCAGAGCATACTCCCAGCCAATTAAGTCCCAGTCTCTGGGGTGGGGTACAAACATCAGTCATGGTTGAAGCTCCACGGCTGATCCCAACATGTAGTTTTGACAGCACTGGTTCTCAAAGTTGGCTACATATTGGAGAGTTTTACAAAATAATGATGCTTGGGTCCCACTCCCAGAGATTTTGATTTGGTCCAGGGTGAGGCCCGAGCATTAAGGTTTTCAAAAGCTCCCGGATATTTTAATGAGCAGTAAAGTTTGCGAACCTCTTTCTAAAGTCCAAAGCACTCTTTAGTAAGGCAAAGGGAGAAGTTAGATTGACTTGTATTCCAGGAGATTGAAGCAATTAATTTCCTTTCAAATGGGCCCCCTTTTCCCTAGGAGATCTGCATTGAAATATGGCCAAAATAAGAATATTTTTTACTCTTATTTTAAAGGCAAAATACTGTTTAACATCTGTATTCAGAAAGCTGTGTTGTACAGTAGCTCAGAAATAGGCTCAAGAGAGAGCATTCAGCACCTAATTCCTTCCATCACCACCTTCAGCGTGACCTTGGAAAATCTTTTCATGTTTATGTTTCCATATTTTCTCATTTGCGAAACCTGGCTAATCCTACAAAGTGACCACAGGACTGGTGTATGGTCAGCTGCAGCTTCAAAAACACTCCTGCTGCACTTCTCCCGAATTGTTCTGATTTGCTGACTACATTTGGACATTTATGCAAAATGCATACTTCGTGAGTCTTGAAAATCTGTCACATTTAAACTGTAGTTTTCTATCTCTCTCTCTCTTTTAAGGGTACCAGTTGCTTCCTGTTCTATTCACACAAAGTTTAGGCTTAACACACCCCAGGGATTCAGAAAAATCAGCAAGAGGGAGGAAATGGTTTTTGAAAAGCTGTGGTTTTGCAGGCTTGGCAGGGTCAGTCTTTTTCTTGACCCCCTAAGTGGAAACGTCCCACAACTTTCCAGTGGTCCACTTGGCTCCCCGGCTCGCGCTTCTTCTGGATGATTGCGTGTACTTTAGCTTTATGAAACAAGCTCATACATCTTTGTTTCCCTAGCGCTTAGCACACTGCCTGGAACATAGTAGGTGCTTAAGAAGTGCTGGTCCAACAAATGAATGAAGTGGCAGAAAGATGTAAAATCGGACAGTATGGAGGAGCCAGAGGATTTCAGGAAACAGAAAGGATACGATATTTAACGGGAAAAGTAGGTAAAAATAAGGTATTGATGCTAATAAATATTGAAGGGAATGAAGTGAAGGGCTGAAAAAGCTCAGTAAATGAGATGCAGGAAAGGCCAGGAGGCCTGAGTGAGGTTTGTGAGGGGCAGAGAGGATGAAGGGGCCCCTGGGACAGCTAGAGAAAAAGGGGGAAATGACCGGAGAGAAGGAAGTAAAGGTAGGGACTGACGAGGGACCTCAGGCAGTTGAAGACAGAGGAAGGGAGTGAAGGTAGGAAGGAGGAGGCGGGGGAGGGGGAGAGCTGTCATGGGGACAGAGCCTCCCAGGACCAGGACAGCTGGTCCCCTCGCTGAGGACAGACAGGAGTGGCTCAGGTCTGACTGAGGCAGGGCTGGAGGGAAAAGCCAAACCGGTGCGAGTGAAGTGGGCCACTGTCAGGGTTCATCACATTTTCTGGAATCGGATATTTTCAAACTGCATAATTCTCTTTGTTTTCAATTATCCTCTGCGAGCGAGCACAGTCCCTGCCACCTCGCAAATCCACCTCGGTTAAGCCCAGACAGCCACTGCTAACACCGGGATGACCCCTTGGCCGCCTCCCGGCCCTCCCTTTCCAGCCACCGCATCCTGCCCCTCCGCCCCCAGAGCCCCCGTTGCATCTCCAGTCATTTCCCCTCCCGACTTCCAGGCACTGCCGGCCAGTGTGACACACGGACTCTTAAGCCGCCTTCCTGTCCCCACGGACCCTCGTTCCTCCAGGGCCACTGCCAGCCTATCCGCAGCCTTTGTGCAGTTGGGAAAAAGGGGCCCGTGGGGTCCTGGGCAGATGAGTTGGAGAAAAGTGCCGGTGGGATAAGACAAGACTTGCGTCGCAGTCAGCAACTCTGCGAGGATGGTGTGTGTGTGTGTGCGCGGGGAGGGGTGTGTATACAGAGGTGTTTGGCGGAAGCTGCTCATAAAAAGTGATATTTGAACTGAGTTTTCAGAGATGAGCAAATGTTTTCCCTCTTCCAGATGGTTTTGCGGGGGGGGTGGGTGGAGCAAAGGGAAAGAACTGCTTTGGGGCAGGAATAGCGTGTGCAAAGGAGCAGAGGTGGGAAACTGTGATTTTCAATATTGCTGGAGCGTTTGTGTGAAAGGCGGTTAAGAGGGGACCCAGTGATGGAGATGAGGTTAGAACAGGGAGGAAGGACCCCGTCATGAAGGAACTTGAATGCCAGGCTCAGAACCAGATATCACTTTACAGGAACTAGGTAGTGTCTGGTTCGAAGCAAGGATGAGATGTGAGATTTGCATTTGTGAATGATTACTTTGGAAAGGTATTGTTTTTTAGTTTTTTTTATATATGATCAAACTCAGCCTCAGAGGGGTATTTATAAATGACCTGCTCCATGTCACATAGTTAATGGCAGAACCAGAACTTGACTCCGTTTTGCTGTGCTTAAACCTGGATCTCTTTACCCAGACCTCAGGTCTGAGTGACCTGTGAGATTTTCCTTGCAGAACTTGCTAGGCCCATCTCACCTTCAAAAACCACAAAGAACTAGATTCAGGCCAGTTCAGAGAATGCCCCTTGGGCCCCTAAAGAGATACTTTAAAAAATCTAGTTGCTTCATTTCTTAACAGAAAGACTTTATTCATACTAGGTTAGTCTTTAGAAAGCTGAACCAAAAAATGCTCCATTGGGCATTTATTGGCACTGATTTCCAGAAAATATTTATGTTGTCAGCTGGAAAGAGGGAAATTGGGGAAAAGAGGACACAGTGATCTCTTAGATTTCCATGGGAAGACAGCAACTACAGTCAATTGTTAGTGGCCACTGGATGGTGTATCTACTGGTTTTGGTCTGTGACCTCAACATAACTTCATTCCAGGTCTGCTTATGAAAACAAAATGGAATTCCTTCAGCGTTTTTCTCCTTTTCGTGTCTCCTATACATAGGTGAGATCTCTACCAAAGACAGATGGCCTCAGGGAGGAGAGAAATGATAAAGAGCCTTGAAAATCCAATTTCTGGGGTTCATCTTCTGAATCACTGGTGGCCGAGGCATCCAGGAAATATCCACCTTAATGGTTGTGCCTGGGAAGTGCCTTTGTTCAACTCCAGCAGTGAGAAACTGCTTCCTGTGTCTAAGACATGAAACTGAGAGAGGAACCCAAAGTCTCTTAGTCATCTGGAGTTCTGCAAGAGAGGCACTTTGGGATTAGAGGGGATGTTTATACCTTGTTTACACTCAGCTTCATCTTGGTGGCATTCAGGCCTCGGTCAAGAACTTGGTTTCAAGTTGACAGACTTGATAACAGTCCAGCCAAGGCTGGCTCATGAATGAGACACCCAAGGTCTATCTTCAGAGCAGCCAATAAATTACTATTATCACTGCTGATAAGGCTGAGTTCTTTGAGATTTCTCTAAATAAAGATAATGCGAACAATAACGACTTCCCAGAACATTCCCACAGACATTCAAAATACATCTTCTATTAGTAATTTTTTAAAAAGCGTTGGTTTAACATCCTCTCCTTCCTTCTAGAGTATTCCTATTAAAATTTAAGTCCAGTGACATTAAATGCGTTAGTTTTACACACAGATTTTTTTTAGTTTTTTTTTTTTAATTTTTTTTAATAAGTTATCTATTTTATACATATTAGTGTATATATGTCAATCCCAATCTCCCAATTCATCCTACCACCCCCCCACCCCTGGCTTTCCCCCCTTGGTGTCCATATGTTTGTTCTCTACATCTGTGTCTCTATTTCTGCCTTGCAAAACGGTTCATCTGTACCATTTTTCTAGATTCCACATATATGCGTTAATATGTGATATTTGTTTTTCTCTTTCTGACTTACTTCACTCTGTATGACAGTCTCTAGGTCCATCCACATCTCTACAAATGACCCAATTTCGTTCCTTTTTATGCCTGAGTAATATTCCATTGTATATATGTACCACATCTTCTTTATTCACGCGTCTGTCAATGGGCATTTATGTTGCTTCCATGACCTGGCTATTGTAAATAGTGCTGCAATGAACATTGGGGTGCATGTGTCTTTTTGAATTAACACACAGATTTTTTTTAAGGGTTGACTATTTGCAAGCCCAGGTGAAGAGCAACCCCACCCTTAGGTCACACCTCCCCTGTACACACACACACACACACACACACACACACACACACACGCACCCACACACACTGGCATTCTAGCTCCTCCTGCTGGTGGCCACTCAGCTCTGCTTATAACTTTATAACTCAGGGTCAACCAATTGATCTGGGTCTATAGATAACAGCTTTGGAGAATATTTTATATTTTGATATCTGATCCTGGACCAGATGTCAAAATTAGATTTTTGGGCTTAAGAAAAAATTCCCTTTTCCTTTGCTCAGGAAGTGACAAGGCAAAGTCACAGCTTTTTTATTAGTATCTTGGTGCTCAAGAATCCTAATGCCAACTGTTGTGGGCCATTTGGGTAGATAGGGAAAGGGAGAGTTGAGGCCAACTTTTTGAGAAGCTCCGTTAGGCCTTTTTTCTGCTGCTTCTCACTCTGTTCCAGCAGGTGACCCCTGTCTCCTCTTCTAAACCTCTCACTGAATCATGATTATTTTGTTACGCAGCGGTAGCTACCGATGGTGATGCTAATAGCGACAGATACACTGAAGGCTAAGAACCTCATATTCTTTACCTCATTTATTCTTCTTGACAACCACATAAGGTAGGTAATGCCATTTTACAGTTGGGAAACTCAGGTTCAGAGAAGTTAAGTATATTTCCCAGTCACACAACTTGAAAGTGGTGGAAACCAGTACTGGAACCAGGTCTATCTGACCTTGAAGTCTGAAAGCAATTTTGTTGTCTTCATAAAAGTTCACGACTATTTGGATTTCACTTTCCTTATGACAGGGTTGCTGGGGGGAAGTGAATTGATAGGAAGAGAAAGTCTAGGGAAGGGGCTGCAAATGAAAATATAAATACTAGAGGGTGCATTGGTCTCAAGGAAATCTTTTGGCAAATTTGATGGATCCGGTCAATGACAGTCAATTCTACTTAAGGCCTCTGATCAAAACTAACTGGCCATCACTCCATAAAAAAGAAATGACTGAAGATAAAAAGAAATATATTTTTGACCAGAAGTGGATTGGCAGAAAACCCAGCTCAAGTCATAGAACCATCTCCTCGGCTTCTTTCCTGGCTTGTCTCAATTTCTCAGCTGTCAAGTGGTAAAGAAGAATGTTTGCTATTTGTCAAAGTCATATTTATTTGAGAGTGAGCAAAACAGTCTAACAAAACCTCCTTTTGTGGTATATTCGGCAATTTAATCAGATTATGAACATTTGTTTTTCTCTCTTTGGCACGTATGACCTGAAAAATCATAAAAGTGGAATTCCTTAAAAACATTCTGAGACACGGACAAACATGGACATTGTTTTCCTTACTGTCCGACTCCAGCCTTATTTTTTCCTGAAAGATATTAATGCAGCTCAGAAGCACCATCAGGAAGGCTGTGGGGAAGTGCAGCAGGGGTGCTGGACAAGAAGGCAGGAGTTTGCTGGCTCCCTGGAGGACCCGGCCTCTTTCTGCCATCACACCGGCATCCACCTGCCTTCCAGCTAAACCCAGGCACCTGCACCATGAACCTACCTGCTTTCAGTTTATGACCTAATATTTCACGCAAGGGCAACATTTAGACCTCCCCTCTAGAATTATTTGAGAATTAATGAGGCAATGCATGTAAAATGGTACTGCATACCATGCCTGCCATGCAGGAAACACTCCAGAGTTAGCTATTATTCTATCTTTTAAAACAATTTCTCCACTTGCCTAGAAGATCCATGAAGGCTGGGGCAGTATTCTCACTGATGAATCACCAGGACCTTGCACAGGTATACGTATATGGCACAAGCGCAATAAATACCTGTTAACACAAATATATAAAACCTGGCCCAGGACGCCAGCATCTTCCACCTGGGATGCTGCCATGGCCTGCCTGGTCTCCCTGCTTGTCCTCTTGCCTCTAGACACATTGCCCACACTTAGCCGAGTGATGGTTCTAAAATATAAGTACTGTGTCCGTGGCTGCCTTATCAGAACACCCAACTCTGGAAGCTGGTGAACTTGGCCCCTGCACTGTCTGGCTGTCTGACCTCTGCTTTTCCACAACCTTGTCTTTCCCTGCTCCAGCTCTTTCTCAAACATGCTTTCCTTTCTTCCTCCCTCTCTTTCCTCCTGGCCTGCAAACATGCTGTTTCCTTCCCCTGGTCATGTCTATGGTCTCACATCTATGTCTTCAGGTCTCAGTAGAAATCTTCTTCCTCAAGGAGGTCCTCCCTGCTCTCTGTCCAAAGTTATATTGACCTGTTTCCTGCTCTCCTTTTTCTTCTGTAAAACTTTCAGTGTTATAGTTTGTTCTTTCTAATAGATGGTAGCTCAGTGATATGCTGGCATAGGTTCCCTAGAGCAGATTCAGCACAACTTTTCCCAACTCTGTATTCGGTGACCTCACATTGGTAGATTGATATCAGCCATGGTGGGAATATTTATACCATGGAAATTGGCATATGTGACAAAGCAATTTTTTACTTGTTCTCCAGAAAGCTGGTTGTTAAACATTTATTAGCACACCCTTGGTTAGTCCCATAAGAGCTGAAGGTATCCCCGTCCCTCCCACAGAGGCTGGCTCATAATAGGGTTCTTTAGATATTTATGGAACTAAATAAGTATAAATTGAGACTTTCAGGGTGACCATACTGAACTGTGCACTCTATCTATCTATCATCTATCTATCATCTATCTATCTATCTATCTATCTATCTATCTATCTATCTATCTAATGTCTCATTCTGACAATGACCTCATGAAGTAGGTACTGTGTCTCTTATCTTTCAAATGAGGAGAGTTAGGCTCAGCAAAGTAAGTGATTTCCCCAGTGTCACGGAGTGAGTAAGCTGAAGATCCCTTGAGCCTGCGCCCTAGGGCTCTGCTCCAGCCTGCTGCCCCCTGCTCCTGGCTGTCTGCACCCACACTGTCTCTAGCCCGGCTTGGGTCTCTGCATATGGACTGAAGCCTGCCTGTTCCCAAATAGACTGGTCCCTCTGGATTCACTTGCCTGGTCCCCAGGTCTCACAATGACAGCTGGTTGGTTGCCCACCCTCTGCTATGACCTCCAGCCTGCCCTCTGGATGAGCCCTGTCTTTGGGGATCTACATGTGGCCCAGTGGGCACAGGACACGGCACAACTGATAAGGTCTGGGAAGCCTCCAGAGCCCCATGCCTGCGACTGCATAGTAGGGTAACCAACTCATCTCGGTTTGCCCTGGACTTTCCCAATTTTAGCACTGAAAGTCCCATGTCCTGGGAATCCCCTACAGTCCCAGGCAATCTGGAATGGTTAGTCATCCTACTTAGAATACAGAGACTTCTGAGGCCAGCAGAGGAAGGGAAATCCCAAAGAGGCTTTGGAAGCACAGCATCCTCTTAGCCAGTCCCTTTGGTCACCTTCACACTGCCTGCTGACTCTGTACGGCTGTGTCCCTATCTTTGTGAGTGGCTAGGACCAAGAGCAAGCCATTTAATTTCTCTAAGTCTCTGTTGATACATCTGTAACATGGAGATAATGAGGACCAGCGACATAATTTGTGGGGCTCAGTGTGAAATGAAAATGGGGGATCCCTTGTTCGAAAATTAAGAATTTCAAGATGGCGATCGCAGAGCACAGGGCCCTTCTGAACGGTGTCTGTCTGCGACACCACTGGTCTCAAGCCCATGAAGCTAGTGCTGGTGATCGATGACACCTATCATCCAGAGGTGTGGGGATTCCATGGCCCAAAGCATCGACAGCATCGAGCATGGTGCTTGGCCCAGGGAAAATGTCCAGAACGCGGGGTGATTGTTTCTGTGGTCTGGCCTGGCTCCCCCTGGCCTGCTCAGCCTTTTCCAGAACAAATCCTGAATTCTTACCTTGATGGTAATGTGAATCGGGTGATTTTTTGTAAGTCACTTCAGCTTTTCTAGGCTCAGATTTTTCCCTCTATAAAACATGGGGATTGCAGGAAATCTCTAAAGAGCTTACCAGCTCTAAATCTGTTTTGGCCAACTCCGTGACATTTGTACATACGAGCAAAGTCTTAATGTTCTTTTGAAAGCAATTTCTCCCTCCCTGGGTTTGCTGAGATTCTATCTGGCCCTCAAGTTCATTTCATATCAAAGAGTCTTTCCAACCCTGAATACATAAATCAGGGTATGTATTCTTTCTAAAGTTCCTCTAATTCAAAGGTCAACCCATTTTACACGTGAGCAGTCTGAGGCTTGGGATGGCTGAATGCCTCTCCTGGGGCCGTATAATGAGATGGAGGAGGGTAGGAATCAAGACCTGCTCCTCCACAGGATTATACCATTTCTTTCCTGGTGAAGGAAACGTCAGAAGACATCTTTATAATCATATGTTGCAATTATTCTCTTCTGAAAAAGTTTTCATAAAAACCAAGAAGAAGTAGATAAAGTAAATTTTCCTTCAGGCTCACTGGATGATATTTTTTTCAAGTATGTTCCTACTTTCTCAAATGCAGGACACCTGACCCAGGCTTAGTTTCATCATTTCTCCAGTAATTTCTATTTAGTAAGGATGAGGGTTTCCTCTCTTCCCATTTGAGTGTAGGATTCCCAGACCCTTTCTTCTCATGTTTCTGTACTCCCGGGTGAATAAACAGATGTTCCTTGAAAAGCACATCTTCTTTTATTTATTTATTTAATTTTTTAAAACATCTTTATTGGAGTATAGTTGCTTTACAATGTTGTGTTAGTTTCTGCTGTATAACAAAGTGAATCAGCTATATGTATATATATATCCCCATATCCCCTCCCCCTTGCGTCTCCCTTCCACCCTCCCTATCCCACCCCTCTAGGTGGTCACAAAGCACGGAGCTGATTTCCCTGTGCTATGCAGCTGCTTCTGACTAGCTATCTACTGGTCAGAATGACCATCATAAAAAATCTACAAACAATAAGTGCTGGAGAGAGTGTGGAGAAAAGGGAACCCTCTTGCACTATTGGTGGGAATGTAAATTGATACAGCCACTATGGAGAACAGTATGGAGGTTCCTTGAAAAACTAAAAATAAAACTATCACACGACCCAGCAATCCCACTACTGGGCATATACCCTGAGAAAACCATAATTCGAAAAGAGACATGTACCACAATGTTCATTGCAGCTCTGTTTACAGTAGCCAGGACATGGAAGCAACCTAAGTGTCCATTGACAGATGGATGGATAAAGAAGATGCGGCACATATATACAATGGAATATTACTCAGCCATAAAAAGAAATGAAATTGAGTTATTTGTAGTGAGGTGGATGGACCTAGAGTCTGTCATAAAAGCATATCTTCTTAACTTTTTGTTTCCCTCTATCTCAACTGGTCTTTTGGGGATATCTAATCATTCCCTTAAAAGAAAAGGTTGAAAAGAAGGAAGGAATGTTCTCAGTCATTCCCTGGGTCTGGTCCATGTGAATTCCCAGTAGACCTCTCCATGGGGCATCTGGTCATGTGCCTAGTGGCTGGAAATTTTTGAGCTTTTCCCAAGGTTGAGAGTTAGAGACAAAAAAAAAAAGTCTCTGTCTCTGGAAATCCTGTTACTTCTAAAAATCATACCCACCCCCATTTGTGCTGGTTCTTTCACTGCGGGAGCCCTGGCTGGACAATGGATCCAGCTTATTGTTGAGTGATATATTTTTAAATTTAAGGTTGTACTTTTCACATGAACTGGCTCAGGGCTAGACTAAACATGTATTGTTTTAGTGGGAGTGAAGACTGTAATTTTATCTCTTCTCTTAGTTTAATCTGCCCTTCTTCTGCTGCAGTGGTCCTGAACTGACAGATACTTCAGAGACAAAGGGAAAGGGTTTTTTGTGCCACTCTCAACATTCATTGAGATTTAAGGCCATATGCCATTTTCTCCATTTTCAAACAGCTTAGAAAGGAAGCCCAAAGGCTCAAATTCTAAGGAACTGTGATTTGCCAACCAGTTTGAATCAGCCTGTGAATGAGGTTTGTAAACTAAGAACAGTTTCCAGTGGGCACTCTCTCCCTTTTCCATAGGCTGTGTAATAATCTCCTTTCTAGAAGAAAGTCACAGAAGTCTGGGGCTGCTATGAAATTTTCAGCTGGTATCAGGCCAGAATGAGGGCTGAGAAGCTTGGAGTGAAATGTGGAGGTGGTGTGGCCTTTACAAAACAAACCCAGAAAGTCTTGCACTTAAAAAAAAAAATCCCAATTTAGAATCTAGGTTTCCACCAATTTCAGAAATGGATACTTTCTGCTTCCTGCCCCCATCCTGACACAAGGGATGCTTTCTAGTTGTAAGGATTATAGAGTTGTAGGGGTAGTTATAGCTGTGTAGGTAGATGGAGCATTCCCTAGAGGGACTAGGAAAACTAGGGGGCAAATCCTGGTGTGCAGGAGAGGGCAGTGATGAGAACTGGTGTAACCACAAGAATTTGTGTCTCACAGGCTCATGAGATCATGGAGACACTAATAAGCACAGGTGATCATAATGTTCATGAATAGAAAATCAGAAGAAAATTTCAGATCCAGAAAGATATTCCGGGCCTAAAATCCTTCAGGGCTAAGAATGTCCTCAAGTCAAACCGGATTGTTGATTTGGGAGGATGTCAGATGTCCTTAGACCTCACATAGTTTAGAGATCAGAAAATGGGCACCCTGAAAGGTTGAGTTACAAGAGGTTGTAAAAGCTCTCTGTGTAAACGACTTGATTTCCAGAGAAATTTTCCCACCCAGTTTAGCCCAGAATAAAACTGGCTTCTTACCTACCCTACATGGTCAGTGGGAGATGGTGGTCTTTTCTTTAACAGCAAGTCCATCGAGCTCTAATTGGCCCTTGGTCAGCTGCCTTGTCTTTAGGGGCCAGGACTCTTCTTACCTGCCTGGTCTCTCTCTTGTAGGAGGGTTTATACTTTGCAATAAAGGGAAGGATGTCTCAGTGAGCTGAAAAGACAGTGAAACACTCCTGATAGCCAGAAACCAAAATCAATACTGATAGTCCAGGTTTTGATAATTTGGGCCTACCTAGGCAAGACCTTACATGACTGGTGAAGTGAAATGCCATATCATTTTGGTATGGGATCATAAATATTCTACATTAATAAATTAATGTGCCTGCTTTCCCTATTGGTTATGACCTTCTCTTACAGTTAGTTGGGAAATGTAATGGAACAAAACCATTTAAATATCATTCAGTATTATACATTTGTATGGCACTTAACAGTTAATGAGAACACAGTGTTTCATCTGCCCTAAATGTCTGTTTTGTGAGGTATGTGTTCCCATTTTCACAGATAAGGAAATTAAAAACATAGGGAAGAATGACTTGCTCAAGGGCAGTAATTAAGTGGCAGATGTAGGGCTTGACCCAGGGACTTTTTATTCTAATTCAAAATTTCCCTTCCATCTTAAAACAATTCAACTTTTCCAGGTTATGAGAAATTCTTTTCTAGGACCCTGGTGAAAGCAGACTTCACTCCCAGGCAGGTTAGGTGCTTCTACTGACAATAACTACACCTTTTACCTTGCGGAACTAAACAACAATAATGGGGGAGATTAGGACAAGTAAAGTTGTATTAGAAGCAGGTGATATGTCAGGTCTTATTACATAAAATAAAAATATTGGGGAAAAATGTCTCTTCTAGTTATGTTGACATAATTAGTGGGGAGAGGAACTACCTTCTGAATGTTCTTTTGTCTCTACCTGTTGCTCTGGCTGACTTTGCTCCCCTGTGTACTGAATACCAACCCTAAACATTATGAGACTGAAGAGTTATGGTTGCCCTTCCATATTTTAGTTTCTCTGAGATCGTCCTAAGTTCAGCCTTAGAAAATAATTTGAAAATATATTATACTTCCCTACCCCATGGGGAAAACAAAAACATTAGATGAGTTAGTCCTTTTGAGGGATGAGAGACATCCTATTTGTCTACCAGAAGGTGAAAAAAAGCATTAAGCTCCAATCCTCACGCAGAAACAAAATCTGAATGCTGACCAGTTGGCCTGTTAAATCTTCTTTAAGTTACAGAGAGTCAAAACACCCCAGGAAAATACTCAGTTGCCCTCTCTCCATGTCAGAGGACACGGTGTAACCTACTTCTGTCGTTTGCTGAGCAAGGATTGATGTGTGGGCATGTGGGTAAGGGATGGTGGTGGATGGTTGAAAATGTATTGCAACAGGGCTCAGTCCAACAGCAAGTCAAAGGAACCGGAATGAACTTTGGAGGAAACACAGAAACGGTTGCCAAAAAGTTAACCCTCAATTGTAACGTCACAAAAGCACCTCTACAAAAGGTCTGGCCGTGCTGTTTCCGGAAGCACGAGCATTTGTCTGGAAAAAGGCTGCTCTCAAATCTTTGCTCCAACCTCCATCTGACTCTCTCTGAATCTGCCCCAAAGGAGAGAAGCAGGTTAGCTGCTTGATGTCACACCAGGGCGGAAAAGCATGGTCTTTCCAAACTGGACCCTGGCTCACCAGGCCTGAGGATGAGGTGGGATCCAGTGAAGTCATCTGTTCCATCATCCTGCCTTTCTCTAGTGGATGAAAACCTACCCTGCTTTCCACAGCTGGCAGAGAAGTAATATTCTACACCTTCCTTCAGGCAACTCCTTCCTTGGGGTAGCAACCCCACCTTCCTAGAAGGTCTTCTCACTTTTGAAACTGAGTTCCTCATGTCGCATCTTGTTTCAGTGCAGCTGGCTACCGTTTTCTAATAATATCAGACATTTGGGGACTGACGTTATCCCCCTCTCACCTCTGGTCAGTGCTCAGACCAAGATGGCATCTCGTGCCCCGTGACAACCCGTGCCTTACGTTGCTGACTCAGAGAGCTCCCCGGTGAATCCTCCATCCCAGAGAACAAGCTCTTGTTAGAACTATACCTCCTCTTTTCTCAAATATCCTCTTTCAGGTCATTCTCTGGGCAAGAGAGCTAACGAATTCGTCTTGTGAGACTTCGATAAAGCTAATAATATTACATAGGAAACGGCGCAAAGGGTCAGGAGGTTAAAAAAAACCTTAAGAACTAGAATTAATTGATCTTCTACTGTGGACCACATGGACCCTCACAGTTAATCCTCAGGATGGTTCTTCAAGGTGGGTTTGGCCGGTGCTAGCTTTGTACTTGAGGAAATAGAGCCTCAGTTCCGTAGTGAATAGAAAAGCTGCAGTTCAGCGTCTTACTGATTCTAAGGCCACACACTCCGGGAGGGCAGGGGCCCAGTGATGGGGAAGGGTTCCATGCCCAAGGTTAAATCCTGTCCCTGCCTCTTTTTTTTTTTTTTTTGGGCCACACCACGTGGCTTTTGGGATCTTAGTTCCCCAGTCAGGGATCGAACCCTGGTGAAATCGCAGAATCCTAACCACTGGACCACCAGGGAATTCCCTGTCCCTGACTCTCTTTGAATTTTTTGGTCCCCTCGTAGCCATAGGGACATAGCTCCACAAAACACAGCCAGGGCCCAGCTGGTTTGGGATTGGCAGAGTGCTCTAAGCTACAGCCGTGCTCAGACCCAGAGCCACAACAGCCGGGACCTGCTTGCTGCCTGTCGTGAGATTCTTCATGCTCTCTCACCAGAATGTCAATACCTCTGTTTTCTCCCTGAATCGTCCCCAAATGTTCTCAGTGTTATTCCCATCCTACAGATGGAGAAACTCATGTCCTGAGAGCAATGAAGGAGTGAAAGTTCACACTCTTTTTACCTCTTGGCTTTTGGGGGCACACTTGGGTCTTTCCCTTTCTTCCATTTTTGGTAGAGGCAAGGCAGCATGTCTCTCTTCTCCTGGACTGTCCTGGAGAATGGCCCTGCCTGGGATGCTGGCCTTCACAATGCACCGAGCTGACCACGCCGCCAGACCTGCCGCTTTGTGGGACTGAAGATGTGGGTGTGCTCGGGAGGGGTGGAGAGTAAGTTCAGCAACCCTCCTGGGAGCTCCCACTGCCCTTGTGCCCACCTCCATCGTGGGACTTAACTCTGTGAATTATGACTTTTTAAGTCCCTGTCTCCCCATTGGACCATGAGCTCCTTGAGAACAGGATTTGCATCTTCTCATTTCCATCCCGAGCAGGCAGCATAGTTTGTTAGCACATAGTAGCTGTTCAATAAATATGTCATGGACGAGTGGAAGGAGAAACATGGCTGCCTCCTTCCTTACTGCTGAGATCACAGACTGCTCTATTCCATATGTTGTCAGGGTCCCACACTCCTCTGGCTCACCTACCTCTCCCCACATTTTGCTGGCCCTTCTCCTTCTGACCTGTCCCCATAGAGGGGCTGGCCCCAGGGAATAGAGGTAAGGAACCCAGCAGACAGAGCCATATGCATGAGCTTGATGAGTCGACTTGGGGGTGAGGAGAGAATGGTTTGAATTCTACTTTTCCAGGGTTTGAAGGGGAACTGTGTGAGTGACACACAGCAGCTGTTTCCACTTAAAATTGATTACCAAGTATCACTACAAATGGACTCAGAATTTAAAACAAAACTCCATGGAAATGAATCATTCTAAATGGGTTGATGGAAAGAAGTTTCTCCAGCTGAAGACCAAAGAGATCTCCGTTAGTCTTGCTTTCTGACTACTGGACAGTCCTTCTAGAAGCTACGGTTCCCCCCACATTACAGAGATAAAACGAATCCCAATGCTTTTTTGCTGGCTTTTGGTCATGAATTCTAACTGGTCCTGAGCAAATGCCCCGGCACTGTCGGCAAAGCTGGAAGTAGAGTGTCGCCGGAGACGGAGGCGGCCAGGCTAGCCTCGCTCTACTTTGGGGCAAGAGCCACACTCTTGGAGGTGAACCTCAGAGCAGCCCTTGGACTCTATCATAGCCCTCAACAGTGAGTAGCTGATAGGCTGGTGGGCAGTGCCATTTCCATGAGCCCTTCAGCACCTGGGAAGTTAAACATAAAATACTGTTTGGTTTTTGATTTGTTCTTATTAGAGAATTAAGAGTCTAATTCATAGGAACAAATAACCTCAAGGTGTGATACTCAAGGAAATTTCAGAGAGTCCTGGGGTTATTAATGGCCATACCATGGGCAGTCTTCGTAGAAAGCCTGATAGAGGCGGCAAATCAAATAAAGAAAATCAATTTTTGAGAATAAATTAAATTTAAAACGCATCAGCTGTAAGGCCCCAGCAAAGACAAGTTATAGTACATCTTCTGGTCATCTAACTAATGGAAGTCACATTTTATTCCCATTGTACTGGGCACACGTTGCCGAGCTCTGGTCTCTCTAAAATTAGATCTTTGCAAAGATATAGTTGGCTCATCCTGACAGGGCTGATGGGCGGTGAGAGCCTCTAGAAGCGACACACTCCAACGGGGAAGATTCTGTTCTGCTCAGCTCTGTAAAGCATTCTTTGTGTTTCAAGAATTGATGTACTGCTGTGCGGCCTGAGAAAACGAAACCCAGCGGTCCGCTCCTCTATTCTCCGCTGCTGAGCTTATAGAGTAGGTACACGGCTGGCCCTAATCAACATCCAGGTCGCCTCCAAGGAGAACAGAGATGCCACTTAGTCCCTTTCCTACCTAGATTTGTTTAAAACCACGTGTGGGGATCATGACTCAGGAGCCATAAGATAATAAAGACCCAGGGGGCTGCTTGTCCTTTGGTCAAGGAGACTTGACAACACGTACTTGTTGTCTGTACCGGTTTTAGGCTTTTATATGATCTTCCTTAATTGGAAGAATTCCCACTTGGGTAGAGCTAAAATAAACCCAGGGTTTAAAGCTTCCCTGGGGTAATGCTAAAACGCGTATTAATTGTGTGCAGGTAGAGTGAACGTGATCCCACGGCCCTGTGCTGTGGAAGGTCCTGGAGAAGACGGAGCCTGGGACCTGGATGGAGAGAAAAGGCCTCCAAATGGCAGCCAGGAAGGACCTCTGGCTGATGAAAACAGCCAGGAAGCAGCGAGGGGAGATGGTGACACCTAAGTCCCCTTGCCCAAAGCTACAGCCAGAAGGTTCTGGGATTGATAGGTATCTGAGTGTCTGAGCCAGACAAATTGGGTTATACTTAGCGGAGGCACCCAGCACTGAGGGATGCTGGGGCGTTGGAACGTTTGAAACTAGATATGAGGAGGAAATGACGCGTTGTTGAAACTGCACAGGCGAAAACATTCCCACATCTTTAAACATTGAAAACCACTTGCCACTCACAAGACCACATGGGCAAAGGGGGTTGCCACCTTTATTTCATTTTCTTGATCGATCCACCCAACATTTACGATGTGCAATTACTACATGTCAAGAAGCTTGCTAGGCAATGGTGATATAACCATAATTGTGACGTCGTTCTTGCCCTCAGACTTTCTCCTATTCTGGTGAGGGAGACAAAAAGTAAACAGGCAACTTCAAGTCCTGTGCTCAGTGATCTGAGAGGGTCTGGATAGGAGTCTTTGGAGCATACAGGACTGGAAGTTATTACCAAACTCAGTGGCAAGAGGACCTCTCCTACATTCCCAGGAGAGCTGGTATGCAACAAAGTGCCAAGCAGACAACACTCCATGCAGTGAATTGCTCTGGAGATGGGCCTTTAAGACTGCACTGATGTTGATACCACAATGATATTAATAAAATACCTAGTTGACCCCATATCAGGCATGTAAATACGAAGTAATGCACTCTTGACATTTGATAGAACCCTGACCATCTGACTTGGACAGACAGTGAGAAAATCAGCCCTGCTGGGAATCAGCAGGATATAATGGATGCACCAAGGAATAGAGAAGAATGACGCTGGCAATATTAACAGCAAATTCATATTGAGCACTTAAAACAATTTACAAGTGTTACTGCGTTTAATTCTCCCAGCAACCCTCCCAGGAAAGAAATGATCGCTATTTCCATCTCATAGATGAGCAAATCAAGACTCACAGAGGTCAAGTAGCTTGCGTGGGCACAGTATCACACATATAGTAAGTGATGAACGTAGGAGTCGATCTCAGTTCTGATCTTTGGGTTGTCATGAGGACTAAGCATGTGCGAAGTGCACATGGGCCCTGAAACGTAGCCAGCACCCGATGAGAGTGAACCATTATTACCAACACAGATAAATCTCGCCTGCAGATCTCTTCCGAGAGAAAAATAAATGATCTCCCCTCAAATGACCAACTTCATGCAGACCTCTCAGTGATTAAAGGCACTGATTACCTGCGCCTAAAGGAGAAAAGAAATGAGGTGAGAGCTTGCCAGCCCCCTGTGTCCAGCCAGGGTCAGGCTCGTGGTGTGCAGTGCACCTGGCCCTCCACGGAGCCGGCTCCACGATGCTCCCTGCCCCGGTAGAGCCCAGCGGGGGCCCTGGGAGCCCAAGGCGGGGACAACTCCCACCCCATTTGTCCCTCCATTTTCTCTTGGGCTGGATGTTTCAGAGTTACTGATTAAAAGACTTTCTTCAGTCAAAATCCTCCTGATTCCCACACCAGCAGGAGGGCGTGAGGTCTTTGGTGGGGCTCGGGGAGGGGGAGGGGTGGGGACGTGCGGGGAACAGGTGAGATGTGATGAACCACACTTCCCAACAGTGTTTTCCAAGACGCAGGCATTCTGGGCACTGGAGAAAGCAGACATCTATTTTCTTTCTTTTAAAGAGAGCAGTGTCTGCGTCTGGAGCCTGTGCTCCGCAACAGGAGAGGCCGCGATAGTGAGAGGCCCACGCACCGCGATGAAGAGTGGCCCCCGCTCGCCGCAACTAGAGAAAGCCCTGGCACAGAAACGAAGACCCAACACAGCCAAAAATAAATAAATAAATAAATAAAAAAGAAAGCAGTTTCTACCAAATTCATTATTTCTAGAGAGTTGATATGTTCTGTATTTCATTTCTTCCTTCTCTCCCCATCCCAATCTCTTTATAGGCTTTTGCCACCCAGCGGGATTTCGAGAAGTTTGTTACAACCGCCAGCAGTGGGGCTGGATGATGATATATAGTCATCTTTTAATTTTTACTTTTTATTAGACAATCTATTTTTAGAAAGTATACCTAAGGTTGTTTCTCCACTGACTAATAAATACTCTTGCACGCATTTCACCCTTCTTTCAACAAATCAAGACTGGGATATTTCAAAGGGAAGATGAGAAATAAATTAAAATTGTATTGAGAAGAAGCTGTCATTATTGCAATCTTTAAAATAAGAAAGATAAGCAGCATTTTTGTATTACTTCCTTGAGGAACTCAAAGTAACATTCAATTAGCCCTGTGAAGTAAATACGAGAGAAATGTGATTAGGTGGGTGCACTTCTCTCACGAGGAAACAGACATGGAGAGGGAAAGTGAAGTGCTCGTTCAGAATGCACAGTGCAGTCAAGCAGAACTTGTAATTACATACAGACCTCACAGTTAGCCGGTAAATGTAGTAGGCAACCTCCAGAAGCACACATTGGACCAAAGAAACCAAAACAACCTATCAGTCACAAATGGCTGCCCTTTATGGGGCATGAACCTTGGACTTGCCGGAGTTCCCACCCCTTCTCCCAGACATGGGGTGGAGTCTCACTTGTCATTCCTGGTCTTTACTTAGCCTGTGATACCCATTTCTGTTGCCTGCCTGAGAATAAGGTACCAGCAGTGGACACAGGTTGGACACAGGACCAACTCAAATAATATGACAGGGAAGCAAAGGGACAGTCGAGGACTATCAGCCCATTTCAGAGTTAGGAAAATAGAAACACAAAATAGGAAGTCATTTACCCATAGTTCCTCCAGGCTTCTACTCACTCTGCTACCATTTTGCCCTGATAATCTTGCAGATGTTTCCTGAAGATCTTAAATTTCAGTTGCAAGAGAAATCCTTAGTGGCTTGCTACTCTCACCATTTAGCTTTCCCCCCAGTACATCTATCCTTTAGGAGTTTGCGACTTGCGACAGACTGCAAATGTCAGATGGGGGAAAAGAAAAATGATAATAATACGCTGGGAGTTGTAGCCTCTTTGCTAATTCACAGAAGCTGTTTCCAGAAAAATATTGCCTGCTAATTAAACAAACCCTTTTTTTTTTTTTTCCTGACAGATGAAAACATAGGAAAAATCTTATCCCATCAGATGGAGAGCAGCCACTGCCCTGGGAGGTAGTTTCTTTTTCTAAGGGAATTGACTTCTTGGGAACAGTCGTAAAAAGCTTTTACAGTAGGTAGAGCTCTGATCTTCAAGCCACGTGACAAACCTTAACTAATGAATATACCCACACCCTGTGGGGAGGTATCATTCATTAGCTCCACTGCTTCAAGGTCTTTGCTATGACGCCCTACAAACACGAGTTGTCTGTCATTGGAGGTCCACCCAGTTCTCTGCAACCTGGATGGCCACTTTGGAGCAGCTGGGATGACGGTTCTTACCACCCTCTGAAGTTATTTTACTTGTTTACTTGTTCATACTCTGTCTCTCTTCACAGCATTGTGAGTTCCATGAGGGCAGTGCTGGCAGATGCCCCTTGTCCATCTTATTCACTATGGTATCCTCTGTGCCTGGGACTGGCCTGGTGTATAGTAGTTGCTCAATAAACACTGCTTGGATGAATTTACTGCTTATCCTCTATACGCTACCATTTCAATGACAACAAGCTCCTGTTTAGAAGAAGAGGAAGTTTCTGTATTTGAAGTGCTGTAGTTGAATTGTATCCCCTCCAAAATACATATTCAAGTTCTGATCCCCAGTACCAGTGAATAGGACCTTATTTGGAAATAGGGTCTCTGCAGATGTGATCAAGTTAAAATGAGGTCATCCTGGGTCAGGGTGGGCCCTAAATCCAATGACTGTTGTCTTTATAAGAAGAGGGGAATTTGTACATAGAGACACAAATGCGCGGGGAGAAGATGATGTGAAGACGAAGGCAGAGATTGGAGCAAGGCATCTACAAGCCAAGGAAGCCAGAGAGTACCTGACAGCAACCACCAGAAGCTAGAAGAGGCAAGGAAGGATTCCTCCCAGGGCCTTCTGGAGGCAGCATGGCCCCGCTGGCGCACTGATTTCCGACGTCTGGCCTTCGGAACTGTGAGGGAATACATTTCTGCTGTTTTAAGCCACCCACTTTGTGGTACTTTGTTACAACAACCCTGGGAAACCAGTCCATGAAGGTTATTACAGATCAGCAAGAGACGCTTTGGGGAATGAGACAGGAAGCTCTGCTCACTTTTGCTTGGAAGCTCAGTTTGCTTATGGCCTCCACTGCAGAGCAAGGCAGTATCATAGCAGCTGTGTCAGAGTGGTGGTAATAGATACGGATGGGAAGAAAGGGAAGTGTGTGAAATTTACTGAGGCCTTCCCTTTGTGCCCAGGAGCCCTCTGACCCAGGTGGGTCTGTCTGGTCTTCAAATAGGGCCCCCCTGAAGTCCTTCACGTTCCAGGAGGTGTTTCTCCTGGGGTTAGCTTCTCTTGGCATGTTCACCCTCATGGATACCACCAGCCACCTATTGACTGGCTGCCCTTCATTTTGGAGCTTCAAGCTCTTACTTTGTGTTGTCTATATTCTCTGTTTCTGGTGAGACAAATGGGTCTGCTATGGGCACTGCAGTCTGTGTGTCAGGTATGCTCTAGGACATTTCCCCTCACATTAATCATAATCACTGAGGTCCAAAGAGTCAGCTGAAATAGTACATCCATTGCTCTGAAGTATATTCCTTCTCGTAACTAAGGAATATTTAAAACTTTAAGTAATTTTGGAATGTCAGTGGTTCTTGATCATGATTTTTAGCTCCTTAGGAAGACTCTGGAGCATGATTCTTAGACTTTTTAGGTGACAGACCCTTTGAGAGTCTGATGACGTTATGGAGTCTCTCCAGGTGGACATCCATGCAACATCTGGATGATGCTTTAGGCCTTGGATCCTGAGTTAGGAATTCCTGCTCTGCCCTAGGTGGATCACCTTTTTCTTCACCTCAGCTTGTCAAAAGGAGAAGCTGCTTGGCCCTTCCAAGGACTTTTCAGAAGAGGAGTCCTGGCCTCTGGCTTTTGGGAAGTTAGTGGAGGAGCCCTGACCTTTTGGTTGATCTCAGCTGACTTTTTCCCTCATTTACATAATTCACCAGTAGGACGGTTAATATTATTTGTCAACTTGACTGGGCTACGGGGTGCCCAGAAATTTGGTCAAACATTATTTTGGGTGTATCTGTAAGAGTGCTTCTGGATGAGATTAACACTTGAATCAGCAAACTGAGTAAAGCAGATTGCTCTCCCCAGTGTGTAAATATGTATGTGTATCTCCTGTTTATTCTCTTTCTCTGAAGAGCCCTGACTAATATAACCAGGGAAAGAGGAGTCAGAATCTGTACCTCATTTTGCCTGTGAACTGCTTCTTCCTCAGTGGATCTAGGCCCTTCATGTGTGTATGTGTGTGTGTGTGTGTGTGTGTGTGTGTGTGTGTGTGTATGTTTTCAAAGTAGAAATTCCAAGGCTTACTTTTAGGGTATTAATTAGTGCACAATAGGTTGCCTACAGATTAACAGAAAGAAGAAGTCTTCCAGACCAGAGTGCCTGGCATGGTCTTCACACAGTTGTAATCATAAAAGATGGTTATGTTTGCTTTGTTTTCGGCATATGGATCCATTTATAATACATATGCGCCCTGAGGAAACTAATATTTTTTAAATGGATTCTTGAAGCTGGCTTATGTAAGTCTTCAGTTTGGCAGCCTAAGAAAATGGTTACCTAATCTTCCAATTATTTAGTTGGCCCTCTATACTTGGTCCCAATGTATCCAGTTTTCTTTGCATTATATTTATCAGTCTGTTCTTGGCGGTGGAGGTGACAGCCCAGGTTGAAAGTTACGTCCTATGCTGTTCTTTGCTGCTGTCATCACCTCTATCCTTTGCTCAACTTAAAGCTCCTGCTCCCCTGGGAAAGGACAGAGATGGGGTCAGGGGAACAACAGCAGCCTTCCTTGAATGAGACTTATTGAACGAGTGGGAGCACCGTGGGGTCATTGTAACGCTCCCCAGGCAACGGGTGAGCCTGGCCTAGGTCTTGCTCTCCATGCCCACAGCCTCCCTGTGTCCCCGAAGCTCCAACAGCATAGCCCGGTGGGAAAGCACTCTGCAGTCAGACCAATCTGGACTTCATCTGCAGTCGGGGGCCCTTCCTCTTACTAGTGTGTGACCCTTGTTGGGTGAGTTCCTCCATCTCTGGAAGCAATACTTGTCTCTTGGGGCTGAGTGAGGACAGTGTAAATGTAAAGGCCCTCGGGTGGTGCTGATACAGTGTGGATGCTTAGTAAATAGTAGCTGCTTCTCCATTCATCTGCATTAAGGCTCTCAGGGCAGCCTCTTAGAGGCTACTTCTCCCACCTCCAACACGGCTGTCAGCTTACTCTTCTTAATGTCATCAAAAATCTTCTATGGAAAATAGGTAAAAATTCCCCAAATCCTTTACTCTGGTTGGTCAGATTATGGACGACCTGCTGTTTTCTTTTTTATGTGTTTGTGTCTCTTCTCACTGACCAGAAAATAAATAAATAAATAAATAAATGAAAGCAAGCCTCTATCGCTTCTCCTTTTTCCATGGTGGAGAGAACAGTTCCAAGCCTGCTCTCCATTGGCCCTGGCTGAATTTGTCCTCACTGGCTATGTCACTATCACTTAACCTCCCTCAACCCCCGATTCTCCTCACCTATAAAATACTGTTTGTGCAAGGACTGAACAGGAAAATGCATGTAAAATACCCAGCACAGTGCTTAAGCACTGAGAGCTTTGAGCGCCAGGAAGTGCCTGAAATACTGGCCTTGCTAAGGGTTTGTTAACAGATCTGCGGAATATAGTCAATTACGTCTCTCATTTCTTCACCCTCCATAACGCAAAACTTCTCCCTTGGCCTCAGTTCAGACAGAGCTTACTGTCAGATTAGGTTCTGTTCTGGCAGGGTCATCTTGGCTGTCCTTTTCGTGTCCCCTCTGTCTCTGACTGCAGGCTCCCAAGACCAGGGCCCTGCCTTATATGCCACACGTGCAAATCAGGATCAAAAGCTTCCTTACCTGTGCTAAGGGTGAAGGTGCTGTGGGCAGGAGTAACTGAGAGGAACAGATACTCCTGGATGGCCTTGGCCTGTTCCATAGGACAAGACATCCCCTTGGGCTCTGCAGTGTGTTCAAATCTTTGAAAGCCCGTGGCCTCGTGCCAGTCAGGATTATCAGCAGCAGCATCAAAAGGTACAGTAATGGACTGTTTATTGGTGCCTTGTCAGTAACTGTTTAAAGTGAACCCTTCAGACCTGGTCTCTGCCTATAGGATGAGCTCCAGGCAGACACAGAGGGTGTGTCAGCTATCACTCACGCAGGTTCTGGAATGTGCTGACGTGCCCTCAGTCAGTCCTGAGGCATTGCAAATGTGTCCTGGCTTAATGTTTTGCTTAATGTTTTTGCTTTAGGAAGGATGAATCTATCTTCTTATAGTTGAAGCTCTGATACCACTTGGTATTGGTTTTCTCTTCGTGCACGCAACTCTTCTGTGAGTGCTTTATGTATTTGCTTGCACGTGAATATTCATAGAAAATTCAATAAAAAGTTGTTCACAATAATGAAAAGAAAAAAAACGTACAAATCTTGGATGTGCAGCGAAAGGAGGTTTTGACTGTCTTTGGACCCAATTATTGGAGAAATGAATACTTTGAAGGAGCGGAGGAAGGATTAGAAGAAATTTCTCCCTACGCCCATTTCACCCTCTGTCGGCCTTTCTGGGTAGCTCTTCCTCCCAGGTACCTGTGGGGTGTTTGGGTTTCATTCTACAAAGAGTTTCTAGTTCTGTAGGCGTTTCTGAAGTGACTTAGTGTTAGCACCTGAACAGGGACACATTTTGTGGCAAGTAGAGAGGCTTCTTCTGGAGAAAGGAAAAAAAGATCTTCTCTCGGAACAGTATTGGAAGAAATCATTGACCTGAGTTGTGGTAACAAACCTCAACTGGGTACTTAACTGTGCTAGATGACCCTATTGTGTTTTTTTAAGCAGATTTGCTTTTCTTCCCTGAAATGACTTGCCTTTCTCCCCTTCAGCTTCCTGCTCCACCTTCACTGTCACTGATGACCTCGCCACGTACTCTACTGAAAATAAAGAGGAACCATCAGCTGTACCAGACGGGAACCACCTCCCCTTCCCACCATCAAACTCCCACCCGGCTGGCCTACTCTCTCCTCCTCTGTTCCTCTTTCTTCTGAGTGTTCGTCCTGCCCCCTCAAAGGCCAGTCCCTCCTGCTGGGATGGGGAGTCCATCCTCTGTCACCTTTTCAGGGAATTCTTTTTTTATTCACTCTTCAGCACTGCTGTCTCTCTCCCTCCCAAATCATTTCCATCAGCTACAGACCAACGTGATCTGGTATCTTCCATATTTCACTTTCCTCCCTATTTTGCCCCATTTCTTTGATTCCTTTTAGAGCTCCAGTACTCAGAAGAGTTAATTTATGCTCACTACCTTCACCTTCTCATTTGTATTCACTCCTCAATCTAGCCCCAGCCAGCTTTTGCTCCACTGAATTTGCTCTAGTCAAGGTCAACCAATGACTTCTGTGGTGCTAACTCCAAAGGACCCTTGTCTGTGTCCCTCAGCCCCTGGCACAGTGACCGTCCTTCTCCACACACCCTGCTACCTGAGTTCTCAGGTTTCTGCACCCTCTTGCCTCCCCACCTGCCATTCATGGGCCTATCCTTTGAAGTCTTCTTTGCAGACTCCCATCCCGCTACTTAAGTCTAAAAACTGGTATTCCTGGAGGGTCTGCCCTGGGACCTCCTATCTTCCCCCAAAACACCATCTCTCTAGGTGATCTCATCTATGGTTTTAAATAGTGTCTAGAGATTAACAAATCGCATATAACAAATATTATATCTCCATATGTTTTCTGAGCTCTAAATGCACATATCCAGCTGGCTACTTACCATTTCCATTGGCCAATCTCAAAGTTAACTAATGTAACCCTGAACTCTGGAGCCCTCCCTGCCCCCACCAGTCTTCCCTATCTCAGTAAATGATGTCACCAGCCACATGATGTCTGAAGTCAGAAACCTGGGAAGTGAGTCTTGACTCCTCCTCTTCCCTCACCCCACCCCCCATACCAATGCCTGAAAGTCCTGTGATTCCACCTCCAGACTAGATTCAAGGCACCACGATTCCCTGCATCCAGGCCACCGTTGTCTCTTGCCTGTACTAATACAACTGCTTCCTTACTAGTCTCCTAGATGCCATGCTCACTCTGCACAGCGTAACCGGAGTGATCTGTAAAAAAGTAAATTAGATCACAAGATTCCCTTGCTTAAAACTCTTTGATGCATGTTTATTTCACTTAGAATAAAGTCTACCCTCTTCAGCCCCGCCTCCAGGCCCTGTGGGATCTGCCTTCCTCACTGGATTTCCCTTGGACCTTGCTCTGCAATCATCCTCTCTCTCAGCCACACTGGCTGCCCTTCTGTTTCTTAAACATGCTAAGCTCTTTCCCTGCCAAGTCTTTGCACGTGCTGTTCCTTCTGCCTGGAACCCTCTTCTCAAAGCTCCTCAAGAGCCTGGGTCCTTCTCATTTTTAGTTACTGAAGGAAAGCTCTTCCCTGACTGCCTTTAACGTAGCTTCTCCCCTCTATGGTTCCTCTCCATCATGGTAAAAGATGACCGACTCTGTAATTATTCCACTTGTTTGATTTGATTTTTGTTTATTCCCCTGCTCGATTGTTAGGCTGCAAGTTGCACGATAAGAGGGGCCATGTCTTCCAGCCCCAGCCCAAGTACAGAGCCTGGCGCTTAGTAGGCACTAAATAAATATTTGTAGATTCAATAAGGTGTTATATGTTTGCGCACTTAAATCAACAGTCACGTGTGTCTCTGCCTCAGGGGTCCATTTTCTCTTGCCTGTGTTCATAGTTCTTACAAATGGTGACAGAGGCCACTCATCTACCTTGTGGTGAAATAAAGTAATTTTTTTTCATCAGCAGTAATGATCCCCTTGAATCTGTCAGCAGACATGGGTTCAGAAATAAGTCTTTTTAGGATAATTTCAGTTGAAAAAGCTCAGAAAGGGTCCTTGCAAGTATTCTGATAGGACAGTGGAGAGCTGGAAACACATTTTTCCAGAACTTCAACTAGAACTCTCACTTGCAGAAGCTCTTTCAGACAGGAAAGAAAGAGGAAGGAAGTCTAAAGTCTCCAAAAATTGCAAATGATAAATCCAAGTGAGAGCTAAACTTCCTCTCTTAAAAAATCACAACCTCCCACAATGAAAGAAAAAAATCTATAAAAGTAGACTTGTGGGTGTGAGGTAGAGTGGGGCGAATGAACAGTGAAGGAACTTGACTAGTAAATGTGGGGAATAAAGAAGAAAACCAACTTAGACACTGGATCAGACACTGCGAAAAGAAGTTCCTTAGTACAGTGCCATATGGAACAACGATGAATTTTAATTCAAGAGAAGGAGACAGAGCTTTTGTCTGTTTGACTTTTTCCATCTCCTCTTATTATTACTAGTAGATTGATTCCATTTCTCGCGCCCTGAGGCTTTTCTTGTTTCCTGTCATTAGAACTTAGAAGTATTTTCCTCTGTCCCCCACCCCCCCTTCATTGTTCTTAGTTCTTCCACAAACATCCTTCATCTATGGTCACCTACTGGAGACAGAGAAACAACCTCTAACATCTTTTGTGCTCAGTGTACTTGAGGGTAATACTCTGAACGTAACACAGGATTAACAGGACATTCTGATCTCAAAATTTTTGTGTTCGCACACTGTTCCAGAATGTGGTAGTAACTAGATTTTCCAAGCTATCTAGGGGAAAAATCAAGTACATGTAATAACTTTTGTGAGAAGCAGTGCCAGTTCTTCCAAATTCATTCTAAACTCTTTGAGCACTAACTAGTCCACTCCCCAGCTTTCATGTTCCACTAAAAGTTGCAAACCTGGATGAGCTATTCTTACTAAGAAAAGAAAGGTTCTGAAAGGCTCCTCTCTTCCTGCTTGCAATGTGTGTCAACAGAGGGAGTTTTTCTACATAAACGTTTCTGCTCCTTGTACAAGTACTATCTGTTTTTCTTGCCTGCAATAACAGATACTTATTTTAATCAATAATAGATAGATACCTAGAAATCAGAGTCTCAGCTGGCTTTAAAAAAGTGAACTATTACATATGTTACTCTAATGGTGGATACATGTTATTCCATATTTGCCAAAACCCATAGAATGTACAGCAGAGAGAGTGGAACTCAATGTAAACTATGGACTTTAGTTAATAATAATGTATCAATATTGGCTCATCAATCGTAACAAATGTACCACACGAATGCAAAATAATAATAGGGGTAACTATGTGCCGAGAGAGGTGAAGTATATGGGAACTCTGCTCAACTCTGCTCAAAATTCTGTAAACCTAAAACTGCTCTAAAAAGTAAAGTCTAGTAATTTAAAAAATACAAAGTAGTCACAATCCCTCTGGTTTCAAGACCTTTCATGATATTAAAGATTGTTTCACAGAACCACTCTGAACAGCCTGCAAACACAGGAGCAGTGAGCCGTAAAGAATCAGGGGAACTCTGCCATCTTAAACGGGTGCTGACGTAACACTGGAGTCTAGATGCCCCGATCATGTGTGACACACTCCCCTTCCTTCATCTCCCTGATTCAAAACCCTACACGGTATTCTCAGCCCAGTTCCCTGAGATCCTCTTTTTCAGAATATCCAGTTCTCCACCTGGAAGTAATTTTGTCACCGTTGCTGGAACTTTCCCAGCTTCCACAAGTGGTACACAGGGCTTCTGCTGTTTCTGTCACAAGTCAGCTTTAGCTGCTGGAGGATATCTGGGTTGTTCTCCCTGATTAGCTTGATCTGTTCCCCCATTACCCTATTTGTTATGGACCCGAAAGATTGTTAGAACAGTGCCTGGATTTTTCCTTGCTGGTAATGCTGTTCTTGCCTGTCTGCAAGTGTGCTTGTTTTGTGCTGTTTTAGTACTCTGCATCAACTTTGCTTGACCACATGTGACCCATTTAAAGATCTCGTCAAAGAGCCCTGAAAATATAACCTTCTTGCCTGATGTGGGCCCAAACTTTCCACTCAGGTTGATCTTTGCATGTGGCACTTGCTCGAAAAGGGTCAGGAATGCCAACAGCTGACTTTCAAGAGTCCAGCCATTTAAGAACAAGGAGCTGTTTCTGAGCCTCAGGACAGCCGTGACCCAAACAGCACATTGCTCCATAATGCTGACAGGAAGTCCTACCGTATAAGGAATGTTTCCTGCTTCGGGCAACCTTTTACGGATCTAGTAATTTATTGCCCCTTGAAGTGTGTGTGTGTGTGTGTGTGTGTGTGTGTGTGTGTGTGTGTGTGTGTGCACGCGCGCGCGCATTTGGGGTGGAAGTGGCAGTACGGGAGTTGATGCAAAAGGTGAGAAGCTGAGCCCAGGGGCCGAGCAGGTTACTCAGTAAAGCCACGAGGAACAAAATAGCCAAATGGGAAAAATGAATGACTTGTAGACCCTGTAAAGGAAACTCCCCTGTGTGTTGGTAGCAGTGGGTCTCTATTGACATGAAATTTAAAATCATTGATTAGCAAGACAATTTTGATTTCCCATCAGATTCTTGGGGGGGAGGGTGGTTACACGGGAGAAGCTGGGGACACCTGTGTGCACGGCCCTCTGCCTCCCGGTGCCCGCCTGGCGGGGCCTCGGGTCTCCTCCCGGCCCAGGGAGCACCTTTTCTCTTTCGTTCGTCTGCGAAGCCTCCCAGCGGTTCCCCTTCGGGAAGGGCTGGTCCCGGCCTCCGCGGGAACTACGGGGTCCTCGCTGGAGGGACCTCAGGAGCCCGGGGCCCAGGTCCCTGGGCGCGGCTCCCTTTCCCCGCAGCTTTTCTTCAGCACCCGTACCTGCAGGCTTGGCTCTGTGGGGTTTTTTTTTCTCCGTAATATAGGAGGGAGGGTAATTAGAAGGAAGTCCTGAGAAAGAGCTTTCAAAATCCTTTTTACAAAAATGCTGGAGGTGCAATTCTAGGAAAAGTGGAATTTGACCGGGCTATGACCCGCCACGCCAGGCTTTGAGTCTGAGGTGGAGGAAACAGATGGTGAGGTGAGGGACCGTGTGTGCCACCTGATGTATTGGCCAGGGCCATCGGCGGGACGGCACAGCATCGGAGGGAGCAAGTAGTGTGAGCAAAGGGCAGCCCAACTGCGTTTTAAACCAACATGAACTTGAGGGCAGGAGAAGAAAAGGATAAAGCGCTATCAATGGGAAGTCAAGACGTTTGTGAACGGAATGAGCTCAGTCATTTTATTTTAAATTCAGTGCCAAGTGGTGGGGAGTGGACTTAATGAGTTTCAAGTCTCACCTTCAACACTGGGGACAGGCAGGTCATCAGAAGCCAAGAGGGACAGTCTCGACAGTCCTGGTCCGTTTCTGAGGACTTTGACCGACAGTCAACTAATCAGACCTGAACTGTGGAATAAACGGCACTTGGACGTACCTCTCTCTTTCATTAATTTTCATTTAAAAGTAGTTTGGATATTATTTTGAGAGTGTTTCTTTAAGCACAAATTTATTATTAATGGCTAATATTTTAGGATACGGTTAGCTACATTTTTCTTGGGTGTCAAGCACATGCTGTTTCCTGAAAATCATTAAGGATCTTCCTTCTGTTCGTAGGAGTGACACATCCCATTGTCTTGTTTCCACAATGCTTAACTGTGTTAGAGCAAATGCCAATAGCGAACTAACTATCCCTTTGACTGTTTCAAATGTGACTTTTAATTAAGTGTATTAACCTGATGAATCATCACTTGAGCAGCAACCAAAATAAGATTATAAGCATTTTCAACTTTTGGATGTCCACAGAACATGAAAAGCACTTTATGAGGCTTGCATTAATGCATATTTCATTATAATGTAATTCTATATTAGATACTCCACTTATGCATGGAGCCAAAATAGTTTCTGCTCTGTAGCGATGCTGATTTAAATGAGTAAACCACAAGGAATCGAGAAAGCTTAACTCTTTGTGTATCTCAGCATGGTCGTGCTTACAAAAGAATTCTCTGGGGGCAGAATTTCACCTTTAGTTAGTGGAGAGAGTACAGCATTTATGTCTCAGGTGGGATGGGGTAAGAAAGAACGGATGCAGCATTTCTTCTGCACATTAACTGATTAAGGATAATCCTGAGCAAACCCTGAGCACTTTCCCTTTACTCCACATAGAGAGCCGATCAGTTTCGCTGCACCGAGCAGTCAGCAAGGCCAAGTTGCACATAAGAGGGTTGTGAGGGGCTGGTGGGCTGCCTTGACCACCTGGATAAGAAGAACACCTGCAACAGAAATGCATAAAGAAACCCTGGGAACTAAATGGATGGCCCTCTGCAGGGCTGCAATAAAGCACCCTGCACAATATTACTAATAGACCTTTTACAATTTTTATAGCTTCCCGAGTTATTTTTGAGTCAGTGCTAGCATTCAATTATTTCCTGTTGAATAAGGAACAAAACAGGCCTAAAGACTGAAAGGAAAAGCTGCTGAGGGGAGTGATCTCTCCAGATGGAAGTTTTCTGGCAGATTGTGATTTGTGACTCAGAATGAGCCCAGATCACTGTGCCATATGGATGGCAGCAGAGCCTTTAGACACTGACTCAGTCACTCAGCAGGCTTCTGAATTCCTACTATGCGTCCGTTATTAGCTGGGCATTGGGAAACAAAGATGAGTAAGCAATGTTATCTGCCACCAAGGAGCCCATTCATTCATTCATTCATTCATTCTTCAACATTTACTGAGCATTAATGATGTGCATCGTATATTGGGGGACTTGAAGATGTAAACAGAGAGTAAATTACCATATGGTACTATGACAAAGTCAGTTATAAAAATAGGGGAAAATGCTTCGCAAGGATGGAGGTGGAGAGAGAGACTAATTATATCTGGCGTCGTCATAGGAAATTGATAAAGTGACCTTCAGCCTGAATTTTGAAGATGGATTAGTGGATTAAGGAGTGGTATTGGTGGGGTGGGAGGAGGGCAAGGCCCTTTCCTTTCCTAGCAAAGGAGTAGTATGAGCAAAGTCACAGACTTAAGGATTCATGCTTGGGAGGAAAAATAAGAAAATAAGAAATTGATTGTGGATGAAGCTTGTGGCTTCATAGACAGGAAATGGAACTAGAGAAATAACGTCTTCAGCATCTTCAATGTCATGTTAGAGCTTTAGCTTTATTCTATATACTGGGAATGGCAATCCCAGAGCTTCCCCCTTTCTACCCTCATGGCAGATGACCCCAGTCTGCCATGAATGGCGTTCTTTCCTGCTGAGCCCAGGCCGACCCATGGAATCTTTCTCTGCACAGGGCTTTAGGAAGCCACCTCCACCTTACTGGGATTGGAACATAGGAAAAATATATTCACTATCTTTGCTGTAGGCAAAGGAAGTATTCTAAGGTTTTTAAATATAGGAATGACAAGGTCAGATTTGATTATTGGGAGGCCTATTTTACTAGTACACTAGAGAAGGGATTGGAGTGGGCAGAATCTTGAATCAGAAAAACCAGTAGAAAACTGTTTAATAGTTTAAGCCATTGGTTCTCAACTCCAGGTGCACATTGAAATACTTGAGTGCTTGTTAAAAATATCTTGTACCTGGGTCCCACCCCAAACCAATGAACCCAAATGATTCATGTGTGCCCAAGGGTTGAGATCCACTTGTCTGGGTGTTAGTTAATGAGAACACTTATTAAACATAATAGGTTTCATCTTCCTTCATGATGATCTTGGAGAGGGGAGAAGATGACTTGGGGAAGATGGGAAAGGATTTGCCCTTGTTTGACCTTTATTCAAATAGTATAACTAATAATGACTGTGCTTTCTTGGCAGTCTTCTGTGTGTTTATGTGTTTGCTAACTTATATGCAGATGTATAATTTCACTTGATCCCCACATTAATCCTGTAAATATGTATTTATTATCCCCAATTTACAGCTGAAGTAACCACATCTCAGAGACCTTAAGTAACTTGTTTATGATCACAGGGTACTCTGATGCCAAGAGTTATATTCTCTTCACTCCTCCATGTTACTTTCAGGACTTTTAATTTAAATCGTATATAAAACGCAGGAAATACATTAGAAGAAATAAGAGCAGTTGAGGAGTGTATCGTTACTCTTAGGTATGATCAAGTTCACTTTCAGGAACTAAAACCTGAGCTTCTTGCTCTGTCAAGTAGGCTGAGCTGGCCCTGTGGCTCAGGAAATGGGTGACTTTTAAAAAAATTTATTTTATTGAAGTATAGCTGATTTATGCTGTACAGCAAAGTGATTCAGTTATACATATATATACATTCTTTTTCATATTCTTTTCCATTATGGTTTATCACAGGATATTGAATATAGTTCCCTGTGCTATATAGTAGGACCTTGTTGTTTATCCTTTCTATGTATAATAGTTTACATCTGCTAATCCTAAATTCTCAATCCATCCCTCCCCCAGCCCACTTCCCCCTTGGCAACCACAAGTCTGTTCTCTATATTTGTGAGTCTGTTTCATAGATACGTTCATTTGTGTCATATTTTAGATTCCACATATAAGTGATATTATGTAGTATTTCCTTCTCTGTCTGAGTTACTTCACTTAGTATGATAATCTCTAGGTCCGTCCATGTTGCTGCAAATGGCATTAAGGAAATGGGTGATTTACACCTACTGTAGTCTTTTTATGGAGTACTGATGGGAACATCAGTGTTTTCCTCTGGTCCGGACAAGGTAATTCCCACCCACCAGGAGCTATGCTGTCACTCTGTGTCCTGGTTGGCCTAAATCCTCATTGTATGCACATCACATCATTGCCCTGACTAGGTGCGTTTGCTTGGTTGTGATTCCTGTGAACAGATAGTACAATGAAACCTCTAAAATTAAAAGACACATTAGGTCCTTTTGCAAATGTATATAAAACTTGGATTTGTCCGACCAATTGTTATTTAGCAACCAATTAATGCTCCGAGCCTACCTAACTATCCAGATCATTTCAGAACTAATAAACTGGAAACTAGTGATTCACAGGAAGCACTAAGTTCTTACTTGGTCTGAAACTTCAATTCTATTATCTCTCTCTATACAACAGAGGCAGCTAGAATAGCCAGCAGCCATGACATGAGTTGAATTTGACAACCTGTATCTCATCTACAATCCAGCAGGCTGCTTCCTGGCCTGGGTGATTGGCCATGAAGGTTGGGCTTGAGGAAAGCACGTTACTGCAGCTAGGTGAGCCCCATGGCTTGCCCTGGTAATAAAAGCCGCCAGCAGAGGAACACACGACAGAGTGCAGAAGTTCCTAACTTTGTCTAAAGTCTTCAATTATCAGATTGTATTAATTCCTAACAATGGAGCCAAGTAAGGGGTGTTTTATTCATTTGTTATGTTTTACTCTCTCGACAAAATCTTATGCATTTCGTTAGCATCTGTTTTTTTTTAATTGCAACGAGACCCTAGGACCTTGGCTTTCCAGCTGTGTTCTGTGGAGCCCCAAGATTCCTTGCTGTATGGGAGGGACCTCAGTGGATGTCATGGGGAGGAGAAGAAGGTAGGAGAGAGGGTTGGACTCTAGGCTCTAGGATGTTCATCCCATCTTCAACCCGAGCAGTTTTCCTTTTACTAATTTTATATTTGAAAAAAAAAAAAAAGGCTATAATTGGTGTGAAGAGCACTGAACTAGACATAAGAAATCCCTGGATAAGCATTTGCGTGTGTCAATCAATTGGACTTCTTTTAATTTTAATTGTCTGGAAATTCAATTTTGACCCTGTGCATGTCTGAAAAAGTGGCCTGAACATAGCAGAAAAGAGGTGTCACAAAGCCCATGAACTTGACTCTCGGGAGAGATCTGGATCTACCTACATGCCCTTATATCATGACCATGGAGTTAAAATGGGTTTAAAGTCAAGGTTTCTGATTTAACAATCCTGGTTATTACATTTCAACAGCATATATTAGTAGAGAGCTGTTGGAAGCTGACATGCGGAAAACTAATAGAAGCCACAGCAGAGGAAGTGACATGAGACTCAGTCACCCACTGCACTGGAGGGACTATCCCACTGTGGGTCACAGTGTGGACTGTGGAATCTAACAAATTTTGGTTCATGAGCCAATTTGGCCCCTTACTTACTTTGTGACTTTGAGCCTCAGTGTTCTCTTCTGTAAAATGGGCACAGTAGTCAGGCTCTACTGGAATCTGACAGGGCAGCTCCTTCAGAGGACTTCTGGACTTTCCCAAAGCTTTCCTGTTGACCTACTCTAGCAGAATCCCCTGGAATACTGGTTAAATACACAGATTCCCTGGCCTTACACCCAGGCTGCCTGAATCAGAATCTGCAGGGGGAGGACCAGTGATCTGAACTTTTAATCAGTGCCTCAGGGGATTCTGAGCTGCCTCCATGTTTAGAAACTACTACTGGACAAACCCTGATGAAGATTCTTGGGGAAGTAAAGAGTGGGAAGGGGAATCTCCAGCCTATGGAGACCCTGGCCTTGTACCCACATCCCTTTCTTCCTAGACCTACATCCTCTCTGTTGGCAGAGGAGCATCCTTGCCTGGGTACTTTGAAAGTCAGAACCCACTGCTGCTTCTCGTCAGGGCCAGAGTGGAAGCAGTCATGACCCCATGAAGGAGAATCTCATGCTTTTTGCTTTTCTCTCAAGCAAGGAGGGATCCTTGAATGTCAATTAAGTGACTTTTATGTATTATACAAGAGACTAATACGGATGTCTCTTTAAATAAAAAGCCCTATTAAAACATATACTCATGTGGTTTTGGAGAGGTATGGAATGTGTATTTTTTGTACCAGGTTGAAAACTGGCCACATTACCGTCGTGGTCTTGCAGAGTTTCAAGAAAGAAAAGAGCTCTCATTTTTTATTGCAATGTCAAAGTGTTATGGTTGTCAACCCAGTTGTGCCTAAATCCATTCTAAGAGGCTTCATTATAAATAAAACTGAATCCAGTTTTCTGTAATCTTTCAGTTTGCACAAAAAATGTGGCAAAGGGAAAGGCATTGTAAATATATTTGGCCTGATTTGGTCTGTGTTTTTCTGTGTCAGACTGGAGCTCGTGACAGGCAGACAGGGCAGTGTTATATTAACAAACACCTTTGTGAAACCCATAGAGAGAGAGGGAGAGAGGGAGCAGGTGGGAGCCAGTCAGCTCTGTTTAATCATTTACTTTTGATTTAACTCATTCCTAGCCTAGAGTGTGTGTACAGAACTTGGGACATGAATACACATAGTTTTAAAAGATTCTTTAAAAATAATGACACACCTGACTGCACCCAAACCAGGTGACGGCCTTACACAGGTGTTTGCTTCCACTCACAGCTGCCACTGGGTTGAGGAAAACAGTCAGAATGGTCCAGGGTAATCAATCACCTTTATGTTAAAAAATGACTTAAAGCAGCCTGAGGATTGTATGTCTAGGTGGCCAGTTGATTAAAATAATCATGCATGTGGGTATAGTGCTTGATACTTTGCCATTATGACAATAGCTTCTTCCCGTTTTGAAGATTACGAAAGAGATTTGAAAAGTGACTTGGCCAAGTCACTCAGTTATTAAGTGAAAGAGACAGGGGTCTGAATCCATGTGCTTTGAATCCAAAGACCTTCAAAGTTCCACAAGTCACACCACCTTAGCTTATAACATAAAAGAATGCCATGTGATCTCTTCCTTATTAGGCGTTGCTGGAATTATAACCAAGGAGTGGTTAAGAATGCTGGAAACCTTCAGATTCCGTAACTTAAATCTTACTGATGCCTCCTACACAAGGCTCTGTGTCAACTGACAGCCCGAGGGACGGACTTCTGGCTTCCCTACGCCACTACCTGCCACCGAGGGCTTCACTCTCAATCATCATCAATGGTTATGTGTGCGTCCCTGGAACGCCACCTCGCTCTGTCTCACCGTCTGCTCAATAGCGCCCCCTCCTGGTGTGGAGGCTCATCACACTGCTCCCTGGACAGGTGCCCTCAGCCTCCTTCACTGCTAGTGTGTGTTGGCTGTCATCTTTTGCTTTTGTAATTAATTACAATTTGCCGCATAGGAGCTGAGTGTCTGGAGGGAAGAAATGCAGTTTCCAGCTCTCTCGCTCACCTACTCGGCTCAAGCCTCGGATGAGGATCTTCTCCAACTGGGCTCCAGGCTGCTTGATTCTCACTCAATGCACAGAATTCCTTTTCCCTCCTGCCTTCCTTTATGTCACATTCCCTCCTTCTGCATTGACATACTACGTTGTTTCTAATATGAATAAATGATTCTTCAGATCCTTTTCACTGCTGTTCTTAAGGCTCTCCATCATATTGCATTGCCCCATCATTGAAAACCCTTGTTGCGCCTGGTGAATGATAGTTGTCACTACAAGAGCAGATTGTTGACGTGTTCTCTGGAGTTCTCAACAATCACACGACTCTGATCATTTCCTCTCCTGTTCCAAAGCCGAGCTTGGCTGTGTTCAGTTCTGATCGTTAGGCTCATGTTTACAACTGTTGCTCAATTCACTGTTTTCTCACAATTATTAATACAACTCTGGGAGTGACAACTGCTTCTGTAAAAGAATGGTGCTGCCTGAATTATGGGGTGTGCTACGTACAATTACAGCTCCCAAAAAGGTGTTAACTGACATGGAAAAAAGCAATCAGGTCAAAGACTAATGCATAGGAGAATTCTAAAGAGCATGAAAGACACAACATGAGAACGTGTGCATCGTGACATTGTAAACAAAATAATCAGTGTCTTGGAATCATGGTTGATTAAATTCCTGTTAGAAGCCCTCAGCACTATTATATCATGCTTAGTCTCCTAGGCACCCTTGCGCATTATCAGCCAGCACACTATAATTTCATGCTTGAATGGCCTAATACAGTCTTAGGTTCCAGGTTCTGTGCACAACCACGCTAAGCCAGCAAAATTAAGTGCAAAGCAAATAAATAAATAAAGCAGTGGGCAGAGGTCAAAAGCCAATGCCCAACACCAGCCTGAAATAGAGCAAGCCTTTTTGTGGAATACGTTCGTGTTTTTACTATTATTTAACTGAAGGACCTTTTTGATTACCTGCCGATTAAACATTTACTAGAACACCTGCTATGTGCCAGGCACAGTGGTAGTCCTAGAGGCTATCATGGTGAGCAAACAGTTACTGGTGAGCAGTTGGGATTTCTCAGTGGAAAACCAAGATGGGTTCCTATCTCAACCACTGTATAGCAGAGTCTGAAGAGACACTGTCAATGGGGTTTTGGTTTGGGCTTTGGCAGCTTTCCCAGGGCTCTCTGTTTGCACCCTCTTCAAGATTTCTTCTGGAAAGGGGGCACCAATCCTTTTCCAGAGGCGATTCATAATAATTATTTGCCCTTACTATACTCATCTGTCTGTATTTCAGAATATACTCAGAAAAGGTCTTCTGTTCAGATCTTATCTCCACTCAGTAAAGGTTCTCTTAAGATCCAAAAACCTGTCTGCAGGTGCCCTTTCATTTGCTCTTTCTAAGATGACAGTATGAATAGCTTGGTATGAGGAATGTAAAAAAGAGAGATGAGGAATTTATTGAAATTTGTCAGTCATCAGGACAAAAGTTTTTATGCATTTCTACATATTTTGTGCAGTTAGGATCATCTGAACTTTACCACTCTTGCTGGTAGCAGAATCATAATTAAAGCTGAAAAGGGTACTTAATTCAAAGAAAATTCTTTAAGAAATACTTAACAAAACTCTTAGGACTGCCCCTCCCACTATCCTTTAGGCTGAAAAATCTGTCCAAATGCCTTTTGGCACTTATATTGAATATAATCAGTTCTTTTCCCTGGGTTTATCTCAGGATAGCATGAATTTAGTATGATTGGGAGGTAATTTTCCTTCATTAGGCTTTCTGTCACTGTTCTTTAGTGTTTCTATTGTGCAGACCCTTTGGAGCAGAAGACTTACAGGTGCCGAGCTCCCATGAAGTCTTGGTCGTGAGAACACATGCCTGAGATGGGACCAGTTTGGGAGCCTCCAATGCTTGAAGTTACGGATATGTGGTCTGAGGTGGTTTGGGGGATCCAGAGTAAGATTTCAAAGAAATCATCAATTCGTAACTGTATCAAGTGGCAAAGGAGGGCAAGAGAGTCATTCTAGGTCATTAGCTGTACAGTGCAAATTTAGACTGAAGAATGAAAGGTACTGGAGGACATCCTGTAACAAACATGACTGGGTACCTGTGAATTTAAGCACACTTTTCAGGAGGTGACAAGATACTTGCCATAGTATGATGAGCAGGAGAAGCCGTGCAAGGTGGTTGGAGAGAGATGTGGAGAGGAATAACATTAGTTTCAGATACCAAATTGAGGATTAAACTTCCCGAGGAATTTTTGACCCCTGCTGAAGTAAACTGAAAATATATTATTTTACCAAAACTGCTCCAATAAGCAAATGCAGAAAATGGTGCTAAATGGGTGCCAGAGTTTGAAATCTTTCACAGTGATGTGACACATATAAGACCAAGCAAACTGAAAATTAGCTGCAAGAATTCCTTTTGGGTGATCTGTTTAATCACTCAGGTTGGGTACAGTATGTTTAGTGCATGTTCAAGCTGGGATATACAGGCATGCACACGCATGTGCATGCACACACACAAACATGTCTCTCTTTGTGAAAAGACTCTTCCTTCTTTCTATCTTATCTCTCTTTGGACAAATTGTCAAAACAATCCTCAAATGCTACATAATATAATCCTCAAATGCTAGTAATATAAAAATGACTGTAATAATACAAGTGGTATTATTGCCATTCATGGCACTGACACTTTGACTGTTTCTCAAATCTGCAACTATCCTATTTTCTAGTCTTTATTCTTTTATCTGCTGAAATGACTGATACGGGCAGTTTAGACACCCAGAGAAGGATATAATGGTTTTGACCTTAATAGATGGTTTGACTGTGTAGCACATCCCATAGACTTAATACCAGAAGAAGTTATGAATGCTTTTTTTCCTTGGTTCTCTCCCTCTTTATTATGAAGGGATTAATTTTGTGTGATCAGGCTCACACAAGTACGTGTGTGACAGGAAATATTAAACTCCTTTTGATTTCTCACTTTGTAGTGACAGGAACAGGAGGGCATTCTTTTAAAATTCTTCTCTTTTTCTAAGCAAAGTGTGGGAATGAAGGGCGAGAGTAAGGCAATTTTCAGAATGAGATGTTTTAGCAAGATGTTAAGAGGGAAAAAAAGTAATTTTCAACAGCTAAAAGAGAACTGCCACAAGTGGTAGTCGATCAAATCAATGATATGGCTTCATAATGTGGTCTTGGATTCAGCAAAAAAAAAAAAAAATGCTGTAAAGAGAAAACTGCAGGAGTCCCCACTGTGTCCCCCCAGAATGAATTTAAAGGGTCTGCTGGAACTTGGAAGGCTGTGAAAGTGGCCTGACTACCACTGATTCTTCTGATGGTGTCAAAGATGATTCATGGTTATATATAAAAGGATGCACTTTTGTCTGCTATTCATAAGTTAAAAATGACAGAGGGTGTACATTTTCACTAGGCTATTTACCCAAAACTGCTGCCTTGGAAGCCTGGTTCTAGGTCCCATGAGTTCCCATGAGTTCTCTCTCTGTGATGTGAGCTCTGAACAAGGTCCTGAGCTGACTACCTGAGCAACATTATATCTGAACTAACAGCCAGGTGTAGTGATCAATGATCTGAACAGCTCGCGAGTTACGGCTGAAGGAATGGCTTACCATCAAACCCACATAACTCTCAGAATAATGAGTCCAGCTTTTGGGCTGGAAATTATTTAAATGAAAGATTATTTACAAAGGGAACAGCAGGGAGAAGAATCATGTAAATTAGATTCATTAAGTGGACAGATTTATTCGCAGTTCATTTTGGGATAATTTATGCCCGTTTTCTCTGATGTCATCTGTTGTTCAGGTTAATAATTAGTCATGCTCATTATTAACTGATGGAGGTTGTTTTGTATTTTGGCAGAGGGAGGCATATTATTTGAGAAAGCTCCTATCAATATTCCTATGAATACTGAGCTTTCAATATAGGTAGAGGGTTTACTTGCAAAAATACACCTCTTTCATTTTTCCAAGCAATGCAATATTCTGATGCATTTAGTTCTATATTCTTAGGAGGTTTTACAGAAGAATATATCATTCTTTACTAGTGTAAAAACAGTCAAGACCAAAAGAAAACAGGGTAAAATGTTCATTTTAAGTCTTTAGTGCTTTCTGTTTAGAACCAAAGATAATATTTTAAAATATATTAAGACATCTCTTTTACAGGCTAAGTTACAGATCTCTTGAGAAATCCAATACGATGAGGAGGCCCATTTAAAAGATTTTATGATCAGAAAATTAACTTTAATACTCTGTTTTACAGTTCCTCCAAATGGAAGAAATGTATGTATCTAAGAAGATATGACAATCCATTTAGACCTTTTGAAATTCTTGGGTGTAGCTGCGAGACTGTGTCTCAGTCCTGTGTAATTTCGTGACTCTGACCTTGAGAAGGTGACAAGAATGATGTCCACTATTAATGTTGTTTTTCTTGAAAAAAACAAAATATTTCCTGGCATGTAATTGTTTTGTTTTGTTTTGTTTTCAAAAAATACTTGATCCTGTGCAGTATTTTACACTTACATCATTTCCCATTTATAATTCTTTCTTGTTTCAGTGTGTTGGAGGAAAAAAAAGGTGTCAGGTAGTTCTTCTAAAAAACTCAACCAAACAATAGCAATCAAAACATTCTAAGCTATCCTGAACGTAAATTCTGAAGGTAGTAAAACTGGTGAGAGATGATTTACATAACAGCTGGATAAAGGAGAGGGAATCCAAGAAAATGCTTGAGCTTTTTGTCTGTGTTAACAGTACAGAGGGGACACTGGACATGGATTAGTTTTGCAGGGGAAATTCCTGAGTTTAAGGCATATGTGTGGGGCTATCAAGTAAGTTGCATCTACGTACCTGGAGTTTGACAGAGGTTTAAATTTGTGACTTATCTCTGTTTCCCTGTTATTTTAATCCAAGAGTATAGATGGACACTTAGGAATAGAGAAGAGAGTGAGAGGAGGGCCTTGGATTGAATCTTGATTAATCCCGGCATTTAAAGGACAAAGAAAGAAGAGCCTGAAAACGACTGGCTAGAGTGACAGGAGGAAACTCAAAGAGAGTGTTGAGTCAGGGAGGACAGGGAAAGAGCATGACAAGCAGGGAGCCATCAACAGCACCACATGCTGCTAAAAAGACACGTCAGGAGAGAACTGAAAAATATCTGTATGGTTTAGAGATCTGGGGGTCATTGTGGACCTAACAAACTGCTTTAGTAAAGTGGTTGAGATGGAAGCCAGAACTGAGTGGGATGAGGACTGATTAGAAGGAGAATAAATGGAGACAGTGATTATAGTCATTTTTTCTGAGAATTTCGACTTTAAAAGGGAAGGTGAAAGAAGATGATTGATGAAGGGGTTGTGAGGTTACTGAAAGTTTTTATTTATGTGGTTGGTGTTAAATGGTTAAGACTTCTTAAGTTTGGGGGGAGGGATAAATTGGGAGTTTGGGATCGACATAGACACACTACTATACTTAAAATAGAAAACCAACAAGGGCCTACTGCATAGCACAGGGAACTCTGCTCAATATTCTGTAATAACCTAAATGGGAAAATAATTTGAAAAAGAATAGATACATGTATATGTATAACTGAATCACTTTGCTGTACACCTGAAACTAATACGACATTGTTAATCAACTATACTCCAAAATAAAATAAAAATTTTTAAGAAGTCATTTCAAAAGATTTAGTTGAGAAGGAGTGGTTGACCATATAAGAAAAGAGAAAGTGTAGAAGTAGGTTGGTTTTAATGTTTGACAGATAGATGAGAGGAGTTTCCATCTAATGGCTTCTATTCTCCATTAGCCTCCTCTCTCTATTAGGAGGGGAACTCATTTTTTGAGAGCGAGATGGGAAAGTTGGAGAGTTGAAGTTTCAGGAGAGCAGACATAGGTTTGAAAGAGTAATTAAAGATTAAAGTTATGAATGTTGTGAAGTAGGAGAGTTGAGCAGTACAGATCCATTTGAGGTTGGTATTCAACAGTTTAATGAAGAACAAGTCTTCCCAGGTGTGTAACTCTCTCTAACAGGGCTCAGCGACTCAGATGCAGTTTCCCCCAAAAGCAGAGAGTTGGGTTCGCCACTGCTTGGGGTTTTGTCAGATGGGTGTACCAAAAGGATAGCAGACAAAGGAATCTAGAGTGCTTGGAAAGGTGTTATTGAAATGATGGAGCATGGATTCCAATCTAGGTAAGTAGAAAAGTGGGGAAAGGATAGACCTTAGTGAACTGGAGTCTCTATCACATCAAAGAATGGTCTCATCTATGCCTATGCCCCCCTTAATACAGCTTGTCTACAGAAGGAGGAAAAATAATGTCTTATTTAAAGTTATAGATATTTAAGGTCACTGAATATAAAGAATTTCTTTTTGATTAAACTAAAGGGCAAAAGAGAACTAAATCCAATTTTAACTACTCCCTCTCCCCTCAAATTTGTAGGAAGGTCCAAGCACAGACAAAACGGATTTCAAAGACAAGCTCAGACTTGTATAAATTCTTATCTGAATATAGATTTCTCCCTATATGCCAGTTAAAACTTTCTCAGCATAATAAATTTGTGGGAAAAATGCTCTCTTTTCATTTGGCTAAGGGTAAAGGAACACCACTGTGTAAAAAGAACTGGAGACCAGATGAGGAAAAAAAGTGGAGAAAGAAGATGAAAAGCATAACTTTACTCAAAGGGGAACCTCATTTAATTTTTCCATTATTCTCAGCAAAATGAGTGCTGAGCTAATTGCAAGAGAAAACTGATACTTGATGTTGTAAATAATACACTTAAAAATAATCATACTAAAGTCTCATTTCTTTCTCAGCACTCTGTGGCCTTTTTGTATTATATTATTTTTATTAAAACCTTTGGATAAAATGAAAAGGAAAAGAAAACACTAGCTATTAGAAAACAAGAGAAAAATCGTGAGAAAAAACATTACATTGAATCTCCTCAAAACTTTTCAGATGACTGTTGTCAATTTCCTTCAACAAATAATAAGTAATATCACAGCCAAGGGCAAGTTTAACTTTTCTTTTTTTCCAGAAAGGAAAATGACTAGTTATTCCGGAAAAGCAAATGAAAGGAAACGGAATTTCTCCTCACTAGCTAAACCTCAAATAAACAAAAAGCATCTAACAATCCAAGGACATGAACTTGGACCTAAGTCCAAGTTCATGGGGACATAACTGAAGCAATTGCTAGAATCCCAGAATGTGCCCATCTGTGAGCCTATGAGATAATGGATAGCATTTTTCTCAACAAGGAACATCGAAGATATATTTCATCACTGAATTTGGTCATGTACTGGTTCAAGAACGTTCCCAAGCATGGCAACTAATTTAGGGCTTTAATAGAGAAGCGGCTTTATGTATGGTTTAATCAGATGGCAGCATGGGAAAGGAGCATTTGTTTGCGTTAACAAATGGAATGCTGAGACAGATAAAAGGGGAAATCAAGAAACTCACTCAAGGAAACAGATAAGTGAAGGAATAAAAGTGAAGTTCAAAATTCCTCCAAAGAGAATTTCTTATAAGAAAATGTAGGTGTTTTCGGCTAAACCAGAAATCAAATGGCAGCCACTCCCAGCTGAAGTCCAGGGCGATAAAACACAAGATAGGGAAAGGGCCCCTGGATGGGGGTGTCCCATGCCCAGGGTTTCGGTCCCAGCTCTGCTGAGCCTCAGTTTCTCTACGTGTAAAGACAAAGAAGCATCCTGCTCTGTGAGAAAACGAAGAGGCCACCACTCTTGCCACCTGCCCACTCTTATCCACAGCCAGACGTAGCAGAGCAGCTATTTCTAACTCTGTCTTGAAAGAATTATTTTGAAACCAAGATGATGAAGAGGATCCAGTTAGAAAAAAAAAAAATTGTAAGGTGACAATTTAAGGAGCATCATAAAAAGGTGAGTTCATGGCTTGTCAAAAGCGATTAAGATTTCTTCCTTTGTTTCTATCAGAAATAGGGTAAAACCAGGTCTTGCTGGAAGCTGGATGAGAAGGTAAGCAGCTATTGACGGCAGCTTATTGGACTTTATTTCATTTCTTTCTTTCATTTTCACGTATGCTTCCTGTGATTGAATCATAGAAAGTCACTATGTCAATTATTTACTTCCTGGGAGTCTAAGAAAGAAAGTACCTTTATTTACTAATGCCATCCAAATGGGATGTTGCATCTTGTTAAGTTTGCAAGGATAAAAACATGACAAGTGTGCCCTATTTCTGAAAAATAGACTCCAAGTTTGCAACAGAGAGCCAGGAATGTCTTTCCTTTCTTCACTCAAAACCACGGGAGAATAAATACTCCTTTTCGTAAAGGTGGCTCTTTTGGGGCCAAATTCTCACAGAAGAATTTGTTTTAAGCACTTGCGTTGTGCAGTATGGTGTTGGTTGGAAGCATAAATAGACATACAAGACTGAAAAATGAGCTCTAATTTCCAAGCCTATAAAGATAGTGGGGGTACTGTGTGGGAATCATGGGTTGTCAAAGCTTTGGGTTCCTGAACTTGCACGAGGAGTGCTCTGCGTTGGGGTAGTGGTCTCCTTGTTAAAGAACAGGCAGGGGCATTCCAGGTCCTCACAGATGAGGAGACTGGGGCTGGGAGGGGTTGCCTCAAGCTCACATGGTCCGCAAAGCCAGGACCCCAAACCAGGACTTCCGCCTCATATTCTTCCTGCTTTGTGACCTCTGGGGCCCAACTGCATACTCTCTGAATATGATTTCTGGTTGAACTGACTTTCTCACGAGGAACACTCTATTCACATCAATAATTGCCTGGATGTAATGCTTGAAATCATATTTTATGATAGAAAAATAGGCACTTTATTTTCATGGCCAGATGGGATTCCCCAAGGATTTTTCTGGTCATGGGGCAGAGGAAGTCAGCTGCCCCAGGTCTCAGCTGACTGCAGCCATGGGAATCCTGTCTTCCCCCGACCCCCGGCTACTGGGTGACTTGAGTGGTACACATGTAGGAGTCCTATTTCTGTGTGCTTACTCCCAGTGAGGGACACCTGGCATTTTCGGACCACTGTTGAGCTGGAACAAAGTAATTTTGCCTGAAGAGCCTGTAGGTGGGCTTAAAGCAGAGGGGCAGTGATAGCTTTTTTCTCCTGCAGACATAGGTGCTGCCAGGTCGGTCCTGGAAGCCCCTCTCTTTGAGCAGAGCCTGGGTAAGCCTCATCTGGTGGAACTAGGGAAAAGCTGTAGTGTGTGGTTAGGAAGGAGTGTGGAACACATCCATTCATATCCTTGAGTAAGAATAACAATAGCAGCCCTTTACTGAGGGCCTATTTTTTAAAAACCCTATTCTAGGTATGTTTAACATTTCGAATCTTACAACAATCCTGAGAGATAGGTATTATTGTCATGGTCATCATCACCATTTCACAGATTAGGAAACTAAGGTTCAGAGAATTCAAGTAGATTCCGCAGTGTCACACAGCTGGTAAGTGGCAAAGATCTAAACCCAGCTATTTGACTCATCCTCCATGCTTCTCCAAGCTAATAAGTTTGAACTTGACTTGGTAGGATATGGTATCAGGGCTGTATTCATAACATAAGTTAACCTGAGGTTTAATTTAAGCGAAGTCTACAAATAGAAGACAGATTGATGAGACTGAATTTTCACAAAATACTAAAGTGTTTTGCCTCTTTTTGAGTAGAATTTTTTTTTTCTAAACATCTTTTCTGGAGTATAATTGCTTTACAATGGTGTGTTAGTTTCTGCTTTATAACAAAGTGAATCAGTTATACATATACATATGTCCCCATATCTCGTCCCTCTTGCATCTCCCTCCCTCCCACCCTCCCTATCCCACCCCTCTAGGTGGTCACAAAGCACCGAGCTGATCTCCCTGTGCTATGTGGCTGCTTCCCACTAGCTATCTATTTTATGTTTGGTAGTGTATATATGTCCATGACACTCTCTCACTTTGTCCCAGCTTACCCTTCCCCCTCCCCGTGTCCTCAAGTCCATTCTCTAGTAGGTCTGTATCTTTATTCTCGTCTTGCCCCTAGGTTCTTCATGACCATTATTATTTTTTTTTTTAGATTCCATATATATGTGTTAGCATATGGTATTTGTTTTTCTCTTTCTGACTTACTTCACTCTGTATGACAGACTCTAGGTCCATCCACTTCACTACACATAACTCAATTTCGTTTCTTTTTATGGCTGAGTAATATTCCATTGTATATATGTGCCACATCTTCTTTATCCATTCATCTGTTGATGGACACTTAGGTTGCTTCCATGTCCTGGCTATTGTATATAGAGCTGCAATGAACATTTTGGTAGATGACTCTTTTTGAATTATGGTTTTCTCAGGGTATGTGCCCAGTGGTGGGATTGCTGGGTTGTATGGTAGTTCTATTTTTAGTTTTTTAAGGAACCTCCATACTGTTCTCCATAGTGGCTGTATCAATTTACATTCCCACCAACAGTGCAAGAGGGTTTCCTTTTCTCCACACCCTCTCCAGCATTTATTGTTTGTAGATTTTTTGATGATGGCCATTCTGACCAGTGTGAGAGGATATCTCATTGTAGTTTTGATTTGCATTTCTCTAATGATTAATGATGTTGAGCATTCTTTCATGTATTTGTTGGCAATCTGTATATCTTCTTTGGAGAAAAGTCTATTTAGGTCTTTTGCCCATTTTTGGATTGGGTTGTTTGTTTTTTTGATATGGAGCTGCATGAGCTGCTTGTAAATTTTGGAGATTAATCCTTTGTCAGTTGCTTCATTTGAAAATATTTTCTCCCATTCTGAGGGTTGTCTTTTCATCTTGTTTATGGTTTCCTTTGCTGTGCAAAAGATTTTAAGTTTCATTAGGTCCCATTTGTATATTTTTGTTTTTTTTCCATTTCTCTAGGAGGTGGGTCAAAAAGGATCTTGCTGTGAGTTATGTCATAGAGTGTTCTGCCTATGTTTTCCTCTAAGAGTTTGATAGTGTCTGGCCTTACATTTAGGTCTTTAATCCATTTTGAGTTTATTTTTGTGTATGGTGTTAGGGAGTGTTCTAATTTCATTCTTTTACATGTAGCTGTCCAGTTTTCCCAGCACCACTTATTGAAGAGGCTGTCTTTTCTCCACTGTATATTCTTGCATCCTTTATCAAAGATAAGGTGACCATATGTGTGTGAGTTCATCTCTGGGCTTTCTATCCTGTTCCATTGATCTATATTTCTGTTTTTGTGCCAGTACCATACTGTCTTGATTACTGTAGCTTTGTAGTATAGTCTGAAGTCAGGGAGCCTGATTCCTCTAGCTCCATTTTTCTTTCTCAAGACTGCTTTGGCTATTCGTGGTCTTTTGTGTTTCCATACAAATTGTGAATTTTTTTTTCTATTTCTGTGAAAAATGCCAGTGGTAGTTTGATAGGGATTGCATTGAATCTGTAGATTGCTTTGGGTAATAGAGTCATTTTCACAATGTTGATTCTTCCAATCCAGGAACATGGTATATCTCTCCATCTATTTGTATCATCTTTAATTTCTTTCATCAGTGTCTTATAATTTTCTGCATACAGTTCTTTTGTCTCCTTAGGTAGGTTTATTCCTAGATATTTTATTCTTTTTGTTGCAATGGTAAATGGGAGTGTTTTCTTAATTTCACTTTCAGATTTTTCATCATTAGTGTATAGGAATGCAGGAGATTTCTTTGCATTAATTTTGTATACTGCTACTTTACCAAATTCATTGATTAGCTCTAGTAGTTTTCTGGTAGCATCTTTAGGATTCTCTGTGTATAGTATCATGTCATCTGCAAACAGTGACAGCTTTACTTCTTCTTTTCTGATTTGGATTCCTTTTATTTCTTTTTCTTCTCTGATTGCTGTGGCTAAAACTTCCAAAACTATGTTGAATAAGGGTAGACTTTTAATTGCAGAGCATCTCCCTGTGAGAGAGCAGCTCGGGAGAAAAAAACGAAGTTCTCTCAGCAGTCAAGAGGACTGTATTTGCAAGGCCAGACTGGGCCAGTGGCTTGTTTTCCCCAAAAAACAGGCTCAGCAAGAACACAGAGCAGGTTCATATAAATAGGTTTCCACCTGGGGGGTTACCAACCGCTTCTCTCCATGAGACTAGTCTTCCTGCCTCCTGTTTCTGTGACTGGCAGAAGCAGAGGGTTGGAACACCCCCAGCTACCCACAGCCCCCCACTCCCTAATAACTGCACCTCCTGGCCCTTCTCTCTGCAGCCCCAATACCCACAGTACCACAGCATCAGGTTCTATGGATTTGGGGCCAGGGTTTTCTAGCATCTGTCCCTTTTCTTTCTAGTCCCGTTGCCACTAGTCCCATTTAGACCCTTGTGACTTCTCCCTAATCAATGCTGTTAGATCAATCTTTCTGAAACAAGACTCTGTCACTCTTGTGTCTACAAATCATCTGCTTCCCCATTATCTACTGAATCAAATCCAGACACCTTCACCTGATACTCAAAAGCTTTACAGATTTCCCTAAACACAGCTTTTTAGCCCCTTCCTCTCTCATGGCCAGCCCTACATGTGCCAAGCTGCCATTCTCCGTCTATCCCAGGCACAGTCTCACCTTCATGTGAGACCTTTGCTTTGCCTGGAAAAACTTACTAAGCATATCTTGTGTTTGTTTGATATTTCCTAGTTTTCAAAGTGGTTTCACTTACCTTATTCCATTGGAAAATTGTAATCACTAAGCAGGGCAGATAGCAGATTAGAAAATATTGGCTCTGAGCAGGCCTAGAGCCTGAGGTTCCACCGCCGAGAGGCAGGCCTAGGAGCCAGATCTTCAAATTCCCTGTCTCCACAGCTCTGGGATGCTTTTCTCTCTCCTTCGTCTGTCTTTCCTCTGGCTCCCTCCAGTTTCTACTTGTCAAGTTCTGCCTTTTTTCCAAGTCCAGCTCAAATCCACTAGCTCCATGAACTCTTCCAAAATAACCCGTAAGAGTCAATGGCTCTCTCTTCCCTACGCTCTTACAGCTCCTCACCCAACTACCCTGGCACTTAAAGCAATTAGGTGAAAAGGCCTGAGAGTTCCAGGATAAGGGTTTGAGGCCAGCATAGATCAAGGTTTCAAGTCTTTCTGATTAGGATTTCCTTTAAGAAACACATTTTATATCACAAAGTAGTGTACACACACACCCACACCCCTGAAACAAGTTTCATGATACAGTATTTCTAATGCTGCAATGCATTATCATATTTTCTCTAGTCTATTTTTTTTTTTTTTTTTTTTATTAAAAAGTACTAGTTAGGAACCCACTAAATTGATTTTGAGGACTAATGAGTCCTGGTCAGCAGTTTGGAAAACTGATTTAAATTTAATCTGTCCTTTTAAATGGCCTAGACAACATTTTCAAAGATTTGTAAAAGACTGAGCTAGCAAGAGAACTATGTTCATTGGGCGTTTAATCTGTGCTTCTTATCAGGAACACAAATACCTCTCACAAAGGCGAGGCCAGGAAGGAAGGGCCTCAGTTGGAGAGCACCAGCTTCTACTTGCTGGAAGGTCAAGAACAGGGATGTTTTTCCCCAGCTTTATTCAGGCATAGTTGACAAATAAAAATAGTATATATTTAAGATGTATAGCGTGATGTTTTGATGTATGTATATATTGTGAAATGATTACCACAATCAAGCTAATTAACAAATCCATCACCCCATACATTTACATTTTTTTTTTTTTTGGTGGTTAGAACACTTAAGATCTACTCTCTTAGCACATTTCAAGCATAGAATACAGAATTATTAACTATAATCACCATGCTGTACATTAGATCTCCAGAACTTACTCATCCTGCATAACTGAAGCTTTGTACCCTATGACCAACATCTCTTCATTTCCCCCAATTCTGCCCCTCATAACCACCATTCTACTCTCTGCTTTTATGAGCTTGACTTTTTTGGCTTCCACATGTACGTGAGATTATGCAAGGAGAGGCATTCTTAATGGGCTAATTGATAGAGGAATGGGATGCATCCCTTTCACAGTGGATCATCTTCAAAAGAGAGTGCCAGAGATCTGGGGAGAAAGATTTCTCAATAAGGCACATCTGTAGACTGAGAGCAGATTTGTGTGCTCGTCATAATCTTGACTAGAGCAGGAAATCAGCTAGAATTTAAAAATAATAAAAATGTAATAAAATTTTTTGTTTATATCTGCATAGTGAGTCTGAGGGCCTTCAGGCCTATAAACCTGTCAATGAATTTAGTATCATTTCAACTTTATGAAGCACTTGACGTTTGCAAAGTGCTTGTACAGTTACCAATTACCATAATGTTCATCTTCCAAACATTGCGGTTCAGAGAAGGCCTGAGGACTTCAGACTGAGAGTAAAAATTTTAAAAAAAGTAAAGGAAAAAGAATTGGTCAAGCTAAAGACCAGGCTTCTGGGCTTATGCTGCCAGAGCTGTTCAAGATGTGGGGTACCTGCTTCTGAGTAGGGTCCCCTCTTCCTGCAGTGCATGCAGCCAGCCTTGGCACGCTGCTCTTGGAAGCTCCAAGCATGATCTGCGTCTACGTGAAGCAGGGGAGGGAAAGGCAAAGGGCTTGACACCTGCAACCCAAGTGCTCCTGGTGTTGAGGGATGTAGGAAGAGGTGTTGGCGACTGCTGGGAAACGGTAGTGAGGAAAGGGACAAAGGAGTTATGGCCTTTCCTGTTCCAGCTCTTAAAGGCTGTATGTATAAGCTGGAAATCAGCTCTGGCTATGTTTATAGGCAACAGGTCAGTGAAACTCAACACACTGGTGTACTTCCAGGAATTCCAAGGAAATGGCTTTAAGGAATGTCAAAGGCAATGCTTTGAGGATGTGTCTGTTTCCTCTGGAGAAAGGTTAGCTCTCCTGTGCTTCTTCCCCTCCATTTAAAATCATCAGTTACCACTGGCAAGGGGCTCACCCCAGGGCTGAGCATGGCCTGAGGGCTGGCGATGTTCTAGTTTATCAGTTTAGGAACAAAAAGCAGCCTTTTCTTTGGAAGTGATTTTTTTTTAAAATTCTTACCATCTTAGTGAGGATTAATTTTTTTTTAATTAATTAATTAATTTATTTATTTATTTTTGGCTGTGTTGGGTCTTTGTTTCTGTGCGAGGGCTTTCTCTAGTTGCGGCAAGCGGGGGCCACTCTTCATCGCGGTGCGCGGGCCTCTCACTATCGTGGCCTCTCTTGTTGCGGAGCACAGGCTCCAGACGCGCAGGCTCAGTAGCTGTGGCACACGGGCCCTGTTGCTCCGCGGCATGTGGGATCTTCCCAGACCAGGGCTCAAACCCGTGTCCCCTGCATTGGCAGGCAGATTCTCAACCACTGCGCCACCAGGGAAGCCCATGGAAGTGATTTTTAATCCAACATTTTCTGTTAGATTAGTTCAAACCTCTGTCAGAAGGGCTCCCTTTTCTGACCATGGTTAGGTAACTGCAGTACCAGAAGCTGAGCTGAGAGACTGAGTTGGCTTTTGAACCAGAAAACCTCCTGGTAGACCCTCATAGTTTCACCACCGGATTTTCCTTAGTGGAAGTTAAAAAAAAAATCAATCTCTTAATGAAACGATACCTTTCTATGTTAATACGTTTGTGTTTCGAAACACATATTGAGCGTTTCCCAAATGCTTTTCAAAAGAGAATGAGACCATTCCTGTCCTCGTTTTTATCCACATAGAAAACGGGTGGGTGATTTTGAGAGCAACTGTCCAGAATCATCCGAAGTTTATTGTTCTCTCAGTCGCCCCCTTCCACACAGCCACAAGTTCTCTTCATTATAACAAGCCGGACTGCGTGACTTCGTGCTTCAAGTGCGGCATTGGTATCCTGCTGTCAATAAGATAAAATCCATTTTCTTGACCGTGACACACGTGGTCCAGCCCAATCTGTTCACATGAGAACTCTCTAGTTTCACCTCCCACTGATCTAGCTGCACTGAATCTCTTACCATTTTCCAAACACCTCACACCCTGTTTGTGTCTCTGCCTGAGCTGTTTTATTGCAAAATGCCATTCACATCCTCAGCCCAGCTCCTTATGGATTCTTACTTTTTTCCTCCACCTGGTCTCTAACTTACTTCTGTGTGGCTTCTCTGATTCTCCAAAGCTGGTGAGTGCATTGGCCACACCCGCCTCTGGCTTCCGTAATGCTTTTTGCTCATAACTTTAATACAGTTCTTAGTGCATTGGTGGTTGCTGTCTCTACCTCGTTAGGTTACTGGCATCTTGAGGGCAAGCACCATTTCTTATTTATCCCTGTGACTTCAGAAGCCAGAAGACATGCTCATATTTTGTTTTCTAGGAAAGAAGTATTAAAACTAAAGTCAGTTAAAACAATTAAAGAAAATTTAAGCAAAATACTTGTTTTCTTCCAGGAGAAATATTAAAATTAAATGTAATTCTGGAAACATTAAATGTGTATGTAGGTACCTGATAAATGACTGTCAGACAGATGAATCAGATTTGCGACCGAAAGGAAACTTTAAAGGCTCTTTAGCCTGTGACACGCTGCCCTACCTTTAGCCATCTGAGTGACCAAAACAAAGAAATAAAATTAATACCAGTGGGAGAGAATTCTGATTGCGCTAGGTGTAGGGAATAAGAGTCTCCTCCTTTGCTTCAAAGGCTGACACTATAGTTCTCTGGAGACCACCTCCTTTCTCTTCTCCCAATTCTGTGCCTTACAGGCAGCTTTACTCAGGCTTCTTTGAGCTATTCATGCCACACTTGTCATGGGACCATCCTCCATGGTATTCCCTCCAGGCAGAATGCTCTTCTTCACTTCCCATTGTTTAATTTCATGTTAGGAAATCCCAGTTCCTCCATGGACTCTTTCCCACATGATTAGAAGAACAGTAGTGATTTCTCCTGTAATCCCTTCTTCCATTCACCGCCAGCGCACGTACCTCTTTGCCTGCTCTTATTTATGCGTTGGTGTGACATACGTTGAGAAGGTGTTATCACCAGTCGCCTTGTGGAGTGAACTTTAATTAGGGTGGGGTCATGTCTGCCCACATGCCTCGTGCTGTGTCTACCACAGCTTCACAATCAGACAAGGGCTGAGTACCGCTGTCCACGAGATAGACTTGGCCTCTGTCTCCCTGTCAGGTGAGAATATGTGAGACCGGCAGCCAAGGCTCATGCTGCTAAGGTGTCTCTGGTAGCTCCTGAATTTGTTGGCAGCCTGTAAACACCTTGTCTCCTACGGCTGAGAAGGAATGACCAAGTAGCAATTAAAGACAATTTAAGCAAAATACTCTTTTTTTCCCATGGGGAAGAAATATTGAAACTAAATTCAAAACTGGCAACATCAAGGTAATACATATGTTTTTGTCAGTCTTAACATTGTTTCCTTCTCCTCTATTTCTAATAAAATGATTCAATATGTACTGACCTAGAAATCTTCAAATGTAACATCACACTGCTAATGACAAAACATGATGGTTTCACCTGAAAGGTGCAATTAAAAGATTTCCTTTATCACAAGAAGGTACAAGAGGAATAATTATCATCAAAGGCTTGTATTGCTTCCATTGTTGGACAGGAAAATTGCTGCACTTTTCTATCAAGCGAAAATCACTTTCTGTGGTGTAATTTCCAGAAAAAATAACTATGGGACGAAGTACTGTAACTTAGGAAAATTGTAAATGAAACAATCACATGTGCAGAACAGGGGACACAAGGAAGTGCCGAGCACCCAGCTACTTGCATCTACTCAAGATCAAATCAGAAGAATTGTGTCTGATTTATAGCCCGCATGGAATCTTTTGTTTCTGGAGACTGAAGACTTTCTTACGGTATTAAAATATGGCTGTTACAACAAAAAATTATTACAAGCATACAAGACCATGGATATTTTGGTCACTCAGAAATAATAAATGACAATGAATACCAAATACATTACATGATGCTGCCCTTCAAGAGAAGCAGACATCAACAGGTAATAATGACAATAATAAAGCTCACATTTTTGAGCACTTATCTGAGTGCTTTAACTCATCTAATCCTCAAAACAAACCTATGACGTAGGGACTTGTATTATCCCCATTTTGCAGCTGAGAGACTGAGGCACAGAGAGGGCAAATAACTTTCCTAAAATTACACAGCTAGCAAGTGGGTAGGCTACAGTAGCAAATCAATAAATCCTGACCACTGAGCCAGATTTCCCTCTATTTGATGAAAACCAATAGTGGAATGTCCAAGTGTATCTTTCTTTATACCATAGTCATTTCCTGAAAAGACATCTGTAAATCAGAAACCTAAAAACAGAACCAGATTGGAATGTAAGCTCTGTGAGGATTTGTCAACAGCTGTATCCCTACTGCCTGGTATATATAGTACATGGCCCATGGTAGCCTCTTGATAAACATGTGATGAATACGTGAATAAATAGAGAAAAGAGGAGAGTCTAATACAGTGCTTTGCAGTGAGAAAGTGCTCAACAGATTTTTTAAATTGGATTTAAAGGAAATTTGTTTTATGAATCCATTCGAGAAGAGGAGGATTCATCTTCTGATTTCCTGTTTGTGTAAATCCAGATTTTCATATTGTTTGCTTACAGTGAAGATGAAATGAGAAAGCATTCTCATTTAAGAGAAATATTATTAAAACTTTTACAGGGGAAAAGGCAAAACAAATCAGGGTTGCCAAAACTCTTGTAGAATCCTAGGATTATTGTAGAAAACTCAGCTATCATCTTGGGATCCACAACTTTTCACCTTCACAGCAGAGTATCCAACATGTTTGGGCAACGATTCACAATGTCATGCTTCTAGTCACTTGTCAGGACTCCAGAAGAGTTTAAGTCCAGTTATGGGATATTTCAACATATTTAGGCCACAGGGTCTTAAGAAAATTGCACTATTTGACTGTTTTAAACATGTTTTGGCTCTGAGAGGTAAGTGAACAAGTTACCATCAGTAGGAAGCTGTTTTAATAACTAGCCAAATCTTCCAATGGATTTAGCCAAAACAGAAGATAATATTTATTGTTCCCATTATATGGAAGAAGAAATCATGGAAGACCCAAGTTATGACCTGAACAAAAGACAGCTCATGTTTCCAGGCACTGATAACACCCCCTACATTGGTTCTCACCAAACAGTCAAGGGATATAAGGATCCAGGAAGCTAGTGTTTTCTTTTAGTGAATTTTAATTTCATTTCACTTAGGTGCTAAGTCAAGGGCTATCTACGAGATCTTTCTACACTAGCATTTGTGAGGACAAGGATGACCAGAAGTCAAGCTGCATACCCAATGGATTAACCACCTGGGTGGGAGTGCTGGCTGCACTACTGCCCCGTACAAGCTCAGCTCCTCCCTATGGCCAGCTTCCCAGAAGGGAAGCAGTTATAATGCCATGTACATCCTCACGGGGGATACCAGTGGGGATGTATTTAGAGAGAGTCTTTAGAAAGCTGATTGCTTACGTTTGTTTCAAATATTTTGAAATGTTGGTGCTTTCTGAAACCACTTGTGGAGTTATCTGGTTACATTTTGCAAGTGAGGGTTACAAATTATTTTAATTCATGGCTCCCTAAAGAGTTCCCCCATTAAACTCTGGTGATGCCAATGTCTCTCTTTCCTACACTAAGGGCCACCTGTCATTTCAAGGGGCTTTGGGGTCATGACTCATTTGAATGAATCAAATAAGCAAGACTTCATGAGAGTCAACCATGCCTACCTTGTTTGCTGTTGGCCTCAGTACCTCCTGTATTGCTTGGCACATAGTAGGCACTCAATAAGTTGAACAAAAGGCATCTTACTTACATCCTCTGCTATCCCTCTGGCTTTCTACTTAAAGTAAAACACACCCTACCTCCACACTGGTGAAGATTTTGATGAGCCACCCAAGAAGCTATCACGTCAAACTATCAATTTTATGCCAGGCACACTTAACAATAAGAGCATCACACACATATTAATGCCACCAGAGCTCACTGGATGGATTACCCGAACCAGGACCCAAGGATTCTTCAGGTGGACACAGCCCACTCTTTGTTGATTACGAATGCTGCCTCCAAGCCCATCACTGACCTTGGGTGTGTCTTTTCCCTCCTTTGGGCTCAGTTGCCTCATCGATAAAACAGCAATCACAGAGCTAACGTTCCTTGTTCCTCTGAGAGTTTTTTGCTAAGTGAACTCAAGTCATTCACAAGGCCACAGTACCAACCCAATAAATAATTCATAGATGCTTCAGCGAGTCAGAATAAGAAAAAACTGCAATGCAGTGATCATCATTTAAAATGGAAATTGCTGCTTACAATATTCATACCTATGATTTAAAATAAGCATGACTGTGTGGGATATAATGAATTCTGTCAAGTTTTAGGAGGAAAAGGGTTCTTTTCCCTTCTTGTTTTTTTTTTGTTGTTGTTGTTGTTGTTTAAAGACTACAATGCCATTACATTTAAATCCATTAAATACTTGTTTCCAAGGATCATTTTAAATGATCCTGATGTTCACGTTTATTTTTCCTGGAATGCGGTCTGTCACACTTTGGTACAGGAAGGGGTCTGGTACCTGCCACTTTCCTTGCCAGACTTTTTAATGGAAAACTCAAGAGTTGCAACATCCACACATCTGCCATGGGCCTTTCATTTTCTTGGTAACATCTCAGTGCACAATTCATTTCAAGCCAGTGATGGGAAGGAAGTCTCCATCCATGTGACTTTGTAATTCTGTTACTGTGTCAACTTGCCAACCCATTGTTATCTTTGTGCTATCTTTACACTTATGTAAAATGTTGGCAACCACAGGATAACTCCTTATTTTCAGTTGATGTCGGCGTACAGGAAGCGCTAAAAATGATTTTAGGCTGCCCTTTTTATTTTGGAAGAAGTCATTCTTATCCTCCGTCATTCACATTTGTAGAACTAATATATACACATGCTTAAGGGGAGAGGTGATAACTGATAGAATGGATAGAGACTGTAGAAAGTAGACAGTCCAGCAGCATCATTAGTCACCTACGAATAAGGCAACCTACGATTCCTACACCAGCTGCAACACTGCGAATCTAAGCAAACCGTTTTATCTGATGTCTTAAAATCTGAATAAGGGGGCATCAATTTCTGCTTCTAACCTTCTCATTATAAGAGATTGTTAGTGAGGATGATAGGTGGCTCTAAATTCTGATTTCTGTATACAAATAAAATCAACACACAATCGGTGAGATAAGATACAGTCACCCAGGCAGAGAATGGCTTCTAAGCCAGAGCCAGGCTTGAATATATGAGATGAGGTGTACAAATTAAACCTAAGGAAGGATGGACCAACCATAGGAAGGAGGTCAGTGAGGCAACAGGGATCCAACTCTGCCGTGGTGGCCGTCCCTGACCCGGGAGAGGGACCCTGCAGCTGGGGGAGGGGTGGGCGTCCACCCGGGATGTGTCTTTTGGTGCCGAAGGGCAGCCTGGATGAAAAACACTAAGATTATCCCCCCTGCCTTGCTCTGCTTTCAGACTCACTTAGCAACCCTCAGATAATTAATTGGATTTTTCTGCTACATCAACGTTTTAGAGTAAATGTGCCCTGGATAGAAAATATTGCTTTCTTGCTTGATTCATTCATTCAGTGAATATTTATTGAGTGTCCACTATATGCCAAACACTGCTCTATGCTTTGATTACAGACCCAAATCCCTGTCCGCAGGAAGCATACACCCTGGTTGGGGGAGAATATTATAACAAATGCATAGAGTACATGCGGTGTCAGATGGTGATAAGCATAATGGTGACAAACGAAGCGGGGAAGGGGAGAGCGAGTGCTCCTGTTGGGACGGCTAATTTAAATATGGAGCCAGGAAAGTCTCACTGCCAGGTTGGATGAAAGAGGTGAAGGAGGGAGGCCTGCGAATGTCTGAGAGAAGAGCACGCCAAGCAGGGGGAAGAGGAAACAGTGCAAAGGCCCTGAAGCAGGAATGTGCTTGGTGTATCTCAGGAAGGCCGGGGCACTGGAGTAGGGTGAACCAGCAAGCAAGAGGAAGAGAAGGGGCCGGAGGGACACTGGGGACCAGATTGCGACTTGACCCTTCTAAGGGCTGGGAAAGAATATCCCTCCCCATGAGGATACATATGATGATTTAGGAATTTGATGTCTGGTTTCTACTTGTGCCTCCTTGAGCTTGGCTAGAGTGCATCCATTTCTATGAAACTAAACCATTCTCGGAGTCTTTGGCATATTGAACTTTCTGCCTTTGAAAAGTTGAGAACATGATTCAGAAACTTGGAGACTCCTTTATGGTGGTGTTCTTAGGGTGACCGACCAGGACCCCTAACCTTATCACCTCCTATATCTTCAACAGATGTTTGGGATGTGAACTCTTTATGACATAATGTAAGCAGTCATAACAGTCATTGCTTTAATAGTGACATTCTGGACGTATGGAAATGGGGTATATGTGTAGATAAGAGCTATCATGGACATAGAGTTGTCAGTGAGAGAGTTCATTTAAGTATATTTATGGATTTTATCATTATGTAATGCCTTTCTTTGTCATTACAGTCTTTGTTTTGAAGTTTTTTTTTTTTTTTTTGGCCGTATCGTGCAGCATGTGGGATCTTAGTTCCCTGACCAGGGATCAAATCCAAGCCCCCTGCAGTGGGATCGCAGGGTTCTAACTGCTGGACCGCCAGGTAAGTCCCTAATTTAGATTTCCACAGATCCGGGCTTGGATCATGGAATTGACACTAGCTATGGAAACTTAAGAAAGTTAAGTTCTTGGAGACTTTGTTTCTTCCATCTCAAAGAGAGTCTTTGTGAGAATGAAACCGAAAGGGTGGTTATTAGGATTAAACGAAAGAATGTTCTCGATGGCAAAGCACTGGTGCTCAGTAACATGGTTCCCTTTCTCATCGCCCCTTCTCAATTTCTGCTTTGCACCGCAAGACTCAGAATTGCTGCCCACAGGGAATCATAATGAAATCTTAACTAATCGTCAATTTTGGCACCATAGGCTTCCAGCAACGTTCTTGAACAGGAGAGCACAGGCTGTTTTTGTTTGTTTGTTTTTTTAATTTATTTATTTTTATTTGTTGCGGTGCGTGGGTTTCTCATTGCAGTGGCTTCTCTTGTTGCGGAGCCTTGGCTCTAGGCGTGTGGGCTTCAGTAGTTGTGGTACGTGGGCTCAGTAGTTGGTGGCTTGCGAGCTCTAGAGCGCAGGCTCAGCAGTTGTGGTGCACGCGCTTAGTTGCTCCGCGGCATGTGGGATCTTCCCGGACCAGGGCTCGAACCCGTGTCCCCTGCATTGGCAGGTGGATTCTTAACCACTGCGCCACCAGGGAAGCCCGCACAGGCTGTTTTGTCAGAGGCCAAAACAATCAGCAGTCCATTTGTGTGGTACTATACCCTTGGACCCTCCCTCTTACAGAGCTGTGGAGGTGACATGAAATTATAATGTAAAGCACTCAACACGGTACTTGACCATGGTTCATCCTTATGGAATGTTAATTTTTATTATTTTTATTTTTCTGTAGCTTTTGGAAAATTTTTATGGGAATGCATATGTATTAATTATGCTATGAAAAAACGAAAACAAAAGTATATGAGCAATAGTGACTCGTTTTATTGATACCGATGGTGAGTTAAGAGCATCTTTGTATCCTTGGGTCTGAATATTGGGCATAAGTTCAACGTGAATTGAGTACTGTGACACTTAGTTTTACATGTTTACTTGACTAGGCTACCTCGTTATTCAATCAGACCCTAATCTAGGTGTTCCTGTGAAGGTATTTTCTAGGTGTGGTTAACATCTACAGTCAGTTGACTTTAAGGAGATGATCCTCAATAAGGTGGGTGGGCCTCATCTGATCAGTTGAGTGGACTTAAGAGCAAAACTGAGGCTTCCCTGAGGAAGAAGAAGTTTTGTCTTAAGATTGCAGCATCTCAGCTCGTACTGGAGAGTTTCTAGACTGAGATCCTGCCCTACACATTCTGAACTTGCCACCTTCACAATCACATAAGCCAATCCCAATGTATGCATGTGTGTGTGTGTGTGTGTGTGTGTGTGTGTGTGTGTGTGTGTACTCCTGACTGGTTCTGTGTCTGTTTCTCTGGAGAATCCTGACTTACAAAGGTGCATATGAAGGCTCATTTCTTCTTCTTCTTTTGTCAGTAATTCTTTACGATGCCTCATTTGCATGATGCAATTTTACTAAAATGAAACTTGAACAGCTCCAAACTGCAAAATCCATTTCTTTCAGCCTCACAATTTCTTTTTGGCCTCAGCCAGGCAATCTGACCCCGGAGTTGGGGGGATCATCCCTACATTGACAGCAGCTGGCAAAGTCTACCCATGAGGTTCATGGGGCACATCGCCTGGGTTCTAGGTGGGCAACAGGATGAAGATAAATGCCAAGGGGATAATTTGTCTCTAAAAATATGGATAAATCAAGAGTTTACAGAGTGGAAACTGGTTGGTTTGCTACACTCTGGGTATGAATTCAGAGCATAACTAGGATATAAAAACTCTGTTGTCTAAGTGAAAATATATTTATGCAGTGATGGTAGCCCCGCAATTTCTAGGATGAATGCACAGGAGGACAAATTACCATGAGAAGAGATATTACTGAGAGTGTAAGTCTGCTTTCATGTTTTGCTAGTTTGTCCATAATCATATGGAAATAACCCCCCGGTGAAATGTGAGACAAAAACTATGACATCATCTGAATTTAGTGTGACTGCTCTAAGCTAAAAATTTGGGTGGGTTCCTACTTACATTGTCTTGTCTCCAAGTTATCTTTTCCATTTTGCTCCTTTTCTTCATTATAAAGCATTCCTTACAACACTGTCAGAATTTGAACAAAAACGTCTTTTATCTAATTTCTGATTTGCCATTTTGTGATATTGTGATTTATAATAAGAAAGAGAAATTTGGTCTTCATCCCCAGTTTTGGCAGAGAGCTCCTAAAACCCTTGAATTTCCTAAGTGATGAAAGCAAAAAGGCATCCCTCTGTTATGTTAATGGATGACGTTTGGACCCCAACTAAGGTTGGGCGCTGGATGCCAGGAGAACCCACCATGTGATTAGAGGGCTGGAACTTTCAGTTCTCGCCCTCACCACCTCTGGGGAAGAGGAGAGAGGCCGGAGATGGAGTTCAATCACCAATGGTCAATAATTCATCAGTTGTGCCTATGCAATGAAGCCTCCATAAAACCCCAAAAGGATGGAGTTTAGGAGAACTTCCAGGTTGGTGAACAGGTGGAGATTCGGGGAGAGTGGTGCACTCAGAGAGGGCGTGGAAGCTCCATGTCCTTTCCCGTACCTTGCCCTATGCACCTCCTCCATCTGGCTGTTCCTGAGTTATATCCTTTTATAATAAACCAATGATCTAGTAAGTAATGAGGTCTTCTAGCAAATTAATCAAACCCGAGGAGAAGGTCATGGGAACCTCCAACATGTAGCCGATAGATCAGAAGCATAGGTAACAACCTGGGCTTGTGACTGGCGTCTGAAGTGATGGTGGTAGGGGCAGTCTTGTGGGACTGAGCCCTTACCTGTGAGATCTGACACTGTCTCCAGGGACATAGTGTCAGAATTGAGTTGAGTTGTAGGACACTGACCTGGCGCATTGCCAGGTCTTACGGTACATCTTGTCATAACCAAGTAGCCTTTATATGTACTCTTTAGCCACATTTTTATAACTTCTTACAAATTTGGTTATCAGATACTTTAAGCAATGGCAGGAGAAAATTGTGTTTCCAGAAGAGAAACAAACTGCAACATAAACCAACGTAACCTGCTAAGAACTGGCTTCCCTCAGAGAGACCAGTGACTGGTTAATGAGGTACCAGAACCTCCAAGAGGCAGTTAATGGCCAAGATGGACCACTTTTAGAGTGGTGGCAACCTACACTGTCCATGAAAGCTCAAGATTGAGTGAGGCAAGGTATTTGCCCATAGATAACAGAAGTATGGAAAAGCAAAACTGTAGCCTCAAAAAGCCTCTACCTTCCACATCTCATTTCATAATTCTTGGAATGTTCTACTTTTTCAGAATTGCTTTCTAATTTTAACCTTGTTTTACTTTTGCTTATCTCTGCAATCTTCAATTGGCTTCTCTTCACTTCACTCTTACTTATTTTTTTTTTCTACAGTCATTCCTCAAATTTGCTTTCCTTTCCTTCCTGCTGTGAATTTCCTGTATTTCTCTTGCTTCTTCTCCCCTTTCCATTTTTACCTCTTCTTCATCTTATTCTTTGAATTTCTTTCCCCTGTGCTTAATTCTTCTTCCTTTCCCTCTGATCTGTTGTGGCTTTAATCATTGCTGAGCTGCTTTAAAATCACCCAGTGACTGACATTTTCTCCCTGAAAGGAGAGGGATCTGTGACTGTGGAAAACTAACTACAAAGACCCAACACATTCAATTTTCAGCACAGTTCTTTCCTTTCTTCTGTGGCGCTTTTGCCTGGGATTAGAGGTGGACCGCTTACTGCAACTCACAATGGCAAAGCCCTTCAGGCCTGACTTCTCAGCTCTGTGAGTCGCATGGCAAGGTGTATCTGAGCCACTATGTTTACACTGATTGCTAGAATTTTAAAATTGCCCGTCACTAGAAAAAGCTTACTCAAGTGTTTCCTGGAAAACAAAGTAGTATTATTTCACAATGTGATGACCAGACTTATTCTTCTCCTTGGACTATTCGTCCTCCCTACCCCCTCCCCCTTCATTTTTTACAGCATGAAACAAAAACAGACAAATGTGTTCCTGGCAGAAGGGTGAAGGAGCTTTGTCACCCTGGCCGACTCCACCAGAAGTAAGATTTTTACAAAGGGACGAACAGTAAAATTAGTAAAATAGATCAATTTTTCAGGACTCTATGATTTTACCATAGGGCATTAGGAAATAGTAGATTGCCACAAACACACCAAATTCATTTGCCTCTGAGAGATTTCACTTTAGCTCTTTGTAACACTTAAGTATGGACTACACAGCTTTTTACGTTTTGAAATCATTCTTTTGGCTAAATTGGCTCGTGAATTCGCTTTACCTTTCTGTGTTTCTTGAAGAGCAGGAGAGCATACCTCAGTGGTTAAGTGCTCGAAGCCAGTGTCTGTCATGTAGCAGGACCTGGGAGATTATCATTATCAAAGGATACTTGTGGTCAAAGCTGTACCACATTCTGAAGAGACAGGCAGTCTCTGTTTTTGTCGTGCTTTTGCCAGAGTTGTTTGCTTCCTAGGGAGAGAAAACAGAAAAAGGCATTGGATAAATGATCACTATAATTATTGATATATAATATCAACATTAATATACAGTATGTATATAATATTAATATATTTTAAGTATAAAAATATGCGTCAAGCCAAATTAAACTTAACCACTTTTAAAAAATCTTTCCAGATACAGGTATTTTCATCTAAATGCTGAACCTGCTGCCAAGCAGATTAGCTCATGGATCTTGCCATAGGGGTGACGTTCTTGTGGCACAATTCAACGTTGACTTTTTTTCAAAATTCCTATTTTATTAAACAGCTAAGAAATGCCACTTTGTTGACACCAGCGAACATGATATTTCTGTCAGATTGCTGTTGTGGGAATTTTGCAGTTATTTCTGTCAGATTTGGATGGTATTTATTTACGATTTACCAAAAGGTCAAGACTAAAGGGATAACAGTCTAATAATTGTTAAACTAGTTTTCATTCATTTTATTTTTGATAGATCACTACCAAAGCCTATGGTTAATTTTTGATATCTTCCCCCTTCGATTCTTAAGTTTTGAAATAGATATTCCGGTTAAGAAGCCTGGAATAATTTAATAACTGAATGAATGTGTTTGTCTCCCCCTGACCCCATGTTCACTCTCTCTTTTTTTTTTTCCCTCAAAGGACCACAGTGGGAGGGAGGAAGAAAAGGACAAAAGAGAAAGCATTTGATAGGCGTTTATGTAACAGTAGAGGATGAAAATGTGAGAAAAAGGGAAAAAGGTGAAAAATTTTTGTGAACTTTAGGTAGATGATAATGAACATTGCAATGTGGTATGAAGGAGATTCAGTGACATTTTTACCTCTTCTGTGTATCTCATGTTGCATATTAAGAGAATTCCAGACTTCAATCAGTTGTAATTATCTTCATCATTAAAAGCATTTATATCTTAACATGGACTTCATTGCTTTGTTTGGGCCCTCGGTTTCCAGCCCAAATTGTATCAGGAGTTCACAGTCCAGTAATAATGTGAACATTCTCAAGAAATCATGAGGCATGGAAGACAGTGAGAAACCACTGGCTGCTCCAAAGCTAGCCCTTAGTTGAACCCAAGTTGATTTACTTTACTTTGTTTATTTACTTTTTTGCCCCTTTCCAGACAGTTCCACTGATGGTTCATGATAAATAACTGAACACAAAAGGCTGTATTCTGCTCTATGAAACACATGTAAAAGCAGATGCTGCAGTCCCATGCCCCACAAACAAAAGGGGAATACAAGAATGCTAAGTGTGGTCCCTCCCTTTCTAGGCAGCATTTATCCTTTGTCTAAAATGGTTGAAGCAGACACTCAACAATAAAATGAAAACCCAAACTGGCAGCCCTTCTCATTGGTTGTTTTAATATCTCTGATTTCCAACACTGAACAGTTTCCTAAAAGGCGTTCATTAGTGTGCCGCTGTTTTACGTGATGTTGATGGAAATTCTGTGTCGATTGTTCAGGAAAGGATGGGTTTGAGAGCGTTAACCAGGTTTGTTATATTCAGAAATTTTTGGAATCTTTTATTTGTAAGTGAGCGTTGTAAATCTTTGAGAGGGAAGCCTTTCTCAAACTTACCTGGTCATGGACCACAGGCCCCATTCCCAAGTCCCACAGTGGGACATCTATGATCTTTTCATGGATGTCAGAGTTTCATAGATCTGTTTTCTGATAGACCCAGAGTGCCATGCCTTGTTATCTAGAGCTAGAATGTACCCATCGCATTTCCACAAAAGGGAAACCAAGGTGCCCAGTTCGATTTCCATCCTTCCCTGAACCTTTCTCTAGCTATTTCTACCCCAAGAAAGGTGTCAGATTTGCAAAGTCACTGCTATACTTAGTGTTTTCTTCATCATCTTGCAACATTTGCAAGTTGTTTCTGAGTCACTGTCTCTCAAACAGGTCAGCACGTTGGGGCTCATCTGGCAGAGTAAAACTGTTATCCCTAAACTAAACGAGGTAGTAAAGCTCTGGGCTAGCCCTGGGGAGTTCTCTCTCTCTTTTCTTTTCTCTTCTTTTCTTTTTTCTTTTCTTAAGAACAATAAGGAGTTACAAATTTTATCCATCCAGAGGCACAGGTAATTTTGATAGCTGACAATATCTACTGATGACAAGATAGTCATTGAAGAAAATTGATAGAAAGGAGTGTAAGCAAATTCCTGTTTTTTTGTTTGGCTGTTTGTTTCTAAGTTAAGGTGGGCTGTGTAGTGTTGAGCTTGGCTGGCAGTCAGGGGCCCAGGATTCTAGCACCCACTCCACAGCAGCCCAGCTGAATGACATTTGTAATAATATTCCCCAGCTATGGAATGCTCATTCATTCCTAGGCAATGTGCTGGTCACATTATCCAGTCACAACTTTTTCAGTCATTGTTTTTCAATTTTCACAACAAACCCTCAAGGTAGGTCGCATTATACCTATTTTACAGGTGAGGACCTAGAGAGGCCCAGAGAAGGGAAGAGATGAGTCCAAAGTCACACGCTAGCAAGCTACAGAGCTGGAATTTGAACGTAGGACTAAAGGACTCCAAAGATGATGTTCTTTCTGCTGGTATCTCACTCAGCCTTTGAACTTTGGAAAGCACACACACTGTATGATATTTGGGCTATTTGGGCTGCAGTTCCCTCATCTGTAAAATGAATTGAGGGAATTGGATTGGCTGGTCTCTGAGGTCCTAATCATATGGAAAATACTGTTTTTTCATTAATGACAACAACAACAATAACAGCTGGCACTTCTTGAATAGATGCCATGTGCCAGAAACTGTTCTAAGTGCTTTTCATATATTATTATTCCCATTTTACAGATGAGGAAACTGAGGCAACTGGCACACAGAGAGGTTTCCAAGCACACTTGTGGCCTCTCAGCAGCAGCCATGATTCCTGTCATCTAGGTGGGTGTAAGTGAAGAGCAAACTAGGGCAAATGGGTATCTGACTAGCAGATGATGTCAGGATACTGAAGGTTGAGATGCAGCAGCTATATATCCCCCCAAACCTAATGAAAATGCATGGCTCCCCTCAGATGGGTGAACACTGATGGGTTGGAAAATGTCCCTGTAGAAACGTAACTTCAGTGTTAGAAATTTCTCTAGACTCCTAAATACTGGTTTCAGGGATTTCTCAAGGTCTTGGAAACCCTCCCTGCCTTTCACTCCCTTTTTCCTCTCCTTTTTATTTTATTTCCTGAGGGGAATATATCAGAACTTACAGGCACTCCTGAAAGAGCTTATACTCTATTTCTGGGAAATCTTCCAAGGTTATTTTTTGCCAGCTGATGAGAGCAACACATACTAGGTAGCATTTTGGAAAAAGTATTAACACTTGCAATCTATTTTTCAAACTTTAATTTACTTGGGATACTGGAGATGTTATTCATTTCACTGCTTTGTAGAGAAATAAACTGGGTTCCAATTAGAATGGAACATAGAAAATGTTTTTCCAGGTAAGGGAAATACCATGGATGACCCAGCATTGACTTTTCTGCTGATCTGAGATAAAATGTTCAGTGTATGTCTTAAATATCTGTTGGCCCAGTTCTGGATCCATTCATTTACTTCTCTGAAGTTATTGATGACTTAATAACTCGGTTATGAAAGGCCATCAATAAATGAGTAGAAATAAATGAGTTAGTCCACTGTGTGCTCTGCTTGTTCACTGGGGGCTGAAGATAAATGTGCCAAGGGAAGGCCAGCCTTTGCAGTCACCCTGGAACAGGGAAGATACCCAATGAGGCAGCGCAGAGGGCAAGCCCCTGGGAGGGCCCAGATGGGCAGAGGACAGCAGGTAGCCTCAATTTACCTGGATTATTCTGAAGCAGAGATCAGATCACACCCGAGGACAACGGATATAAGCAGTCATCAGAAGAAGAATGTGGAACTTGGTGACAGTCTCTTTATTGCTAGCAATATGTCTTCTGTTTTGAGTTCTTTGATGCCAGAGGGGCAGTGGCATGCATGTTGGAACAAGCAGAGGATCCAGAAACTAAAGACCAAGATTTGAGTTCTGACTCTCTACTGTCTACCATTTAATAATAATGATACACTTTCCAGATCTGAGCCTCATGTTTCACAGCTGTAAATGGGAACTGGAGATCCAAGGGCATTGCATGTTAGCTTTTATTTGCCCTTGCTACTTCTAAGAAGCAGAGTGTTTGATATATGTGTAATTTCTGTTTCCTCTATTATCCTCCATTTCTGGGAAAATGTAAAAATGACTGGGGCATTTGTTATCTTTCCTTTTTCTCCTTAAACAAAGGAATAGATCAGAGGTTGGGAAGTGGCTGAGCACAATAAGGAGTGAGTAGCTGTCTTTTAAGTGACCCCTCTAGCACCACCCTAGACAGGGAGCAACAGGAAAATTAGCAAGGTACTCTTTGTTTTATGCTTATTTGGATCCCTGAGAGAAAACAAAGGCTCTGGCCAGAAATCTTTAAAAAACAGACACTGGAGCAAGAGGGGATTGTTTGCTGTATTAACCTTAACGAAAAAGAACTAAGCAAATGTAAATACATTCCTCTATCAATATTCAAATCAGGGGCCTTTGCTAAGTGCACCGGAGGAACTCTGCTCTGGGCTGGACATATGGGATTACTTCTCACTTCAGGGGCATTCAATGGATTAAGAGAGAGAAGATTTTCCTTTCTATTTCTAAGATTTCATATTCAATACTAATGTCAGTGGAGGTTGTACAGAATGATGACAAAGACAGATAATTATCATAACAAATCTGTAGAGTTCCTTACGGGTTCCAGAGCACTTTTTCAAGCAGTAAGTGTGAATGGGATTTGACAGCAGTACTTTTGCCTTGCCATCTCCCAGTGTAGAATGTATTCATGTAATAATTTCAAGTTTATTGCCTTGATTTACTGATTACCAAGGAGAAGACCAGATTCTCTGTCCCTAAAGAGAACGATTTCTGGATTCTGAAGAAGGGGGACATGATACAGTTGAGAGTCAATAGGAAATTTTTTTCAAATTTATGTTTTAAAAGGTAAAATTAACTCTTAGCCTCCACATAGAGAGTATTTTATACAAATATTTTCACCTTCCTCACACTACGATAAATTCATAAACGTTCCCAAGAAGGTATAGTCACAAAATACATGCTTAGGGAGAAAGAATGAAGGAAACAATCAGATAAGGATGGGTAAAAATGCCAAGAGGAAACGTAGACATCACAGATACACTACCAGATGGGCTAAACTCATGGTTTAGCTACCAAAAAAAAAAAAAAAGGTCTGCTTCAAATAACTTTGTCCATACAAGAGATTCAGCTTAACCCAGGGAAAAATAAATTGTTTGGTTCAGGTAAATATAATATTTTGGTGATTTAAAAATGTATATTCACAAATTCTTTGGTACTTTTCCCTTTAAAAGATGGAGACTAATTTCCATTCCTATTGAGTGTGGACGATACATAATGGCTCATTTTTAATCAATGGAATGGGGCAGAAGGGATGGTGATATACAAAGCTAGGTCATAAAAAAACATTGTGGTTTCCTCCTTTCTGTCTGTGTTGAACCACTTGAGGGACATTAGTTACCATATTGTGAGGACCCAAGTCACTCTATGAGAGATCCACGTGGTAAGGATCCGAGTCTCCCTGCCAATAGTCAGCAAGGCACTGAGGCCTCCTGCCAACATGGAAGTGAGCCTTTCAGACCCAGTCAAGCCTTCAGATGACTCTAGCTCTGGCTGACATCCTGACTGCAACGTCATGAGAGACCCTGAGCCAGAAACACTCAGCTAACTTGCTTTCAAATTCCTGACACTTAGAAACTGTGAGATAATAAACGTTGGTTATTTTAAGCCACTAAGTTTTGGGATAATTTGTTCAGCAGCAATAGAAGGCTGATACAACTACATATTGGAATTATAAGTTCTAGATGTAAAAGGCACTGGAGTAGAAAATGCACTTTGGAACAAGAAGATCCTAGCTCATGCTGTTCCCCAGTGACAGTGCCCCAAACCACAAACACCATAGCAAAGATAAGGGTTCTACATTTAGACTTGTGATTTGAGTATACAGTATTATATTTTTGTCTGAAAACAAAACAAAACAATGTTTCCCCCTGCAAAACTACTTGCAAAATACATAATGGCTGATAAGAATAACTGGTATCATAAATACATGATAGAATTCAGATATTGGGCAACAGGCAGCAAAGGGCAAATGAGGTAAGCCCTATATTCTCTTTTCTTTCTGCCTGGAGGCCCTTTCCCAATTGTAGTACAAGCAGCTAGAGTCCAAGCAGAGAACAATTCAAGCTGAGAGCCACAGTCTTACTGAGTTGAAGAACTACAAATTGGAGATTGGGTGTTATTAAAGTGGCTGGAATTTTTTTGTTGTTGTTGTCTTGGGAAAGTTACTTTAATTCTTTGAACTTCAATTTCATCATTTACAAAATGGGGTTTATAATATGTATCTCGATTGGTCAAGGTAAAGATTAAATGTGATTTTACATATGGCACCTAATTGCTAAAGTGAGGCTACCATCTTACTCCACTTCCTCTTCCTCATTATTATTTCTGTTTTCTAGAGCATGTAATTATAGAACCTGTAAATATAGATTCTATATTCTGTTCCATATATATATATATGGAATTTAGTCTTAAGCAGTAAAAATGTAGTGGGGAGGGTGTATACTTTTGGGTGTATAAGCCGTAAGTAAAACCAAAATAAATTCAGTGTTGGCCAAGGGAAAACCCAAGATACTTGCTCTGAAATAGTCATTTTATTTTTCTCAAAGTACTATTAGTTGCAATAACATAAAAAAACCTTCATCTGGGTCAGGTCAATTTTAGAGCTTACTGTTCTATTTCTGAAATATTTGTTGGTATAGCATGGAATTTACATTCTGTGAGGCCAGCTCCAACAGCATGGGGACATAGTATGGAAAAATATTGATAATTGTTAGATCTGAGGAACATATACGTGGGAATCTTTATTCTGTTTTCTATAGGTTTGTTAGCAGTATCTAGAAAATATTCACAAGGCAAAATTAAATTTTATTTAATGACTAGATGACCCTACCATCTGCTAATCTCTTTCCCTCTTGAACCTACTTACATTTCCAGCATTTAAGTATCAATTGTGCAGAAGAACACATACTTTTATTCTTCTCCAAATGAGCTCTTTCAGTTTTAAGGGTGTTTTAAGTTATGGTTTTCTGGGATTTGGCAAACAAGTCTTTGTTCACCTGACTCATACCCTCCGTATTTTTACAGACACTTTGTTGTATCCCTTCTTAGTGCTAGTCTCTCTGCTGGAGAAATCGTAATTCTTTTAATCTCCCTCTGCTCATTGAAGCTGCCCTTCTCTGGACCTTTCTCAGCTCTGCTTTGACTTTCTTGAGCTGTGGTGACCAGCACTTATCCACCCAGGTTACACACAAGCATAAATGACAACCAAAACCAGAATTCAATGAAGGGACTTCTCGAAGCAAAAATAAAAGTGGAAGTTAGCATTAAGAGAGCACATAGAGAAGCCAGCATAGTGTTCAAAATAAAATTATGTTGGAAAAGATGAGAATTAGCCTCACTGTCACAGTTGGCAGAGTCGGAGATGGAAGAAAAATGAGTTTTTAAAAAAGTTGATTCCATTACTTTTAAGTTCCAAACCTGCAAGTTTTTGCTGCCATCACACATAGAATGAAATCAAACGCACCACCGAGGCCAGTGACCCGGCCCCTCTCGGTCTCTCCTAATCCACCTGCACTGGCTCCCACCTTGCTCACTGGGCTCCAGCCACGCTGGCCTTCTCGCTGCGCGTGGAGCGCACCACAACCCACTGTGAGGCCAGGGCCTTCATCTTGCAGTTCCCTCTGGCTGGACTGTTTCCCCCCAGAGCCCACATACACATCTCACTTCTGCACATCGTTCAGGACTCTGATCAAATGCCACTTCTTCAGAGAGGCCTGCCCTGGCCAGCCATAGCCTCTCCTCCATTGTTCTCCATCCTTGTACCTGCTCTACTGTGCCCATTCTCTAAACGTATAGTATGTGGCTGTTTACCTTTTTTGTTCCCAGGGTCCCCCATTAGAGCGTAAGCTCTGTGAGGGTGAAGACTTTGAATTGGTAACTGCTGCATCTTCCTCACACTTAGATTCGTGCCTGACATGGGTGGGTTGTATGAATGAATAAATGAATGAACGAATAGACGCACGCACACCAATTAGGAGTGGAAGTTCTAGAACCAGATTGTCTGGGTTCGAATTTCACTATGTGTCCTTTGGTACGTTATTTAACTTCTCTGTATACAGTTTCCTTATTTAAAATATAAGCATAATAACAGCACCCACTCATAGGTTTATCTTGGAAGATAAATGAGTTAACACAGGTAAAGTGCTTAGAACAGTGTTAACAACAAGAGTCAGTACTCCACAAATATTAGGCTGATCATGAAAAAGGGCAAGAAGGCAAAAAGAGAAGCAATCGTGGCAGCCCTTCTTCGGTAGCGGGAATTTTCTATTGAAAGATTAAGGTGGGCGTGGTGCTCCAGGGAGCCTCACCTTCTTTGTAATGCGGGGCTGCCAAGGACACAGAATCAATGACAAGGAAAACTTCTTGTTGGGGCGAGGGTGGGGTGGTGGAATTTTGTCTCAGGGTTTTTTTTTTTTTTTTTTTTTTACATTTAAGAGACATAAAATCACAACTGCGATACCTTCCATTTCTCAAAGTGGCACATTTGCATAGACTATATATTTAAGGTTTAATACTTGCTTGTGGAACATCCTTTTTAAAGCTTCTGGGTCTGGTATGAGTAAGAATGTGACACCATTCACACTCTCAAGGTATTACAAGGAAAAAAGGAAAATTGTGACATTCCTGGTCAGTCACAGCCACAAGTTCGTATTTCCCAAAGGTTATTTTACTCTCCAGAAACAGAGAAAAAGGAAATTCCTTCAAAAATATGTACATGTCATTACATATGCTTATTATTGATTTTGATAGTATATGATCAGTAACTGCCACAATTATCTGAAAGTTTTAGCTTTTGGCAAGTAAGAATAGTCTTTATTTTCAGAAGTTGACCAGTGCAAAGATTATCCTATTTGTTAATGCAAGACCAATTTAATAAGTGCAAGCTGAGTGGAAAAATGCAATCCTCCTAAGAATTAGGTTTCTGGTCTGTAGTCAGAGCAACAGGTGTTGATAATAAGCGAAGAGTTGTCAGGCAAAATGAGGGCCGACAGGTTCTTGACACATAGTTTGGAAAGTACCAAAAAACCCCCTCTGTCCAGGTCAAGTGGCAGCTGCATGGGCACTGTGGTTTGTTACTTCTGGCCTGAGCCCACCGTTTCCTGTACTTGACATTGAACATAAGAATTATTCCAAGGGTGGAAAAAACCTTTTTCTGAAACGTAGTTACCTCGGTAGTCAACCATCATGAATAAGAACACTTCCAGGACACTTTTTAAAAACAATAGCAGCAGAAGATCAGTAGGAACCATGTAAATTATGCCAAGATTAGTTAGATAACTCTTTATGTGTCCTCTACAGGAAGCCCCAAGTGAGAAATTGTGGCCTGTGAAGTTCTGTACAGCTTGAGGACAGAGTATAATTTTCCCCTCTAATTATAGTAATTTAGTATATTACTGGTCACCGTTTCCTTTCCCCCCCTTTGGTTACCAGAAAGCTTACTTGTGGTTCAACTTCAGCAAGTACGTAGGACCTTATGATCTGCTTATTCATGATTCTTTTTACTCCTCTGGTTTTGTTCCTGCTTTCATTAATTTTTTAAACTGAGTTTTAAAGTTCTTAAAAAATATTTTACTATTATTTTATCATATGTGGTAGTGTAGGCGGCTTCATCAAATCCTTCATGAGATAAGATGGTTTTAATGAAATTAATTAAGTTAGGTAGTCTTCATAAATATAATTCTAACAACCTGGAGAAGTAGACATTATTATCATTCACATTTTACAGTTAGGAAAATTGCAATTCAAAGATGTAAAAAACTTGCCCAAGATCCAAATACCACGTAGTTTTCACTGTACTATGTTGTACTATCTCATTTCTCTAATAACAACAACAAAAAATACTTTTTACTGGTTTAAGTATCTTCAGGTAAGAGTAATTACTAAATTGACAATGGTACGAATGAGCTAAAATAAAGTACATTTAAATTACAAAAGAAAAAAGTTAAGCTAGCAGGTAACCTTACCAATAATTATATGTAATTGTAAAATATCAGGCAGTTAGAGGAAGATGAAGAATTTTCTTTGATGAATTTTCTTATTCTATCACTTTTCTTTTACAGAAAAAGATATAAGAGAAGGACAAAATTTAGATAAAAGTTCTACGTGAAAGTAGGAGAATGGATTAGTTGATCTATATGAGATTTATAAAATGCTTTGTGAAAATCTGTACCACCAGCCCTCCCTAAGGACTCATTACAGCCCACCAGTGTAAGGAGATGCTTTGATCCCCTTTCGAAGGTCACCACTCTGGCCCTAATCCCAGTACGCTGACACCCTGCTGGGCTCAGTCCTGCAGTTAAGTGTCTTTCCTGGGCAATAATGTCTGTGAAAACAGCACCAGCATGGGCTTGGAACACATGTGACAAAAAAATTCAAAGTACATATGAGCCAGGATCATTGCCAACTTCATTTCCCAGCCCTTTGTGTAGAGCATAGGATCCTTCCCTCTTTACATGAACCAGGAAAGCAGCAGCGTCTTCCCTGGCGGCACTAACCAGCTGTGCCTCATTGATGGGACTGTAGGAAAAAACACCATGAAATAAAAGAGAGATGGATCCTCTTCAGATCCAGATATGATCAAGACACAATTCATTAAGCAGCACCGCTTATTTAAGATGTTATTCTCTCACGTCTGTCTACCTGCAATTTCAGCAAGAGGTGCAACGTTTCTACACAATTGTTTGCTTTATGTACTGAGTTAAAAATGACTAAAGCAAAATTGCCAATGACAGGTTTTACTCTGATGTTAGATTCAAGTCCAGAGTTTGCAGAGACTATACTTCCCTTATTCAAGGCGATAGCACATTGTTCTGAATAATTTTCCCTGAGGATTTTCAGGCTGTGCTTTTGCAGCTTTTCAATGTTTCTGTATTTCTATATACCTGGACCTGATAAATGAGAAGTCATGCAGGAGAAGCAGGCCCATCTGTTGTGTGCCCAACATGCATCGAACGTGCATCAAGTAAATTTCACTGAGATGACGGCGCTAGCAAGTTGCTGGGCAGGGATTTGAACTCCGGGCTGCCTGATTCCAAGAGCTGTGCTCTTGCTCCTACACTGCAGTTTCCAGGCTTCCTGCAGCCGCAAAGAAGGCACGAGTGTATGCTAGTTCTAAGCACTCTAGAGGTTATGCAAAGGTTATCGACACCCTGAAATCCTGCGTATTTTAGAGTCACCTGATTTATCTTATCTGCGGGGGCAGCCCCCTTTAGAATGAGCCTCCTGGCTATGGAACAGAAGATCTCATATCGCTGTACTCTATGCGTCGGCGTCTTTGACTTGCCTGGTGTGAAGAGGGCTCCTCCTTCTGATCTTCATCTGGGTCCACACCAACCCTGTTAAAGAGAACAGAGGACTGGTAAGGGCCTTGCTGCAGATGAGATGAGACAGCCTCTTGTGTCAGATCACCTGAACCAAAGACAATATGAATCAGAGGAAAGGTTCGGCAGAAAACCCTCCTACCTCTCCCTGAATCAAAAGAACTTCAAATAGATGTATGGCAAGAGGAGAACTTGTACAGCTGGGCCTCTGCACAGCTGGTGAGATGGGGCACCGACAGCTGTTCCCTGCTGCCGTCTTTCCCAGCAAAAGAGCCTGAGAACCCGGGATAGGAGTGCTCAGGAAAAGACCTCCATGGCCCCCAAAACAGGGATCCTAGAAGGAAGGCCACCTGCTCCTCCTGCAGGACTCACTGACAAAACTGCTCTGGGAATGTGGTGGCCCAGGCTGGAGGAGGCTCCCCAGGACAGAGAAAAAACAGGTCCTTTGTCCAGATGCTCACGGAGGCTGGCAGCAGGGAGGATCCAGGTTTGTGGGGCCTGAGACTTATACAATTTGGGGGGCTCTCTTTAAGCAAATTAGTACAAAAGTACAAATACAAAATTAGGGATGAAAGTGACTCTTTGAAGAGAAAGAGAAAATAAATTATAACACATTTCATAATTTTAAAATCTGGCAAATGCAACAGACATCTCCACATCTATAAAATACATAATATTCTAATTAATTTACTGCCCGACATACCTCTAAAATAACTTTTTCCTCCTAAGTTTTGCCTGCATGCTTTGTTACTCTCTTTATATGATATAATGATTTTGTACAAGAGAGAATAGGAGGACAAGGTAGTCTCTCCTCTAGCAAGAGTCATCACAATTATTAATAATTGGGAGGCAGTAAAACATGGTTCCTTACACACAGACATGCTTGCTACGTGCAGCACCGCTAAAGGTTTATACCCTGAAAAGACAAGATTTCTGATTAATTTAACTTCACGCAATTCTCATCAACAATACCCAGTACGCTTATCAGTGTATATGCTGCATCCCTGAATGTACGTATTCCTGAATTTCCGTTTTGACAGGGCATCAATGAGAACAGAATCCTCCACTTTGAATTGCACACATCTCATGACTGGAAGAATTTTCCACAGACTAGCTTCTGGCTCAGTGCATCTGAAGCCTTGTTTTTCCTCCACTACCCCCAGACTTGTGAAGCCAGGCGCCATAGGACACGTTCATCTTCCATCCAGCCTCGTGACACGCTTCCTGTAAGCCGTCACGGCAGAAGGCTGGCCAGCAGTGACCTGCCCTTGCACAGAAGTGGCTGCAGACCACACAGCCTCGTCCCACTAAATGCAGACTAAATGCGCTCCCAATTCAGCTTCCCCTTGGTCGGACCCCACAGCTGCCCAGGGCCACTCCAGAGCCATCTGACCAGGCGAGAAGTATGATGGAGGGGAAACTGCAGTACAAAGAAACAGTGATCAAACCCAACAGTGGTTAAAATATATTCCGTTGCAAATCTTACGAAAACATAGGACCATGGGAACACAATGCTGGGGCTCTTCCCAGGGCCTTGGAAGGTCCGGAGCATGTGAGGGCCTGGAGCTTGAACTTCCTCTGCTCCGGAGAGTGGGCCTCTGCCTGTGGTGGGTGGCATGGGGTGCAGCTCAGGGCCTCAGCCACCTGGCTGGGGCTCCGCCAGAGCCTTTCCTGAGAACGTCACAATTTCTGGAGCTTTAGAGTCTTTCCTTCCACTCCGGCCCCTGTAAACACTTCTGCAGTGCCCTTGTTCTGGTCCCTAGACGGGGGGAGGGGAGGCAGGTTAGAAGCTACCAGGCCTGCAGATGTGTTAGCGTGCGAAAGGAAAGCCAGGGTGGAGAGGTGGCTTGTTTAAAATACCTCTGATTCTTCAAAAATTAGTGTCCTCTGGGCATGAATAGCCCCTTTTCTCTAACCCAGAGGGTGAGATGGGCGGCTATTTATTGTGTGCTGAACCTTTTGGCCTTCAGGTAACTAGAAAGAGCCTCTGGTGGGGACTAACCTTTGATTTTCTTACAGTAGAAAGAGCTATTTGATCTATTTCGTTGAAGTTGGAGGGAGAGAAGGACAGGAAGAGGGGGGGTGGAAAGGGGGTCAGGAAGGAGAAAGGAGGAGGGGGGAGGAGAGAGAAGAGAGAAGGGAGGGAGGGGGCGGTGTAGGGATGGGGGGAGGAAGGAGGGGCAGTGGGGAGAGAAGACTGGGAGAGGTGAAGGGGGGAGGGTGGGAGGATAGAGAAGAAGAGAGGGGGAGGGAAAGGAGGAAAGGGGAGGGGAGAGAGAATGGAGGGGAGTTAAGGCCCAGCCTCTCAAGGTGGGTCTAGACAGTGACCTTGGGGTATGGGTGGCCTGAGTCCAACCTCTATGAACAGTGGGGTCCCAGTTGGAGGCACCCCGGCCCCCTTTCTCGTGGGGCTGGGCCACCTTTAAGCCTCTGGTGGGTCTGAGCTCTCTGGCGGAGGCTGGGAGCCCCTAGGGGCCTTTATTACTGAGCCCTAACCCCTTTCCCAACACCAGGAGCTACAGGCACCCATGCAGGCTGTGAATTGAACTGAGGGTCCTGAAGTTCCCACTGCTGCATTTGCTTAGGGCCTTTTTCTTTTTTTTAGTCCTCTGTCTAGAAAACTGGAGAGAACAGAAATCAAATTTCACAAGAAACCCAACATTTAAAGTTTGAGGCAGCACTGAGGCCTTCCTCCCAGGCAGCAGTCATAGCAGACATTTCTAGTTTCAATTATTCTAGAAGCCAGATGGAGCGGACGAACGATAGCAGTGGATTAAGTGCTTCAGTTTTTATGTGGGACTCGGTGAAAAGCATCTCAGGGGCCCGAGAGATCGGCTGTTTTCCTCGGAGCAAGAATACCTCTCCTCCCTCCTCCCGTTTCAGAGAAGCTCAGGGTCTGCTCCCGGGGTCAGGCCTGCAGCCCTCTTGCCTAGAGCAGACTAAACATCTCCAGAGGCTTGAGGAAAGAGAGACTCCGTGTGAGTTATTCCCTCCTGGGGCAGCTTGTGGGGAACAAAGCAGATGTGGTCCCTGCCCTCACAGGGCATACGGTTAGGTAGGTTTAATTAGAAAAATCTGAAAAGTTTATTATAATTTTTCTGGTTTTATTTTTTTAATTAATTTTTATTGGAGCATAGTTGCTTTACAGTGTTGTGTTAGTTTCTACTGTACAGCAAAATGAATCAACTATACATATACATATATCCCCTCCCTTTTGGATTTCCTTCCCATTTAAGTCACCAAAGTGCATTAAGTAGAGCTCCCTGTGCTATACAGTAGGTTCTCATTAGTTCTCTACTTTATACATAGTATCAATAGTGTATATCTATTGGAATACAATGGAATACAAATAGTGTATATCTATTGGAATCTCCCAATTCCTCCCACCCCCCCCCCTTCCTCCCTTAACCCCTTGGTATCCATACATTTGTTCTCTATGCTATTATAATTGAGGTGCTATGAAGGAAAGGCACCTAAGAATGATGCCTTCTTTCTCTTATGATTTTGCCTCCTTTTCATAGCAATCTTGCTAAAATATATTACCTGGCCCCCTGCTTCCTTAAACAGAGTGTGATGGGGCTACTTGGAACTTTATTGGAGGTTTCAGTATCGCCACTGGCCCCATAAAATCTAACACTCACTTGTTATAATGATTTCCAAGAGGTATGTGAACCTCTTTATGCCCAGATTAAATGGTCCCTGGCTACTATTCTTTTTCTTTTTGAAATTCTTGTATCTGCCATTTAGATTGCCTTGATTTCCTACCTGCAACAATACGTTAGAATATTGTCTCTATGCTTGCCCCCTACTTTTTTTTTTTTTTAACATCTTTATTGGAGTATAATTGCTTTACAATGGTGTGTTAGTTTCTGCTGTATAACAAAGTGAATCAGCTATACATATACATATATCCCCATATCTCCTCCCTCTTGCGTCTCCCTCCCACCCTCCCTACCCCACCCCTCTAGGTGGTCATAAAGCACTGAGCTGATCTCCCTGTGCTATGCGGCTGCTTCCCACTAGCTACCTATTTTACATTTGGTAGTGTATATATGTCCATGCCACTCTCTCACTTCGTCCCAGCTTACCCTTCCCCCTCCTCGTGTCCTCAGGTCCACTCTTTATGTCTGTGTCTTTATTTCTGTCCTGCCTCTAGGTTCTTCAGAACCATTTTTTTTTAGATTCCATATATATGTGTTAGCATACGGTATTTGTTTTTCTCTTTCTGACTTATTTCACTCTGTATGACAGACTCTAGGTCCATCCACCTCACTGCAAACAACTCAATTTCGTTTCTTTTAATGGTTGAGTAATATTCCATTGTATATATGTGCCACATCTTCTTTATCCATTCATCTGTCGATGGACACTTAGGTTGCTTCCATGTCCTGGCTATTGTAAATAGAGCTGCAATGAACATTGTGGTACATGTCTCTTTTTGAATTATGGTTTTCTCAGGGTATATGCCCAGGAGTGGGATTGCTGGGTCGTATGGTAGTTCTATTTCTAGTTTTTTAAGGAACCTCCATACTGTTCTCCATAGTGGCTGTATCAATTTACATCCCCACCAACAGTGCAAGAGGGTTCCCTTTTCTCCACACCCTCTCCAGCATTTGTTGTTTGTAGATTTTTTGTTGATGGCCATTCTGACTGGTGTGAGGTGATACCTCATTGTGGTTTTGATTTGCATTTCTCTAATGATTAGTGATGCTGAGCATCCTTTCATGTATTTGTTGGCAATCTGTATGTCTTCTTTGGAGAAATGTCTGTTTAGGTCTTCTGCCCATATTTGGATTGTCACCCCCTACTTTTTAATTTAGTGTGGGACTGATAGCCTGAGAGTCAAATTTAGTACATTTTTTTTCTTTTCAAGTTTATAATACACACACACATATGTAACAAAATAATACAATTGAAACATTACAGAAGGGCTTACAAGAAAACACAGTAGTCTCCTGCCACACCCTGCACACCCACAGACCGACTCCCGTCTTCTGAGGGCAATTGTCTGCCTTTTCTCCATTGTGATGTATAAACTGGCATCAGCATGCGTGGCACATTCACACAGCATCCCCAGGGTTAAGGAAACACGCCAGCTGCGTCTGTATCTCTTACTCTCCTCTTCAAGAAAGCAAGCCAGAGTGTGAAAGTAACTCCCTAAAGGGTTAACCTTGAATCCCCTCACTTTTATGCATAAGAGATCATTTACACACTGTGGGTTCTTGAGAGATTATTAGAAAGAAGACACAACGAACCCTGGCATGTGGCACCACAGGTGTATACATACGGCAGCTCCCAAGGCGAGATCACAGGTGTATGGGATGAAGTGCACCCTCCTTAGGTGTTATCCAAGGCTCTTCGGCACCTTTCCCACAGCCTCGTACCACCCTTTCTGCTCATCTGATCTAGACGCAGTGTTCCAGGGCCGGTAAATGGACCTGTCCTTGTTTCTGAGCCTCAGTACCCAATCGGGCCCCTGAGCTCTGGTCCTGCCTGGATCAGTGACTCTTCCATCGACTGAATCCCCTCTCTCCAAACTCTAGTTGGTGGTTGGGCCATGCTGGCCATCACTGGCCGTCTGTGATGCCCCGCCTCCTTTCCTGAACTTCCCTCTCCTGCCCTTCCTCTTCGGATCACCACCGTGGACCATCCGTTTTGTTGCCCTAACTTGGTTCAGATGCCCCATCACTTAACGTGTTCACTGACTTGGATGGCAAGTAGCCATACGCCTTCGACTCCGTTCTCCGCTTCCCGGCAGAACCCCTTCCGGGGTGTCTGTGATTGTCCTGCTGTGTCCCTGGCCCACCCTGTGTTCACCTCTCTGGTGCCAGCCAGCCGAGTGGGGCTAGCCAGTGCTCTTCAGGATATGCCAGCCCTGGCTGGAATCCCAGGACTCAAGATCACCCTGTGGTTGTTGAGGGGTGAGTGAAAAGAGCCTCTCACTACTGTGTGACCCGCATCACTCACTGCCTTGGTTTCCTTGTGAGTACAGTGGGGATAATGACAGAACCTGCTTCCTATAGTTGTGGTGAGGATTAAATGAGAAAATACTTGTAAAGTGTTAGCTTAGGGCCTGGTACACACTGAGCTCTCAAGACACGTGAGCAGCTGTTGTCCATGCTATTATTTTTATTATTATCAGTACTTTTTTTTAAATCAATGGGGCCAGAGCTCAGTACTGCCATGCTCACTGCTCAACCCTTCTAGTTCCTGGTTCTGCACTGGGCAATCCTTGGGTATAAACTAACAGTTACAGCTGAGCCATAGGCAGTGGCCAGTTCACAGCAGGAATTTCCAGTTTCACAGTAAAACATCATTTCTATTTAGAGAGGGCCAAGCTCTCCAGATTGGAATTCATTTACAATTTACTGGTAGGCTAGGGGGGTAAGAGGGCAACAAGGAAGGAAAGGAAGGTGTCTAGAGAGCAAGGGGAAGGAAGGAAAGCATAGAACTGAGCAGAAAGGAGCAAAGAGAAGGCAGGTGCAAAGGAAACAGTATCTTACTATAAAGAATAGGTACGGGTGGTGGATAAATAACCACAAAGGTGCATGCAACTTTAGAAAGGGAAGCCAAGGGTACGTGGAGGAACAACCGCACAGCCCAGGAAAATCTCTAAAAATATAGAGAATTGAAGAGACAGTAAAGGATTAAAAAGCAATTAAAGAGTCTGGTTAAAATTTTATACCATGTTTTGCATTCTTGATGCACCTTTTAATTTTAAACAAGTCGAGGGCCGCCTCTGTGGTATTCAGATGACAATGAAAACGAGCTTTGCACGTATTCCCAGCTGTGCCCTCCACCGTCTCACCCCGGGTTCCTCATTTATGGCGAGCAGCCAGCGCCGTTTTCAGAGCCAAACACGACTCTGTGCACCATCGTGCACCTCCCCTCCCGTGGCACCTCCATTCTTTGGTGAGTTTTATTAGACATATTAAAGTCTCAGGATGCTCCCATAACCAACCACGGCAAAAAGAATGCTCCAAAGTTGGGTTTTTTCATAGAGGGGAAGCAAGGTAAGTAACTAACAAAAGGCTCGCTTTTCCCATTAAAGCCAACAAAATCCATTCTGATCCTTATCACTTAGCACCTCCGGAAAGGCAGTGAAATATTACCAGGGCTTAGTCTCATTGTGTGAATTCTAATAGTCTTACGTTCCGTTTGGTTCTTTTTGACCCCCCCCCCCCCCCCCCCCCCCCCCGCTGACAGGGGCCAGGTGGTGAGGGAGGAGAAACCATTTCCTCTAAGAACTGTATTTGATGGCTAAATGTAAAAAATGACATTTTCAGTAAGGGAAGAACGACTGGATATTGAGTGCAATAAATACAGCAGGACAATGGAGGAGTCTGAAAGACACCCGCTGAGGTTTGCGGACTATTGTGTAGCCATGAGAACATCCCACAGGGGCCCAAATCTGGTACTTCACCCCATTTCCACCCTATATTATTTGAATAAATATTAGTGGGGCTTGTGTATGACCCAAATCAATCTAATATAATCACTCAAATATTTTAAATTTATTTTGGGGAATTAAGAAAATGTACTAACGTAACTGGAAAGACTCACCTCAGTTCATTTTGTGGTTTCGGCGTGGCACAGTAGTTAGATGAGTTAGGAGCCTGCAGCCAGGCTGTATGGGTTCAAATCTCACTTCTGTGATTTACTACACTTGTAACTTTGGGACAAATTACTTTATCTCTCTAAACCTCAGCTTTCTCAATTGTAAATGGGGATATGTATATATTAATGTAGCGGTTATTATAAGGATAAAATGAGTTAATACCTATAAAGTGTGTAAAATATTGGCTGCCACTTAGGAAACACTTATGAAACATTAACTGATATTCTTGGTGTTATTAGCAAGAAACTGATGTACCCTAAATTGAGTGGTAAATAGGTTAAAGCCAAGAGTAGATTGTCTATAAATGATAGATGCTAAGCTATAAAGATCAATGACAGGATTCCTGCCATCAATGACTCCAGATCTAACGGCAAAGACAGACATTGGAAGCAAAGAACTAGAGTACAGTGAGGTAGGCGTTGTACACAGAATTATTGGAACACACAAACAAAGAGCCCAACCAAAATGGGTTGTGGAGGGATTGGGCACATTTCAAAGAGGAGCAGGGTAAAAAAAAAAAAAAAAAAAATCATCCCCAAACCATATTCCACAGCCAGGTTAATGAACTTTCATTCTTTGTACACAGCAATATAAATTGAAGAGTGTAATTCAACTAACTAATTGAATATTAGTTGGAGTTTAGAATAATATTAAAATTTAAATAGCTTCATCAAGTTAAAACAACAACAACAAAAAAAACCCCACAAAAAAACAAAGAGCTGGGTATTGAAAAGGGAGTGTAGTGTATGTGCTTGACGTGAAGATTTGATGGCCGAGGGGCTTCCCTGGGGCTTCCCTGGTGGTGCAGTGGTTGAGAACCTGCCTGCCAATGCAGGGGACACAGGTTCGAGCCCTGGTCTGGGAAGATCCCACATGCCGTGGAGCGACTAGGCCCATGAGCCACAATTACTGAGCCTGCACATCTGGAGCCTGTGCTCTGCAACAAGAGAGACCACGATAGTGAGAGGCCCGCGCACCGCGATGAAGAGTGGCCCCCACTTGCCACAACTAGAGAAAGCCCTCACACAGAAACGAAGACCCAACACAGCCATAAATAAATAAATAAATAAATAAATAAATAAATAAATAAATAAATAAATAAAATTTAAAAAATAAAAATAATTAAAAAAAAAAAGATTTGATTGCCGAGGCATCCATTTCTAAAGACATCCATCTTCTATAAACACATTGCCTGCTATATGATACAATTCCTAGCATAACAACCAGACGAGGAATTAAGCTGCCCCACCCATAAAGTTCTCTCTTTCAGAAAGCCCTGGGTAACCCAGATGACTGACTGCTTGAGTGACCCAGGTTCTGCTTTCCCATCCTCGAATTCCTACTCTTATGCTTTAAATTAGCCAATAAAGGGTGAGCACCCGAAAACCTAGACACCCCACTCTCAGACCTAATAAAGGCAGAGCCCCAGGTCCATTCTCTCTCTCTCTCTCCCCCCACCCCCATGACCTTGTTGTGTGGCCTTAGGAGTGCTGAGTACACCCTGTGAGCAATAAAACTTGTTCCTGAAAGTTCCCTGATGGTTTTTGGAAGTGTGTCATGCAATCATAACAAAAACCACAAGGGCTGGTGCAGCCAAAACATTGGCCCCAGTGGGAGAAATGTCTGTGGCGTCTCCCTACGAGGAATATGGGCGAGTGAGTGCCTCAGGCATTCCTAACTCATAGCTTCACTATCAATAGACTGGGACCCACACCACATGAGGATTTAGTCAAAGAGAGGTTGGGAGAGGGTACTCCAGGCTGAGGGCACAGCATGGGCAAAAGGGCTAGAAATTTAAAAGAACAAAGTAGACTTAGGACATGGTAAATAATTGTGTGAGTAGATTGGGAGGGCTATGCATGTTGAGGTGGGCAGAATTGCTCTGGGTGAGATCAGAAAGTAATTTGAGGCCAAATTATAAAGGATCTTGAATGCTATGCTTATGAGAGTGTTTTTTGTTTTGTTCTGTTTTCCTGTAGGCAGTAGGAGTTGAAATAATTAGATTTATGTTCTAGAAAAACAACTGGTGGCAAAATTGTGATATTAAGAAACTGGAGGCATGGAAGTCATTTAGTAGACGACTGCAAGAGTTCAGCCAAGAGTCTAAGCTAAGACACTGGTGGTGGAGAAGAGATGGATTTGAGAGATGTGTACATGGCGGGGCAGGGGGTGGTGGTAGTGGTACATGATGGACTGACTGTGGAGGGAAGGAGAGGAAACTACCGAGATGATTCTGAGTTTTTAACTCAGCACACCTGAATAGTTCACCCCTGCCCTTAACCATATACGGGAGGCGTATATATGGATTTTCTCTCTTTCTTTTTTTATAAAATTTTTATTGGAGTATAGTTGACTTACAATGTTGTGTTAGTTTCAGGTGTACAGCAAAGTGAATCATATATATATATATATATATATATATCTCCATTCTTTTTCAGATTCTTTTCCCATATAGGTTGTTACAGAACATTGAGTAGAGTTCCCTGTGGTACACAGTAGGTCCTTATTAGTTATCTATTTTATATATAGTAGTGTGTATATGTTAATCCCAATCTCCTAATTTATCACTTCCTCCCATATTTCCCCAAGGTCAGCCTGCTACATTCTTATCGGCTCAAGAAAATAGCCCCTCCTCCTTAAGAGTTTTAGCTATTTGCTTGTCTGAAGTGGAGGTTGAGACTACATGGTAAAATCCAAGGAATAAGGGAGGGAAAATGGGTGTTTCAAGGCCAAGATCAGTGCACTGGAAATGTTCACGGAAGCTGGAGAAGGGTGTATCACGATCAATATTTGAAGACAGTTTGGACATCTTATTTAAGAAAGGCTACAGAGAGGCTAAGGAAAGAGGCTCAGGAGAGTAATTTATCATAGTCTTGAAGAGAGGTGAACATTTTCTGGATGAAGGCTGTGGCAATAGAGGTAGAAAAATTTCAGTTTGGATTAACCTCCGTTACATGAGACAGACAGTAGTACCACATGGGAATTACCCAAATGTAGACAATGTGGGCTCAGAATCAAGAAAAGCACCCCACCTCCGCATTTCTTGTTTGCTTTTAAGCAAAGAATGATGGATCATGTCAGAGGTGTGAGAGTGAGTCCCTTGGTCAGTAACTGGGTAGATGGTTTACACGTCTATCAGAAGACTGTATTTAGAGCGCACAGAGGCATTGAACTTGAGGAGTGATAAGATAATATATCTGCCAGTGAAGTGAAGGGAGAAAGGGAGGTTCCATAGTTTGGGGACATGGAGCATTTGATATGACTGTGAACTCCACAGACAAGTAAGATACCGGTGAGTCTGGGGATGCTGCTGAGAGCAGAGCTGTCTCTCTGGGTTTCCACCAGCGCGTGGACACGCTGTCATCTGTTGGTCTCCCGTACGCTCTGCTGGATTACACTTTCCCACCCCTGGGGCTTGGCTGATCACTAAATTGAAAATGGCTAGATCAAGTGTTCACGTGACACTCCTGTCCTGGTGTCCTGTGGCTGTCCGCATGACTTTTGTTTTTTTAGGAGATTATGGATGTGGAACAGATTCCTTGGGTCACTGTCAGGCTGATCAGACTAGAGGAGGGTCTGATGTCTCTTTAACTCTTTGCTGATACAGTTTACTACAAATACTAGGTAACAGCTAACAAGGCATATAGCCTAATCATTAGGAGCTAGACACCCTGACAAGCTGGTCCCGCCATTTACCTGTGTGGCTATAGGCAAGAAGCTGTGCCTCGCTTTCCCCTTCCATAAAATGGAATATGAATAGTAACTATCCATGGGCTTGTTGTGAGTTGGTGGATGTAAGGGGCTCAGCGCAGGACTTCACCGAGAAGTCCTCAGGAGCGGTCGCTGCTGTTATTGTTGTGGTTCTTGTTGATGTTCTCCTGGCTGCATAGGCCTTCTGGATAGAGATTTAACTGTGAGTGTCTCCAGCATGGGAGTTATGTTTCACCCTTCATCACCTGGCCTTAAAGTCCATTTTCCATGTAACTCCTGGTTCCAGCGGAGGCTTATTTACAGTGTAAACACTGAGAAGAGGAGGTGCTTTCTGGATGCATAGATGAGCCATCGGGCTCGTGTTTATAATCTCTGACAATTTAGAAATACATTTGGGAACATATAAGTATGCTGAAAACGTTATGTTCTTTGAAAAATAAACACCAGTAAACAAGTACATGTCACAGACACAAACCAGATCTATATCCTGTTCTTTAAGTTTGGCAAAACGTCCCTTGAGTTTGGAGTGTTTAGTTTTGCCAGGATGTAAGCTAATTTCAGGCTACAGATAAGAGTCAATTAGAAAGGGGATTGGGACTGAATACACAGACTAATTTCTTTTGACCTAAGCTGCAAGCACACCGACACACTTTGGTGGGAAGACAGATGTAATAACTTATCAAGGCATCTGGCCTTTCTTCCCTAAGGCTTCACTCTGGGTACCCTGTCTGGGCAATTAGGGATTTATCAGAGCCAAGCGTTCCTCCCCTTTCAAGAAAAGCCATCCTTTCAAGTGGATTAGCTTGCTTACATTCTAGTGTGTTACCAGGTGAGGCGTCTTCTCAATGTCAAACTGAAGATGTTTTATGAGTAAAAAGAGAGACATTTTATTACCGGATATAAAGAGGTTGTAGGAGCCTGCTTTAAATGTTGGTGTGAAACCAAAAGTGGTTGAAAATAAATCCCAGACTGTCAGCTGTCTGAGTGAGAAGTGGAAAATTTAAAACTTGGAAACTATGGTGGTTCCTTCACAGTCAAATAGCCTCCCATGGCAATACCAGAATTGCATCTCCTTCCCTCACTCCAAACCACCCCAGGCTATAAGGAACTCAAGGTGGAACTGTGGCCTAATCCCTGCTCTCCAGGAAAGACCACACTTGGCATGTAGCACTGGTCTAGAGGCCATCTCAGAGCAAGACTTCACACTGCTGTTCTCTGATGTGCTCAGACTTCAGTGGGAAGGAGCCTGGATGGGGATGTGTCCTCCTGATGCAAGGAGCATATTATCCCCATGAGAAATCACCCACAAAAATCAAGAATGGACTTTGACGATAAGGGGGAAATACATGAAACATACATTTAGGGAACCATTAAATTTCTTTAAGCAATAACCCAGGAGAAAAGTTGACCCAGCCAAAGTAAATGATGGCCAGGAGACATTTATGTGGAATGATGTCCTGGAAATTATCCTAAGAGGAGAACAACAAAGCTTTGCAACATTGATGGATGTTTATCTACAGTACAGCTGTTGCAGGAGGTATAATTCCAGTGGCTGGTTCTGAATTCTCCATCCCAAGTTGGCTTTACCTGTTGGTAGGGCATGTAATCTACAAGGTGTTTTGAGAAGGCTACCTCCCCAAATCGTGACCTTCTCTAACTTCTAATGTCTGAACTTCCTTAACATGAGATAAAGTGCTTCATTCCCAGTTGAAGATTAGACCTAAAGGCAAGGACTTGGTAGAGGCAATATTTGGACTTGTATTCACACAATGTACAAGTGACTGGATTAGGCTTATCCCTGAGAGCAGGAAGAGGTGAGAACAAAAGCCCAAAGGGCGCCGAGGTATTGAGAGAGGGCATGATGAAACGTGGAAGTAAGGGCGGCAGAGTGTGAAAAGGCATCTGGAAATGTAAACTTAATAGTAGCAACGAATATATATTGAGTGCTTAAGGAGTGTTCGAATAAGCATTCGGTAATATTCCTGTTTTATCTAAAGCATATGGAGGTGGGGAAGAGGATCTTAAGTTATCATTGTAATACCATGTATTTTAATAATTAAAAATTAAAAAAAGATTTATAACCCATTTCTTTAAGTTAGCCATTAAAAAGCACTTGCAACTGGGTTCTATAATAATTTTGCACCAGTAAATCTGTTGCTTCTGGCTATCCATCACCAACATCCTGCAGATAGTACAGAATTATTAACCATGTGGACGTAAAACATGAAAAAATAGCCAAAGAAAATTGTTTCACCAACACTAATAAATCACTAAAATTGAAATTAAAACATCTTTGGGGTAAATAATGGTTGCCCAAACCATTACTTAAGCCCCAAATTGGAAGTAGATTGTGATCCATAATCTCTGCAAACAACTGAAATCTTATCCTCCTTTGGGGTTGACACTTTTTAAGGCCATGTGATGTTATTAATAATTAATACTCAGCCTTGCGATATACACATATTTAATTTTTTAATGAAAAAACTTCTTCCTTATCCTCAGAAGAGAGTTAAGTCAGAAATACCAGTCTCAATATTGCATTATAACTGAGTAAATGTCTTAATTTTAAAAGGGAAATTCACAGGAAGAGGTAATGGCTAAGCTAGGAAGCTGTTACTGCATGACTCATCAAAAAGAAGAAAATAATGTTAGTTTCTTGCAGAGAGGGATTAAAGTAAATCGCTAGAAAAACAATGTTTTCTCTGGCCAAACCAGCTGCTATTAACCATGAGACTGAGGTGCATGCCTGCATGTAGGACTGTGTTAAAATGAAATGAAAATTTTAAACTTTAAAGTAAAAGAATTCATGGTTAATGCTAGAATTACACTGAAAACTGCACTTTGACTTCAGAATCAAAGGCTTCAAATCAGGGCTGTGAATTGAGAATTAATGAAATGCCATTGGGAAGAAGTTATCTTAGAGCAGATGAGAAAGAGGAAGATGAAAGAGTGAGTGAAAATCTGCTGTAAAACGGTTTCAGGTTGTCGTGAAGACTACAGAAAGTGCCCAGCGTGGACACAGAATTAGTGTCAACTTGGCAGAAAATGAAATAATGAGAGTTAAGTGAATGCTCATGGTGAATGCAACATTCAGGCTTTTTTAGCCTATCATTGCAGAAGATCGTGATGAGAGCTTAAACTATTGTATACGAACTAGTATTTTTCCTGACACCACACTATCCAAGCCCTAAAAGGAAATATCAGCTAGGACAGGAGGACTCTCTCATTCATTCCCTCCTTCACTCACTTATTCATCCATTCATTCATGAAATCCTGGTTGAAGATATACCATGACCATTATTACATCCTAGGTATGTGTTAAATCCAGATACATGCTCAAAGTATTTACATTGAATTTCATCAAATCAAAGATGCCGTCAATTAATAAGGCACACTATTACTCTGTATATCTCTAAGAAGAAAAATGCTGCTAATTGTACTTCTGACATCATTGATGATATGACAAGATTGACTTCAGCAATGTTAAGATGTGAAAAAATGTGCAGTTGGAATCAATGACACACCCACACAAAATAATCAAAATCCAGGGCTCAATGCCAATGCCGGGCCGTTAATCACACTAGCCTCTGGACATTTCATGTATGAGTAGTGTATTATCTGCCTGGACCTCAGGGGGGGAAAAGTGTAAAGAGATATTTTTAAAATCTCTAAAGAGATATTTTTTAAATCTCTAAAGAGATATTTTTAAATCTTTTAACAAATGCTCTTTTTATACTTACAGATTAAAAGGTAGTACATTCCCTCTCTTAATTGTATTGCAAACAACTCTTAATTCCCTGGGTGAATCAGGGCCGGGGCTAGGCGACTCCTCTTTCCAGGTCAGGAAAGTGCTGAACCTCAAACTGATCCTGAGTGAGCACCTTCTTAAATTTTGCATCCTGGGTACCTTGTTTGCTTCACTCCAGTCTTGATCTGGGATAAAATAACCTCACAATTGTTTTTGCTGCCCCACCCCTGGATTTGGGAAACGCGTGACTTTTTCCATTTGCCCTTCTACCTTCTCCACACTGTCCTGGGCTCTGGGGTGCTCACCATTGTGAACAACATTAACGGTGTTCTCTCGCCCTCTGACTTTAGACTGGTTTTGGCCAAAGGGAAGTACTGGCAGGATATTGGAAGGAGGGAGGAGAGTGAAGACAGGGTATTTATTCCTTAAGCTCCCTCCTTGCTAGGCCACCATGGTTGTCTGTGTCCCTCTCCCAAAGCCTCAGCTCCTAATTGGCAGTCTTCTCTATACAGCTTCCCTCTCTGGGTCCTGGTCCATATTCCCTCTCCCTATCCATTTGGGTGGGAACTTCTCTCCACTGATTCTAGGCCTGGGGTACTGCACTATCCCTTGTTGGTTTTCTTAGGCCAGCCCATATCTTTGTAAATATTCCCTTTATTAACTTTCTTTAAATGAGTCAGTTTGAACGTGCTACTTGCTTTCTGCCTAAACTCAGGCTAGTATAAAATATTCCACATCTGTAAGCATGCAGCTGCGGTAACTTCTTACTTTGAACTGGGAATTTTGTAGGTACTTGAAATTTCTTAAGGAACTCATGAATATAATAAACAAATCTTAAACAGAGTTTTGTTTCCAGCCTTAAAAGTTAAAACTGCGTTTTTAACGGTTTCTCTAGGGCACCTGCATATTCATGCCCAGCTTGACATAAACTGCTCTCAGCCCTAGGCTGGCTTAGATTTTTCACTAGGGAAATCTGCTGACTGCAGATATTAGGAGTGCAGATCATACCACAGACAGGACCTAAACAGGAGGAACTGGGAGTTTCGGTTTGACATATACACACTGCTGTATTTAAAATAGATAACCAGCAAGGACCTATTGTTTAGCACAGGGAACTCTGCTCGATATTCTGCAATAACCTAAATGGGAGAAGAATTTGGAAAAGAATAGATACATGCATATGTATAACTTAATCACTTTGCTGTACACCTGAAACTAACACAATGTTGTAAATCAACTATACTCCAGTAGAAAATAAAAATTTTTTAAAAAGTGTTTTGGAACCGAATCCACTGATTACAACCAAAGGCAAAGTGTGCTTTATTAAATCTGCATCTTAAACTACTGAATTCTGTAGAAATGTTAAGAGTTTGCAGAAGTCTTTCTAGAAGCTGAAATTGTAACCCAGTGAAGCAGTGAGGTGGACCTCACCAACTCAGCAATCAGGATCCTGCTGACCTCCTAATGGTGAGCTTGGTGAAACGGTTCACACCAGGCTCAGAAGAGACCTCAGATGGTCTCATTCTACCACATCGTTTGAAAGATGAGAATGCCAAGACCCATAGAGATTACTTGGCAGAGGCAATTAGGTTGTAAGTAATAGAAACAAGACTTAAATCAGTTTTTAAATTTAGGTTGTTTCAACTTTGTATGTTACCTACCTTAAATAAGCAAATGAACAATGATGGGGGAGATTATAAAATCTTTTTTATCCTTTGGTGAGAATGGACTTTTAGGAGAGGGAAAGATTAAAATGAAAAGATTAGTGGAAGATACTTATTGTCTGAGACGTCAGGATATAACAATGCAGAGTGAACTTGAAATTTGAGAACAATATAGCCTTAATGTGGCGTGAGGTGGTATTTCTCAAACTCTAGTAATTTGCTTAGTCCCTTTGTGATTTTTCACATTACTGAAAGCCACTTGTACCATTATTTCTTTAATATTTTTCTTTGAATTAACTTTCCTTTCTTCCATTCTGTCAGTTTTGCTTCATGTATTTTGGGGCCTTATTTTTCAGAACGTGTGTTTATAATTGTTATATCTTCCTAACGAATTGACCCTTTTTATCATTATAAAGGAGTCCTCTAGCAACGTGTGTGTGTGTGTGTGTGTGTGTGTGTGTGTGTGTGTGTGACAGTCCATTTTGTCTGCTATTAGTATACTTCTCCAGTTCTCTTACAGTTACTCTTTCCATGGTGTATCTTTTTCTATCCTTTTAGCCTATTTGTATCTTTGAATCTAGTAGGATCTTGTCTTTTTAAAATCTAGTTCAATAATCTCTGCCTTTTGATTCAATTGTTTAGTTCATTCACATTTAATTACTGATATAGTCAGATTTACCTCTGCCATTTTGGTATTTTTTTCTATATCTTTCATGGGTTTTTTATTTTTCTGTTCTTAATTTATTGCTTTCTTTTGTATTAAATGGATATTTTCTGTGTACCATTTTAATTCCTCTAATAACTTTTAAAATATTTTTGAGTAATTTTCTTAGTGGTTGCTCTGGGGATTACAATATACATTTTAACGTATCAGACTCTGTCAGATTTATACTAAATTAATTCCAGTGAGATATAGAAAATTTGTTCTACTCTATTCCCCCTCCCCTCTTTTGTATTATTAATACAATATATATCACATCTATATATGTTACAAGCACAAAAATATAGCGTTATAATTGGTGCTTTATATAACCTTATGTCTTTTTAAGAAACTAAGAAGAAAGCAGAAAGGTATATTTATAAAGTTGTTTACTCATCTTCTGATTTTCCATTTCTGGTACGCTTCATTTCTTGCTGTGGACTCGAGGTATCGTCTCATGTCACTTCCTGTGGACTCGGGGTATCGTCTCATGTCACTTCCTGTGGACTCGAGGTATCGTCTCATGTCACTTCCTTGTTCACTATAGGCAGCTTCCTTTCTTCCTTTCCCCTTTGTAGGATTATTATGCTATAGGCCCCATAGTTCAATTTTATATTGTTTAATCTTGTTGACTTTTAATTAATAAAGAGAAGAAAGGAAAATAAATATGTAATTATGTTGTCTTTTATGCTTAATACATGATTTCCCCTGCCAGCACTTTTTGTTTTTCATATGGATTAAATTACACCCTAGGGCTTCCCTGGTGGTGCAGTGGTTGAGAATCTGCCTGCCAATGCAGGGGACACGGGTTTGAGCACTGGTCTGGGAGGATCCCACATGCCACGGAGCAACTGGGCCCATGAGCCACAACTACTGAGCCTGTGTGTCTGGAGCCTGTGCTCCGCAACAAGAGAGGCCGCGACAGTGAGAGGCCCGTGCACCGTGATGAAGAGTGGCCCCCGCTCGCCACAACTAGAGAAAGCCCTCGCACAGAAACGAATACCCAACACAGCCAAAAATAAATAAATTAATTAATTAAAAAAAAACAAAAACAACAACAACAACAAAAACTCACTGTTTAAAAAAAAAAAAAAATTACAGCCTAGCCTTAACTTCTTTTCAGCTTAGAGAATTCCTTTAACAATTTTTGTAAGGCAGGTCTGCTGGCTACAAATTATCTTAGTCTTTGTTTATCTTGGAATGTTTTTATGTTTTCCCCACTTTTGAAAGATATAGTGTTCTTGGCTAACAGTTTTTTTCTTGAAGCACTTTAAATATGCTATCCAGTGCCATTTGGACTCTACCATTTCTGATAAGAAGCTGTAATGTCATTGAGATTCTTTCCTATGTGATGACATTTTTCTCTGCTGCTTTCAAGATTTTCTCTGTCTTTTACTTTCAACATTTTGACTATGATATGTCTAGATATGGCTCTTTTTTGTTTTTCCAATTTGGAGTTCATTGAATGTGAATGTGTAGATTGATGTTTTTCATCATACCTGGGAAGTTTTCAGCCATTATTTCTCTGAATATTTTTTCTGCCCCTTTCTTTCCTCTCCTTCTGGTACTCTCACTACATGCATGTTTGTGTGCTTAATGGTGTTTCAGAGAATCTATTCATTTTTCCTCATTCTTTTTTCTTTAGGTTTTAAGATTGTATAATTTCTAATGACCTATCTTCAAGTTTGCTGATTCTTTTTCCAGTTCAAATCTTCAGTTGAACCCCTGTAGTGAATTTTCCATTTCAGCAAGTGTACTTTTCAACTTCAGAATTTCCATTTTTCAATTTGATTTCTATCTCCTTATTGATATTCCCTATTTGATGAGTCATGGTCATCATACTTTCCTTTAATTTTTAAAAAATGGTTTCATGGTTTTAGTTGTTTGAACATATTTATAATAGCTGCTTTGAAATCTTTGTCTCCTTCACCTGGACTCACTCAAATGCAGTTTTTGTTGCTTACTTGTTGTTGTTTTCCTGTACAAGGATCACAATATCCTGTTTCTTTCCATATTTTATAATATTTTGTCAAAAACTGGACATTATACTGTACCAATTCTGGATTCTGATTAGCCCCCTTTCCCACCCCCAGGGCATGATGCTGCTGCTATTTTTTATTAGTTTATCTGTTTAGTGGATTGCCTGGACAAATTATGTAAAGTCTATTTCCATTTTGGAAGTCCTGCTCAATTGATGTTTTACAAGCTTAGTATATCTTAAGCAATAATATCTATGAAATTATGGTTTGATATGCTAGCTATGTATTTTATATATCCCTTTACCCTCAGTGTACCATCAGCATTCATTGGATCTAATTTTAGTTTTTGAGTTTATTTTTTAAGTAGTTCTATTTGTAAGTATTGCTATTTCATGATATTTTCCTTCTTTCTTATAAGTCTTCCAAAGCTCAAGGAGAAATCTTACATATTAAAAAAGTAAAATAATACCAATTTTTTTTTCTTATAATTCTAACATAGGTCCACTGGACCCTTTTAAAAAGCTAAAATATATTTTAAAATCTTAGTGATCTTATTTTTCCTATCTTGAAAAATTTTGCTATTCTGTCATCCTAGAAATTATGTCCTCATCACTCATTATTCCAAATGATGCTATAAAATACTAAATTAAGAAGAAAACAAGAAACCTGATGGGATCACCTAGATACACTAGTGATATGAGTCATCATTATTTTGTTATCCTTTAGCTTTCTTATTATGTTGTCTAAAGTATTGCATTACCTGTTGAAAAGGTGTAAGGGAAGACAGAAGACACTCTCTTTGTAGTCGTAGTCTGCTTTTAGTTTTCGTTGGACACAATTGAGAATTCAGAATTTTTTCATTTCTCACCCATAATGATAAAAAGAGTAGAATTTACAACAGAAGACATTTCACAATTATTAGACAAATGAGAAAACAAATGCAAAGAGACAGCAAAACTCTATTCTCTAAGGATGATGGTCAAATTGATTGTATTAGCAAAATCTTAGACCATAATTCTTCCAATAACAATATCCTAGATGAATTGTTTTAAACTCCAGAATCCATGAGTGATGAATATAATTCTAAGAGCACAAAGGGAATATGGCATTCTCATCAATTTAGTCATTGAACAGGAAGAACTTCATCATGTAATATTTTGCAACAAGAACTTGGATTATCCCATGTTTCTAAAAGGACATATCCATTAGTTTTTTATCTTTTATGATGATTTTGTGCCAAAATTATTTGATATTTTTGTAAGTAGGCAAATGCTGAATCAGATATATATACAAGGATGAGTAAAGGAAAATTAAAACAATTCAATAGACATTATTATTTTAATTGCTGTTTGTAAATCTAAAATGGAAATGTTTTGTAATGTGAAATTAAAAATATGGCCCCTTCAACGAAATTATGATTAATCAAAATTTTAAGAAGTCTTTACGTTTTCCATTTTCATGATGCAAATGCAAAAAGAAGACCCATAAGTAATGATAAGCTAGATCCTCTTAGTGATATGTTTGAAATCTGGAATATGTTCTAGGTGCATGCATGACAGTTGACAAGCAATTAATTGAACTAAGAGAATGTTGCCCAGTTCAGATTTCTCTTTCTCATTTATGTACCTAGAGAGAGAAAGAGAGGAAAAATATATAACAAAAATTGTGTTTTATGTGTTTGTATTCTTAATAAAATTTTGAATAAAGTTGCTTTTCACTATCCTTTTTTTAATATCTTTATTGGAGTATAATTGCTTTACAATGTTGTGTTAGTTTCTGCTGTACAACAAAGTGAATCAGCTATATGTATACATATATCTCCATATCCTCTCCCTCTTGAGCCTCCCTTCTACCCTCCCTATCCCACTCCTCTAGGTTGTCACAAAGCATCGAGCTGACCTCCCTGTGCTATGCAGCAGCTACTCACTAGCCATCCATTTTACATTTGGTAGTGTATATATGTCAATGCTACTCTCTCACTTCGTCCCAGCTTCCCCTTCCCCCAGTGTGTCCTTAAGTTCATTCTCTACGTCTGTATCTTTATTCCTGCCCTGCCACTAGGTTCATCAGTACCATTTTTTTAGATTCCATGTATGCGCGGTAGCATATGGTATCCTTTTATTTTTCTGAAAATTATTTATAAAATGTTTTAAAATATAGAAAACAAAAGCATATTTGATCTAGATAGTAAATGGTGATGAATATTTTTCCTATTGTACTAGGGATTAACCACAAATGTGTAACTTAAAAAAATTTAAAGTTCGTCATTGTACCTCTTAAAATACTCCTGCATGCATGTGTATCACACTTTAGGCAAAGGGATGTGCTAGGATGCCTAATGGTTTTGGAACCAGGATGACCCAGGTTTGAATTTTGGCCCCACTCCTTTTAGCTGTGTGACCATGGACAAGAAACATCCCTTCTATAAATTCTAGTTTATTCATCTATAAAAAGAGGCTAATAGAACCTGCTCTGCAGAGTTAACATCATATTCAGAGATGAAGACAAAACACCCAATGTATTTACTAGGAAACATTAGGTGCTCAATAAATGCTCTCTTCTTCCTTCTTTCCTTTTGGTATTAATAATCTTTGTTGAGGAAGATGCATGACTAGACTAAGACTAATGGAAAAATAGGTCTGGCTCAAAAGAAACATTATAAATAGAGGAATGGCACTGTGTGTGTGTGTTTAAAGACATATAATTAAGAGAAAATAAACAAATCTTAGTGGAAAAATGAGATGAAGAGTGTTTCTGCATGGATGAAAGAGAAGTGGAAGGATTATATCCTGGGAGTATTATACAAACTTCAAGGCCAGGTAAAGGCCTTGACATACTCTCTTAGTATTGTGTACAGACCCGTACAGAGAAGAGTTCCTACAGCTAGATATTCAGTGCTCCAGGTATCTGTTGGAAGTTTAAGTTGTTTTCTTTTTTAAATATAGGGCATCTGATTATTTCTTGGTTTTCCCTGCTGACAATTTCATTATCATTACTCAGAAGAAAATGAAAGTAACAAGAGGGATTTCTATTTTGCTGTCAATATTGACCAAGAAATCAGAACAGTGATGACAAAGAAAGAATGGAAAATTTAGGGAAGGTTTGGCACATTATCCTGGACTTTACTAATGTGAAGGGAAAAAAATGATAGGCTCAATTAGGTACACCTCTGGCTTTAGGAAGGCATACTTCATAACACTCAGGAAAGACGTGGCTAAACAGTCAGTGGTATTAGAAATTGCTACAACTCTTTTGTAGAACAATTAGGCAATATGTAAAAGTCATATACTGTTTGGCACCAAAAGCCTACTCCCAGGAATTGATTTTATTTCAAATGCCCAACTGACATTTCAAATAAAACCTAAACTAAAAGCAACATCATGTTCACCATAGATTATCACCAACAGTCCAAAAACCTATCTAGAAACAACTTAGGTTTTGTCCCTTGACCTCCACTCCAATTCCCCTAGAACTGCAGTCAGCAAATGCTTTCTGTAAGAGGCCGGTAGTGATTTAGGCCATACTCTGTTGCAACTACTCAACTCTGTCGTTGAAGCATGAACCCACTCATAAACAATATATAAACGAATAAGTGTGGCTGTGTTCCAATACTTTATTGCTAACTCTGAAATTTTAGTTTCCAATAATTTTCACATGTCAAGAAATATTATTCTTTAAGAAATGTTTCTTCAACCATTTAAAAATATAAAAATCATTATTAGCTCATGAACCATACAAAAACAGGTGGCACACCTGCCCAAGGATGCTCCCACTACTGTGGTAGAAGAGAGTCTTGGAGACGGTGGAGCCCTTCTTTCCTCCCACTCCAGAACTGGGTCTGGATTTTTCTGGTACCATCCTATAGTAAACATGTATCTCTTGCTCATTTGTCACTTGAGATGCCAATTCCTATTTGTAATGTTCTTTTTGAGAAAGACACATTTGTCCAATGATAATGTTCTTCTGGTCATGCATCCTATCTCACCAAATATTACTGATACCAAGGAGAAAGAAGGAAGAAACAAGTATTTATTGATTATCTTCTATAATGGAAAAATATTCAGGTTTCTGAAAGGGAGTAAATGTGATTCCAAACAACATAGCCCTGTAAATGTGATGGACCCCCCAAATAGACTGAAGAGCCGACTGATGCCACATAAAAATAAATGCACCTGTAGGATGGGAAGCCTCTGGTATAATCCAAAGAATTGTGCTATTGGTTCAATTTTGCACCATACAATCCCTGCTGACCCTCTTATAGAGTCCTCCTGAAAAAGGACTGTAGCTTTCTGTGCTCACAGATGTGTAGGGTTTTTCAAGGAGCACCTCTTCTCTCTTAACCAGAGAACCAGGATTCTCTTCATTTCAGAGATTACGTGGCAAATTGAGGCTGGCAAGAGTCTTTAGAATCAAAGAGTCAGGGCCTAACCAAGCCTAAGGCTCATTTCAAAGTCCATCCCAGTCCATGACTCAAGGTCTTTCTGTGGGAAAAAGACAGAACAGGGAATGGGTTTAAATAATGTCTTGATCAAGGTTAGCTAAGCAGTGTCTTTCTCATCATTTAATATGCATATTCATCATCCGAAGATATTGTTAGGATGAAGAATCTGATTCAGAGGGGTTTTAGTCAGCTTGCGCTGCCATGACAAAATACCATAGACTGGGTGGCTTAAACTATAGACATTTATTTCTTACAGTTTTGGAGTCTGGGATGCCCCAGATAAAAGTAGTGACTGATTTGGTTACTAGTAAGATCTCTCTTCCTGGATTGCAGATAGCTGCCTTCTCACTATGTTCTCACATGACCTCTTCTTTGTGTGTATGGCAAGAAAGAGCACAAGCTCTCTGGTGTCTCTTCTTATAAGGACACTAATTTGATTAGATCAGGGCCCCACCCTTACAAACTCATTTAACCTTTATTACCACCTAATAGGCCCTATCTCCAAATACAGTCACATTGAGGGTTAGAGCTTCAAAATATGAATTTGGGGTGGTGACACAATTTAGTCCATAATAGTAGGTGTGTGTGGGGCCTGAGATTCTCTATTTCTAACAAGCTCGCAGGTGATATGGATGCTATCTGCCTTTGGACCACATTTTGGGTATCAGAGAACCAAAGGTAAAAGTCCCAGGTCTTGCTTTAGGACAGAATCAGGGTGCTCAATGATAAATGGGATGACACGGCTAATCATGTTAGTAAAGCTTGTTCAGGAATGATGCCAATGAGAATAACAGCACTGCATCCTATTGATGTGTAAAATGTCATCAAAGAAAGCACAAAGACATGAACAGATTAGCACAATGGCAGTCAATTCTTCAACAAATGACCCTAAGTGAAACTGCCTTGAACGGTATCTTTCAGATTTCTGGATTTTTTCTAAGACATGTGAAGTTCTCCAGATGAAATGCTTATGCCTCCAAATCTGAAAGCTTATTACCAAAGACCCCTTCTCTGGAGCATTATTAAGTTTTCAGCAAAAAGACAAAAACATCATTACTATATGAGAAAAATAATCTTAGCACATAGAGGGGAAAGAAGACTCCGCCTGAATTTCCAAATTTGTACTACTAGTAACTCTACAGGGACAGATGCAACTTAGAAAAAGGTGAAGAATCAGGCCATTTTGCCATCATTTTCTTTGGGCTGCTGATAAGCATCACCAGCCAGGAGAAATGAGGACTGACTTTACGAAAGAGCTGCACACACACACACAAAAAAAAAAGGAAAAGAAAAAGAAAAGAGAATGCCTGCCCAGATGTATTTTGACAGTTTCCTACAAATGAGGCAAGTTAATTCTGGGCTCAGGAATACCATTTTTCTCTAGTGATATGTCAGTGGTTCTCAGAACTACTTTGGGTATCTGTGCCTTTATTTTCCTTGAGCATGAATCAGGCTCATTTGGATGTGAGGTCAGGCCACTGTGCCCATTAATGTTATTAACTCAAAGACAAACTTCGGAGACTTCAACTGTCAATAGTGTGATATCCTGCTATTTCTTCTGACTGAAAAGTGGTGGGTAAAAATAATTATCTGACCTTCCATGGCCTGAACATGGAAGAACACTTCTTGGGATACTGCACAGATGTTCTCAGATACAGGTTCATGGCTGGAGGACCAAACTGAGTTCTCCATATTGTAAGCATCTCTGGGAGTCCAGATTAGTGACTTAGCCTCTCAGCAACAAAGTATAGCCTCAAATGAAGGACCAGAAAGGTTTGATTAAAATCAGCTGCCAAAGCACTATTTACAGTAGCCAGGACATGGAAGCAACCTAAATGTCCATCGACAGAGGAATGGATAAAGAAGATGTGGTACATATATACAATGCAATATCACTCAGCCATAAAAAAGGAAAGAAATAGTGCCATTTGCAGAGACATGGATGGACCTAGAGATTGTCATGCAGAATGAAGTCAGAAAGAGAAAAACAAATATCGTATAATATCTCTTCTATGTGGAATCCAGAAAAATGGTACAGATGAACTTATTTGCAAAGCAGAAATAGAGTCACAGATGTAGAGAACAAACTTAGGGTTACCAAGGGGTGAAGGGTAGGGTGTGATGAATTGGGAGAGTGGGATTGACATATATACACTACTATGTATAAAATAGATAACTAATGAGAACCTACTGTATAGCACAGGGAACTCTACTCAATGATCTGTGGTGACCTAAATGGGAAGGAAAGAGGGGATATATGTATACGTATAACTGATTCACTTTGCTGTACAGCAGAAACTAACACAACATTGTAAAGCAACTATACTCCAATAAAAAATAAACAGCAAAAATAAAATAAAATAAAATCAGCTGCCAATATTCAATGTTTCCAGTTCATTCACAGGTTAAACCTCACCAAAAGACTAAATTAACATGGCACAAATCAGTGGTAGAGAATTAAGCAAATATACTTTGCCTGAACCTATCCTTCTCCATCCAAGAGAAAATCAAGCTGGCCTAAGTAGAGGCACAGAACAGAAAAGTCTTTCCTGGATGCTTCACTGCCTGGCTCTTTTTTTTCCCCCAAGCAAATATTATCATCGACTTGCTGCTTTTCTAGAAGCTATGCAGGAAGATTGACTTGGATGGAATCCAGAATGTTTGTTACCAGTTTTGTTTGAAAGAGTTATCTGAATATTAAGACATCTTGACCAGTGATTCTTTTATTTGATTCCCAAGATCTAGATTTCTCAGTGATATGTTGTTAGGGTTCTGGACTACAGGGGCAGAAGGAAAGAAGGACAAAGAAAACATAAATTGAGCTGAAGTGCTAAAGCTGTATTAATAGTCATTGAGTTACAACTGTAAAGTTGTGTTTAATTACTTTAGGAACAAGTCTCTTGAGAAGCTCACTTGTTCCCTAAGTAGGACATTAGAGTTGAATAATGAGGCCTTGAGGAATAATAATGAGGAAATGCTGACCTTGCTTGTTTCTCTCTGTCCCCACCCTCCATCCCCAATCTCCTAGGACGGGCCCTCTGAACTGTAGCAGAGAGGGTTGGAGAGGATGGAGCTTTCTTCTCTCTCACTCCAGAGCTTGGCTGGACATTTCTGGAATCAGTCTATATTAAACATATATATTTTTGATTATTTATCACCTTTATATGCTAACTGCATCCCTGGACTGGTGACAGAGGCATCTGGGTGAGCAGGGGCATATTCAGATTTATGATGAGTACAGCGCCTCATAAAGTGCCTTGCCCATCATAGGCACCTCAAACGCTATGTATTTGAAATTGAACTTCATGTCTTCCCTCTCCAACTTATTCTTCCTTCTCCATTTTCTGTCTTACTAATAGTATCACCTTCACCTGATGACCCAATCTCCAACTCTCGCTCCTCTTTGACTCTTTTTACTTCCTATTTACTGCTTCCAAATGCCAGGATCATTTCATTCCAGAACAGCTTCTCAATCCAGCTCTTCTTTCTGATCCTTCTGCTTCAGTATTTTAGGCTTTCATCACTTTGCTGCAGAATTATCTCCACCCTTATCTCAGGGCATTGCTGCCAGAATTGTCTTCTTCTGCACTTTGCTACCCCTCTTCTAGTTTCTTAAGTTGAATAGGTACATTTTATTTATCTTCAGTCTTTCTTTACTTTCATTTTAATTTTTCTAATATACTAAAAGCATTTAAAGCTTTACATTTTCCTTTTGAATACAGTTTTAGCTGCGTCCTGTACTCTTTGGTATGAAATGTATACTTTTTTGTTACTCTCTAGATAACGTCACATTTTTGCTAGGACTTGCCTATTATGCCAAAGAACGTTTCTTAATTTGCAGGTAATTACACTTGTTTTGGGTAACCATTTGTTGTTGATTTACAATATACAGTAGACCCTTGAACAACATGGGTTTGAACTGCATGGGTCTACTTATACGCAGATTTCTTTTTTTCGGTAGTAAATACTACAGTACTACATAATTCATCCGTGTTTGGTTGAATCCCTGATGCAGAATTGCGTATATGGAAGAACCTTGAATACGGAAGGTAGACTACGAGTTATAGGAAGATTTTCAACTGCACTGAAGGTCAGCACCCCTAACCTCCATGTTGTTCAAGGATGGGGATTATGATATTGTTTCCTTTCCCTTTCAGGTGAATGATACTTAGGTTGGATAAGATTTTAGGATCATAATCTGTTTTTATTAATAATCTTTCTTTCTCTGTACAGGTGTTATTTCAGCGTTCTTTAGATTCTAGTATTTCAGATGATGAACAAGTGACCTGTTCTTTCTGTTAGAAGGTCTGTAATATTTCCTCCCTGTCTTTGAAAGGTAGAAATTTCACTAGAGTATGTCTCAGGTTTTTATTGTTGTTGCTTTCCCCTCTTAATTCATCTTCTCTAGGACTCAGTGGAGCTTTCAGTCTGAAGGACCAAGTATTTCTTCAGTTTAGGGAATATTTTCTTCCATTATATGCTTATTGCTCTGCACACGTTACTTCATATGTTAACATGGTAGATCCTCTGGATGTGTCTTCTAGGGCTCTTTTCTCATTCCACATGACTTATACTTTGGGGACTAGTTCTCTGTGTCTTGAGATATTTCTTTAACTTGATCTCCCAGAACATGAATTCTATTCTCAGCAGTGAGCATTCATTTTTTTCAATTTGTCTACTGAACTTTTAAAATTCAGAAATATCATTCTTGTTTCCAGAAAGTCTTTCTGTGCTCTAATTAGATCTTGCTCTAATTACTGTTATTAATGTCCTCTCTCTCTCTTCCATTAGTTCTAATGTAAATGAAGTTGCCAGCTTTACTTGCTCAGCCTTGTCTTTCTCCCTCTGTCTACAGAGTCCCCTTAAGTGGGTTGTAATTTTTCATTACCTACTGATGTGGTGTGCTCCCTCAATCCGTGTACCCGTCAGCCCGTTGGGGAATTCTATCAGTGATGGCAGAGCATGGGGCAGGAGGCATGCCAGTGCCCATTTTTATGGTCTGGCGGCCAGCAAGCAGGAAAAGTGTTACTTTCTGCTGAGGTGCTGATCGAACTCTCTCTCAATAGAACAGATCCAGCCCACCAGGGAAGCCCCATGTAGGTCCAAGAGGGTGAACATAAATTGGTGACCTCTTCGAATTCCACATCTGTAGTCGGGAGAGACACAGCCCCCTTCCGAGGGCACAGACAGACATCTGCCAGATGGGCTTCTTTGGGGAGTCACAACATCCAAGGTCCTCACTTTATGGCTCCTCCTCTGCCATTGGTCACCCGGCCTTGCTGGTGACTGCCAACCACAAATTGGCACTTGCCATCTGCCTCTACCAGGGTTAAATTATGAGCTGCTGCAGCTGCTGACCTTCAACACCCCCTGAAAGGAGTTCAGGGTAGAGATCGGGAATGAGGCACTCTGTGCTCTGGGAAAAAACTGGCAGAACAAGCCTTCGGATAGTTAGATATTTTCAGGAGAAGAATTTATGAGCTCAAATTCCTGCATCTTCTCATATCTAGAAAAGCATTAAAATCCTTCACGGGGGGTGGTGGTGGGATGGGGAGGGTGGGAGGGAGGGAGATGCGGGACGGAGGAGATATGGGAACGTGTGCATATGTGTAGCTGATTCACTTTGTTATAAAGCAGAAACTAACACACCATTGTGAAGCAATTATACTTCAATAAAGATGTTTTAAAAAAATAAAATAAAATAAAATCCTTCACGGTGACATCTGCTCCTCGTGACTAGCACGTAACCTTCATGAGATTAGAAGCAACCTTCTGCCAAAAATGTGCGCTTGATCGCATGTATCCCCCTTCACTCAAATCACATATAAACGGATCTCCCCACCACTTCTTTGGAACAGTTCCTCAGAGCTCTCTGAGATGCCATCTCTCTGGCTATAGTCTTCATTTTGCCCCCAATAAAACTGAACTCACAGCTCTCACGTTGTGCATTTTTTTTCCAGTCAACACTGCCATGGAGCCCGAAGTCCCCAACATGCTCTCCCTCGTTGTGTCCTCTGGACTCTGGCTCTAGTCTCACTTCTATTGAGAAGGACAGGGGACAAGGCCATGCTTTCTCTCTGGCAGTCCCCTTCTCAGATTCCAAGTTATCTTCCTAAAGTGTAGGCAATACTAATACCTTCCAGTGGCCCCCCTCTCCTATAGCACAATATCCAAGCCCTAGGCCCTATGAGCTGAACCCTCCTTAAGCTGGATGCACTGAACCAGGCCTCACCCCCTCTGTTTTCTGTCATACCTGACTCCTCACTTTCTCCAGACCCATGCCGTGTATTCCCTTTTTGTGTTGACGTGCACGTTCCCTTCATCGGGAAGTCCCACCACTTTCCCTTGCTCTGACTTCCGGCACCCTCTTCATTCTCTGATTCAGATACCACCTTTTACAGGAAGCCTCAGTTGGAATTTATTCTTCCCTCCTCAGTGCCCCTATCGCTCCTAGTTGTTGCTCAGTGGCAGCACTTCATACAAGCAGCCTTTTCTTTTCTTTTCATTTGGCCGTGCCGCGTGGCTTGTGGGATCTTAGTTCCCCAACCAGGGATCGAACCCGGGCCCTCAGCAGTGAGAGTGCCGAGTCCTAACTACTGGACTGCAGGGAAGTCCCAAACAGCCTTTTCTTAAATTACCCTCTCTCTCCCACCCCAGACCCTACATAACATGAGGGCAGGTTCTAGGTCTGTTTTATTTTATCTCTTCTCACAGTGTCTTCCATGAAATGGATGCCCAATATTTGTGGTGTTGAATTGACAATGGAAAACGATTAAACTGGACATTGGTGGAGCAACCCTGAGCTTTTTTTTTTTTTTTTAACTATTGGTGGAAGATAGTGTCATTAAGATCTACTGGAGTTTAACAGAGGAACTGATGTCCTCAGCATCAGTTTACAGACTTGCACCTTCAGAAGAGGCCTCTGAATCACATGGGAAGGACTTCCAATTATTTTCTCCTACCCCACTGAGGTGTTATTGTAAAGAGAGAGATGGGATGTGGGTAACAGGGTTTGTGGTCAGTCACAGCCACTGCATGTCATGCAAAGCCTCTCCTCAGTTGCCTGGAAGTATGCAGCTTAGTCAGGTAGAAGATGGCCGGCGAAAGACCAGAGGTTCGTGCTTTTCAGAAGACCTGTCTGTCATACGTGAACCGTTGCAAAGATAAGCTCTGAGGGGGAAATGCCTCTGACACTTTAGGAAGTTTGAAAAGATTCATCATGTTAAGAAGTAGAGAGATTAGTCAAGCAAGGTGCAGTCCTACAGAATGCACAAGAGTTGGGAGGTGCCTTTCCCAAGGTGGCTGATAATAATGAAGCAGGACTCACCCTACTTCCACCTGCTTGCAGACTCCCACTTCCTAGAGAACCATAACTTTCTGAAGAACACTTCACCTGTCACCAGACCTCTGTGTGACTTGGGAATGAGCAAAGATGACACAATTGGATAATCAACAGTCTAACCTTGACTAGTTTAACCATTTTCCTGCCTGGGGCTCCTTGAAGTAGCTGGTCTCACGGTGCCATTTTCTTGCTCTTGTTTAGAAAGCCAAGTTGAAGGTACTAAAATACAGAGACCTGTATTATTAACTGAGTGTGTGTATGTGTGTGTGTTTATTGTAAAGATGTATTAGCAGCAGCCATCCCTCGGTGAGAATATATTGCAGCTCTTCCTGGAAAGGAGCCTATTGGCCCCTTTAAGAATCCCATTTAGCACACTGTCACTTTAAATGCACCATTTAAAGTCAAGGGCCAGTGCCTCACCCAGGGCCAGACACATAGCAGGCTCTTGAAAAATGTGCTGAAAATGGAATAGTCAGTATTCAGCGGAAAGGCAGAGATTCAGTCTGATCTTTCCTTTCTTTTTGACCTTTACACCATTTGTTTTTGTAATTGCATTCCAATTTCTCCTTTCCTCTCCACAACCTCTTCAAGACTACATGTGTATATGTGTGGGTTTGTATGTGCATGTGTATATGTGCTTATGTGGGTAAAGTTGTATATGCTTTTATATATGTGTGTATATGTGTATATCTGTATATATGTCTGTGTATATGTGAATATATTTTTGTGTGGAGGAGTATATGTGTGTAAATCTGTACATATCTGTGTATGTGTATATACTTGTATATATCTACATGTGTTTATGTATGTTGGTATGTATATATATGTGTGCATGCACACATTTAATATATATAGTATAAATATATATTTTATAAATAAAAAATGTGTATATCAGATACCCACTACAGTTGATCATCAAGCCATTTCTTCATAAAAGCTAGCCTGTAAAGAGTCTAAACGACATCTTGCTTAAGTTTATTCCTTGATTCTTGTAGCATTACTGGAGGAGGACAGGGGAATGGGGTATAGGAGAACATTTGGGATGCTGATATTAGCCTTCCAGTCTAAAGGGAGATATTGATGGTACAGGAAAAAGGGAGAGGAGGACTGAAGGAGGGAAGATCTGAGAAGTGAGAGAGGATAGAATCCAGAGCTCAGGGGAGAGGTTGCTTTAGATAGGAGAAGGGGCAAGCCTTCTACTAGGTTAGGAGGCTCCTTCCAAGCTGGGTAACCCTGTTTCTGTGTTCTGAGGGCAGTAGCAACTGTAGCAGAAGGCTCTGAAATTCTCCTTGCTATGCACTGAATTGGGTCCCCTAAAATTCATATTGAAGTCCTAACTCCCATGTGATTGTATTTGAAGATAAGGCTTTTAGGAGGTAATTCAGGTTTAAATAAGGACATAAGGGTGAGGTCCTAATCCCATAGGATTAGTGGCCTTATAAGAAGAGGAAGAGAGATAAAGGTCTCTCTCTCTCTACCTGCACACACCGAAGAAAGGCCATGTGAGGACATAGTCAGAAGACAGTCATCTGCAAGGCAGGAAGGAGGTCCTCAATTGGAACTGAATCTGCTGAGACCTTGATCTTGGACTTCCCAGCCTCCAGAACTGTGAGAAATAAATTTCTATTGTTTAAGCAACCCAGTCTCTGGTGTTTTGTTCTGGCAGCCTGAGCAGACTAAGATGCCCCTCCTAAGGACTCTTACCACACAGCCATTGACCTGTGAAAGAGTAGCTTCCAAGGCCCAGAGGGACTCTAGCTTTGGAAAGAGCACATCTTTGCTTTGTGTGATGGTCACAGAGGCTGGGACAATGGGAGACTCTCAGAGGAAGGAGTATCAGGATTCCGTAGCCTTACTCTCCAGTGCAAGGAGCTTCATTACATGCATTTCTTGTGCTCCTCTACCATGGCATTCTATTTGGTTAATTCCTACTCAATACCCTCAAGAAGGAAGCAGACCCAGCAGGAGGGTCTGTTCTGAGCACAGAAAGGTTGACATAAAAATTCATGATTTATTGCCTCTTCTTCCCACTTCTGCTACCCATGCTTCATGGTGAGGCTGTACCCGTTTAAGAATTCAGTCTCTGGAGCCAGATGCCTGGGTTCGTCACTTTACTGGTATCGTGACCTAGGGCAGATTGCTTCACCTCTCTGTGCCTTTGTTTTCTTATGTGTAACGTGGGGACAGTAACACTATCCACGTTGTAGGCTTGTTGTGGAGAGTCAAGAAAGTTAACGTATGTAAAAAATCTTAGCATGTGGTAAATACTCAATGTTGGCTCTTATTATTTTTTTCTGTTCTTCTTCCTTGAGTTCATTAGCAGGGGACCCATGGCAGTTCCTGGAGCTGAAGCATGGCCAGCTCAGTTAGTCCAAGGCATGTGCTTCTAAAGGAAAATGGTCTTGACTGTATCGGGAGAAGAAGATGGGAGCAAGTGAAGTTGGGGTGGCAGGTTTGGTAGTGGAGGGTGAGAGGGTGTGTGCCTGCTGGCTGCTGTTTTCTCAGTGAAGCGCGAAACAAGGTCATCAGCTGATGGGCAGCGTGGAGGAGGGGCCGTGGGAGGCTTGTGAGGCTAGAGAAGGAATGAGTTAGATGTCTAAGAGAGGGGGAAAATGAACCTTCTAGAGAAACCTAGCAAGCTTGCTGAGGAATATTGAGTGCCAATTTGAGTCTTGAGATCATGAATTTAAAGTGAAAACAGAGGCTTGATTGTGTGAATTTCTTCCAACATCCAGCAACCCAGGGTGATGCAGGGAGAAGGCGTGGAGCTGCTTTCTGATCGACTATCCTCGTTTGCAGGGCTGTGTGTCCACTGTGCACTAACATCTGCTTTTATACATGACGATTGTGCCGGTTTTGTTCATAATACACTATGTTAATGATGAAGGAAAATATTCTAGAGTCTTCTCACTTCGTTGTAGCTTCATTTTCATTTCCTTGTCCCTTTCCCCTGAGACCACATGTGCAAATGACCAGTTTATGGTAATTTAATTTGTAGAATGCTTTGGACAAAGAACTCATTTTCTTAGTTTATGTGGCTTTGGGTACTATATTTTCTTTTTATTACCCTATCAGGGTTTTAATCTCTTTGTGCCAAAGCAACAAAGGCACAAGATGACAATGAAAGCTCATACTTCTAGAGCACTTACTATGTGCCAGGCACTGTTCTAAGCACTTTACATATATGAACTCATTCATTTTTCAGGTAGGGCACAGGGAGTTTAAGTAACTTGCATGAGGTCACACAGCGAGGAAATATCAGAGCTAAGATTCAACCAGGCCGCCTTGCTCTGGACTCCATGCTTTATACCTCTATGCTTCTCTAGGGCACCCTTGAAAAGAAGTTAAAAAATTTGTGTCTCTTTAAAATATTTACTTTCTGAGAAAATTTATAATAGATCTACCTACCTCTAACTAGGCTATTTCCTTACCTTCCTATCACGTTGCATGTACCTCCCCGCTGTCGACATCATTAAGGATAAAGATGACCAGTACCATCTCTCCAACCAGCCAACATATATTTATGAAAGGCCTACCTTGTTTTAGCACGAATGAGATAAAGATGACCGAAACACTCTCCTTGCATCCCCAGAACTCAGTCTAGCTGGGGATCAGACAAACGGACAGGGAAAGTACAACAAAGGATACAGGGAAACCCCCAGAGACACAAGATCCTGTGAAAAAACGAACTACATAAAGAAAAAGAACAGGTCAATGGTGCTGAATTTATTTCATTCTCAATGGCAGCCTTTTTAGTCCCTGAGCAGATGCCAGCTCTTCTGGTTGTGTTACAGAAATACTCTGGCAACAAGATGCCAAAAACTCTAGTCATTGTGCTCTTGAGTTTCCGGAACAAGGGGAATGTGGAATGCTGGGAACTGGAGGTGGTGTTCTGAGCTCATTGTTAGCAATTTTAATTTGCCTCTTTGGCCAAGTGGGGCACGGTCAGAGTTCCACAAATCAACTGGATGCAGTCACGTCCTGGCATATTTCTCTTGACGAGTAATGTGACAGTGGGCTGAACAGAAGGTAGGTCTGGAGCCCCTCACACATTGGATCCAATCTGGACCCAGCCATTTACTGGCTGTGCAGCCTTGGGAAGACATTTAAGTTTTCCAAACTGCAGTTTTCTAATCTATGAAATGGACCTTCCTTGCAGGGATGTTGTAAGGATTAGCAACGAGTTTGCAAATTTCCTAGTATAATATGCATTCAATCAACCCAAAGCCATCATTATTTATTATTACACAGAGTTAAAACTCCATGGTAAAATTTTCTTAAATGCATCCTTTATTGCTGGAGCAGTCATCTCTTCCTCCTAGTTCTATCGCACCTTGGAAATATTCAGAGAGGGTGAAAATGCCATAAAAATGCAACTTATTATACTCAATTGCTCTTTTAGAAGGTTATCTCACTGAACCATACTTAAGAAATTACATGATCATTTTAACTTCGCTGCCCATTTTTTAACTCTATATAGGTATAATTATAGTTGTATTATTATTGTTACTATTATTATTACTTAACATTGTGGTGAGGGGAAAGGTGAAGGGAATAATTATTTATTAATTGTTTCTATCTACCAGGCACTCTGCCAAGCAGTTTTGCATACAATTAAATATCACAACCACTTGGGAGCTTGGTGGTAGTATTATTTACATTTTAAAAATGAAGTAACAAGGCTCAGAGAAGTTGAGTCACTTGTTCAAGTTCACACAGCCAGTGGGTGTCAGAGCCAGTCTGGCCACAGGCCCTTTACTCTGACCTCCATCCTGTGTGTCCTCCTGAAACAGGTATTATGGTCACAGCTGTTTTATAGATGAAGAATGGCAAACCGGAGCAGTTAAGTGACTTGTTCAAGATCATACAGCTATTGAAGAGGAGGCCCGGGACTCAGTCCCAAGTTTCAGTGCAGTTTTCTTCCTTTTCCTTGAACCCCGGGGGGCAGACAATAGAGTAGAATGGTTAAGAGCACAGGCTGTTAGGTTTCTTGCTGTCAGAGATGGAAATATGGAAAGGGAGAAACTAGAACGGTATTAGACTAGTTTTGAAGGCATGGTATGAACTCATATATAAAGGTATATGTAGCCACACCCAGAATAGAAACGAACGTATATGTAAATCTCTCTCTCTTCACGTATACACATAATTCCTAATTCTTTCTACCTAGACGCCCAGCTTTGAAGCAGCAATGAGCACACCAACACCACATCTTGGTTTCTAAATACCGTTCTTCATTAAAAGAAACCAGGGCTCCTTGGAGAAATGGTTGATGCCAGGGCTGGAGCAGGGAAGGTACAAGATGAGCCTGGAATATCTTACTGTGCCAGTTCACAAGGAAGTGCTCTAAAAATGATGGGAAAATTAAAAAAGACAAAGCAGACAGGTTGAAGGGGCTCCCAATAGGCAAACTGAAGACAACTGGAATATCAAAATAAAAAACAGTAGTAATACATTATAATCCACTGAATAAGTAGAAAAGCACAAGTCTATGCTGGTATTCATAAATAAATGAATGACTTGAAAATTGATAAGGATTGGAATATTTACATAGCTTCAAAATACCCCCCCCCACAAAAATACGTGTTAATTATGGAGGGTAAAATGCAATGTGATAAGTCCAAATCATGAGCCCCTGATAGCACGCAATGAGAGGAACTCAGCATCACTTCTGTGATATTCCCGCTAAAGATGAAAATCTGAATCTAATCATGAGGAAGTATCATATACCCATCAAAGGAAGGATCTCTACAAAAGATCTGGCCTGTAATCTTCAAAGGTATCAAGGTCATGAAAGTTAAAAGATTGAGGAACTGTTCCAGATTAAATGAGACCAATGAGATGTGACAAATAAATGTAACACATGATTTTGCTTTAAGGGACATTAGTGGTAAACCGGTAAAATGTGAATGGGGTGTGAGAATTAGATGGAAGAAATGTTTTGAATGTTAAATTCCTGATCTCGGTGGTTGTGTTGTGGTTGTGTAGGAGAATATCTGGTTTATTGGAATTGCATGCTAATATATTTCAAGGTAAGATGTATCAGGTGAACGACTTACTCTCAGATGGTTCAGGGAAAAAAAGGTCTTTGTATTGTATTTGTTTTCAAGATAAAAAGTTATCTCCCCCAACAATAAAAATCTCAGAACAAAAACAACAATAAAATGGAACACAGGTGGTACATGCAGAAGTTACAGTAAAGTGGTTAAAAACATTCTTTAGGCTCTGGATTTGAATTCCAGCTTTGCCACTTACTACCTATGTGAACTTAGGCCTAAGTTATCTGTGACTTACTTTCTTGGTCTGTAAAATGGGGATAATAAAAGTACCAACATAGATTCTTTGTGGATTTAAATGAGTTAGCAACCATAAAGTACTTGATATCGTGAGGTCTATAATCAGGGCTTAATACCGCTGGTTGTTCTCCTTACATGGTAGGCAATGATATGGTTCTCTGTGATCCATGTTCCCCTCAAGGTGTATGCCAGGGAGAGAGATCTGGTGTACTCCTTCCGACTTATTCAGCTAGAAATAGAATTCAGATAGAAACCACGTGCTATGTGGTCAATCCTATTATTCAGGCAGACGGCTGTAGATTTCACAGACTGAGAACGTTTAAAATAACACAGATGTGTTTGTAATCTTTGGATATATACTTTTTGATGTAGGGCCCAATGGGGATTAGTTTTTTTTTAAAAACTATACATAATTATCGTATCAGGCCAAGATATTGTGTTAGGAATAATCTAGGCATTACTATGAAGAAAAAGTGATTATCGCATTGACAAGATGTTTCTTAAGCAGTTTAAAAAATATACATGCATGGCCTACTATAAAGGATTAAAGTGTATCCACTACCAACAGTGGCTAATTCAGTTAAAAGTGGAAATAAAAAATGGAAATTAAAACAATGTTCTGGTTGGGAAGGAAGCACAGACAGCACTTTGATGTTGATTCTTTGAAATTATTCCTTTTCTGCCCTTTGGATACTTAATACCGAGCAGGAATGACACAATATGAGAAGCTGAGGGTGGGCGTGGGAAGTAAGACTAGTATTTTGCTAGTTATCTTTCAATGCATATTTTTTTGGGGGTCCATCTCCCCTAATGAAATTCAGTTTTAAGAACCCTGAGTTCTTTTTCAGTTAGCTTTGGTTGACATGAGAGCCGATGGGCTCTGACAAAGTCTCTTTGGTCTCTCATTTGGCAGTCTTTGAAAATGTTACTTGAAAACGTTTTAGAGGTTCACCATGACCACTGCTAACATGACAAAATGGGATCCACCTCACCCCTTGGAAAAGAGTGACAACCTCCAGCTGGGCTGAGCTCTAACCTTGACCCTGGGATGTCCCCATGAATATGCCCGTGTTCTGACCTAAAGAGTCACATTGGCTTTTTTTTTTTTTTCTTCTCAAAAGGCAGAGAATTTTTGATGCACCTTCAAGATTCCATTTATATCAGTGACATAATAGTGTCAGCTCTTTGAAGGAAGAAAGAAGAACAGGCAGCAACTGGTATTATATTGTTAAGTGCCCAAGAATCAATTACATCCTTGCTGAGACAAGAGGCAATTTTCCCATTTAAACTTCACAGATGCACGGACTGGCAAATTATTGTTGGGTTGTTGCTTCTATTATGATAATTAACAATTAAAAAACACACTTTATAATGTAATTAGCTGTTTACTGGCTGTTACTGGCTCAGGTCATAGCCGGGACTTTACCTTCAGGGGTATGAACTACTAAAAAAGTATTTTAATCAACTCTTTTAGATTCAGTCACTAGTGTGGAACCATTTTGGCCCCTCACAATTAAGCCACTGGAAATTTCCAAGCTGATCTGGGTTTATAAGAAGCATCTTGTGGAAACCTATCAGTTTCCTTTCTTAAAACATTCAGCTGGGAGTTCACTGATTCTTCATTTCTGGGAAATGTAGCAGCAATTTTCTTGCCTTCCCCCTCCCCCAACCTTTTTCCTCTTGTTCATCCTTAAATAAATTATTTTTATCTCCATGTAGGCTTATATTCTTAATATTTTTCAAATACACACACACATGCAGAACACACAAGAAGCTAATTTTGTTCAAGGTCAAATAGAAATTTTATGATTACCCTTACACGGCCAACCTATTTGAAAGAAGCTAATAATTTAGATAATAAGCAATGCCATGTTGGAAAATGGCACTAGAAATGGAAATTGTTAAGTGTAACAATGGATGACTGTTTATAATTATAAAAGCTAACACTTATAGGGCACTTATGTACCAGGCACTGTTTAAAGTACTGTATACGCTGTCCACAATTTAATTCAGTTAATGACCTCACAATGACCCTCTGAGGTGGTTTCTATTATAGTCCCCAGTTTAGAAACAGAAAAGGGAGGTGCCAGGAGGCTGGGTGATTAGGCCATGGCTATGGAACTTGCAAGTGGCAGAGCTGGATTCAAACCCAGGCAGCTGGCCCCAGAGCCCATGCTTTCAGCCACTACAGTCTACTAGTATCTACAAAACATGATGACTGTTGAAGCAAGGTCAAAGCTTCTTGCTCGTTTGTTTGTTTTTAAATCCATAAAAATGAAGTAAAAGTGATTTGAGAAGCAATGTCTTCATATACTCATTGACAATCCACACTGATGAGATTCCTGGGGAATATACATTTGCTTACTATGAACCAGGCTAAAGCATGAAGTGGGTTAAATGTCCAGAAAATATCCATGGAAATAATGGCAAAAGTTATGCTTGTGTAACACACTCATGCACATAAGGTTATTGAAGTTACCCATACCTCCTTATGTGGTCTCAGACTCTAAGAAAAGAAACCACCATATGTTGTCACATATTTAAAACTATTATTGTTATTATTTGCAAATTTAGGCTACTTTTTAGGTATTTAAAACTATTCTTGGATCTTCTTCCTATTGCATCAGGGCATCTTGTGTAGAGTAAATGGTCTCTAATAATGATCAAGTAAGGTACTTCTTACCCATACCCTATCCTTTTACAAAATAGGAGTTGAGGCAACTTACGATAGAAGGTCACGTAGTTGGACAAGGACAAGTGTTATGTCATGATGTGGGGGATGGGCGGGGGAGGGATGGGTAGAAAATGATGGTTTTAGAAAACTTAGGGCTGGACATAGTTACTACAACTGAGCCCAGCATTTTGTGCTTAATTGGCACCAAGCAATGGTGTGATGTTGGTGAAATGTGTCTTAGCTCCTGATATTCCATCTTTTATCTTCGTTCCCTGCCCGGCTACTGGTACTTAATGGTGATATTTCTCTCCACATGTCTCCTGAGGCTCCTTCCTCCCAGGGTCTCTCAGCTGGCTGTCAGCTCATCTCTTAGAAGTCACGGCTTGATATCGGTTTGAGAAACTACCTCTCCCAAGAGAGCGGGGTAGAATAAATGAGAACACCTGGAAAACTTGAACAGGTGTTAGAGGTATTTATTGTTATTATTAATGGGACAGTCAAAGCAATAATACTTTTAAATTAGGGGACTGATTCAAGTGGTGACTCGGGCAGCTGGTTAGGCTGTGAGGATGTCTGGATGATGTTTGGGGTAAGGGGTCAACTTGGGACTCCCTAATAAGACTGTATGTAAAGCAGGCATTGACTTGCATTAGGAAGAGAGGAGAGAAGGCAGGCAAAGGTAGAATTCAAAGCCCCACTGAGTCTAGCTGCAAGGAGAGGAGTGGAGAAAGAGGTCTATCCCTGCTACCTTTCTAACCACAATTAGGGCAGTTCATCTCTACAAACATTTGTTGAATGCCTGCTGTGTGTCAGCACTGTGCTGGATGCTACGGTACCATGGTGACCCAGACACATCCCTGCCCTCAACAGGTTGATGGTCTAGTGGATGATGCAAGGAGGCAGCTCCTCTCCATGGCTGTCCACACCAAGATACTCACTTTTAGAGGAAGTCAGACAGAGGTCTGGGAGGAAGGGCTTGCACACCCTGGCTGGAGATCACCCCTGAAAAGGGAGAAGCAGAGTATCTGTGGTCCTGGTCGTCAGAGAGTGTGTAGGACAAAGCCTGCATCCACGATGGCCACTAAGGCCCAGCGGAGGCCAGAGTCACGGTGTCCTGGGTTTATTACTTGGCTGTATTGGCCTTAGAGGTCATCTCCTCCAAATCTGTTATTTTACAGATGAGGCAACTGAAGCCTGCAAGATATACTGATTGACTGGGCAGTGAGTGGCAGAGCTAGAAATAGAAACCAGATGCTCTGATGCCCTATTCATGCCACACTTAGGCCTGAGCCACGGGGGCTTGGCAGTTATGAAAATAAGGACACACCTAGGGGAGGGGATATTTTCTGTCTTATGAGTCATTTACACTCCAGGGGTAGTGACTTCATCAGAGCCTCTAGGAGAATAGATTTGGAAAGAGGGTGAAGAGAGGTAGGCAGCAGTCACCTGGGGTCGGGGAGAGCTGGTTGCGGCCACTGAGATCAAGTTTTGCAGACTCATAATGTGGCTCAGTCACACACAGCCACGGGTGCCCTCACACGTGTGCCTTCCTGCTACATCACGTAGGCTGACAGGACAGAAGCCTCTTCTGACAAAACGCAAGCGAGCTCTGCAGGCTTAGGGAAATTTTGAGTGTTATATACACGCGTACATCCCTCCTCTCTACTGAGAGGCAGACCCCAAAGGCAGCATAGGAGCCCAACCCACGGCTGAGTCAGTGGTGCTCACAGACACACAGGAAAGGCAGGACTTGGAAGCCCCAGCTGGCCCACCTGGGTCCCTGTGGAGGGGGCGGGCAACGACAGCCAAGGCGGGGAGTGGGTGCTTCTAGGCAACTCTCCTTCCACTGGCCCCACCTACAAGGGGTGGGGAGGCCGTGCAGCTGCACGTGGCCTTCTGGGAAAGCATCCTCTGCACTTGCGTCAGCTGCATGAAGAGCTCGTGGCAGCGCTGTTAGTCATGGACACACCTGGTCCACCAGCCCTTCTGCTCAACCATCTTCCAGGTAGCGATGGTCATGTGACCCAGTTGGGCCAGAGATCCACAAGCAGAAGCTGTTGGATGGGGCTTCTAGGGGATCTGCTTTCCTGGTTAAATAAAGGAGGTGACAGGTTCATGTGTTACACACGCTCTCTTCACCCATCTTCCTTCTGAGGACACAGATCTGTGGCAGCCTCTTATGACCGCGACAAACTAACACGACAGAGATGACAGAAAGAGCCTGAGTCACCATTGTCATCATCGATTTTCTGCACTAGTTCTGGACAGATCCTTGGATTTCTTAATATGTGAGACAAAGAAGACCCTATTTGTGTAAGCTACATAGTTGGGTATTTTCCTGGTATCCTAACAAGTAACAACCTTGGGATTCAAGGCCTTTCACAATCCGATGTCACAAAACCTTTCCCGTCTCACCTGCTGCCACCTCCCTCCCTTCTCGAAACCCCATTCCTCCGATCCAAATATCACAGCCCTGAGAAGTCCTCCGGGGAACTGGTCGCACACCCTGCTCTACACTCTAACCTTGTTCGTACCATCGCCACGACACATAAAGCCATGTATTATTTGCTGATTTGCTTAGATTCTTTCAATTGCCTCCTAACTTGACTCCCAGCCTCCACCTTTGCCTCCCCACGGTGTATTCTCAGGATGAGAGATTCCTTTGAAACACCAGTCAGATACATCTCTCTTCTTTGTAAAATCCGCTAGCGACTCCTCGTTCTTTCAAAGTAAAAGGCAAAGTCCTTACAATGGCTTGTAAGGCCCCGTACGACCTTCCTGCCCCCATTTTTTCTCCAGGGTCTCCTTCTAACTCTAATTCTTCACCCACACTGGCCCGTAGACACTGCCCCAACGTGTCAGGCTCGCTCTCACCTACAGTCTGCGTAAGCGGCTCCCTTTGCCAGAGCTCTCTTCCTCCTCCCCGTCCTTCAAGTGTTTGCTCAAGAGACACCTTCTCGTTAGACCTACCTGGACCACCCTAACTCACACTGCAACTCAACCCCATCCCCTGTATCCAGCTCTCCACTCTCCCTTACCCTGCTCTATTTTTCTCTATGGCACTCACAGCCTTCTAATATACTGTATAATTTACCTATTTATCGTGCTAATTGCTTATGGTTTACTTCCTCTTGCCAGAAGGAAAGCTCCCTGAGGGCAGGCATTTTTGTCTTTTTTCGATAGCTGACTTATTTCAAGTGCCCAGAATTGTGCTTTGCACATAAATATTTGTTGAGTGTATGAATAAATTGATTCGTATAAGATTAATATGGCACTGAGGACCTACCAAGTGCCACACCCTCTCAGGTCCTAGGGATGTGGTGGGAATGAGCTATGGTCCTGGCTCCTGAAGAATCTGCAGCTAGATGATTGTTTACCATCCCGGTTACCCTACTTAGACTAGTCTCACTAATAGGTAGAGGGTATATTCATCATATAAAGGAAGAATAAGAATTAAAACATTAATTTCTGGAGGGCTCCTTCATTACAATCCCATCCATAATTCATACAGAAGGGGAAACAGATTGGGTCCAGGTTTTGAGGAACTTTACAAAGAAAGATGTTATTACAATTAGCAGGCTGCCCAGGAATCAGTATTTGAAGGGCTTTCTTTCCTTGAGATGGAGGCCAGCTGGCTGATCTTGCCCACATTTTATCTCATCTGAAGCCACTCTCGCCTTTTTGACTACAGCTGAAAATCAGCGTCCAGGACATAATCTGATTGGAGCCATAGCATCAACCAACTCCCTCGGGAATGAAGTTACAGCCCTGGTAATTTCTTTGAACTTAACAATGAAAGGGGGAATTTAAATAAAAGTCTTGAGACAGCATTCCTTTTCATGCACATCTAATTGGACTTGATCATAAGATTCAGTCTTGATAAGTTTGCTCTTGATTTCCTGGAAAGGTGGACAGTTCCCGTAATGACTGCAGAGGTTTCCTCCCTTTACTCAAATGTGTCAGGGCAACAAGAGCACCTCTTGATTTTGACTTTATGGCTTTTTTAAAAGAGAGGGTCACTTGGTCTCTTTTTGGGGGTGGGGGGTTTATAGCACAAGCATCATGGAGATTTATTTACTTGTATTCAAAAATAGTGTGGTGAATAATTTTTATTGTGTGTTTTGACTCTGCTTATCTCTTTGATGGAAAAGTACTTTATAACTGATAGGCATTTCAGCAGATCAAGGAGATTCATTACCCTGGCGGTTTTTCATTTTCAGATAGGAATGAGTAGAAATTATCCAATTTCTCTTTTTGTAATAACGTCCAATACATTTAGTGTCCAATTTCACACTGCCCCTTGATTTATAGCATTTGCCAGATTGATCAAGATCTGCTGATATTATAAAAGGTTGGTGTCTCTTAACCCTATGAAGCCCAGGAGGCAGGCATATAGAACCACACAAGGATTAAACCTGTCTGACTCTCATACACACTCCAGAAAGCAATTCATTTATATTCTGTTTACTCGTGTGTTTCTATCTTGTCCTACCCTGCCCCACATCTTGAGGAAATGTGCAGATTCTTGGCAGCAGCAGGAGTCTCTCAGAAACCTTTATTAAGACCACCCATAAAGTAAAGTAAGTGGGGAGTTGCATACCAAACCTTTAGTGTTTCAATGGTTTTGAAGTTTCGATAGCCTATATCTTCCTTATTTTGCACATCAAGTTTTCTTTTAGGTGTCTTCCTACCTGATCTCTGCCTCACTAGAGGGTGATGTGCTGCAGAGGACCTTCGGGGCAGGCTCTCCTGGCTCTGCCAGAAGACATGCAGATGGCCAGCACACACATGAAAGGATGCTCAACATCCCTAATCATTAGAGAGATGCAAATCAAAACTGCAATGAGGTATCACCTCACACCAGTCAGAATGGCCATCATCAAAAAATCTACAAACAACAAATGCTGGAGAGGGTGTGGAGAAAAGGGAACCCTCATGCACTGTTGGTGGGAATGTAAATTGATACAGCCACTATGGAGAACAATATGGAGGTTCCTTAAAAAACTAAAAATAGAACCACCATCTGACCCAGCAATCCCACTACTGGGCATATACCCAGAGAAAACCATAATTCAGAAAGACACATGCACCCCAATGTTCACTGCAGCACTATTTACAATAGCCAGGTCATGGAAGCAACATAAATGTCCATCAACAGATGAATGGCTAAAGAAGATGTGGTACATACATACAATGGAATATTACTCAGCCATAAAAAAGAACAAAATTGGGTCATTTGTAGAGACATGGATGGACCTAGAGACTTACAGAGTGAAGTAAGTCAGAAAGAGAAAAACAAATATCGTATATTAACTCATATATCTGGAATATGAAAAAATTGGTATAGATGATCTTATTTACAAAGCAGAAATAGAGACACAGACTTAGAGAACAAATGTATGGATACGGAAAGGGGGGGTGGGATGAATTAGGAGATTGGGAATGACATATATACACTATTGATACTATGTATAAAATAGATAACTAATGAGTATCTACTGTATAGCACAGGGAACTCTACTCAATGCTCTGTGGTGACCTAAATGAGAAGGAAATCCAAAAAAGAGGGGATATATGTATACATATAGCTGATTCACTTTGCTGTAAAGTATAAACTAATAAAATATTGTAAAGCAACTGTACTCCAATTTAAAAAAATGGGCACAAGAATAAGATAAAAAGTCAAGTATATGGCACATAGTAGCACTACACTATGATACATGCATTCCTCTCCCCAAAACACACATACTTAGTTCCTTCTAATTTATGTAATGTTTCAAGTTTGCTTCAAGTTTCAGCATCTTTTTCAAGGTGGCCTTTATCATGAACTACAGTATATGATGCTATGTTGACATGTGGATGCAGTTCTATCTCTGCAAATATATTGAGAGTCATTTGAGAATAGGAACTAGGTGTTAAATTGTGTTTCTTTGGTTTCTTGCATAATGTGACTGCTTTATAGACATTTAGTGACTGATGACTTAAAAGAAAGAGAGAGGCAAGAAAGGAAAATGAAAGAGAAGTTTTATAGGTTATCTTTCGTGCTTATTTAGAAATCCTATGTTTAGCTTTCATTATGCTGGCATCTCCTCTAGCGCCTCTGAACTGAATAAGTTCTCATGGAAGAACATCCTGTAATTTTTCCTTTCCAGCCTCTGTACTGTGCTGTAATTTTCCTTTCCAGTGTTCTATTGCAACTACTAACCACCTTGGCCTCCTCTTGCTGGCCCCATCCAATCTGCGGGCACAGGTTGAAAGAAAAATCCTTATTTCTCCAGAATCTACTGGTTCTGTCTCGAAAATGCCTCTTGTGTCTGTCCCTTCTCCCTATCCCCACAGCTACTCCCCTAGGTCAGGTATTCATCTCATCTCATTTGGATTCAGTTCCACAACCTTCCATCTCTCCCCACCCCAATCCATAACCTCTGCTGCTGGACCAATTTGATGTGGGTAGAGTCCTCATCATCTCAATGCCTCTGATGATAGAATCATCTCCCTCAGCCTGGTCCCCAGCACCCTCCATGACCTCTCCACACCCAGCTCTCTCAGCCTTACATCCATCTCTTTATGTCTCCTGGGCTTCATGCTAACCAAGCTCATGTGGTCCATCCCATGAGCCTCTTCTGACCTCTCTCCTACCGCTCATGTTAACCCCTTTTTTGGTCACCCAATATTGCCCTTGACTGCAGCTCTGGACCCTGTTTTCTTTCAGGCATGGCTCCTGTGCTTCTTCATCATCAAGCTTTCCCAATCTTCAGCTGGAATAAACACCTCCTACTGGCATCACTTAGACCTTATCAAGATACCTTTTAAAATATTTATCCCTCTCAATCTTGTCTTATATTTAATATAATATTTCATATATTTTGTATTATAAAAAATTCTATTTTGGGATGCATTTTCTCCCCTATCTATTTTTTTTAACATCTTTATTGGAGTATAATTGCTTTACAATGGTGTGTTAGTTTCTGCTGTATAACAAAGTGAATCAGCTATATGTATACATATATCCCCATATCCCCTCCCTCTTGCGTCTCCCTCCCACCCTCCCTATCCCACCCCTCTAGGTGGTCACAAAGCACCGAGCTGATCTCCCTGTGCTATGCAGCTGCTTCCCACTAGCTATCTATTTTACATTTGGTAGTGTATATATGTCCGTGCCACTCTCTCACTTCATCCCAGCTCACCCTTCCCCCTCCCCATGTCCTCAAGTCCATTCTCTACATCGGCGTTTTAATTCCTGACTATCTTGTAAGCATCTTGAGGACAGAAGGCATGACTGTGTCTTTGCTTTTTAAAGATTTTTTTTTTTCCCATATAAACCCAATGCACCTGATTCTCTGAGTTGGAGGAAAGGCATTGTAGATAATGAGAAAGTTGGAGTCCAATAACCTTGTATTTTCTTGATGAAGAAGAGAGTAAAGTCAAGGTTTTAAAGTAAGAGTTTCAAGTAACTTATTAAAAAAGTAATAATTTGTTTATGTATCTAATAAATGCTTAGCTTACATATCCATTTTCAATTATAATTCTACAGCAAATCCTACTGTCCAAAAAAATTTGCAGACTCATTACAGAAAATTTGGGAAATTCAGAAGTCAAAGCAAGGGAAAAAGTCTTCACTTTGAGTCTAACACATTGCCTGATACCTTAGACTTTCAGTAAATTATCTTTAAGTAACTAATCAATGAAATCCAGCTTTCCAGGAGATAAGGGCTTTGGAATGAGAGGGCCAGGGACATGGAAGCCTAGGGCAGATTTCAGAGCAGCCTGTGGAGTGGCAGGATTTGAGGGGTGACGGAAAGCCCCACTTAGATCTCTCCCAAAGGGTCCCAGCTTGAGTGCCACTCAGTCTGAAATGGCACATGAGAATCCATCTCTCTACTCTTAGTCAAACCACTAATACACGTGGAGGACTAACATAATTATATACAAAACAGGATTGCACCACACATGTTACATCCTTTCCTCCCTCGAGGGACATAGTGGCGCTGGAGGTAGGACCAGGAAGAATCTAGGACCAGGAAGAATCGTGTAGAAAGATAAGTCACAGACCCTGACACTAAACCTTTAAGATGATTGTGCCAGCTTTTATGTCACTGTAATCAACCCCCTAGGCCCTTTTTCCTTACCCTCCCTCATCCTCAAGACAGGCCTTTCCTGCTTTACCTCTAGTCTCTCTTTGCCCTTCTCTTGCTCCAAGTTCCTGTCAATCAGCCCTCACAGCACCTCTTCAGACACAAGGGCCACGGGGGCTCCCTTCTCCATGGGGAGAAGTAGGTTCAAGTCTGCATGAGGCTCACACTCGGTGTCTGCGGTGAGAGCACTGTCTGGTGGGCACAGGGTCTAGTCTTAGCTGACAGGCTCAGCTCATTACCCCATCCTGGGCATGCCCCTCTCCCACCCCAGGTGGCTAAAGAGCCAGACCCTGGCCTGTGAACATTTCATATGAGAGCACTTAGCATTCACACGAGACCCTGTTATCTGTCATGCTCACAAAACATTTTGAGGCCTTCAGGTGGAAAGTGCTATAAATGCAAAACAGCCTCAGTCAGACCTCGTTCGGTCCATCAGCAAATGAGAGGTGAGTTACCATCCTGTTCCAACGAGTCCCTTGCGATTTGGTCAGATGATTTGTGAAAATCAGAGCAGAAGCAAGGGCCTCTCCCTTGCTTTCTTCATGGTGCGGATGGAAGAGGCAACAGTGAGAAGTACGGCTGCCCTGATTCTTGGTCTAATATAGCAAAATAAAATATTCCCTCTTCACAGACAGTAATTTGTGACTAATTAGGCATAAGTACTTTCTGGCTGACCAGCTCCAATCCAGAGGTCAGCTGGTGTGTTTCCTAACAGATCAAAAAGAGAGAAGGCAAATGCTTGTCACGGGAAAATGAGCTTCCTTAGCTGGGATGCTTGGCCGAGTCTGTGGTAGCCTTGCTGCTCTGTCTGCATGGGTCTGCCTGAGCCACCTTCCTCCTAGTTAACTCATCTTTTATGGGTTCACTCACAAGTCACTCCCTTCTAGGGAGCCCTTCCTCCACTCCCTGGATTATGTAGAGCCAGGCACCGAGCTAGATCCTCCGGTTATGTCTCATAGTCTTGTGTGCCCTTTGTGTACAGCTCTAATCAGAGTATTATCATCTCACACTTGATTCAGCTTGTTCCTCCCACTAGACTCGGAACCTCGTGATGGCAGGACTGGGTCTGCCTCGGTTCCCCACTATTGCTCCAGCCACAGAGGCTGCCGCTTAGCAGATGCTCAATAAAACTGAATGAAGGAATTGCAGACTGTTAGCACTGGAAGGGACACCGAAGCCCCCAGAGGTGACATAATGTGTCCAATGACACAGTGTTCCTTATAGCAATCATATTTTCCTGATTTCGAATTCCACATTCCTTCCCACATTCACTTGTGAGGCCCCCTGCCTTCAGAATGAAACGGGTCGCTTCCAGAACTACCCTGGTCCTTGGCCTCAGGCTCAGATTCCAGGATGGTAATCAGTGGACATAGGGTGGTTAGAGAAAAGGGATGCCCAGTGCGGGTCCTGTCATATTCAGCACCTTCAGACGGTTAGTGCAACCTGCTTCCTTTGAGCACTTGGGATACTGTATTGAGCTAAAGATCTAAGACTTTAACCCAGAAAAACAGCTGATCTCTACTAGACGATCATTTGAGGCCCGAGGCAGCTCAACAGGCAGAAAAGTAGGTCAAGTTAAATTCTGTACACAGGGAGATCTGTGGCTAAATGATGGGAGGTGTGTTATGATCCCACTGTTACGGTCTCAGGGAAAGAAAGATTCCCCACTCCCTAGTCACCAAATTGGAGGAGGAAAAAAATGAAAGGGTTTTACTTACTAGAAACATCTTTTCTGTTCAGGGAAGAAAAATAGCTCTTAAGAGTGTTCAAGAAATAATTTCAATCAAGAGCAAGGCCATAAACATAACAGCATGAATGGTACAGAAGGATGTAAAGAGCCAGGTGCACCAGGAAACACACTGTCTTTAAGTTAAACAGCTGGTTTCCCTCTTATGGTCACTAGAAAATTATAGAGGGGAACTGTTAGCTTGGCATTTCTTTTTTCAATAGTAAATCAATGGATCCTTCATTTTCACTAAATTGTTTTCCTGCCCTCCAGGGAAAATATGACACAAGCATAATGCAGATGAGGAAAGGAAAGGCCAGGCTGGGACAAAACATTTAATTAAACCCCCTTTTATAAAGCAACCTTCCTTCGGCTTGACAAATGGATGGAGCAAAATGTGCTTATACAAGCAAAACAATGAACCAGGTCCGTACAGTTTAGAACTCGCAGGGATCAGTCGCAGGTGGTAATTCAGCCCATTGCTCGTCAGGTGTGCGCTGTGGGGAGGGGCCGGGGGCGGGAGGCCCGGGAGGTCTCTGCAGGAAGGTGGCTTCAGAGCAGCAACTCTGCACTCCCTTCACAGAGCAGAGGTTCATGTGGGATTTGGCAGTGCCCAGGTTTCTGTGTTTCTGGAGCAGGGTGGAGACGGACTCTACCAAGTGTCCCCCTGGTGCGCATGCGTGTGTGTGTGTGCGCGCACGCATGCGCACGCACACGCGAGGTAGGGGCTGGGAGGAGCGTGGTGGAATTCTACAAAAGAAGTACACTCCAGGATACAGCCCGAAAGCCATCTCTGCCTAACAGCCTGAGAGATCGTCTAGCTTAGTTGTTCAGAAACATGTGTCTGAGATTCACAAACACCTAGGGAGTTTTTAAAAATGCAGATCCCCAGCCCCACTCGAGACAGCGGAATTGGTCTCCCAGGGAAGAGTAAGAACACTATCTTACAAGCCCTTAGTCTGGAATGACCCACAGGGTTTGGGGCCCTTTGGTCCGTCCAGCGCCTGCTTTTGCAGCTGAGGAAACCAAAGTTTGAGATTGTTGGAGCCACATGGATCTTGAACCTCTGATCAGGGAGTGGACCCCAGTCTCCAGAGCCACACCCCACCGCCTTTCCTCAGGAATGCGGTTGCTGGAGGACTCAGGGGCTCATTTGACTGAGGAAGGTCACACTGCTGCTGGCTGAACTCAGGCCTCCCCGTTCCAAGCCCAGGGCTATTGCTACAATAAGATGCTGCTTCCTTTGTCCTTACTAAGGTCCTTTCGCTTGTTGATTCAGTCATTTATGCAGTTGTTCAATTTGTACAGTGTTCACCTTGTGTGATTGCCCACTCTGTGCTACTCACAGCTGCAAGGGGTGGGGATATAAAGTTAAATGAGCAGTGTCTATATCCTAGGGAATAACACAGCCTAACAGGAGTGACAGCAGTAATAATGCACAACAATTAAAGGAACTTATCACTTGCAAGGCACTGTTTGGAGCCTTTTCTGTTCACTTAGTTAATCCCTCACAATAACCCTGTGCAGTAGGTGCTATTGTCCCATTTTGCAGATGAGAAAACAGAGGCACAGAAAGACTTGCTTCAAGTCACACAGCTAAAGAGACCTAGGATTTAGTACCTTGGTAGTTGGGCCTCCGAGCCCGTCTTCCTAGCCACAGCCTCGCACTGCCCCTGGCTAAGCTCGCTGTACCTTGAGAGTCCAGTGGAGGCACAGGGTCAGTTCTCCGTGGGATCAGGAAAGGTTCACAGATGAGAAGTCGCCACAATCAGCACCAGGTGGAAGGTGGAGTAGGAAGAAGAATTAAGGCAAGAAAGGCAGCCTGAGCTCTGGGGGTTCAGGAGTACAGGATGGAGGAGGGACCTCGCAGTGGGTTACCTGTCACTTCCTGGTTTGTGGAGTCATGTGGCTTTCATGTGTAATCTGTCCCCCTAGTAAGAGGTCACCTTTTGGGACCATGTCATTCCTCTGTGTCCCCCACCCAGAGCCCCCAATAAATACCAGGTGAATGAAAAGGAGAGGGTGGGGCAGAGAATGCAGGGACCCTGGCTCTGAGGAGAGGAGACAGTTCAGGGGCAGCTGTGGCCACAAGGACGAAGCAGAAGCCAGTCCTGCTAGGGGCAGAGGTGGCTCTTCTAAAGCTCTGGCACCTACTTCTGGGCTTTAAAGGTAAGCCCACAGTGGCTCTATGGGTTCAGGAGTTCAGAGGCTACCCTGGTGCCAAATTCAGCCTGCCCCTGACCTTATGGGCTTCCCAGGGCAGCAGAATTAGCCAATGCAAGTTGCTTTGTCTTCATGCTCACTTAAGCCACATTCAAACTGTGCTTAGAGCAGGAAAGTGACAGTTACGATGGACTGAATGGTGCAGGAAACAAGGGGAACACAGGCTGATGCTAGTGGAGAGTGTGTTTGACCTTGGTTTGCCGCTTTCCTCGGCAGGAGAGACCCACCTAAGGATTTTACAAGCTCTGAGAACACAGTGACTTCATGTTTCCTGTAGGAAATCAAAAGGTCCTTTAAGGCATTCTAATGATCTCTTCAATCGCCGCCATGCTAATGTGGTTTGAATTCTGGGAGACTTCCCTATTGTTTATTGTTGACAGAGTGGGGACACATCCCAACAGGTACATGAAGTTCTTTATGAGATGAGCCATAGGAACCTGGAGGGGTTTGCCAAGGGCCTCAGCAAGCCTCTGCTTCCCAAGGCAGGGTCTTTACTGAACATCGAGATGCTCTTTCTCTCTTTGATGCGAACTTCCAGAATGATCACAGAGGGCTTTGTGGTAGAAAACCACTTGAACAAGTACATCCCCCAAAGGAGCTTTGCTGGCAAAATTGAAACTGTTTAAATATGTTCATACAGAAGAAACTTTAAAATAAGTCTGGCATAACTTTTGCGGGTTGTTGTTCTACAGAGCTTGGTCCAGAACTACAGATTTAAAGATGCTGTTATTGGGAATTCTGTTCACTGAACTGAGCACCCTGAGTGGTTTGGCCTCGCTAGAGTGAGCGAAGGTGGGAGGGTGGAGCGGGAGCCAGGGCTGCAGAGGCAGGCGCTGGCACAGTGGAACGCTGCCTTTTAAGTACCATATGAACCAAAATGGACATGCAGCGACAATTTCACACAAACAACAAGGTGGACTTCCGACAGAGCAGTTTCTGAAAGGACTCAGTGTGTTGTTGGAGAACAGCATCTTGGCGCCCTGGTCCAACGTAACGGAGAGAATCCACTTTCAACTCCCCAGTTCAGAATGTTCACCAAGCTCTCACATGCCTGATAGCCAGACGATGGCAGAGTGATCAGCTTTTGTAAACTGCTTGCTACCCACGCAAATCCTAACTTTTAAAAGCCACCTCTTCCAAGTATCCTTCATTAACTGGGGAAAGCGAAACAGGATGGGTGAGGCCAGTTAGTAGGCTGGGTTAGGTGTGTGACGGGCTGCAAGGGTCCGCAGGGTCGTGTAAGGAAACTGGGTGGGTTTGTGGGACCCAGTGGGATAGGAGCTGGTGGTGAAGGACAAGGCTTTTCCTATTTCAGTTGGTAGAATGTTCTCTGAGGTTATAATCCTTTGTTTCCAGTACTTAAGCATCATCAACGGCCCTTTAAGCCGTGTAAAGTATGACTGAGGACTCCGGTTACAGCCTCTGGGAAAGAAAGGAGTTTCTGAACCCTCGGTAACCCTTTCTGGCTGAACAGACACGTGAAAGCAGAGTGTAGAGCAAGCCACCCTATAGGTGAACAGAGTAGGGCAGAGGTGGGGAGGGACGGAAAATTACATTTTGAAGCAAGGTTTAGAATAATTTTATCATCATGTGCTTCCCATGTATGATTTCTCAAAGCCACCCCAAGTCTCCTGGGCACTGCTTGCATAGGTGCCTCCCATACTGATAAAGTGAGCATTGTTTTCAGGTTTTAAGCATAATAGTGTTTTAAGATGTAACCTTATTTGCTGCTCTTTTAATTGCTGCTTTGCAATGTTTTATCTATTTTAATTACTGTTTTAATGTGCTGCGTGTATCCCAAGATGCTTCTGTGAAGGGTACCATTTTAAGAAGTGAAGAACTAAATAAATAAATCCACATAAGGATAAGATTACATTAGTCAAACCTGTGTCTAAATGAGCATTTTTTAATTTGCCCAGTGTTGAGTGTTAATGAGCAATAGTCTCTCTTTCAAGTGTAAGGACTGAGGTGTGATATCCAAGGTCAGACGTGGAGCATGGGTCGAACTGGGAGTGGAAGGCAATATTCCCAAGGGCTCTCTTCGTTTCCAATAACTAGAATCCATGCTATCATGTTTGAGTTTGAGCTTATGTTCTCAACAAGTCTTTAAAAGTAACAATAGCTCTAATGAAGGCAAAAGTATATATTTTCCACTTAACTCTAGCAGCAATTGAATTGTAGTTCTCTTGGCCGGGAAACAAATTCCACAGACCCAGTTCTTAACCTGAATCATGTTACCCTTGGTCACACACTCGACTGCGTTCCTTGGCTTAGTAAAGTAGGAAACGGATGGTGGGTTTGGAGTTTCCTGAAGCTGAAGTAGGTGCTGTAATGACATAACGCCTCTCCAGTCCCCCACGGCCACACCAAGCTTTTTATTTCTGGATTTAAGCAGAGGCAAGGTGAAAACAATAGCTGAAATTTCATAAAACAGTAGTAGTTACGCCTAAATGTTTTTACTGACTTCCTAAAAACACATTGGAATCAGCTCCAACTGCGTTTATAAATGAAAAAGGAAATGAAGTTCAACACCCCCACTGCAAAATTCTTTGGTCCTGAATTGGCCAGATGCCTAGATTTCCTTTACGTAAACGGGGTCAAATGTGAGGGCAGCCAATTGTAAACTAAGGTTCTGGCCTCCTGGAGCCTCATGATCAAAGATGTCAGTGAAGACACCACGAAGTCGTGATGTAACTTCTTAGTATGGAGAAAACCCAGGCAGATGGAAGCAATGAGCCCAGGGGTCAAGAGCCCTTGGAGCAAATGTGGCTCATGCAGCAAAAAAGAAAACACCTTTCTCAGGCCTCTCTCCCCTCCACCCAACACACACACACACACACACACACACACCCCTCTGCTTCTACAGACTCCTTCTGTGGGGCTGGTCCTATGACTTTTTATTACTCTCAGATAGCTTAAAAAATAGTCCTCTGATCAAAACAATGCCTCACTCTGGGCAGAATGTCTATCATTAAAAAGTCTACAAATAACAAATGCTAGAGAGGGTGTGGAGAAAAGGGAACCCTCCTACACTGTTGGTGGAAATGTAAATTGGTGCAGCCACTACAGAAAACAGTATGAAGGTTCCTCAAAAAACTAAAAATAGTGTTGCCATATGATCCAGCAATCCCACTCCTGGGCATGTATCCAGACAAAACTATAATTCAAAAAGATACACGTACCCCTATGTTCATAGCAGCACTATTGACAATAGCCAAGACATGGACTCAACCTAAATGTCCATTGACCCATGAATGGATAAAGAAAATGTGGTACTATATATATATATATATATATATATATACACACACAGTGGAATAATATTCAGCCATAAAAAAGAATGAAAAATTGCCATTTGTAGCAACATGGATGGCCCTAGAGATTATTATACTAAGTGAAGTAAGTCAGAAAAAGAAAGACAAATACCATATGATATCACTTATATGTGGAATCTAAAATACGAAACAAACGAACTTATCTATGAAACAGACTCACAGACATAGAGAACAGACTTGTGGTTGCCAAGGCAGGAGGGTGGGGGAGAGATGGATTGGGAGTTGGGATTAGCAGATGCAAACTAGTATATATAGGATAGATAAACAACAAGGTCCTACTGTATAGCACAGGGAACTATATTCAATATCCTGTGATAAACTATAATGGAAAAGAATGTGAAAAAGAATGTATATATATGAACCACTTTGCTGTACAGCAGAAATTAACACAATGTTGTAAATCAACTCTACTTGAATAAAATACACTATAAAAAAGAGTGTGTATAGTATGTTATACATATGGGTGGGGCAGACTTACTTTTCATTATTTACTCTTTTGTATCTTTCAAATTTTGTACTTTATATATGCATTTCCTATTCAAAAAGAAATAAAATAATTTAAAAAAAGAGTCCTCTGGTCACTTGTAATCACAGAAATAGTCTCAGGTAATAACTATGTTCTGTCGCATGTAATAATATCAGAATCTGAATTTCATTCCAAGTGAGTTCCCTTCACCAGCTTGGGCCTGCTGCCAGGATCTATCTTTCTTTTGATCCTCTTGATGTTTCCCACTCCACTCCTACTTGCTAGCTTGGTTTCTCCAAGGTTAGGGGACAGGAGAAGGAGGAGAAGTAAATAGGCAAGAAAGGTTTCATTTGTCTGGCACAACTAAGGTGCCATTTCCCTTTGGCTGTGACAGATGTTGGAAGTTGACTGGTGTGGGCATTTGTGAGGGCTCTTCAGGAAGCCCAGAGGGCTCTCTAACCTGTGGTTTCCTACATGGTTTGTGCGTTTCATCCACCCCTCCTTTGGCCCCTGAACAACCAACTGTATAGCCCTGGCTTTCTTCCGCTGTGATCTCTGGCCTCTCCAGGTGACAGTCTAGGGCCAGGTCTATGACAACTCAGCACAACAGGATCAGCCTATTACACCACAGGATCAGTCAATAGGAAACATGCTCCTTAGATGCGTTCTCAGTGGAAACACATCAACTTCCTAAACTGTGGCTCTCACTCTGTTGCAGGCTGTCTCAGCCAGCTCCTGGCCCTTTAGATTTCTCAGGTGAGTCAGGCAGCAGGTCTGACACTGGGTCTCTCAATCCTCTGGGGACATTCATCAAGCTTGTTAATGGTCTCAATGAACCTCGTCTCAGGGGCTTAAGGGGAGGGGCAAGCATCATCTGTGTTGGCCCTTTCTTATACATGATGTGACTCACAGATTTACTTTGCCCAGTGGAATGTGAGTAAACATGATACACACCACGTCCAAGTGGAAGCTTTTAGAGACTTTGGAAGTTTCAGCCCTTTCTCCTGTCATGGGAGAGGAACATGCTCCAGATAAGGCTGCTCCTTAGCCTGGGTTTTAGGATGAGAAAACAGATGGCAGCGCTCCAGCCAACCGGCAGCCAAGAGGAGTCAAGCCCAGCTGAGGTGCGGCTAAGTAGAGCCCAGTAGAGGCAAGCAGACATGTCGGTGACTCCTAGCCTTTACATAACTTGAACAACAAACATCAAACATCAACAAACACCTTCGTGGTTGCAGATCACTGAGATATTTGGGCTACTGTCCCTGCTGCAAAAACTGACTAGCTAAGTAGTGGCACAGTAGGTTATTAGGAAAATTAGAGGGAGTATGTCCTAGAATCCAAGTGAAGAAGGAGGTTTCAAGTAAGAAGGAGGATCAGTTGAGTTAAATGTTGTTGATCGTCCAATAAAATGAAAAGTGAGGCTTGACCATTGGATTTAGCAACATGCGGGGAAGCATCAAGATTGGTGAGAACAGGGACTTCCCTGGTGGTCCAGTGGTTAGGACTCCACGTTTCCACTGCAGGGAACCCAGGTTCGATCCCTGGTCGGGGAACTCCTGCAAACCCCACAGCCAAAAAAAAGAAAAGAAAAAAGACTGGTAAGAACAGTTTGGCGGAATGATGAGGGCCACTGCAATATCAGAGTACGTTCAAGGGAGATTGGGAGGAGAGGATTTGTAGATACGGTGATTTGAAAACTCTTCTGAGGGATTTTGCTATAAAGGACAGCAAAGACTGAGGTTATAGCTGGAGGGGGATGTGTGGGCAGGAAAGGTTTTTTGTTTTTACTTAAGATGAGAGTGATTACACTAGGTTTTTAAATTATTCAGGGAAGGGGGCAAATGGGGGCAAATGATGATATGAGAGAGAAGAGAGATAAATGCTGGAGTGATGTCTTCCAGTAAGTAAGAGAGGATGAGAGTAACACGCAAACAGGAGGATAAGCCTTAATCAGAGTAAGATCAGTTTGTCCCTTGTAATACAACAAGGTGGAGTTTAAGGGCATTGATACAGGGAAGTAGGTAGATGAAGGGGGAACTTGTGAAAATTATCTTCTGATTGCTTCTGTTTCCTTACTGAACTGAGAAGATCATCAAAGGAAAGAGAAAGCTGGGGAAGAGGTGACGGGGGCTTGCAGGGAGGAGAGAAGGTACGAATGAGCTTGTCTAGCAGAGTGGGATTGTTAATGGGTTAGGGAACTTTAGGATTATTTCTGGGCAGCCCTCAAAGGCCCTGAGTGCCTTCTGAGTGCCAAGCATGATGCTAAAAGCTAGGAGACAAAGGGAAGAGATCCAGACCATGCCCTTGGGAGTCTCACAGTCTAAGGTAGAGAATGCTACCGTCAGCAACATTCTGCCTCTTTCCCATTTCCATTTGATATGCGTCACATACTTGAAACTACCTCTGTATCCCCCCCAAAGCCCCACCTATCGTAAATACACTTGGCAGAAGACAAAATTACGATGTTGTTATTTATTTTTATAGCATATATTAGAACTTATGAGACACACTGAACAATCCAATGAGAAGTTAACTGTAAGATGTAAAAACAGGCCAGATTTTCATTTCACCATAGTATCCTACTGAGTTAGACAGGATTTGGCTCAGTGACAGAAAAAAACAAAATCACAGCCAGATGTTTGTGTTGAGGATTGGAGGCAGAAATATTAAGTAAAACAAAAAATCAAAACTATACTATCAATAATCATCAGTAGCTTTACAAAATATATTTATTCCTATACTTTTGTGCTTCTTTTGTTGTGTTGCCAACAAAAAATTTTTCCGAAAATGATTGTCTCAAAGTTTACCCTGAAAAAAGGAAACAGAGCAAGTCGAAATTTGCAAATGCCCTGTGTGACTTCTGTTTAAAATGGTTTCACATTAGCAGTCCCTAATGGTACCCCTCCTAATTTCCTTCTAAAATGCTTTTGAAGGCCCAGAAAAGGGCAACAACTCCAATACCACTGAAAACCTAAAATAACGGGCAGGCTAGTGCTAGAATCTCACGGGATTTTTCAATAATCATAAGCTGGAGGAGGGACCTTCAAGACGGTGGAGGGGTAAGACGTGAAGATCACCTTCCTCCCCACAAATACATCAAAAATACAACTACATGTGGAACAACTCCTACAGAACACCTACTGAACATTGGCAGAAGATCTCAGACTTCCCAAAAGAGGCCTAAGGGTGACCTACACGCAGAGGCGGGGCCAAGTCCAAAGCTGAACCCCAGGCGCTGTGCGAACAAAGAAGAGAAAGGGAAATTTCTCCTTGCACCCTTGGAAGCAGTGGATTAAATCCCCTTGATGTACCCTACATCTGTGGAATACCTGAATAGACAATGAATCATCCCAAAATGGAGGTGGTGGACTTTGGGAGCAAATGTAGACTGGGGTTTTGCTATCTGTGACTGATTTGTTTCTGATTTTTATGTTTATCTTAGTTTAGTTTTTAGCGCTTGTTATCATTGGTGGATTTGTTTATTGGTTTGGTTGCTCTCTTCTTTTTTTATTCTTTTTCTTTTTCTTTTAAAAATTAAAAAAATTTTTTTTCTTTCTTTTTTTCTCCCTTTTCTTCTGATCCGTGTGGCTGACAGGGTCTTGGTGCTCCGGCCTGGTGTCAGGCCTGAGCCTCTGAGGTGGGAGAGCCAAGTTCAGGACATTGGACCACCAGAGACCTCCCAGCCCCACATAATATCAATCAGAGAGAGCTCTCCCAGAGATCTCCATCTCAATGTTAAGGCCCAGCTCCACCCAATGGCCAGCAAACTCCAGTGCTGGACGCCCCATGCCGAACAACTAGCCAGACAGGAACACTACACCACCCATTAGCAGAGAAGATGACTAAAATCATACTAAGTTCACAGAGACCCCAAAGCACACCACAGGATGCAGCCCTGCCCACCAGAAAGACAAGATCCAGTCCCACCCACCAGAACACAGGCACCAGTCGCCTCCACAAGAAGAATACACAACCCACTGAACCAACCTTAGCCACTGGGGGCAGACACCAAAAACAATGGGAACTATGAACCTGCAGCCTGAAAAAAGGAGACCCCAAACACAGTAAGTTAAACAAAATGAGATGACAGAGATACACACAGCAGATGAAGGAGCAAGGTAAAAACCCACCAGACCAAACAAATGAAGAGGAAATAGGCAGTCTACCTGAAAAAGAATTCAGAGTAATGATAGTAAACATGATCCAAAATCTTGGAAATAGAATGGAGAAAAAACAAGAAACATTTAACAAGGACCTAGAAGAACTAAAGAGCAAACAAACAATGATGAACAACACAATAAATGAAATTAAAAATTCTCTAGAAGGAATCAATAGCAGAATAACTGAGGCAGAGGAACGGATAAGTGACCTGGAAGATAAAATAATGGAAATAACTACCACAGAGCAGAATAAAGAAAACAGAATGAAAAGAATTGAGGACAGTCTCAGAGACCTCTGGGGCAACATTAAATGCATGAACATTCAAATTATAGGGGTCCCAAAGAAAAAGAGAAAAAGAAAGGGACTGAGAAAATACTTGAAGAGATTATAGTTGAAAACTTCCCTAATATGGGAAAGGAAATAGTCAATCAAGTCCAGGAAGCACAGAGAGTCCCATACAGGATAAATCCAAGGAGAAACACACCAAGACACATATTAATCAAACTATCAAAAATTAAACACAAAGAAAAACTATTAAAAGTAGCAAGGGAAAAGCAACAAATAACATACAAGGGAATCCCCATAAGGTTAACAGCTGATCTTTCAGCAGAAACTCTGCAAGCCAGAAGGGAGTGGCAGGACATACTTAAAGTGATGAAAGGGAAAAACCTACAACCAAGATTACTCTACCCAGCAAGGATATCATGCAGATTCGATGGAGAAATTAAAACCTTTACAGACAAGCAAAAGTTAAGAGAATTCAGCGCCACCAAACCAGCTTTACAACAAATACTAAAGGAACTTCTTTAGGCAGGAAACACAAGAGAAGGAAAAGACCTACAAAAACAAACTCAAAACAATTAAGAAAATGGTAACAGGAACATACATATCTATAACTACCTTAAATGTAAATGGATTAAACACTCCAACCAAAAGACACAGACTGGCTGAATGGATACAAAAACAAGACCCGTATATATGCTGTCTACAAGAGATCCACTTCAGACCTAGGGACACATACAGACTGAAAGTGGGGGGATGGAAAAAGATATTCCATGCAAATGGAAATCAAAAGAAAGCTGGAGTAGCAATTCTTATATCAGGCAAAATAGACTTCAAAATAAAGACTATTACAAGAGACAAAGCAGGACACTACATAATGATCAAGGGATCAATCCAAGAAGAAGATATAACAATTGTAAATATTTATGCAGCCAAAATAGGAGCACCTCAACACATAAGGCAAATGCTAACAGCCATAAAAGGGGAAATTGACAGTAACACAAACATAGTAGGGGACTTTAACACCCCACTTTCACCAATGGACAGATCATCCAAAATGAAAATAAATACGGAAACACAAGCTTTAAATGACACATTAAACAAGATGGACTTAATTGATACTTATAGGACATTCCATCCAAAAACAACAGAATACACTTTCTTCTCAAGTGCTCATCGAAAATTCTCCAGGATAGATCATATGTTGGGTCACAAATCAATCCTTGGTAAATTTAAGAAAATTGAAATCATATGAAGTACCTTCTCCGACCACAACACTATGAGACTAGACATCAATTACAGGGAAAAAGAACTGTAAAAAATATAAACACATGGAGGCTAAACAATACACTACTAAATAACCAAGAGGTCACTGAAGAAATCAAAGAGGAAATCAAAAAATACCTAGAAACAAATGACCACCCAAAACCTATGGGATGCAGCAAAAGCAGTTCTCAGAGGGAAGTTTATAGCAATGCAACCCTACCTCAAGAAACAAGAAAAATCTCAAATAAACAACCTAACCTTACACCTAAAGCAATTAGAGAAAGAAGAACAAAAATACCCCAAAGTTAGCAGAAGGAAAGAAACCATAAAGATCAGATCAGAAATAAAGGAAAAAGAAATGAAGGAAACAATAGCAAAGATCAATAAAACTAAAATCTGGTTCTTTGAGAAGATAAACAAAATTGATAAAACATTAGCCAGAGTCATCAAGGAAAAAAGGGAGAAGACTCAAATCCACAGAATTAGAAATGTAAAAGGAGAAGTAACAACTGACACTGCAGAAATACAAAGGATCATGAGAGATTACTACAAGCAACTATATGCCAATAAAGTGGACAACCTGGAAGAAAAGGACAAATTCTTAGAAAAGCACAACCTTCCATGCCTGAACCAGGAAGAAACAGAAAACATAAACAGACCAATCACAAGCACTGAAATTGAAATTGTGATTAAAAATCTTCCAACAGACAAAAGCCCAGGACCCGTTGGCTTCACAGGTGAATTCTATCAAACATTTAGAGAAGAGCTAAAACCTATCCTTCTCAAACTCTTCCAAAATATAGCAGAGGGAGGAACACTCCCAAACTCACTCTACTAGGCCACCATCACCCTGATACCAAAACCAGACAAAGATGTCACAAAAAAAGAAAACAACAGGCCAATAGCACTGATGAACATAGATGCAAAAATCCTCAACAAAATACTAGCAAACAGAATCCAACAGCACATTAAAGGGATCATACACCATGATCAAGTGGGGTTTATCCCAGGAATGCAAGGATTCTTCAATATATGCAAATCAATCAATGTGATACACCATATTAACAGACTGAAGGATAAAAGCCATATGATAATCTCAAAAAATGCAGAAGAAGCTTTCCACAAAATTCAGCACACATTTATGATAAAAACTCTCCAGAAAGTGGGCATAGAGGGAACCTACCTCAACATAATAAAGGCCATATGCAACAAACCCACAGCAAACATCATTCTCAATGGTGAAAAACTGAAACCATTTCCTCTAAGATCAGGAAAAAGACAAGGTTGCCGACTCTCACGACTATTATTCAACAAAGTTTTGGAAGTTTTAGCCACAGCAATCAGAGCAGAAAAAGAAATAAAAGGAATCCAAATCGGAAAAGAAGAAGAAAAGCTGTCACTGTTTGCAGATGACATGGTACTATACATAGAGAATCCTATATATGCTACCAGAAAACTACTAGAGATAATCAATGAATGTGGTAAAGTAGCAGGATACAAAATTAATGCATAGAAATCTCTTGCATTCCTATACACTAATGATGAAAAATCTGAAACAGACATTAAGGAAACACTCCCATTTACCATTACAACAAAAAGAATAAAATACCTAGGAATAAACCTACCTAAGGAGAAAAAAGATCTGTATGCAGAAAACTATAAGACACTGATGAAAGAAATTAAAGATGATACAAACAGATGGAGAGGTATACCATGTTCTTGGATAGCGAGAATCAACATTGTGAAAAGGACTATACTACCCAAAGCAATCTACAGATTCAATGCAATCCTTATCAAACTACCAATGGCATTTTTCACAGAACTAGGACAAAAAATTTCACAATTTGTATGGAAACACAAAAGACCCTGAATAGCTGAAGCAATCTTGAGGAAGAAAAAAGGAGCTGGTGGAATCAGGCTCCCTGACTTCAGACTATACTACAAAGCTACAGTAATCAAGACAGTATGGTACTGGCACAAAAACAGAAATATAGATCAATGGAACAGGATAGAAAGCCCAGAGATAAACCCACGCACATATGGTCACTTTACCTTTGATAAAGGAGGCAAGAATATACAATGGAGAAAAGACAGCCTCTTCAATAACTGGTGCTGGGAAAACTGGACAGCTACATGTTAAAGAATGAAATTAGAACACTCCCTCAGACCATACACAAAAATAAACTCAAAATGGATTAAAAACCTAAATGTAAGTTCAGACACTATCAAACTCTTACAGGAAAACATAGGCAAAACACTCTATGACATAAATCACAGTAAGATCCTTTTTGACCCACCTCCTAGAGAAATGGAAATAAAAACAAAAATAAACAAATGGGACCTAATGAAACTTAAAAGCCATTGCACAGCTAAGGAAACCATAAACAAGATGAAAAGACAACCCTAAGAATGGGAGAAAATATTTGCAAACAAATCAACAGACAAAGGATTAATCTCCAAAATATACAAGCAGCTCATGTGGCTCAATATCAAAAAAATAATCAACCCAATCCAAAAATGAGTAGAAGACCTAAATAGACTTTTCTCCAAAGAAGATATACAGGCTGCCAAGAAACACATGAAAGGATGCTCAGCATCACTAATCATCAGAGAAATGAAAATCAAAACTACAATAAGGCATCACCTCACACCAGTCAAAATGGCCATCATCAAAAAATCTACAAACAATAAATGCTGGAGAGGGTGTGGAGAAAAGGGAACCCTCTTGCACTGTTGGTGGGAATGTAAATTGATACAGCCACTATGGAGAGCAGTATGGAGGTTCCTTAAAAAACTAAAAATAGAACTACCATATGACCCAGCAATCCCACTACTGGGCATATACCCTGAGAAAACCATAATTCAAAAAGAGACATGTACCACAGTGATCATTGCATCTCTATTTACAATAGTCAGGACATGGAAGCAACCTAAGTGTCCATCGACAGATGAATGGCTAAAGAAGATGTGACACATATATACAATGGAATATTACTCAGCCATAAAAAGAAACGAAATTGAGTTATCTGTAGTGAGGTGGATGGACCTAGAGTCTGTCATAGAGGGTGAAGTAAGTCAGAAAGAGAAAAACAAATAGCGTATGTTAACGCATATGTATGGAATCTAAAAAAATATATATGGTTCTGATGAACCTGGGGGCAGGACAGGAATAAAGATGCAGATGCAGAGAATGGACTTGAAGACACGGGGAGGGGGAAGGGTAAGCTGGAATGAAGTGAGACAGTGGCATGGACATATATACACTACCAAATGTAAAATAGATACCTAGTGGGAAGCAGCTGCATAGCACAGGGAGATCAGCTCGGTGCTTTGTGACCACCTAGAGGGGTGGGATAGGGAGGGTGGGAGGGAGACACAAGAGGGAAGGGATATGGGCATATATGTATACATATAGCTGATTCACTTTGTTATATAGCAGAAACTAACACAACATTATAAAGTGATTATACTCCAATAAAGATGTTGAAAAAAATAATAATCACAAGCTATTTTGAGAAGAGCAACCAGTGGCCTATCCCTACCCCTACCCCACTTCATGGAATACAGCATCCTTGCCTGTCTGCAAGACAGCTGAAACCCACTATGTTCTTTGCCTCACTATCTGCCGCAACCTAGAGAACTTGTATCAACGAAACAACCTAGAGCAGAAAGTCATAGGGTGGGATGCAAGGTGGCAGTTGGGGGTGTTGTGTCAGCCTCACAAAGGCAGGGACTGTGGTTTCTTGTATTCTATGCTTTATCTGGTGGCTGGCACAGAGTAGAAGCTCAATAGGTATTTGCTGAATGACTGTGAATGAGTGAAGGAAAGGACAGGGGACAGAGGTCAGCATTTGCAATGGCACATTGCATTCCAGGGGTACAAATGTCCCATAAGTAAAGTGGTAGCCAAGGGTGGAGGTGGGAGATGCTAGGAGCAGAGTGTGCAGCACTGGTTCAGAGGGCCTCAAGGCTGAGAAGTGAGGATGACAGAAAATTCTACACATAGGGCATGGCTTCAAAGAGGAATATTTGCTTCATCCTAGAGCCTAGGTTACAAATGTTGCATATTGACTTGCTTGCTATGGCTCCCAGAAAATAATGTGATGAACAACCAGATGGCCGTTTAGCGGAGCCAGGGGCAATCCACATACCTGTCTGTTGGCAAATACCAAGTCTGGAAATCTTTCTCCATATTCAAATACTACTGGAGACAAGAAAAATCACACAGAGCTTACCAAGATGTTTTATAGAATGAAGAAAAAGAAACATCTTCCTGAAGACCTAGAAGAAATGAGCTTCTGGAATCAGGATAAAATTTTAGAAAACTGTTAGGCATCCTCAAAACATGCAGTAATCCTGGACTATAAGAAACAGGTTGGAAAGTCACCAAGGAGAGAATAGATTACATTATTTGTGTTTAACCTGACCTTACTAGAAACAATTTGGCAAAGTATATTTTGAGCTCTAGAAAATATTCTACCCTTGACTCCTTAATTTCATTTTTATTCTAAAAAAAAATCAGAGATACTAAAAGTTTTATGCAAGTATGTATGTATGTATGTATGAAATAATTACATCATTTATAACAGTTTAAAATAAATCTAGTCTAATATATTCTAATGCCGATGTAGATAAATAATTTTGGCATATTCATGTGATTTTGTTATTCAGTCCTTGAAAACATAATTTCATAGGATAGCTAATAAAATTGGAAAGTTATCATGCTATATATTAAGTAAAAAAATAACAGATCTGAGTTTTGTTTAAAAAAAATTGATTTCCAAAAAAAAAGTCTATAGAAAAATGTACTGTTAGTAATTATCTCTGTATAGAAGGACTTCAGCTGAATTTCTTTTTTTAAAATAATATTTTAGTTTTCTAATTTTATATAATAAGCATGTATTAGTTTATACTCATAAAAATTAAACACCTGCTTAAATGCCTGGTAATGGCTCATGAAAAATAGAATTAAGATTACTGTTTCAAACATTTGTATTTTCTCCCCTTTCTCTGAGAATCCCTTTGAAATGCTAAGAGTGCTATATAAAAATGAGTAGATCCATGGCGACAGTACAACAACAAAAAAGAGAAGGGTGGGATTATTTTGCTGGGTAGACCAGAATAAACTGCAACCCACATGGACAAAGGCGGCAGGGAGGCAGCTGCACTCCCTGGCAGAGTCCCAGGAGGGCCACGCAGAGGGGCAGGTGAGGAAACCCAGGCTGTGGTGGCCCCGGAACGGACTGAACCAAACCCATTCCCAGCTGGAACTTTCCAAACAAAGATGATCACTTGCTTGGTGGGGACTCATGTGTGGGTGCTGTGCCCAAGGAGAAAGAGCCACAAGGAGGCTCAAGGGGACATGCGGTGACCTTTGAGGTCCACTTTGAATCCTGCAGAAAATAAGAAATAAGCAGCCAGTGCCACTGAGAAGTCAACTGTTCAGATGCTTTTCACCCTCATCTCCAAACATGAGTGTTGCTTCATAACTGGCCAGTTATACTCTGCACTACAGATCTAGCATTGGGAAGCATCGAACACTCTGCCCATTAAAAAAAAGGAGAAGAAAAAGAAAAGAAAAGAACAGCTAAGACTCTTCCAAACATTCCTTGTACCGAATACAATGAAATCTGCATTAAAGCATATTTTGCCTCTAATGGGCAATTCCCTGTCTTAAGCAATTTCTTCCAAGTGACTCTGTGTGATAGAATTCAACACTTATTTTTAAAAACTCCAGTTAAAATCCCATATTTTGGCTTGCAATTGATCTCTAGGGTAGATGCTAAACGGGAGCTTTATTGTAATTCTTTGGATTTTACACATTTTAAACCATAAGGTTTAAAGTGCACACTAGCAGGTAAAAGATTATAATAGATTAAAAAAATAAGACTTTATTTTCTGAAGAGAAGTTAAGGACTTCAGGGAATGAAATGATGTTGATCAAAACACTGAAATCTACTAGCTCACTGCTCACTTATAACCAGAATGAAATGGAGGAAATAGGGAGTCCCCACTGTCTAGTGCTAATGAAAATGACTTTTCTATATTACTTTTACTCTTTAAGATTCCACATTATGAGAACTAGGGGATAGAAGAGGGGCATGAACATATAAGAAGGATACAACCATTTTAAGTTTCATTTCTGGGATGAGAAAGACATACCAGACAATTTGAAGTACACAATTTGTGTACTACACACAACACATCAGAAATACGTGAAAGACCGTATAAAATTAGAATGCAAGACCTTGATTACAAAAAAAAAATTATAGTGGGAAATTTAATGTACCTCTTTCAGAATCTGACATCTAGTAAAAATATAGATAAGGATATAGGGAATTTGAGTAACATAATCAAGAAACTCAATACATATGTACAGAACTTTTTTCTTAAAAATAGCAAATATACTTCTTTTCATGTCCATGGGATATACACCCAAATCAGACATGTACTTGATCACAAAGAAAACTTATATTTTATTATTTAAAAAAAATGTTTTGATGTGGACCATTTTTTTAAAGTCTTTATCGAATTTGTTACAATACTGCTTCTGTTTTATGTTTTGGCTTTTTGGCTGCGAGGCATGCGGGATCCTAGCTCCCTGACCAGGGATCGAACCCACACCCCCTGCACTGGAAGGCAATGTCTTAACCACTGGACCGCCAGGGAAGTCCCGAAAATCTTACATTTTAAAAGTAGAATTATTACTGATAACATTCTCATAATTTGATAAATTAGAAATAAATTTTTAAAAAGGTGATCAAAACTGTGATCGTTTGGTAAACTAAGAAACTGTCAAAAAATTACCTAGCAAAGGAAATCAAAACTGAATCATCTCAAATGTAATCATTGAATTAGAGAAGGATCATCAATGGACGCTAAAAACAGTGGCTTACAGAGAGATTGGAGACAGGAGATTCACACAGTGCTCAAGTATTGCCCCATAGGTTAAAAACTAATTCCAGGGTTTCCTTGGTGGTGTAGTGGTTGAGAATCTGCCTGCCAATGCAGGGGACACGGGTTCGAGCCCTGGTCTGGGAAGATCTCACATGCCGCGGAGCGGCTGGGCCCGTGAGCCACAACTACTGAGCCTGCGCGTCTGGAGCCTGTGCTCCGCAACAAGAGAGGCCGCGACAGAGAGAGGCCCGCGCACCGCGATGAAGAGTGGCCCCTGCTCGCCGCAACTAGAGAAAGCCCTCGCACAGAAACGAAGACCCAACACAGCCATAAATAAATAAATAAATAAAAGTACTCTTAAAAAAAAAAAAAAAACTAATTCCAAAGGTAAAACTATACTTTTACAATGGGGGTTAGCACTATAACCATATGAACAAACTTAGCATCACCAAGAGTGGGACAACTTGACCTTACGTGCCTGTTGATATGAAATACACATTATTAATTTTTTTTTTTTGAAATACACGTTATTAAGCATAGAGCATTACCAATGAATATTCTTTTCTTTTTGGCTTAAACAACAGACATTTATTTTGTCACAGTTCTAGAGGCTAGAAGTCTATGATCAAGGTGCCAGAATGGCTAAGTTCTAGTGAGGGCATTCGTCCTAGTTTGCAGACAGCCGCCTTCTCCCTGTGTCCTCGTTGCGTTCCTTGGAGCGTGTGTGCAGGGAGACAGTGATTGATCTCGATCTCTCTTCTTACAAGTCCACCAGTCCTGTCAGCTAGGACCCTACCCTCATGATATCATTTAACCTTCATTACCTCCTGAAAGCCCTGTCTCCAAGTATACTCACACTGGGGATTAGGGCTTCAATATATGAATTTTGAGAGGACACAGTTCACTACACAGCATGGTAAGTCTCAGTTTGGACTAGCCACATCCACATGGTCAAAAGACATGGGGCTACCAGGTACCATGTGGAATAGTACAGTCCAACAGTTGTACTTGAAGCATACCCCTAACGAGTGAGAAAGACTTGAGCATTTGCCAATGAATATACTTGTCTAAAAGGTTCAACCTGAATTTCAAGCCTTGACCTAATTTCTAGTTTACAGGAAATATAGCAGAGAGAAGAACATATTAATGGATGCTAGGAGGAAACAAACAAGTCCAGAATGTGGAATAGTGTGCAAAACAACTGACCTGGTTTCTTCTAAAAATCAATGACATGGGGAAGAAAACGAGAGAAACTGGTTTAAAGAGACTAAAAAAAAAAAAAATTGACCAAATATAATACATAATCTTGATTTGATCATGAATTAAAAAACATCTATACATAATTTTTTTTGCAATAACTGGGGAAATTTGTGTATGTACTGATAAAATTATTAATTGTTTTTAATATTTTTAGACACAGTAATGGTATTTTGGTTACCTAATAGAATGTCCTTGTTTTTCAAAGTTGTATCCTTCAGTATTTAGATAAGAAGTGTATGTCTGTTTTTACATTGAAATGATTCAGTGAAAAATAAAAGAATAAATAAAAACACATATTTAATATATGTGATATATATATGTATATATGTGATATATATGTATATATAAAGGCAAGAAAGCAAAACGGGCATATTATTAACAGTGGATAAAACTAGGTAAATGGTATATGGATATCGTTTTTAGTTGAACTATATGAAATTGACAATACTTGACCATTTTTGAGTTTAAAGAAATGACAATTTTACATTTGAATACACCAATTACCATAGGAGACACTTGAAGGGTGATTAAAAACCCACCATTAAAAGAACTCCAGGAACCAGATGGGTTTACAGCTGACTCCTAACTAGCCTTTAAAAATCTGATCATTTCTATGCTATGCTATTTCAGGCCATGAAAAAATAGAAAAGTCTTTAGCTCATGCTATGAATGTAGCACTTCCTTAACACTATTTAAACCCAATAAAGGCAGCCCCCTCTACCCCCAAAAAGAAAAAGTATAGACTAACCTCAGTTATTGTTATAGATAGCAGAATTGTAGGAAAAAATAGCTATCCTGAGATTGTAAGAATAACTCAATACCAGGATATCTATCAATATATTTCATCACATCAATAAAGTAGAGGAAAAAACTATGTGATTATCTCAATATATGCTGAAAATACTATTAAAATTTATCTGACATTTCTAATAAAAGCTGTGAGTAAAATAAGGTTACTAATGAGTGCTTAGTTCTGCTTAAAGGACTTTAACGTGTATTTTCTTATTTAATGTTCACACATTTAATCTTCAGAGACAGATCCTGTTATCCCCATTTTGCTCTCTAGGCTAAATGTCTAGAAGATGGAATGTTGAGTCCTATAATAATTGTATGTTTAACTTTATAAGAAACTGCTAAAGTGATTTACAGATTGGCCATAATGTTTTGCATTCCCACCAGCAATGCATTCTCTTTAAGTGTGAGTATGTAGCTTGTATTTTCATTCTCTTAACAGTGTCTTTTGCAAAGCGAAAAATATTCATTTTGATGAAGTCCAATTTATCATTTTTTTCTTTTGTACATGATGCTTTTGGTATAACATTTAAGACTCCTTTGCCTAATTTACGGTCATGAAGATTTTTCTCTTATGTTTCCTTTTAGAAGTTTTATAGTTTTATATTTTACATTTTGATCTATGATCCACACATGCCCTGCATGTGTGCCATCCAGTGTACAGTCTGGGACCTGAGTGATGCTCTATCTTGTAGCTCATGTCTCACACTTTGGTGTGCTGTTTAGGGTCAGATACATGCTTACATAGCTTGGAGGTGAGCCCAAAAGCTTATACACAATTTTATCGGATCACTTTCTTGTATTCCTTCTACTCCACAATCTCTTCCATGTTTTCTGGCTTCCCAAAGCCAAGGGCTTTCGTTTCCCTACACTGCTACATGTTTCCCATGATTTTTCCATAATATTGGGCCCGTTTCCAAGCTCAAGCAGTGATAAGATTAAGAGAGAAAAAAAATGCAGTGGGACTTCTTCCCAAGGCCTCTGGACCTCAGTTCCTCTGGTTGGGAATTTGGGGTCCACCCAACTGTTGCTGCCATCATTACCACTGCTGCCCCAGGTTTGCCTGGTATTGGGATGAGAATGAAGTAAATGATAACAACAAACAAAAGAGGGGATTTCCCTCACTCTTTTGACCCTCAGCAGTCCTCTGTCCTGTTCCTTATGTCCCAAACAGATAATTTCTTTTGCAGTTCTGTCTGCCTTCCTTGTTGTGCAGTTCTGGCCCTTAAACTGCCTTTGAGTTCAGGTCAAGAGATTCCAGAGGAGAAAAAAAAATGGGAAATTCATCACTGTTTTTTTTTTTTTTTTTTCTTTTTTTTTTTTTTTATATATATATATATTTAAAGAAATTCACGTTCTTAACTGTTAATAGTACTCTGAATTCTGGTTTCCTTCCCCAATCTATCTGCTACTACTTGCTTTTAAGAGTCCTTAGATGACTGCTACATTCATTCTGGCCAGGGATTTTAGTTGCATTCGTTGGAAGAGACAGAGGGGAGTAAGTGTGCTTACACCATCTTGACCAGAACTGGAACCCCTCCATAGTCTTTTGGATCACAATTTCCATCTATTGCATTTAAAATATTTTTTTTTCAGACTTCACCTATTACCCAAAGTAAAGATACATCTATGACTTAAAGTAAGCCACCTATATTTGATCATACTTTATGGTAGCAAGCTAATAAATTCTCTTCGATAGAGAAGAATGTTCACTGTTTGGTAAACTTAATAAATGGGTGAAGCTTATTAACATCGATGTTCTCAAGAGCACATTGGAGGAGATAAATAAGAACATGCCTAGTGGAGGAGAGCTGGCACTTATGAACATAAAGACTATTATCTCTGAAACTGGGAAGATTCAGTACATAGAAAGAAAGCATATTAATGAACCCAGATGGCATTGGAGGCAAATTTAGGAGCTGCTAATCCCTGCTTGTTAAAAACCTAGGATATATTTAGGTTAACAATAGGTTACTAGAGTTATACAACATCTTTAATAAAATATGTCAAACTAGATTGATTTAAGCAATAAATATTTGGAGCTGTGAAACATTTTTTACAAGAGCCTACAGAAAATAGAACGTAATTTTAAATGGGGGTGAGAGGTAGGGGATATTAAGTATAAGTTTACATTCAAATGAGTAAACTGGTTTTCCATGTTTCATGACAAAGGGTATTTCTCGGACCTGCCAATTAATAAAAATTGAGACAAAATGTACAAATTGGTACACAGTCAATGCAAAATAATGAATTGATACACATTGATGAAGCAGTGCAAATTAAATATCTGAAGAGATCCTAAGCAAAGATTATCATGTTCAGAAGGAAATAAAGCAAGCTCTAGAAAGAATCTTTCTGAGCTGTTGGATGAATATAACGCTTTTTGTGAGCATTTTTCCTTAAGAGGTTTATCATTTTGAATGCAGAAATAGGAGCTGCCTGTAAAACTGATGAATCTAATCATTACATAAAATGAACTAAGCTCCCCAGAGGCTATTTCTTTCTATTCCCCATGTAAACCATGCTTTCATAAATACAATTAATTAATAACACTTTATGTGTATGTATGTGTGTGTGTATATATATGCCATAGGCAGAAAAAGAGTGTTTGGATAAGAAAAGGCTCATAGGTGGTCTTTTGGGTAGTGTTACAGCAACATTTATTGAGCACTTACTGTGTGCCCTAAATTTATACGTGCAATACTTAATCCATATAAAAATCTAAAGAGGTAGGTATTATTATTGTTCCAAGTTTACAAATAAGAAAACTGAAGCATAGAGAGGTTGAATTTCTTGCTCAAGATCCCACAGCTAGTAAGAGAGGGGGGCATGGTTGGGCGCCATACCGTCTGCCTCCAGAATGTGTGCACTGATTTACTATGTTAGTACACCAGTGAAGTAAATTGTTAAACATGCATGAGACTTTGGATGCTAGAAAGAAAACCAGGCACAACACAGCTGGATATGAAGGGAACTTGATTATACGTATTCTTCCATTATATAAAATTGACATTGCCTCACCTCAGCAATAAAGGAAGTCTGTATGTAAGCAGGTATATTTAACTCTACTATTGTTTAAGATTAAAAACTATTACTAAAGACAGTTCTCTCTTTACCACTGTGTGCATTCCCATGGTGGCTGTTATTATAAACTTTGTAGCCAGTTGGTATATATGATAAAGAAATCATTCTAGGACGACATAAAATAGGATGGGCCATAAACCCAAAATAAATGTTAAATACTTAACTAAAATAATGGTAGTGGAGACATTGCACTAGCTAAAAGTTATTCACTCTGCAATGGACACAGGGCAGTATGTGTGATTTTTTGTTTGATCTGAGGAAGGGGCTGACAGCAGGCTGACTTGGGATCCCGAATGGGGTTGGGAAATGAGCCTGAGGGTAACAAATTCCTCTAATTCCAAATTCCTATAATTGAGGAAGACAAACGTCCCTGCTTGGCTACCTGAGATCAGGGCTGGCCTTGTTTACCTTTAACTTTTCTAGATCAAGGGAAAAAATCTGCAGCAAGAAACTTCTGTGTGGCACTAGCAGGTCAACCCCATCACTCATGAGGGATGAAGATTTCCTGTGTTTGTTTTTAACTGGCCTGTCTTGCTTATAAAAGTACATCTCTTTTTCCCCAGAGAATTTGTTAATCAAGGTAGTTTGCAGGCTTCAGGAATTAGCTCATTTATTTGGGGCAGCAGAAGAATGAACCAGTTGGGAGCACAGGCCCTGGGCTCAGGCTGCCTGGCCTTGTAGTCTGACTCTGTAGCCGGACAGTGGGGTGACCCTGGGCCACTTTGCCAGGCCTCACCCACCCTAGGAGGCAGCTACTGCTATCATCCCCGTTTTATAGATTAGAGGCTGAGTCACAGGGAGGTCTTATGCCTGGCACTTTATTTTCTAAGTATCTAGCACAGAGTAAATAGTCAATAAAAGCCAGCTATTACTCTTTGAGATGTTCGAAGCAAAAATCTGGAAACTGTAGAAGTCATCTTGCTGGGGGCACTTTCTCATATTGTCTGGAATACAAGTTCTGAATTGCTCTGGTGTGCAAGGCTTTCTGTACTGTGGCTGAGGTATTTCGAAGAGATGGGTCCAGCATTCCTATCTGGGAGAAGCCAGGAAATGTTGGCACTGTGGTACGGGCTCCATTCTCATGAGTTCTGTTAACTCCATGTGACACCCTACCCTAAACTAAGGATGGGGTTACCATCCCAGATTACTTACCACTGCCGGAGAGCTCTGCCCCACTGGTTTCTGAGGTGTATTTGTAGGCATGTGTAATTATTTGGTGGACAATACTGTTTATTGGCCTCTGTAGGGCAAAGCCTGACACCTTTGATCTCTTGTTTCTTGGTTAACAGCAGAGCTAGTCCTTGGAGACTGGGAACTGGGTTTTCCTCACCACCAGCATTAATGTAATTCACAGAAGGGAGGATATCTGGATTCTAATCGAGAAACCATTCTGCTTTCTTTTACATGAAAACCTCCAAAATAATACTGGGGGAGTCTTTTCTTTTTCTCTAGAATTTTAAGAAACAAAGGTTCGCGATTTATTTCAAATGCTGCATTAAAAATATTTGTTATTATTAAAAAAACATCAGCTTTAGGACAAGAAATTTGAATGCGCTTAGGATAAAACTTAACCAATGAAGAATTTGTTTCATATGTTAAGATCATGCTGAGTCCCTTTAAGCATGAAGTCATTGCTGTTTTAAAGTTTTTCTATCAAAGTGCAACTCATATTAATATTATCAATTTTTACCTTACATGAAACATTTTATCTGCATCTTATGGTGGTAGTTTGCAGCTGAATGGCAAATTTTATAGGGACTAAAAAAATGAATAAATAAACTCAAGTACATACCTGATAATTTAAGAGAAAAAAAATGTAGAAATTTAAAAAAACCAAAAAGGGAGGGCAATGTCAAATGTATAAATAAATCATAACCAAGTGAGGATGCCTGAGTTCATTCAATATTACATTTGTACACCTGCCCCTTGGGTTTCCCTTTATGTATCATCTTATTAAAGCCCCAATTTACTAATATTCTGGCGTTTTATGGAAAGAAGCTGACATGAAAGTTGGTCAATGAGACGTTGCTCTGTAAAGAAGCAAAGTCTTGCTAAATATAGTGTAAATGATGGACAACTATCATTTAAAAGCGATAATGAAATGAAGGATTTCTTTGATAGCATTATAAACCACAGTGGAAGTGGGGCATATGCTGGTATCACTGTAACATGGTCAAACCAAATTTATGTCGTGCTTGTGTGTGTGTCTGAACACACACTAACTTAATGATCCTATTCTTTTATGCTTATTGTATTGTGCTCTATTTCCTTCTCGTTGATCAATGCACAATGAATTTTTCTCTTCAAGTTAGCCCCTGCTTCCCTCCAGCATAGGTGCTAAAATTTTTAAACTTGAGGTTCAGGTGTGGGGCCCTGGGCAACCCCAGCCAAATCTGACAGTATTTAATATTAGCCCCATCTCTATGTGGGGTTATAAGTCTAAACCAGTGGTTCTCAAAATGTGGTCCTAGAGCCAGCAGCAACAACATTGCCTGGAGTGTGGTTAAAATGCAAATACTTAGGCCCTGAACCAAACCTACTTGATCAGAACCTCTGGGGCAGGGGCCCAGCAATCTGGGGGTTTAATGAGCCCTCCAGTTGGTTCCGATGTTCATGAAAGTTTGAGAGCCTTTGGTCTTAACTTGGTCTTGCTGCCCTGTATCCTGTCTGCCTGGGTTGACTTCCTAGATACACACATACCTATAAAGCTCAGTTATCCCCTCTGATTTCCTCATGACTGGGTCTCTGTCTCTCTGACTGGGTTTATGCCCTGATTTCAGATTAACACTCTAGCTCCCAGCTGGGATTTCCACCTGGCCTGCTGGACCAGAGCCCTGTCAGCTCATTTCCTTAAATATATCACGGTCCTGCTTTTACTCTTCTCCCCTCCTGGCTGGTGGACAAGTCTGGCATTGAATCAGTTGGGCCGTTTGGGGCCAATTTGCACTGGGGCATCTCCACGACCTGGCAACTCCATGCTGTGCCTCCCAGCAGGCCATAATAGCACTGGCCTAGGATGACCTCCAGGCCCCTCACCCGTGGACGTTATAGTTGACATTACTATCCTTCTTTATTAGTCCCTGTCCTATAACCTGATAAACATTCTAACTGCCTAAGGCCCCATTTTATATTACCCTGTCCCTACTGATCTGGATATCAAGAGACTGCATGAGCTATGACATCTGTCTGAAGTCAGTGGATACCTTTGGAAAACACTACAGTAGAGTTAGGTAAACATTTTAGGGTAAAACATGTTATTGATTTGGGGACAAATCCTTCAGGGTAAAGAAAGACAATAGTAGAAAATAAGTTATATTTGAATTACTTTAAGAAAATGTTGCCGGCACCACTTTATGTTCTGAATATTCTAATTTACCTGATAGAGCATTCAATACATTTATCTTGTGAGGATTGGTATCCTCTAACTTCTGCTTTCCAAGTCCTAATTTTTCCATGCATGGATCCACCTACTGAATTTATTTTCCCGAAACCTGAACACACCATTATCTTACTATCAGTTTACAGGAGACTCAACACTATAGCGTTTAATAAAATATTCGTGCTCATCCAGAGGAGCCTATAAGCAGCTACCACCGTGAAAGAAATTGAAGGTCACATTTATATGCCTAGAAAATAGTTCAACAAGTATTTCAAAACATTCTCCATTTCAACCTTTGGTCAAAGCCCTTTTATGTGTTAGCAATATTCACAATACTTGAAGAGGTCCTTTTTTCCTTGAATTCCGTTTAATGCATAACCACTTGGCCCAGTTTAGACATAAGCTTTCTTACCCTAAACTCATGAGTCCTGCTTCTGCTTCTATTTGTCAGATGGATAGAAATTTGTCAGTAAAGGCTTAACAAAAGGAATTTACATGTGTGGTTATATTCATTCAATTTTTCATGGAGCAATTATTTATTCCATTCTACTATGTGCCAAGCACTACATTGGTGCTGGAATACCAGAGTCCTTGCCTGAAAAAATATCTTCTTGGAAATCCCTTCCCAGTCAGATGGATCTTTTCTTGTCAGAGGTGGTGGGTATGGATTTGCCTCACAGAGAATGGGTGGGGACCAGGGAGGGGCTGCATGATCATCAAGATGTATGGCTTTGGAAAGTAAAATGTGATTTATGCAAAGCACTGTTACATTCTGGGATATGAAAATGAGGACCCAGATCAAAGAAACAAAGACAACAACATTTTACTTTTTCACAATTGGCACAAACTATTCATTTTTCATCATATCTTCTACTACCTGCACACTTTGGGTTAATACCAATCATCTTCCAAGCACTGCTTATTGGATGGCCCCTAACTGAAGCCTTGACCCGATTTTCCTTTAAGAAATTGTCTAATCTGTGTCTATAGCATCCCTCTGGCCAAACATATGGCTGAATAATCAAATGCATTTAAGCATTTCCTGTGTCTCTAATTCTATCCTAAGTGCTGTGACAAATTAAAAACTAAGCAAATTCATTTTCTCCTTGGTATTATAGCTTTTTCTGTATAAATTCTACTGTATCATAAGTATCTTGAGGACGAGACTCATGTCTTACTCATTTTTGTAAACTCCATAGATTATCACATTATACTCAGTAAATATGATTGAATGGAAAAATTCATAAAGAAATTCATTTCTAGGGACTGTAGACTATAAACATCATCCTGAGATTTCTAGAACTCTTGGAAAAGGCAATTCTGTTGGTGATAGGTCATACCGTTTCACCTTGTGAATGAAGGTCAACTTGACCCCAGGGAAAGTTAGTGTACAGACATGCCATTGTACTCTTGACCAGTCAGCAACATCAGAAACGGAACAGTGCAGCCATGCCTCATAATGATTTCCTTTGTTAAGCAGTGTCACTCACCTGATCTGAAGCCAGGTCAGCATGGGGGTTGTTCCTCCTCCGAATACCCAGACTGTGAAGAACACCAGGAGCAGAGTGGTGGTAAACATCATTTGCTTGGGCTGAGATCCTGTGTTCCGAATAGCTAAGGCAAAAGCTATCGCTCCTCGCAAACCTTACAGAGAAAAACCAAAGAAGGAAAAGAAACATCTGCACGAGTCTCATTCTCATTTCATTGAATTTATCTTTGCAGTTTACTGACAAACACAATTACATTTTAAAATTAAACTTTTAATTTTGAGATAACTGTAGACTCACATGCAGTTGTAAGAAATAATAGGGACTTCCTGTGTGCCCTTTCCTTCTCCCCAGTGGTAACGTCTCGTCTTGCAAAACTATCTAGTACAATATCACACCCAGGACTTTGACACTGATATAGTCAAGATTCAGTACAGTCCCAACACCAGAAAGATCCCTCATGTTGCCCTTTATAACCACACCTACTTCTCTCCCACAAACTCAACATCTGGCAGCCAGTAATCAATCCTCCATTTCTATAATTTTGCCGATTCAGGAATGTTATATAAATGGAATCGTGAAGTATGCAGCCTTTTGTAATTGGCTTTTTTTCACCCAGCGTAATTTTTGGATACTCATCCAGGTTGCCAAATGTATTGATAGTTTGTGCCTTTTTATTGTTGAGTAGTATTTCCATGGTATGGATATTCCACAGTTTGTTTAACCGTCAACTGTTAAAGGACATCTGGGTAGTTTCCAGTTTTTGGCTATTACAAATAAGGCTTTTGTGTGAGTGAACGTAAGTTTTCAGCTCTCTGAGATAAATGCCCAGGAGTGCAATCACTGAGTTATATGGTATTTGCATGTGTTTTTTTTTATTAATTGATTTTAATTAAAAATTTTATTGAAGTAACATTATTTAAATTTATATGTATAACATTGTATATACTATAACATTATGTTTCACGTGTACATTATATTTCTTTTTTTAAATTTAATTTTATTTAATATTTTTATATAGCATGTTTTTAAAAGAAATTACTACCAAACTTTTCCAGAATGGCTCTACCATTTTACAATCCCAGCAGCAATAGATAAGTCATCCAGTTTCTCCACCTTTACCAGCCTTTAGTGTTGTCATTATTTTAAATTTTAGCCATTTTGATAGCTTGTTGGGGTTATAATTTCCATTTTCCTAATGGTATTGTACATTTTTTAATGTGCTCATTTGTGATCCATCTACCTGCTTGGGTGAAATGGCTCTTTGTGTCTTTATCTCATTTTCTAATTAAATTGTTAGATGTTGGTTAAATTCTGAGAGTTCTTTATATATTCTAGATAATAGTCCTTTGTTGGATGTATAGTTTGCAAATATTTCCTCCCACTTTGTAGCTTTTTATTGATAAAGTCTAATCTGTTGATTTTTCCTTTTATAAATCATCTATTTGGAGCCAAGTCTAAGAACTCTTTACTTAGCTCTAGGTCCCGAAGATTTTCCCTTATATTTTAAAATTTTTTCTAAAAGTTATTTAGCTTTACATTTTACCTTTAAGTCCATGCTCATCTTGAGTTAATTTTGGTATAAGGGGAGAGTTTTAGGCTGAGGATCTTTTTTTTTTTTTGCCTATGGATGTTTAATTGCTCTACTGAATTGTTTTTGTACCTTTGTCAAAAACCAATTGGGTGTATTTGCGTGGCTCTATTCCTGGGTTCTCAATTCTGTTCCATTGATCTATGTGTCTATTCCTGTTCTGATGGTACACTGTCATGATTATTGTAGGTATATGGTAGGACTTAGTATTGGGTAGACCTCCTGCACTGTTGGTGGGAGTGTAAATTGATACAACCACTATGGAAAACTTTATGGAGGTTCCTTAAAAAACTAAAAATAGAACTAACATATGACCCAGCAATCCCACTACTGGGCATATACCCTGAGAAAACCATAATTCAGAAAGAGTCATGTACCACAATGTTCATTGCAGCACTATTTACAATAGCCAGGACATGGAAGCAACCTAAATGTCTATTGACAGATGAATGGCTAAAGAAGATGTGGCACATATATACAATGGAATATTACTCAGCCATAAAAAGAAATGAAACTGAGTTATTTGTAGTGAGGTGGATGGACCTAGAGTCTGTCATACAGAGTGAAGTAAGTCAGAAAGAGAAAAACAAATACCTTATGCTAATGCATACATATGGAATTTAAAAAAAGAAATGGTACTGATGAACCTAGTGGGAGGGCAGGAATAAAGACGTAGACATAGAGAATGGACTTGAGGACATGGGGCGGGTGGGGAAGGGGGAAGCTGGGGCAAAGTGAGAGGAGCATCGACATATATACACTACCAAATGTAAAATAGTTAGCTAGTGGGAAGCAGCAGCATAGCACAGGGAGATCAGCTTGGTGCTTTGCTACGACCTAGAGGGGTGGGATAGGGAGGGTGAGAGGGAGGCTCAAGAGGGAGGGGATATGGGGACATATGTATGCATATGGCTGATTCACTTTGTTGTACAACAGAAAATAACACAGTTGTGAAGCAAGTATACTCCAATAAAGATCTATTAAAAAAAAAATCGGGTAGAGTGATTCTTATTTTTCATTTTCAAAAGTGTTTTAAATATTCTAGATCTTTTGTCTTTCCATAAAATTTTAAAAGAATATTGTCTGTTTTTACAAAAAAAAATCTTTCTGGGCACAAATACTTTTAGAAAATCAAGTGTGTTAGACAACAAGGAAAACCAAGCTTATGGACCACTGAAAATTAATAAACGATTAAATGACATTTAAGAATTATTCCAGCCTGAGAACATACTTTTACAAAGTCTATAATCTAAACTGACCTATTAAAACCTGCTTTTTTGTCTATTTTTCTTCTTTAATAATAATATGTTAATTGAATTTTTATGAATCCATATTAAGTATATTTGCAAGAAGAGGTTAAAGAAGATTAAATGATAAAATTTCAAATCAAAGTGTGATGACATTATAAAAACAGATGTAGACTTTGAAGAAAAGTAAATAAAAGCACAAGTAGTAAAATAAAAAAGTTAAAATGGAAAATCTCTCTTGGGTAACACAAGACTTATAAGACATTTACAGGCTCTGTTATACCACGTAACAGGGGCAAGTAAACATTTATAATGATAGCAAGTATAAGTCAAAGGCAGTGATTTTTGTTACTTTTATAGGAAGGTTTAAGTCACATACATAAAATTTCAATGGTCCATTTTTTATAATATTTATTGTATTAATATCATCTAGGTTTCTAATTTTCTAAATATTCATACATTAAAAGACTTTTAGAAATTGGATACAGGGTAGGATGAGAAAAACTGTAACTACCTTAGTCTTTATCCTTGGCTTGGCAACTTAGAATATAATGCTCCTTTCTTATCTTTACACTGAGAATATACAAGAGACAAGTTGCATAACACAAGATCCAGAGTATTAGAATAGAGAGACTTAATATATTTTGCCTGAAACAAGGAAGCCTCAGAAAGAGAGAGGAACATGCACTCTGATTACAAAATTATCTTCAAGGAACAAAATGTAATGGAGGAAGAAAATTATTCTAAATCTCCATGTAGACAAGGAAATGGCCTGAAGATAAGAAAGATAACATTTGAAGTAGATATTAATAAAGAAAAGTTCTTATACATCAGAAATTCTGAACACTTAGATGGCTGTACTCAAGAAGAGTACACCAGAGACGTTCATGCACTTAGACCTAGCTGGGGACAAGAGAGTGGGGATATTAATAACCCTTATTACTGGAGAATATTTCAATAATGTTCGCTCCAGGAAATACATATGGTGTCATTAGGGAATGAGAACTGAAAGAAACAGTTTTCCAACAGCCTTCTATATCTGAGGAGAAAATTTATAGGTTAAGGTAAAGCTCCTAGCAGTGTTTAATCAGGACAAGATTGGAGACAGAAAGTGATCTTTTCTTTTTCTCTTTTCCTCAAGCTCACATTGCCAGAAGTGTCCATAAAGAAGCATTACTCCAGTTAAGTGGTGTGTATTAGAAATATTAAGTGATAAGACTCTAAGTATTTGTTTTCATTATATTGAATATCTGTGTGTGTGTGTGTGTGTGTGTGTGTATGTTTTTGGCTTTGTTTTTTCATTTTTTGTTTTGTTTTTACTTTGAATTTTGTGAGAAAGAAAAAAATAGAGACTGGAATAAAAGTTAAAACTTGCTATATCATGTTTATTGTAAAGTTCATGTTATTTATCAAGGGCAAGGAAGGACATAATCATTTATCTTCCTGAATATGTTTAATAATGTATTGCTATTATGTTAAACTAGCATAACTAGGCTCTTAAATCTAAATTATCTATACATGAGCAGTTCTGAGTTTAAAAATATACTCAAAAGATATATGTTATTCTGACTTCTAAAAAAATCTATATCCTATAAATAAAACTCTATATTTACAGGAGATGCAATGTAGAGATCTCTTTAAAAAAAAGAAGAAAGAAAAAAGCAGCCACTGCCTTGTACTTGTACTTGTGGAATATTAAGAAACATTGATATTTAGAACCAACTTCCAGATGGCTCGATAAGAGGAACCCTTCCCCATATAATGGTCACCTAAAAAACCACAGAAACAGTGTGCTTTTGGAGAAGAGAGTATCTGCCTGTAGCCCTGGCCACTTGTCGCAAATATAGCTCATGCCACATGTGAGATGGCCTAGTAGCATGGGGAGCATGGAACTGAGAAAGGTGAGGTCACTAAGTAGACAAAGCGAAGCTCATTTAGAACTCTAGATGAGAACAACTGCCTACATACCATTCATCCTTTATGATGCCAAAGTTATTGATCACACATTTGGCACCTAGACAATTGTCAAATCAATGGCCATTCATTGCTTCATTCAGCACATATGTGTCTTAGTCTGACATAACAAAATACCATAGTCTGGGTGGCTCCAGCAACAGAAAATATTTCTCACAGTGTGGAAGCTGGGATGTCTAAGATCAGGGCATCAGCATGGCCGGGTCTGGTGAGAGCTTTCTCTCTGGCTTGCAGAAGGCTACCTGCTTGCCATGCAAGAGCAAGCTCAGTGGTGTCTCTTCTTAATTCTATCATAGGGCGCCCCACCCTCATAACCTCATCTAAACCTAATTGTCTCCCAAAGGCTCCATCTCCAAATAACATCATATTGGAAGTTAGGGCTTCAACTTATGGATTTGAAGGGGACACATTATGTGAGGGGAGTCCATAGCAATATGTACTGATTATCTGTTATGTGGAGGCTCTGGGCACACTTATCCTATCTCCTTCACACCATGGATTTGGGAAACAGAGGACTTTAGGACTGAAATAAATTACTTAGGCTACCAGCAAAATACTAGAAATTAAAGATTAGTATTGACTTAGGAGTTTCTTTTAGCAAAACACTATTTTCCAAGAACACATGCCATTTTGCTTACAAACCAGGAAATTCAGAACTCATTGTCAAAACTTGTGTTTTATTTTGTTTTATGGGTACTTTGATTCTTTGGATTTACCTTTCTTTTTCTCTTTGCTTTGGCCAACTAATGGACATAATTTTACACTTTTGGGGGTTATAGACTATATCACCTCATTTTAGATGGGTTTACTGTTCAGAGACTTTGACATATTTCACATACTCAGTTGGAAAGTTAGCATCATCTTGGGGAATAAAAGAATTACCTGAAATTAAATGTGGTTTCATTTAAAATTGGCCTCTAAGGGATTCTTATGTTAATTATGTTGATGTTCTATTCATAACAATAGAAGACTATTGAACCAAGGAAAGCTTTCAGGCAAGGACCCCTGCTGCAGAAAAAGTGCAGCTTCCTGTTTATCTTTAAACAGCAAAAGTGAAACTTAATCTGTTATAAATTTGCAGATGTGTTCTGAACAGGGTGAAGGTCATATACAGCTACATTTAAATCACAAGAATACAAGTACCACCTAAGGTATTTTCATTGAAGGTGCAAAGCAAGAGTCTAAAACTAAACATTTATTGAGCACTCACTCTGTGCTACCTGTTACCCAAGGCACAGTGGGGAGATGCAATGGCGAGGAAGCTTGGGCTCCTCTATTCTAGGGCTCATGGTTCTACAAAAATGAGTCTCTTAACAGGTAAATTATGATCAAGTATATTAGAGGTATAAAGAGTATGCTTTGCATGTATAGTCTGATGAAGAAAAAGGTAAGATTGCTAAACTTCATGAGGGCCCAAATCATGGCCATTGTCAACAAATGTGCAATGTTTAAGGCACTGAAATCAATGGTGGGGTGAAAGAGGTCTTTGCACATGTGGTTTTCTATACTTGAATCATTTTTCTCCCATTCAAATTTTCTCTAGTTCTTTCTTCTATAACCCTCACCCAAATTTCACCTAATTCCAACTGATCTTCAGAGCTCAGCTGAGCCTCTGATTTCTCTAGGAAGCCTCCACTGAGGTCTGGGCCTGGGTTAGGCTGACATTCCCAGTACAAACTGTGCTTGGCCTATCAGGTGACTTATGACATTACACTTAATTGGCTGGCTCTTTGTTTATCCACACACGTAGAGCAATGCCAAGCACATAAAAGGTCAATGAACAGATGAATGTTCTGATTCTTCATGATTCTTGATTACAAATGGAAAAGTGATTGATACCTCTTAGTTCAATGGAATGATTGAGTAATTGTTTCTTCAAGTTTGGCTTCTGCCCTTTTATTATTTATTGAGACCCTTAAAGCCTCGTACTGAGAGTCAAGAGACCTGGGATCTGTTCTCAGGCCTGCCCGACAGGATGCGTGATCATTTGCCTCATCTGAATCTGTGCTGTCTCATCACTAAATGGAGGTTTTTAAGACTAGCTTGTGGCCTTTAGCCAGAAGTGCACATCAGAATCAACTGTGAAACTTAAAAATGTATGAGTTATTCATGCTAGTGTCCTAACTCTAGAGATTTGGATTCAGCAGAGAATGAGTTACCTGAAAGCTCAGGCTCCTCTCTCTTCCCTCTGTACCACCTTGGTCCAAGGCCCATCACCTCACACTCTGACTGTGCCCCTGACCAACACCCTGGTCTCTTGGCACAACAGCCTCCATCCTTTCTTCCTTCCAGACTATCGATGTCCCTCTGAACAGTTTCCTCAGAATCTAGCTTTATGAGGTGGTGATCTGACCCAGAAACCATAAGTGGCTTCCTACAGCCCATAGAAACACTTCAATCAGAATTTTGCCCCCCTTTCCGGGTCTACCTCCCCTTGTCCACTGAGAGCTTTGCATACCAACAAGGTGGTCTTCTTTCTCTCTGTAAACAATTGTTATCCTTGCCCCTATGCCATGATCCCACCGTTAAGCCTGTGTTTCACTTCTTTCCGCCTCTATTCCACCCCCATGAAGTTTTCCTGGAATACTCCAGTCCACATTGCTCTCTCTTTCTTGGAAATCCTATAAAACATATTGCTCATGCCACTCATATTAATAAATGATAGTCTGAGATGAATCAGTAGTTTAATATGATCTATTCTTTACTCTCAATTATTAATCTTTTAAAAGGTTGGAATTACAACTTCTTTACACAACTTAATATCTCTAATAGTATCCAAAACATGAAACTCAGTAAACGCTTTTGAATTGAATGATTACAGTGGCTTCAGACTCTCAAGATACGAGGTGGTGACGTTCATGTGTTCCTTCATTCATTCGGGCTCTAGGAGATAGCAGAAAACAAGAGATAGTTTCTGCCTTAAAGGGGTTTCCAGATTAGTTTAAAATAGAAAAAAAAAAGTAATATGTAAGTTGTTGTGAAGGAAACAAAAGTAGGATAAGAAGATAGAAGATATATTTATGTGAAGGGTTGGAGTGTTCAGGGTGGTTAGGAAAACCACTTTGGTTAGGTGACATTTGAGCATAGACTCTAATGAGGGAGAGGCCATGTGGGTGTCTGGAAGAAAAGCACTCCAGGCTTCTGGAACAGTAGGCGCAAAGGCCCTGAGGCAAGGATATGCCTGATATGTTCACAGAGCAGCAAAGGGGCTGGTGTGGCTAGAATGGAATCAATGGGGGGCGGGAGGGGTGGGGGTGAATGGAAGGAGATAATGCCAAAGAGGTAACCGAGCCAGATCATGCCGGGCTCTTGAACAGCAAGGCTTTTGAATTTTATTTTGAGATGGAAAACTTCAGGAAGGTTTTTGGCAGGGTAGTGCTAGGATCTATTCTATGATTAAAAGGATCACTCTGGCTCTGCTATGAAAAACAGATCTCCAGGCTGGAGGCAGGAGGTCAGTGAGAAGCCTGTTGCATAATCCAGGCAAGAAGCGGAAGTGCATCAGAACAGGATGGTAGCATGGTAAGTACTGGAATAATGTCAAAGGTTGACAATATTTGCTGATGGGTTGGATGAGGCGTAGGAGAAGAAGAGAGAACTCCAAGAACTTATGGCCTGAACAACTGGAAGAATTGGGGGAAACTGTGGGAAGAGCATATTGGGGTGTCTGGGGGAGATCAAGGGTTATATTCCAGCCATGTGAAATTTATGATCCCTGGTATTGATACAAGCGCAGAGGTTGAGTGGGTGGTTGGATCTAAGAGTCTGGAGTTCAGGGGAGAGGTTAGAGTCTTCTTTACTGGAGACAGTGGGGAGTTAGGAGGAAAGTTTGGAGTTTGAAAAGTGTGGGAAGATAAAGCTTATTTTAAACCATGTTTTTTCTTGCTTTAAGGACTTTGTGCTGCTCTTCTCAGGCTTCCCCTCGCCCCCTTCCCCAGTCTCCCCTGCCGGCCCCCAGCCCTGGCTGCTCCTCTTCATCATTTCAGTCCTCAGAAAGGCTGCCCTGACCATGCCATCTAAGTGCCCTCCACTTGAACCCAGGCCTTTTTTACATGTCATTTATTACACGGATCACCATCTGAAATTATAAGTTTGTTTTTTAGCCTTTAAGACCTGTGTCCCTCCACAAGAAAGTGAGCTCAGTGACAGCAGGCCCAGTGCTAGGATGGTGCCTCTCATATAGTAGGCATTCCTTAAGCATTGGATAAATGCATGAGTGAATGGATGAGGGAAAGATCATATTTTGCCTTTGAAACACAATTGGAATCCAAAGGAAAATGAACAGTAGTTGGACAGGGATGGAGAAATGTCCCTGAGAAACTGACCCATTCTTTAAAAGAAATATCCCTTAGATAAGTTATTTTGCTGCCTTTCTTTTCATTTGGGATATAATCCATTGCAATACCTTTTTTCCTTTCATTTCAAGTACATCACTCTGATAAATCAAACCCTAGTTTGAGTCTACAATAGAATTATGTATTGCTTTTACCTTTGCTGAAGTCCCATGGCCTTGCAAAAGGTAACTACTTTCAGCAAAAATGTCAGTCTGATTTCAAAATACATTTTCTAGGATAGTACAACCTTGTTATACAGTCCCATTTTCAGTTCAACGTCGTTTTATCACATGGAAACGAAGCCAACAGATTGTTTCAGTGAAAAAGCCTCTGCATTCAAAAATAAATTGAGTTTTTCTGGAAACTAAGTCTGTGTTAGACAAGCAGAACTTTCTTTCCTTCATCTCTCTTCCTGAACTTGAATCATTTAAACCTAAGGCCACTGAGAAGGAATGCGACGTAACTTCAATATATTTTTGCATAAAATGAAGTGTGTTTTTGGACAACTTAGGCAGCCAGGAAGGGTAATTGTAAATAGGATTAGCTCTGTCACAGCTCTGAGTCAACATGCATAGATGCCTCTGTCTTTGGAAGTTTATTTTTACGTAGGGAAGGTAGATGTGGTAGGAAACTGTGGAATAATCCTTGCCACTAGCTGAAATCTTCAATGGAGGGTTTCAAGAGAAAGGCTAAGAGAGATCAGAAGAAAGTCAACTTTCTGTGAGCAGTACCCAACTTATGGCCAGCTTGTGTTTCAAAGGTCAACTTATAAGTTTCCTATTTGACCAGTGGTTCTCAACTTGGGTGAGTTTGTCCCCCAGGGAATATTTGGCAATGTCTGAGGACATTTGTGATTGTCCACAACTGGAAGGTGGGAGGCGCTAATGTTAATCTAGTGGGTAGAGACCAGGGGTGCTGCTAAATATCCTACCATGTACAAGACAGACCCCACAAAAAGGAATTATCAGCCCCCAAATATCAATAGTTGCTGGTTTGAGAAAGACACTGGATTGCTTTTTCCCATAGGAGCAACGCTAAAAATGTTCCTACTGCAGAGGGCTATTTTGGCAAAGATGGCTATCTGTCCACCGGAACCTATTTTTATCATCCATGCTATGCTGCTATAACTGCATAAACTACATTTCCTAGCGTCTCTTGCAGCTAGGAATACAGCTGGTTCTCACCAGAGAAATGAGAGCAGAGGTGACACATGTCATTTCTGGGCCCAGGCTTTTAAGAAAAGCTACCGACCCCAGTCTCTCTTTCCCGTTCTACCAGCCAGTTATAAATCATGATGAATCCCTATAGCAGTAGCTCCCAGACTTTAGCTACATCAGAATTACCTGGAGGACCTGTTCAACCTTAGATTGTTGGGCTCCACCCCCAGAGTGTCTGATTTCAGTCAGTGGGTGGTGGGGCTTGAGGATTTGCATTTCTAACAAGTTTCCAGGTGTTGCTGATACTGCTGGTCCGGGGACCACACTTTTAGAACCCTTGATTTAGGGGATTATGATGCCACAAGATGGAAGGAGCCTGGTGATATCTGAATCACCACCTGGAGGAGAGGCATCTTTCCCCCACCCTCATGTTAATATCAACCCTACCTGTGACTTGAATGAGAGAGGATTTACTACTGTGGTTCAACAACTGAATTTTAGGAGTCTGTGTGTTCTAGCAGCTTAGCCTATCATAAGGCTCTCTACATCTACCTACCCTACATCTCTCTCCCTTACATGTCCCTGTAGAATCACAGAATATTTTCTTAACAGATGAGGGAATATGGGCTGGGAAGGATGGAGTAGCCAAGGTTACATAGTAAATGGTATGGCTCGTTATTCAATCTGTTTCATTCCCCCCATTGAATATATAACCCATAACAAAGATAAAAAATCATGATTATCTTAATAATTTGAATTTTTAGGAAAGATGCGAAGAAGAAAATTTTCTTCCCCTTTCCTAGGCAGACGATCAACCTGAGGCAACATTTTGAAAAAGATGTTTTGCCTTTGCTCTCCCTCCCCAATTCTTTCTGTGCCTTCTCTCTCTGTGTCTCTGTGTCTCTGTCTCTCTCTCCCCTTCCGCGCATTACCGCCTTCGTGCTGCCCTCCCCATCCCAGTCCCAGCCACCCTACTCTAAAATGATCGGTATTTGACTCTCCAGTCAAAACCCCCATTTCCGCATGCAGCCAAAATGAGCTTCCTGCCAGGAAGAAAACAATTGGAAGGAAGAAATCTGCTGGGGAAGGGTAGCACACAATTCTCCTGAAGGGTGTGCTTTTTAAAATAGTTAACATGCATGCTTTCACGTTTACTTGTGGAATTTAAAACAGCTCCAGGAAAGTCTAGTGACATTTTTCAGGCACTGAGGGAAGTGGACGGTGAGTGGGACTGAGGATCCTGTAAAGGGAGGAAAAGGCTGTTATTCACAGGCAGGGCATCTCTGGTGTCTCCTCCTGCCCTCGAGTGCGACCACAGGTCTCTAAAAGTTCCTGGTGCTTTTGGAAGAGGGTCAGTGGGAGGCTGGGCAGTGCGGCTGGGACCCAGCCCTACTCACAGAGGTTTGGTCTGTCTGTGAAGGATTTGGTTGCCCAAACAGCACTGGAATGTCCCCAGTATATTACAGCAAGTGCTGAAAATTCCTAAATGATGTAATGGCCCTGTGGAAATTTAGCACAAGGCATTTTTAAATGTAACTGCTTCTTGCTTATTTGCACATATAACTTACTAGAGTCAGTCCTATTGACTTCTTCTGAACTCTATCCACAGAACCTGAGGGCTGAATTAGAGGGATTTATGCATGGCACAGACAGACTTATTTTTTGAGCTTGGTTCGTGTGTATTGATGGTTTTCTAAGGTTATGTCTACCGAATGCCAAAAACAAGCAAGCAATTAGTAAGCAAATTCAGGAAGAAAACAGGGAAAAACAATGTGGTCCTTTTGTTTTCCTCAGTGGACAAGTTAGCTTGGTTAAAACTATCAGTCAGACATTTGTGGTATCTGTGACACTCCTGAAAAACTGAAATGCACACAGAAAGTTCCCAAATTAAATAAGATTATTTATTTTTCTGTATCTAAGGCCTTATCCTTGAAACACAGGGAGAGGTGACAAGTGTTCTGGGTTGTCCCCTTTCATTACTCAGTGTCTCTCAGGGCCTAGAGTGTTCTTATTGGCTACTCTCTCTATATAGTGCGGTTGGGTAATCTACAAGGCCTTGCCACTTTTTCACACTCAACAAATGTCTAAAAGTAGATAGTGGCATTTTGTATGTGTCAACTTGCCCCAGAGGGGGCTACAATATATTTTCCTCACAAAAACTGGTATTTTGAGTTTCACTTTTGAGTTTACAACGTTTCATGTCTTAGTGCCAGGAGGAGGTCACTGCTGCAACTAAAAGTAGAATATCAGCAATTGTCCTTGAATGAAGGGGAGGGGAGTGGAGCCTTGGATCTTGCCTTCCACAGGTATGTCACTGGCACTTAGCACTGGCCTCAGACTAGGTCCTCAGCAGCGATCTGACGGTCAAACCTTATTTAGAATGAAAACCTTAATCTCTGATAGGAGGTTTTTCCGAGAGCAGTTGTGAGTTTATATGAATCATGTCTCTGTGAAGCACTAACGGCTATCCCCTCTCTGGTGGTTAAAGAAAGTGATGGAAACTCCCAATTGTCGAATGTGGCCTAAGTGGCGGTCCCTGTGCCAGGCATTTTATACACACTTTCTGCTCTGGTTTTCAACACTGACCGTCTAAGGTAAGTACCATTTTACAGCCACGGGAGCTGAGGTTTAGAGAGAGTTAAGCATAGAGCGGCCCATGGCTGAGACTGCTTCAGAGCCTGAGCCCTCTGCATTTCACCAAAACAGTAGTTCCTATTTAGAAAATATGTGGGCTGCCCAATAGAATCTAACATGCCGCTTAAAAATGCAAGAGCTAATAACTTTTACTGTAAATTTATTTTGGAACTACGTGAAGAATATGCTATTTTGACCTAATCATAGGAGAACACTATGGGGCTGGCTGTAGCTCAGAGCTCGTTCTCAGATGTTCTGAATTTGTCATCATCACATAAACTTTTCTCAGCATTTGAAACCATGAGGACTTAATGGGATCTTCAGTTCATACGGACCTACCGTGCTTGTCTGCTTTGTCACGGCAACGCGGCACGTGGTTATTTGTTATTCAAGATGTCTTTTTTCTGACTGTTTGATACGCTGGTTAGAACATTTTCATGACTCATTTTCTGCATAAGCTGGTTAACCCTGCCCCATCTGAAGACCTCAGTAGACCTTCACCCGTCAGCCACCTGTTCACTAATGCCTGCCCCACGCCACAGTGGGTGCCACGTGAGAGAGGTGGGGACTTGGTAGAAGTTCATCCTCTCTAACAGAGAAAATGTCCTCAGCCTATGTCCCATTAGCTGGTTAGTAACCTTGTACTGGTAAGAAGAGAGAGTGGCCTAATTAATTGCACAAGATACACCCAGAGCAGGAAGGAGATGTACCACCACGGGAGCGGGAGGGAACACTGGACTCTGGGAGAGGGGCTGCGAAGAGGAAGGCTTGGCAAGGAATGCTTGACAGCATGATGGCGTCATCTGGGCTGTCGCTCTCTGGAAGGATGAACAAAGGAAGAGACAAGGAGAGAAGGAGTCCTGTCGGGAATTCCCTGGCGGTCCAGTGGTTAGGACCTGGCGCTTTCACTGCCAAGCCCGGGTTCGACCCTTGGTCGGGGAACTAAGATCCCCGCAAGCCAAAAAAGAAACAGTCCTGTTGCTTAGAAGACTCAGACTCTCAGACAACACTTGTATATACATTTAAAGAAATCTTTTTCCTGAGCTGAAGTCAAGCCTGATTCTTTTTTTTTTTTTTTTTTTTTTTTTTTTTTTTTTTTTTTTTTTTTTTTTTCATATTTATGCCAAAGTGGCATATTTTGAGGTGGCATTTTTTTTTTTTTTTTTTTTTTTTAATTTATTTATTTGTGGCTGTGTTGGGTCTTCGTTTCTGTGCGAGGGCCTTCTCCAGCTGCGGCGAGCGGGGGCCACTCTTCATCGCGGTGCGCGGGCCTCCTCTTATCGCGGCCTCTCTTGTTGCGGAGCACAGGCTCCAGACGCGCAGGCTCAGTAATTGTGGCTCACGGGCCCAGCTGCTCCGCGGCATGTGGGATCCTCCCAGACCAGGGCTCGAACCCGTGTCCCCTGCATTAGCAGGCAGAGTGTCAACCACTGTGCCACCAGGGAAGCCCTCAAGCCTGATTCTTGATTCAAATCATTTGGCTTGGGCTTCCCTGGTGGCGCAGTGGTTGAGAATCTGCCTGCCAATGCAGGGGACACGGGTTTGAGCCCTGGTCTGGGAAGATCCCACGTGCCACGGAGCAACTAGGCCCATGAGCCACAATTACTGAGCCTGCGCGTCTGGAGCCTGTGCTCCGCAACAAGAGAGGCCGTGATAGTGAGAGGCCCGCGCACCGCGATGAAGAGTGGCTCCCACTTGCCGCAACTAGAGAAAGCCCTCGCACAGAAACGAAGACCCAACACAGCCATAAATAAATATAAATAAATAAATAAATAATTTTAAAAAAAGTAAATGGTAGCAGAATTCTTTAAAACAACAACAAAAAATCATTTGGCTCATATAAAAGTCCCAGGGTTTTTAATGAGATCTTAGGTCTTTAACTGGAAATCATAAACATCCATCCAACACAAAGCAAGCAAAGATTTGAAAAATAGTTTCATATCCGAATGCTACTGTTGAGGAAGTGTTAACAATGTTTACTGTTACGAATGCTCAGGGAAGGGTTTTTTAGCCTGAAGTGAGTAGGTGAAAAATATTTTCTTTTATTTCAAAAACAAAAGTCTTTATTTGTTGATCTCTTTCCTTAAATTTATTGTTGCTTATCTCCCACCTGGGCAAACATGGTCTGAGAGCTGCCTTTGGGGTCAATTCTGGATTCAGAAGTTTCCAGGCTGATAGAACAGGAATGGATAGTCCTTAAGTGAAATTTTAGTGAAATGTACACTTTTAGTTGCATAGACATTGTTGTAGGTTGTTCATTTGCCTATTCATCCGTCAATTATTTGTGGAAGGTTCAAGTAGTGGGCTGGGTGCTGAGGTACAGAGTGAATGAAACAGATAAGTATTTGGCCTCACAAAGCTCCCTGTCTAGAGGGGCACACAGGCAGGCAAACCAAAAATCATGGTAGCATGTGATGGGTACTAGGAGAGGAGAAGTATTGGGTGTTATGGAAACAGAGGAGAGGGACATCAACCCAGACTTGAGGAGTTACAAGGTTTCCTACAGGAAGTGATGTCTAAGCCAAGATCTGAAGGATAAAAGGTATTAGCTGAGTAAACGAGTGAGGGTGGTGGGGGGGTGTGGAAAGGGGTCCGGGCAGATGGAGAGCCTGAGTGAGCAGGGAAAGAGTTCCACGTACTCGAGGAACTGGAGGAGATTCTGTAACTGGGTAAACATTGCTGTGCTGATCAGACCGCAAGGGGAAGAACAAGAAGCAGGACTGGTACCCAAGAGGGTCCAAAGCAGAACAGAATAAGGTGGGAGGAATGGACTGAAGAGAGAGCTTCAGAACAGAAACCACGAATCGTGATTATGTTCTGGGATGCGCTTCTCAAACTTCCACGTGCCTGCGAATTGCCTGGGGATTTTGTTAGAAAGCAGCTTTGGATTCAGCATTTCTAAAGAGACCCCAAGTGATGTCGTAGCTGCTGGCCCCTGGACCACACTTTTGGGTCTGAAGGATCAACAAAGCATGGATGTGTCCCTTTTACATGGTGGCTGGTAGCTATTGTGGGACAGTCCTGGTGGATTAATAGCGTTCCATTAATTTGGGTGGTCATAGACACAGAGTCCTGTTCCTAGGCGCTGCTGAAAAAATAACCTTGACTCTTCACTTTCATGAATTCCACTTATGTTTTCTTCCTGGTTGTAACTGACAAATCAACTGGGAAGGCCACTTCTCGATCAAAGTCTCAGACTGGCTCTGACAATGGCCTGATTGGTGGCTCACCAAAAAGACACTGAGAAAGGTCGTCACCTACACCTGGGCAGTGGTCCTTAAGCTGTCCTTCTGTAGAACACTGAGGTTCTATACAGTATTTCCCAGAACTTGAATAGTAATGGCAGTCTTTTTACCATTAAGGGGGAAAAAACTGAATGCTAATGGGAAAATTTTCTTAAAGTTTTACTTCCAGGCCTTTCTCTCAGTTCTTTGGTGCCAGCGGCTATCTGAATGCTAATGAGTGCTGGGGACAATCAAATGAGAGACAAGCAACATAGCAGCAAAGCCTGGCCACGCTTGGTGCTGTTGTCTTTATGGCTATGTAGACTCATGGATGAGGTTTTATATTATATCCATACACTGAGGTCACATTTCCCTGGTTAAAAACCCTTCCCAGTTTATGCAATAGGACACATCAGGGTTGCAATGTCTCTTCAAAGTGCAACAGAAATGGACAAATTGGAGAATTATGTCCTGTGACACACCGTTGGGCCCCTTGAACCTGCCCGGGTGCTTCAGGGCCTCCGTTCCATCCGGATCAGCACAGCAGCTCTGCACGGAACCTCTGAAGCCCAGTAGGTTAAAGTCCCCAGCCACGGTGGTGGTTTCAGGAAGGCTGCAGGGGCTCAATTGGGCTTGGTCTTTCCCCTCCTTCAAGCAACTCCCGGCTCTTATTTAGTTTTAAATTAAATCAAAATTGCAGCACATGGATTTGAATTAAAACAAGAGGCCCGGTCTTTGTAATATGCGCCACATCAATAGGAAAGGTAATTTGTGCAAAGCACATCCCCTCCTTTAATTTAAACCGCAGAGCTCTGCTTCTCCGGTTTCAAGGGAGCTGAGCGCTGGGCAGGGCAGCTCACGCCAGGCACTAACTAGGGCTGTGCTGAGAGGGACAGGAACAGTTTCAGGGGATCTTAGCGGTCCTCTTAAGTCCTTTGTGCTGGGTGTCACATGATACAGCAGAGCAGTTATGAACTCCTGGCCTTGAATTTAAAGAAGGTCTGAAAATGTCTCAGGGTAAACTTCCCCAACTGACTCTTAACTGCAACCTAGCTACCAAAAACAGAATTTGCGTTATTAAAAGCTTCTCAAGGCAAATGAGGCAGAGAGACCACACTACTCCTGACCTTGAGACCTCATTTTAAGGTTCCAAGGCTGCATGTGTGTGGATTACTAGACTACACAAAACCAATCGGGTAGGGTCTGTGCTAGGTGAGAAATTCAATCTGGGTCCTGACAGTTGCTTCGCTCAGTTTAACTGGCTCTAGAGGTCAAAGGTGGAGACCTTTGACCTCTAGAGCCAGTTAAAGTGAGCAAAGGGGGGGAAGGGGGGAGGAGGGGGGAGGGGGGGAGGGCACAGGGTGGTGGAAGTGGCAGTAGGGTCATCCATGAACAATGTGAGCTTTGCTCAAAAACACTGCTGTACCCCAGCCATCTACACAGCTCCACGCCTTGCTTCAATGCTCACTGCCGGTAGTGTGTGCTCCCCACCAGGAGGTAAGTCATAAGCAGCTGGATCCCTCTGCAAACTGTCACCTCCAGGCGCATCCAGATTTGGAAACGGGTCTGATTCAGGTTTTGTGGGGCCTGAAACTTACACATTTTTGGATCCTCTTTAAGAAAAATGATACAAAAACACCTTTCACAAATTTTATATACCATCTGGACACACTGCTAGCGCCCATCCCAGGGTCTTGGAAGGTGGACACGGGGAGCTTAAAACTGAAGCTTCTTTAACTTTACAAGTAAATCCACTCTGCTTGAAAAACATCACCAGTTCTCTACCTGCCCAGTGCAAAAAGGCATGCACAAGGTGAGGGTAAAGGTGATGGAAAAGGCTTTGTCAAATAGTAGGTGTAATTGACTAAGACAGAAGTTCTGGCTCTTATTTGATTGGTCTTTGAACCATCTGTGGTGCATGGGCTTAGTGAACCAAGCTTGGCCCAAAGTCAAGTTCTCTCTCTTAGGCTGCAAGCCACCTTAAGGGCAGGGTTCTCGTTGCTGTCTTCATTCACCCAAATACCTACCAAAGAGAGCCTGTCAGGGAGTGTCTGCTGAATGAGTGGCTGGGTGACTGATTGAGGGATTGTGTAAATAAATTCACGCTCCCATTTTAGATCGAGGGTCATTGTTGTTTACCTTCTCCAGAGGACTCTTTGAAAAAATGTTTTAAGCTATGTAAAGAAAGGCTCCATCTAAATTTATTAGTGAGGCATGGACAACTAGTTTCCACCAGAGAGCTTCTAAACTTATCCTTCTTACTGGATGACCAAAACCACTCTAGACATAATCAATAACATTAAACTACATTATAATGCAAATATTCTTCAAGGGGTTTGGCTGTTTCTTCTGGTTTCAGTAGCTGTGGTGACCACACACCCAGAAAAGGCTAGATAGTGTGTTATTTGATCTGCTTTTTCACTTCCTCCTCAGGCTTACATTATCTTATGTTGACCTTTTAAATTCTTTACTTCCTGGCAAATATATTTAAAACTTTAGGTCCTGAGTGAGGTACGGCATATCAGAATTCATGCAGAAAATCAAAGCCCGGTCTGAACCATTCTCTTTTGAAGAAAAGTACTGCTCTGCACATGGTGAACTCCTCTGATCCTTCCTACACTCTGAAGGGGGTCAGTGGGTGCAGTGTAGAACCTGAGCCTATGGCTGGGAGGGGTGTCACCCACGTGTGTGGTTTACTGTGAACAGGATCGGGGTCAGGTTTGCATGAGAGACATGTTGAGACATGCTGGAGTTGGCCTGGGCTAGGAAGGGCACGGTTTTGATTTAACTTTTGTTCTCATGACCTCGAGGGTAAATCTGAAGTTGTGTCAAGACAGGTGAGAAGGCTCTAAGTTCAAAGTCAAGAGGCCTGGGTTCAAGTCTCAATTTCATCTCTTAATGAGTTGTCAGATCATGAGCAAGATACTCAAAAACTCTCCATGTCTTTCTCTCTCTCTTTCTTTTTTTTAATCTGCAGGAAGAGACCAAGAGTGCCTATCTTACCTTGCCCTGGCTATGAGTCTCAAAACATTACCCACAAAAGGCCTTAGAAAGGTATAAAGTGACTTTGGAGTTGAGCATCTATGATTCCATTACATAACCATGTAACATTACAATCTCCTCATTTTAAAGCTAAGAAGACTGTTTTTAGTGGAAAATCCAATGTTCTTAATGATAGGAACTAGCAGATGGATATTCCCTTGAATTAAACTATTAATGTCAATCCCATTAAAGTGATGGGGTTATTATTTTTCTTCTAGAGGATGAAGATGATCTAGAACAGGGCCAGATAGTAAATATTTTAGGTTTCGTGGGCCATACAATTTCTGTTGCAACATTCACCTCTGCTCTTATAGCACAAAAGGCAGCCACAGACAATATGTAAACAGAGGGGTATAGCTGTGTTCCAACTTTATTTACAAAATTCCTGTGGGCTAGATTTGGTTCAAAGGCCATAGTTTGCTGACTCCCTGATTTAGAATATCATAAAGGTATCACCGAATTCTGGGCTTCCTCACATCCCCTGGTCATACACACCATACTGCTGGCCTCAGTTTTTAATGCAGCTCCAATCCAACAGCTAAGCAAACATAGAAGGTGCCAAATCCAGAAAACCACCAAGCCACGAGGTTATTTGGGCAGACACTTCACATCCCAACATGGCTATCTAAACCTTGCATTTCTCTCACAATCTTCTTTGTAAAATAACAGCATTGTTTAAAATATAATCTCCAAGTTTTAAAAATAAACCACCATTCTCCAGAGTAAAGCTACTGGTATTTTGATGGGAAAGAAGGAAAAGTGCTTCCCAGCTCCTAGAAATGCTTTGCAAAACTGCAACCCAGTGCCGACTTCTTATTTATGTGATCCAATTTGCCTTTTGCTTTCCCATAATAGGAGTCAATCATTACCAAAGTTCATCACTGCTCTAAGTCAAAGATCACCTATCGGTACGAATTATCCTCTGTATGACTCCCTCTCTCACCCCGCTGGCATGTCTGGGAATGTAGAGAAGCACTGTCAGAGGCCTACAGAAGGACATTTTTAAACTCTGGGTCTCCATGTGCCAGTACTTGATTAAATGACTCGTTCTCAGCCTGAGAGCTCCCACCCTTTACTGTGTGGAACAGGCTAGGAGGGAACTGAAGGTGAAACAAGCCTTTTATTCCTAGTACTACTTCTAAAAATGTGGATTTGGGACTCTTAGTTGGGTTTGAGGTGAAGTCTCACAGACCTGGGTTTAGGGATGATTTCATCCTTGGCCAAGTTACTTGACCTCTTTGAGATCCTGAATCTCAGTTTTTCCATATACAAAATGGGTTAATATCTGCTTTACAGGATTGATATATAGTGAGTGGCAAACAGCAGATATTCAATAAATGATAGTTTTTCTCACTCTTTCCATATCTCCCTGTATACCCCAAATTTTGTTTGCTCTGTTCTGAAGCAGTTTTGTTTTACTCTCATGCATCTTCCAATGAACTACCTCTGAGTGTAATGTAAGTGCACAAATACATAGAAGGCACGTAAGGGGAAAGGTCTCCAAACAAGAAAAGGCTGATGGTAGGAAGATTAATTGAACAGAGAGAAACAGAATCCCCAGAGTAGTTCAGGGTCAGCAAATTCATTTTGTTTATTTTCTTTGGGAAAAAAAGAGCCTCCAGGTATGGTTTGAGAGCAGAGATCCTGTCGATTTCATTCACCTGTGCCTAGAATGGCTCTTGGCATTTGGTGAGAGTGCAATTAGTACTTGTTTTCTCAACTAATAACTGATCATACTTAGATATGATTTGCTTTTGTATTAACCATAAGAAGTTCCTGGAGCTTGGCATTAGGGAAGGAGCAGGGGTTCTAAGGAGAAGGAGCTTTAACATTGAACAAAAATGGTACCATTTACACACTATTTACCTGCCAGTATGCAATTTATGAAATTATTAAATTATGCAAATTCTCCCAAGTGAAAATTGATCTGAAATAAGTCAGGGGAAAGTCCAATGCCTACTCCAGGCCAGTTTCTGGTAGATACTGAACCTTGAGGCCATTCCAACAAGATTCCCTTTAATTTCATTTCCCTTCTGGAAAAAAGAAAAAAATCCCATTGTTGTCCAGAATGTATGGATATCCACATGGTAGTATGCACAATGGGATAAAGAGCAGTTATGCTTCCCCAGAAGGACTCCAAGTATCCTCATGGTTTTCCAAGTACTGGGAAATTACGAGAGAAGACGTGCACTGACACACAATGTAGTTCACCTACCTGAAAACATCATCATGTGCTGAAAGTTCCAGGGGATCTTGTGTTTCCGGCCCAGATTCAGGAGGAAGGAGAGGGGATATATGTTGCATGCTCTGGCTACAAAAATTGCTAGCTGTGGATAAGCACGGGGAAACATTGAGGAAAATGTTGCTGCAATAAGGGTGAGAGTTCTTGAGCTTTAAATATTATGTCCTTAAGCTTCTCTATATTACGACCCAGAAAACAGGAATAAACATGTCTATACATGTATGTCCAACTTGCTTCCAAAATTCATTTTTCAATGTCAGTTCCTTTCCAGAAACAGTACAGAATTCTGTCTTCTTTGAACACATACTCGGTTTAAAATTGTTAACCCAATACCATTTCAATCACTGTAAATTTTCTCATCATGTTTATGTGGCTGATAACTGACTCTACACTCAGTTCTGCTGCAAAATGTGAGGCAGGGACCGTTCCGAGGCTGTGGCGTCATCCTCTCAAGCAGCACTTTAGAAAGGATAAATGTGCTTCAGCTCATGACTATCATCTTACTTTCCATCAGTTTATACTCCTTAAACCTAGCAAGTTTCACTTAGTTTTTTTCTTTTAGTGGATTTAATTATGAGAGGAACTGCCTGTCTAAATGTATAATACAACTTCTGCTTTAAGAGGTGTTTCACTAAAATCCAAGCTTTCTAGGTTAAAAATCTATGAAAATATTTGTGGTAGTCATCTCTCCCCTTTTGACATCTTGGACTCCTTCCCTGATAGTCCGTCTATTCTAGTTTGTCCTCAAATGGGATGGAGTTATTTGGGAAGAGGGAGCTTCCTTCTAAGATCCAGGTTTTGGATGGAATTTGAAAATTCACTTGACTGCTCAATGAAAAGAGAACAAGAGGTAGGTGCAGGTGCTTAGTTGGACCCTGGCTTCCAGAGAGGAGTTGGCTCTCCTAGCTGTTACGATCATCTGCCTGTGATCCGAGGGGCCATCTGCCCATTTTCCAAGTGGGAACAAGGACAACAGCTGCTGACTGTCCCTGGGGACATCTGCAGTGGCTCAGTATCCTTTCTGATAGACATCCCTTCCTACTGGGAATGCTTATACCCCAGACCTAGAGCTAGAAAAGCCCCCTGCATTAAAACTCAAGTCTAGATTTTACCTGTCCTTTTACTTACAGGAAAGGGGCTATCTTATTAAAATAAACTTACATGTGCACAATGCTTAAGACATTGAAAGCACATCTATCATGTTAATTTCACTTGATCTTTACTCTATCTTTTTTTCAAAGTCCTCACTGGAAAAAAAGATTTTACCATCTTGCACTGTAAGTATTTCTGAAGTTCTAAATCCTGGCTGTCTTCTGATACATTCTAATGCAGATTAAATATAAAAAATGGATTGACATAATTTTTATGTAAATGATTCATAATGTGAGTTAAACATATTTTGAATGTTCAAAAAATGTCATTTTCTTTTAGTTTTTCCCCCTTACTTCCCTCAGTATTTTCCAAATTTTTGTTTTGTTTTGTTTTTAGTTTTATTTATTTTTGGCTGCATTGGATCTTCGTTGCTGCACACGGGCTTTCTCTAGTTGCGGTGAGCGGGGGCTACTCTTCGTTGCAGTGATTTTCCAAACTTTTTATCCTGAACCATAACATTTAATAAAGGCCCCAATTTCTTAGGATGCTTTCCCCCCCTAATTAGAATTACTTGTCTGCCTTGAATTTGAGCTTTGCAGTAAACCTGAGGAAATTACTTTAACAATTTAACAGAATAATCACTAAAGGTAAGTAGTTTGTTCTCTTTTCTCATCACCCATTGTTCTGTATTTCAAAGGATACAAAGGCTCCAAGGATGAAAAGAGCATTAAAGATATGATTCTGGAACGTGAACAGCGCCAGGCCCATGTAACAGAAGATGACATTCTCAGCCAAGAAGTTCATAAATTCAAACAACTGAAAACAAAACAGAAAACAAAACCCATGAATTATGACTCAGCTTTGAGTCCATTTAATTTCCTGTGACTGTACTTGGTGACTGGATGGTCCTCCTGTATCTGGGAAGGCCATTCTTTGGCCTTTTGCTCAGCCTCTGGTGGGGTGCAGGGGCCCTGCCTATCCTGCCAGGTCAGCTGACTCTACCCTGGCTCTCTACCCAGTGACAGATGCTGCAGCTGCGTCAACATCCCACCCTCCTTTCCAACTGCAAGGCTGCCAGAGATGCCCCAGGGTGCAATTAACTGTTATGATCCTCCATGGAACAATTCCTACTAGGATGAAAGAATAGTCCCTGTTACAGAAACTGAAACTGCATGATCTGCTTAACGTGTACCGTAGTGAATGATGCAAGAATTGTTTAGCCCCTTCTGCACATCACCCAGTAGATGCACTTGAGTTCCCAGACCCTGGAGAACTAAATTAAAAAAAAAAAAAAACCTTTAGCTAAATTACGTTCCTCAGGCAGGCAGGAAGGGCAAACCTGGAAAACTTAGAAACCTGTAGTGAGGATGAATGTCGATTATATTTCAACATTAGAATAATCAGTATATTTCAAACTTCAGACAATGAGAGTCATTAAATTGACTGATGCAGGTATATCCATTAAATGTCTACAATCTCTAGCTGGTAAAAAGAAAATGATTAATCCCAGGGATCAGTTAATTCAGCAAGAACACAATAGATACATCAAATTCAGTCAGAGGGACAGAGTAATAACATGTTATGCTGAGGGATGCTCCCAAGAGTTATCCTTAGACCATTAACTAAACGATTTAAGTTGAACAAGAAAAACATTCTCCAACTTCCGGATGAGAAGTGAAAGGGAAAGGTGTCCAGGGGCTACAGCAAAGGCAGATTTAGAAGAGATTTTAGTTTATGTTCCAGACTCTTCATTTGGAAGTTCTGAAACTTCTTTCCCAGACCTACATAAATCACCATGTTAGGTAAACATCGCCGGAGACATTTCTCTTGATTTTTTGAGGACTCATTATTTTTTCATGTAATGTATTTACAGCCCCACAAATAATGTCCAATACCTGTTCACTGACAGCTGACAGAAAGAAAAGGAGAATCTTGTCAGACACATTATTTAAAACCAGTAATAGAAAGAATGGATTAAAAAAAAAAAACAGCTCTTTTGGTACAGGATGGTCTTTCTGCAGGGGTAGCGATCGTCAATTATCCTGAGTACTCACTTTACATTCTAGGCCAGCCCATCTAAACAAACACCGTCACTCAAATAACCACAGACAACTTGAAAATATGGGGGGAAATATAGGAGATGGGGGACACTTTTCTATCTCATTAGGTCTTTACTTTTTCAAAAAGTGAGGTTTGGCTGCTGTCTTAATCTGCCATAACATGTCAGGCTGCTATAACAAAATACTATAGACTGGGTGCCTTGAACAACAGAAATTTATTTATCATAGCTCTGGGTCTGGGAAGTCCAAGATCCAGGTGCTGGCTGATTTGGTTCTGGTGAGGGTCCTCTTCCTGGTTTGCAAACAGCAGCCTACTTGCTGTATCCTTACATGGCAGAGAGAAAGAGAGATCTTCTCTCCTGTGTCTCTTTTTCTGAAGGCACTAATTCCATTCATGAGCACTTCACCCTCATGACCTAATTACCTCCCAAAGGCCCCACCTCCAAATGCCATCACACTGGGGATTAGGACTTCAACAAATGAATTTGAAGGGGGTTAGGGGGAGACACGCAGTCCAGAGCAGCTACCCAGTTTCTGACGTTAATAATCACATATCAAGGTTAAATTCATAGGGCTTCTCCTTCTCCGGTCCCCAGCCCAAGTGTATTTTACTCTAGAGGGGACGTTTTGCTGACTAGGATCCATTCAGCCTCTTGTTAGTCGTCACACCCCAGTTTGCCTCTGTGGTCCACGTCTTTCCCCACGCTCAGCCCAGCGTGTTTGGTTCAGAAATGTGTGTGATGAATTCAGCAATTATTAGCTGGAGTTAGAACGTCTGATTGTGAGACACTGAAAAAAAAAGTAAGCTAAGGAAACAAAGGATATGTTTGTATACATATGAATCCATCGTGTATTAACATATACATATACATATACACATAACTTGCACTCCACTTTACAGACGTTTGACATTCCTATTAAATTTTGTTTTTTACCATGAACATGTTACTTTCATAGCTTAAAAAACTGAATTAAATTATAACAAAAATTTTAAAGTGGAATAAAATACTTCCCAAATGTTTTCCTTCTTTAGCCTTGCTCAAGCACCAACTCTTCATCTTTTTACTTTCAGGAAGTTATCAAGCATTCTTATCTATTTCTAATATTTTTCTTATTTTCTTTAAAAATTGTTCTTGAGTGCAGGAGAATACAAACAACAACCAAAAAAAGCATTTGTCTTTTTGTGGAACATCTTTTTCAGTGATCTCTTTATTCACAGATCCATAGATTATGTAGACAACATGCATAATGTTACATAAATCTGACCGTATTTTTATATAATTTACTTTAATTAACTCAGTAATATTTCACAAGCCTCTTTCCATGGCAATAAATCTCAATCTACTGGACAATTTTTAATGGCAGCACAATATCCCTTTGTATCTTCATACCCAATTTTATGTCACTGTATCTATTATTACCCATTATTAGACATGTGGTTGTTTCAGATTTTCCCCTTATAAACAATGCTGCACTGAGCATCTTTATACAAATCTCTCTCCCCAGCTGAGTGATTACTCCTTAGGTGAAATTCCTAGATATGGGCTACTTCTGTCAAAGGATATATATTAATTTTTCTTTTTCAACATACTACCAGTCTGCCCTTCAGAAAGATAATACCAATTTACATCTCTAATAGTGGTGTGGAGGCTGCCCTTTCCTCACACTCTTGCCAAAATTAATTTTTATCCATTTTAAAAAAACCTTTGACAATCTAATAGACTCACTTATTTTAAATTTTAGATGGTTGTTAGCATTTTAAAAAAGATTCCCTTCATAGCAAGGCAGCAGCACTGATTAGCACTCCTTTGTCTATTTATATCATGTAACAACAATCCTCTGAATGAATAGGCTTCATAATAACTTCCTTCTCAGGGCACTTAATGAAAATGTGTGGGCAAATTCAACTTTGTGTTTCACATGCAAAAATCTCCTGAAGACATGTTTCAGAAAGAGAATGTACACTAAGGCCAAGCTGACAGAAGCAACCAATTTGACCTTTAAACCTTCATTGCCTGAGTCTGGCCCAGAGTAGTCAATTACTGAGGGAATAGATTTACTGGTCAATTTTAGAAAAAAGAAAAAAGAACAAACTCCACCCCCAAACCAATAATAATAATAATAATAATAATAATAATAATAATAATAATAATAAATGTCAAACTAGTTAATTCAGTATTTAATACGAATAACCTCAAATCTACTTCCTTCCCACTCAGGGTCAATGAAAAATAACTTGAGTCAACATTTTATTTATCCAGTACAGTAAGCAACATTTGTTTTATTTCCCTTAATTCACAGTTTGTGAGCCTGAGGAGGGGACCCAGGTTAAAAGTAATATTTGCTTAGCAAAGCTTTTCTTCAGGACAAAAAAGCACGTTTAATAGGGCAAGCAAGACTAGGGAAATATTTAAACTGCATAAGAGGACAATCTGTGTTTAAAAACTCTGAAAGTTCATGGTAACAACTTACATGTTAAACAACTTAATCTGGTCAGCAAACCGTGTTCTCTAAAGACTTATTCGATACTATGTTTTTCAGTTGGTGTTACTTACTGTACTTACTAGAAAGTAAGAAAAAGTCATATCATCTGTTTTATAAAATATGTTTATTACTAATTCTGATTGACTTTTTCTCCTATTAGTAAAAGAATGAAACAACCATATTACTGTGGTTCATATACAGAAATATTACAGTTCACTATACCCTGCTTAACTAATACTAATTAAATTCACATGAACTCCTCAATATGGCTTTTATTTGACTTAAAGTTTGTGTCAACATATTGACTTTCATTTACTTGGCCAAGTAATGCACTGAAATTCATTTTAATTGGGATGTTAAAGAACCTACAAAACTATAATAAAAGTGAAAGGAAAGAAAGAACTAAATATATTCTTTTATTTTCCCCATAATTTTGCCCTGGGATTAATTTTTTGTTTGTTTGTTAATAAAATTTGCCCTTATTGCTAACGGGGAGCCTTCTTTAGAGAATATCTCAGATTTCATTTTTTTATACATTATTGGGTATATCTATAACTACTCTGAACAAACTGGAATACAAGTAAACAATTTTTATTCCTATATTGGGGGATTTGCAAACAAACATTACAATATATTCTATTAAAATTATAAAGTTTTGCTCCTGGGATTCTAATATTTGCTTAGTCCCAAGTCCTGAGGAAATCTGTTCAAGGTGAACCCAATAATTCCTGTGGGCTCTACAGGTAGCATAGGACTTGAATTGTGCTGAAGACCTGTGACCTTTACCACCAGGACATAAGGGATCTGAAAGCTTTGTTGCCAGTCAAGGTCATGGTTCCCAGAGTAAAGCCTCTCATTAGGAAGCTGAAGATCTATAGTTACAAATAAGTACAAGTGCAATCCTTTGAGATCCTCTTCTAGATTTAGGACACTGTAATAATATCAGTATTACTACTTCTAAAATAGTAATAATGCTAATGGGACTCATTTTTTTAGGACTTAACTTGTGCTAGGGAATGAGTTAAAGGCTTTTGCTTGCTTTAAACATTTTTAGCAATTCATGTCATTATGAAAAGAAAACTCATAAATTGATATTATTTCTATTTTACAGTTGGGGAAATTGCACTCAACCATAGTAATGCATTTGCCCACGTAAAGCACAATAAAGGGAAGAACTGAGTTGTCCTGAGTTTTGTCCAAGGCCCATGCCACTTCTGCCAGACTAGGCTGCTTCTCCATTAGACAAGATTCAGGTTCAGGGACAGCAAGAAGTTTGTAATAATAGTATTGGTGAATATTTGTAACACATTACAGTCTGCAAAGTATAGTTTCATTCATATATACATCCCGTTTGCTCATCAGAGCAACTCTTGGTTGGTAGGGAAGATATCTGTGACTCTGACCACATTGTTTTTCAAGTAAAGAAACCCGAAAGGTAAATTTCCTTGTACCCAACTAGTGGATGCAGGGGGTGACTTGAGGTAGGGGATACTTATCCCCACGCAATGTCTACTACCATCCGCTCACCAAAGTCAATTCTTCCAACCCTTTCCCTCCTCTCAAAATACAAGAAGTAAAAAACAAAGGTCTTGCCATGCATTTGTAACTTCAAGACAAATCTCCTTCCCATTCACCCCTTTCCCCTTAGAGAAATTCTGGACTTTTCACTGTGCCTTATATAATGATTGTATACGGTTTTATATATATATATTATGATACATATATATATATATCTTTATATCTCTATCTATTTATCTATCTATGGCCTAAAATAAGACAAACTTCATGCAATGTCTCTGCCCCATTTGCAGCAGGTGGGCTCCAAATCCAAGATCAGATTCTTCAAGGTTAGGACTATACAGGCCCTGAAGTAAAGGAGGCTCAGAGAGCTCTTTTACTGAGCTAACCAAGCTGGTGCAAATGATTTTCAATGCTTGATTTGGGTATTTTGAGCATGTCGGCTATCTCCCGCGTGGTAGAACATTGATTGCTCTCAGGTAATGTCTCGATTTGATCGCTATCAACGTCAACTGGTCTACCCGACCGCGGAGCATCGTCCAGCGAGAAATCTCCAGTGCGAAACTTTGCAAACCACTTTTGACACGTTCAATCAGTCACAGCACCTTCTCCATACACTGCACAAATCTCTTTTTGCATCTCAGTCGCGTTTTTACCTTTCTTGAAATAAGAAAGCATAATATGCTGAAAATGTTGCTATTTTTCTTCCATCTTCAATATTAAAATGGCTACACAAAAATTCACCAATTTTGATGTCTTTTTAAAATGCATGCTGATATGACAGCTGTCACATACAATCTAACAAAATTGTTTCGAATGAAGTTAAAGACAGCTAAGTGCTACTAGAGCCATCTTACAGAAAAAAAAAACAAATGAAACTTTTGGCCAACCCAATATTTCTTTGTTTGAGAATTCTTGGGTTCCTTATGCACTCCTGGCTGCTACCCAGCTCTCTCCTGTCCCCTGCATTTTTCATTGTTTTCTTTTAAACTTAATTTGACTTTTTAAAAACATGAGAATTTCAAAAGCACAGCCTATAAAAACACAACAGAACACATTTTAAGAAGATGAATAGGCATCATTAAGTAAGTAAAGCTAATATAGGAAATAAATGTAGTTACAGCTACAAGGAATTGAGCTTCATTAAACTGAATAAATGCTAAAGCCAGATTTTCTTGAAATCCTTGAGCTTATAACTTAAGGGGAAGGTTATTTTCTATGAATTTGCTAAATTACTTTAGCCAGTAAACACTGATAATAGTGTTCTTATTTCTGGAGGTTTCCCAGTTTTGATTCTTCCTTTTTTGGGGGCTATTAGGGTAAAAGTGTAGAGTTTTGTAAGGTTGCATTTAAGTTAATACACTATTAGGTTAAGAATAACTTCTCAAGTCTGCAACTTCAAAGTTCTTATTATCATGATATTGATCAGGAATATTGGTTCCCCAAATAAGACTGGCCTTAGATCTATTTTGATGAATTTAAACACACACACACACACATGCACACACACAGGCACACCACAACATAGGAACACAAATTTCAAAGGTAGAGTCACCTTGTGATGTATGTAGTCCAGACATCTAGCCAATGCTTGATTGCTCCAACACTCTTGTTAACGGGCTCTCCAGCTTACAACTGAGCACAGCCAAAACCTCACCACTTACCAAGGAAGCAAATGGCATTTTTAGACATCTATAACTGTAAGAAAATCTTTCCTTATGTTGAGCTGAAATTTGGTTCTCTATCACTTTCAACTACTGCTCCTACTTCTACTTCTTTAGTTCATAAAAAAAATAAGTCAAGTAGGGTATCATTTTATTCCATACTGCTTTGCTCTAACAGCAGAAAGGGGATTTCTATCAGAAGAGTTGCAGTTTAGGCAATTTTACAGTGTAGGCAGCAAATGCCACTTTTCATCCTACAGTCTTGTTAGTCTTGAAAGTAAACATTTTGCTAGGAGTTTGTGGTTGGCATGTGGAGCCTCTAGTCTAGAATACCTGCAAAGGCTTGGGGGGTTAGAGTCACCAGAATTATGTTCAAATAAGTGTTCTCCAGAAGGATCTTCTCAGCAAATCTAATAGTACTGGCCTTTAGGAAAAAAAAAAAAAAAAAAAAGGAGACGGCATAACATAATTTCTCGGTGGTTTGGCCAACAAATAAATTAGCTAGTTGAAACAATATATGTTCTTTGAAGAAATTAAATCCATGCTTTAAAAACATCTTTTAATGAAAAAACCAAGAGAAACATCGATATTGTTAGGCATCGGTATAAAAAAATTCACACATTATCAAAAATTTTAAAGGTCAATATCCCATTTCTTCTACTTTTTCATTTAGCTATTCTTAATCTCTTTTCTTATTCATCTTGTGTGTCTTTTTATCTTTATAATTAGCCTATGCTCAATTCTTTCTTGAGCGGGAGTGTGAAGAATGTACACAAAAAGGAAGATTTCTAATGATGTCATTTCTTTGGGTCTCTGAGTTGAATACCAATACCCCAGCCCTTGCCACTGATCTGAGTGACGACCACCCACAACATGGTTGAGGATATATTGTTCAATCCACCATGAGAATATTGTGCTCTTTCTACATGAAGATTTGCCACTGGCAACATACAGTATATTGAGCCCCAAACACTGTGAGCTGTGTTTGACTTCTTCCTGCCATCCCATTTCCTTGATGAAAGTGTTACAAACTAAAATGCCTAGTATTAAGGACATTACTCAGTGTTGTTTTATGATCAGCTATTTCACAATGTAATGCATAGAATATCAGGACAAATGCAAAACACTAGAGCCAAACCAGTATTCACTGAGAAAGGCTTTGCCTCAGTATTTCAGATTGAGAAGTTGAAGCATGTGTTTGGAATAACACTTAGTTGTAAAGCTAGCTTGAAAATTTCCAGAGATTCTTTGCTTCATGTTATGTTACACCTAATAAACACTGTCATTTATGTTAGTGCATCTATCATATTTGAATTCCTTTGATAAACTTTCTGAATTAGATAATTTTGAATAATTTACTGTAATGGTACGACAGTAACCAGAACTTCTCAGAAAAAACTATTTTACCACCCTTACCCCACCTCCTATTTTTGAGGGAAAGTAATTTGAAGACTAGTTCAACTGATTTGCTATCTAACCTGACCAAACTCTTTGTTCAACTTTTCCTTTTGCTTTGAGGTCATCTCTTGTACAATACATGGAGGTAGGTTTTTCACAATTTAGAATGTAAAGAGGTATATATTTTTTCTTATGTATTTCAATCTGATTTTAAGTCTGATACAAGTATATAACACAACTTTATATTATATGTAAATAGTAATATTCAAACTCTTAATTTTTTGTTTTCCAGATGGTTAAAGAGTTCATTTATTTGACTGACAAAGAAAAAAATCACAATGAAGGGTTAAAAAGCATTTTAATTATGAAGAAGATTTTGAATTCAATTTCTGAACTATGGTGGATTGGATTATGGAAAGGCATTCAATAGAAGGTTTGAAGCTTAGAGTAGAACATTGTGCTAAACATGATAAGAAACTGGAACATGTGAAAGAGTCTTTATAAATCAGAGAAATCAATGAAAATGAGACAAAAATATATGACAACTGAATAATGCCATGTAATTAGAAAACAGCTGCCAAATGATTTTTATGAAGGCACGAATATCACTAAATCAATAGCTGATGAAAATTAAGTTTGCTTGACTTGTTGCTTTGTAATGGAGAGTTAAAATGTAGTGAATGTAGATTGTCAGTGCTTGTATTGAACTCCAGAAAACTCTTATTTTACACCGATTAACTTTGTTGAGCTTCTTTTTCAGCAAGATTTATAAAGCCCCCTCCCTGAAGCCTCTTTGTATTGAAGCTACTGCACACCCTTGACAATATAAGTAAAATGTCAAAAATTATGAATGATTACAGTATGTGAATGTATTTCCCTTTGTTTCTAAGGAAGGCAATTTTATTTTCACATAAAAACCAGGCATGCATCAATCGATTCTGAATGAGAGTTTTAGCTTTGACTTACTTTGGTGGTTTGGAGCTAATTTTATTTTTGTTCCAAACTCTTTGGGTACTTCAGAGTTACCACACAAAGATCCCTCAGAAAGTTCTCTTGGGCTACATGTGTATTTTTGATGATATTCAGAATGAGTTTGTATGCAAAACAAATCATATTCAAATATCGAGGGAAAGACTCAGCTGTAGATATGCCCTAGAAGATCTTAATCAGTCTCTACTCTCTAGTTTAACCCTCCATTCCTTCTTACCACGTAGGCTTAATGAGAGTCAGTTCCACTTGTTCCAAAGTCTGTTTATCTTTGCTTTAAATTGGTATTTGTAATTGTTAATTTAACTACGTAGACACTTATGTGACTATGAAAGAAAGAGTTGATGCTTTTCAAAACTAAGTTAAATATGTAGAAAAGACTTGGTAAAATTTAGTTGCATAGAAAATGCTACTAAATTAGTGGTGAGCAGGACAACTATAAAACGTTTAAATACAGAAAAATTCTTAACGTATATGCTTTGCCGATGTCTTTAATTCTTGGCTCTGAACTAAAGACACAGAAATAGAAACTGGAAGTTCTGGTAGATATATTTTGGGTGTGCTTTGTGCAAGAAAGGCATCCGAGAACCCTAAGATTCAAAGAAAAAGCATTGAATCTTTATCAAAAGATTGGCAAATGAATATGCATTTATGTAAGTGACGATTAAATGTTGGAGGTATTTGTATCATTTTAAAATGATTCCTTGCTTTAACTGACTTTTCCATTAATTGACTGATGCTAATTTTGTTTTAGATAAAAGTGGTGCCTGTTTTTCTCTCTTTTAACACTTTTTTTGTATTTAATATTTCCATTTGATTATTTTTTACAACATCTTGTACCTGTTCCAAATTACTAATATTCTTCTTTATCTCTTTAAGGATACTAATTATGTGTATTTTAAACTGTTGGCTTGCCTTTTCTAATAGTTTTGCTTCTTGTGGTCTATGTCCAGATTTTGGTCTCTGTTTTAAGTGGTTGTGCTTATTGGGCATTTTGTTATTTTGGCCTGTGAGCCCATATTTTCCTGGGGTCAATCCTGTCTGCCAATGTTATGAGGAAATGTTATGAGGGACACACACTAGAGTGTTCCTTCAGTGATTTTTAGGAGATGAGTAGGGATGAGCTCCAGGGTGGAGAAAGCCCTCAGCACCATCAAACTTTTGATCACTCCCCAAAAATGAATTGGTTTCACTCCTCTGGCAATTCCTCTGTCAGGGATTCACCCTTAAAACCCTTAGAACATAGCAACGCTGGGAAGAGGCAGTCTCTCTAGGTCATTTTCCATCATCCTGGGGGTTTGGAGGCACAGGAGATGGAGGACAGAGGATGCTCAAAGGCAGGGCAACTGGTCATCCTGCACTTTTATCAACTTCTTCACTGCCTAGATGCTACTTCCAGGGCTACCACAATGGATGCTCTAGGCTATTGCAATGAGGCGGGCGAAGATCACCCCAAAACAATAAGGGCAAGAGGCAAATGCAGAAGTTAAAATCTCTAACTGATTCTCTCTTCGGGTTCCTGCTTTCGCTGCTGTGCAGGTGTGGCCATCCTTCATACCACTTCGACCACCTCTGGCCTCTGGCCTCTGGCCTCTGGCCTCTCCAGGTATTCTTATAGTTTTTATTACTTGCTTGGTTCCATGTTTTCTCTCAATTATGTAGTTTCTCCAGGTTTCATTTGGGAAGAAGGAGCCAGCAGCTGAAGCTAGTTTGCTATCTTGTGATCACTGAATTTTGTATTATTTTTAAAGTTAAAGTTACTGATTGAGAATGATAAATGGTATTGAAGTGTTCTCCTCCATAGGGGCTTCTGAGTTTAATTTGAGTCAAACTACTGAAAAGCCTGCTCAAGGCAAAACTGGGGATATGAGGTAGTCTATGGCCTATGCCCTTGGCCTCTCTGTGTGTGGCACTTCCTCCCTTTCCATGGGTGAGGAAATCATATATTTCAGACTTTTGGGGACCGACCTATTTTCATACACTTTGTTCTTTTGTCCCCATCTAAGTACTATTGTGCTTTTCTATCCTCTATTCTATTTTTGGTTTGGAAAACAAAGTTACTCTACCCTAAGAGATTTCATTCCTTGTACCCCTTATACTTCAGACGCCAAATATCCTAGAATCTTGACTTCTGGAAAATCAAACCGAAAATTCAGGAAAATGGGTAAGTCACAAACAAGCAATTTCTTAAAGAAGATATACCGATGACCCCAAAACTAATCTGTAAGTTTCAGAAGGGCACCTAGCACATTTGTTGTGTTTGTCACTGAACACCAACTCCCAGCAGAGAGCTTAGCATATCATAATGCTCGATAAATATCTATTGAATAAACAAAGTGAATAAAAAGGGAACTCTAAGGAATTGCCTGTGTCACTGTAAGTTTGCACAATCTTCCTTCATGGAAATTTAAGAAAATATAATAAAATTTATAAGATGTAAAACCTTGATCTGAACAATTCTACTTCTTGGAATTTTTCCTAAGTAAATAATGTGACAAGTATACATAGATTACATCAAGATGTTCATTGCTTAAAATAAAAAGATATGGAAGACAACCAAAACATACATCAAAAGAAGGATACTTAAACAATTTAAAATGGATTACACTTCTGAAGGTTCACTGCCATGTATGATGTTTCCTATGGCTTTTTACCAGATACATTTTATCAGATAAAGGAAATTCTTCCCTTCTATATTTTGCCAGGAATTTTAAAAATAAATATTTGTTTAATCTTTCATATTCAATGCTTTTTCTAAATCTACTGAGATATTTTCTTTTCATTTGTTTATGTGGTAAATTATACTTACAATATTTTAATATTAGAGCATACTTACATTCCTGGGACAAACCCAGCTCAGTCATAATGTACTTTTGTTCTACATTGATGAATTTAGATTGCTGATATTGTTTTCACAATCTTTGTATCTATGTTCATAAGTGAGATTGGCATACATGTTTCATTTTTATTACTGCCATTGACTGGTTTTTATTTCAGGAGTATTATAATAGTGTCATTAAATGACTTGGGAAGCATTCCTTCTTTATCTTTTTTCTTAAAAGGTAAGTATAAAATTGAATGATCTGTTTCTTGAAAGTTAGATAGAACTCACCTATGGAACAATCTGGGCCTTGGTTTTTTTTGGTGAATGGATTTTTAGCAACTGATTCAATTTCTTTAATGATTATAGGTCTACTTAATTCTTTTTCCCCTTCAGACAGTTTTTTTTTTTTTTGAGTATCACAATGTTTATTGATAGATACAAGTATATGAGATCAGGGCATGAACATGACTTGATAAATTAAGTAGACTTAATTTCAATACTATAATAAGAGGGACCAATTCAAATTCTCACCATTTGTTTCACACCCACAAAGACCACTTCAAGGGCATTTACGATCTCTCAAAACTGATCAGTTTTGTGCAAGTAAACCACGTTTCTTTTAAAAAGACTTGTGCACTTGCCCAGGCTCAAGGATATTAAAATCTAGCACATACAGCCCATTACTAGAGGTAGAAATACAGGCAATACACTATTACGGCAGCAACCATCAATTACAGTTAAGAATTTTTCTGTAACAACCAAATGGATAATCAAATATTGCAACAACTCAAGTATTACTGAGCAAAGTGCATTTCTACAGTCTTCAGTGTTGCTATTCAGTTTTCTAACTTAAAACAGCCTATTGGGCTTCCCTGGTGGCGCAGTGGTTGAGAATCTGCCTGCCAATTCAGGGGATACGGGTTCGAGCCCTGGTCTGGGAAGATCCCACGTGCCGCGGAGCAACTAGGCCCGTGAGCCACAACTACTAAGCCTGCGTGTCTGGAGCCTGTGCTCCGCAACAAGAGAGGCCGTGACAGTGAGAGGCCCGCGCACCGCAATGAAGAGTGGCCACAGCTCGCCACAACTAGAGAAAGCCCTCGCACAGAAACGAAGACCCAACACAGCCAAAAAAAAAAAAAAAAAAAAACAGCCTATGATAACTGGCAGCAAAGAAGGTCCTTGCAATAGACTGCCTCTGCTTAACTTGATGTAATTATTGCATGCTGCTAATATACTATCTAAACATTAAAGATACTCCTAAAATATTTGATGGTAGACTATGATTAAGACATTACACAACAAAAAAACCTTATGCAGAAAGAAATCCTAACAGACGTGCTTCTGCTTTAAATATTGTGAAAATGCTACAGCGGAATGAATTTTCGTAGTGGTTAGGTCAAATGCAGTTACATCATAGCACCAGTATGTTTTGCACAATTTAAGGCTTTGGCTGGTTTTTTTAGTCAGCTTCTTCCTCTGATTCTTCTTCTTCAGCAGTTTCTAGCCAGGTTAGCCACTGATTCACCTGGAACAAAGCCTTGCCTTTCCCTGGAAACTCTTGGGTTATATCTTCTTTCCAAGCCAAGAAAGCTTCTTCTTCAATAATCTCCATGTCATAGAAGTGAACAAAATTTGAAGTAACATGCCTTTCGGGAAGTTGCTATTGTAGCAGTGCACCTGAAGAGCATAGAGGGCACTGACTTGTAGATTAGCATGATCATGAAGGAATTTCTGCATTACTGGCTTGAAGGAAAGAAGCAGTTGTTTTTCCTGCTCTAACTGTTCTTTGGAAGGAGCAGAGGAAGAATCTGTTTCATCACTGGGTTGGTTTACTTCACTAGAAACGTACTGTAAGAAGCTAGTCATTAAGATGTTCACAAATCCTTTATCTACATGAAGTTTGGGAGAGATGTTATCTTTAATCCACTTATATATGGTTTGAGGAGATGGATCCAACTTTATTTGCTTTAACAGTTCCTTCTCCAATTTGAGGAGTGGGAATAAGAAACTCAGTCCCTTTCCTTCCAAGATCTCCAATACGCGGTCCTTATTCTGGTCAATTTCTGGGAGCATTTTCTGCATATTGACCTTGCTTTGTTGGAAGAGCTCTGTTAACCATTCTCGAGCTTGTAATTTAGCTAATTGCTGAAGACAAAGTAAGAAGAGAGGAAAATAGGTGCCACTTTCCAGTGGTTGAGCTAGTTCTGAAATGCTGCAGCTCCAAAATGATAGCACGAGCTGCAAACTGTGCTAAATATGATTTCACCAAGGGGATGTCAACCTCCAGTTTGGGGCACTGGTCCAATACATTCAGGAAAGCCTGCATGAAGTTGTCACATGTGGCTGTCCCTTCCTGTTTGAGTAAACTGATCGAAGAACTTGCTTTATCTTTATCTTCATCACTTCTGTCTAGTGGCAGGATGATTACTTTGCTTAACATCTCGGGGAGAAAACGTTTAGAAGCCCTCATCTCTCTTACACCATTGACAGCTTCGTTTCCATTTCCACTATTCAAATATTCGGTTATGACAGTTTTGGTTAATTTAAGCAGCTCTTCCTTTGATGGTGGTGGCTTTTTACTGGTCTTGGCAGGCTTTTCCTGAATAAGTGGTGGATTAGTTTTGAGACCAAGCTGAGGTGTCCGTCCCAGAGGTGGTGTTTGAGTGAGCGGTGGTTGTGCACTAGGAGAAATCATAGTTATCTGGCACTTGATTTTTATTCATTAGGAAAGACTGAGCAGGTCTCAGGCTAATCTCATTTGCATTAAGCTGTCCTTAGAAAACCGAGGTGGCATATCCTTCGACTGTCCTTGCAGCTGGGGTAAGAGTCCCTGACTCTCGTTATGGTAGAGCTGGCTTAGCCCCTGGTTTTCATAAACTTGCCTTCCATCTCCCCAAACTACGATTGTGTGGGAGGCATGATGTGTCCCCCATGGCCATTGAAGAGTTGATTTGAACGATGATGCCCCAGGGTGGGTGAAAATCTATCCTGGATAACTCCTGGACCAGTACCAACTCCGCTACCTGGCATTTGTCCAAACATGTCAGCAAGTCCTCCAAGTGCGTCCCTATCCATTTTCATCCTGGGTGGCATGAATGGTCCCTCCAGAAAGAAGTCACTTCTAATCCCTTGAGCCATAGGAGCAGGAATAAACACTCCTAGATCTTTTAATGCATCTTGACGGATTTGATTGATCGTCTTTGTTCCATTGTCAAGAAAAGCCTTGCAAGGAACTCAGTGGTGTTGTCTCAACTCTCCAGTATCCTGCAGCGGCAATTCCTTACTTAACATCAAGGATCACATTCGGGCAAAGTACTGATCCACTAAGGACTTGGCTTGTTCATGGTCTAACCTAGGTCCCACTGTCCTCGTTATCTGACAGAGGCACTCTAAATCCTCTCCCATATCTTTGAGTTGGACTCTCTTCTTTTTTTCCAAAAATGTTTTGATGCACTTATGAAGGATAGATTCATGAATAAGATCAAGCTTTCCAAGTTCTCCAATGAATTTGATGTTCCCCAACATCTTGATCTTAGCAATGGCTCTCTGTTCCTCCTCCTCAGGGAGGAGGGGATTTTCATGCTTATCACAGACATCAACATTTCTGGTTCGGTTTTCAAATTCATCTTGTAATTTGGAAATTAGGAGGTGTCTGAATGTTGTGCTTTGCTTCTGTCCTGGTTGACCCTCTGCTGCTGGACCATCAAAGTTTGGTGCATCTTCTGCCAGTCACAGACATAGCTGAGCATACAGTGAGCTATATTTTGGCTCTTCTAGGGCTTTGTCCACAATCAGCAGTATGACCCCTTTAAGGATGAGTTTAGACTCTACACCCACATTGAGGAACTCAAGGCATAGCTTGTCAAACTTCTCAGGAGTAAGCTTATTTAGTATGCCTCTTACTTTCCTGAAGATTGTATGTCGTTCTTTTTTTTTTTTAATTTTTTTTTTTTAAACTTTGGGTTTATTTATTTATTTATGGCTGTGTTGGGTCTTCGTTTCTGTGCGAGGGCTTTCTCTAGTTGCGGCAAGTGGGGGCCACTCTTCATCGCGGTGAGCGGGCCTCTCATTATCACGGCCTCTCTTGTTGCGGAGCACAGGCTCCAGACGCGCAGGCTCAGTAGTTGTGGCTCATGGGCCTAGTTGCTCCGCGGCATGTGGGATCATCCCAGACCAGGGCTCGAACCCGTGTCCCCTGCATTGGCAGGCAGATTCTCAACCACTGCTCCACCAGGGAAGCCCATGTCGTTCTTTTTCATTTGTGGAGTTGTTTGCTGCAGAGTTGTCATCTCGTCTAGTGCTTGATGCAGGAATCCATTTCTGAGCGTTTTGCCTTGGGGTTTTCCCCAGGAACTCGCTGTTGCCAGCAGTCTTGGGGTAGTGCTGAGGTGCACCCTTACTTCCTCCTCCGCCCGAAGAAGCACTGAAACGAGAAGCACCCACTTCTACCATCACACTCTCCACTTTGGCAGCTTGACAATGAAGAATCTTCAAAAGAATAATATTAATGGATGGGGTGGGGAGAGAAGGGGATGGGAGAAATGAAAAACTTTCACCGAGAACTCAGCAGCTGCCACTGCAGCTGTCTCCTCAGGATCCGGTCATCCGGGACGGGGAAGGGAGGGGGAGGGGAACGGAAAACAAAAAACGGGGAGCCCCTTCAAACAGTTTTGGTAAGTTATATGGTTCTAGGAAACTGTCTTTTTCACCTAAGTTCTTAGATTTATTTGCATCGATTGTGCATGACATCTTCTTATCTTTTTAACCTCCACAGCACCTATGGTATTGTCCTCCTTTTCTTTTCTCACATTGTTAATTTTTGTTGTTTTTTTTTTTTTTGCCTTATCCAGATTGTCTATTTTGATGGGTTTTTTCAAAGAAACAATTTTTTGGCTTTGTTGATCCTCTCTATTGTAGTTTTGCTATTTCTTTTCTTTCCTTTTTACTGCTTTTACCTTTATTTTTTACTTAATTTTGTTCTTTGGACTTGTTCTGCTTGTTCCTTTTCTTAACTCTTAAACTGATATTTTTACTCATTAAATTTAAATTCTTTGTAGTTTTTAACATAAACATTAAAGGATATAAATGCTCTAATTTCACTTCAATACTACATTTAATTAGTTGCAAATTTTGATGTGCAGCTTTAATTGTATTTCTTTTGTAAAATTAAATACAATTAAACAAACAATACATAAATATGCTTAGAAATAACTAGAACATTTCAGATGATAGAGTCCCCTTTGACTATTCCTCCTGGTCCCTCCCACATCCATCCCATGTAGTCCATTTTTATCTAGAAAGGTATTCTCATTAAAATATATTTTTTGTACATGTTTTTCAAAAACAGTATTATTTTGAAAATATGCTGAAGGAAAATATAGTATCATTTAAAAAATTTGCTGGTTGTAGGTTTACACATGACTAATTTAATAGATACTACAAAATTGCCCTCTAAATTAGTATATTTTTTACCTTTACATGAGCAGTTTATTGGAATATCTGGTTCCCTAAAACCTTAAAACGCCTAGCCTGGTCAACTCTTAAAAATTTTGTCAATCTCATGAATATTATCTTATTATCATTTTATTTGTCGCCCTGATTAATAGGGAGTTTGGGCAACTTCTCATGTTTATTGACCAATTGGAATTGCTGTTCAATGAATAGCCTATCTTTTTCTTTAACCATTTTCTTTAGATTTTTGTTTAAAATTATTCTTGTTACATATTGAGTAGACAATATGTAATATTTATAACTATGAAATGTAAAAATAGATAATAAAACATATGCCTACACATTCCCCATACTGTTAAAGAAAAAGAACATGGCCTTTATACTTCAGAATTGCTCTCTGCTCCTCTGTGATCCCATCCCTTCCTTTCTGTCTCTGTGGTAATCACTATCCTAAATTTTGTGTACCTTATGGCCTTGTTCTTTATACTTTTTCTGCAAATCTTAACATCTCTAAACAATATATTATTTTGTTGTTATGTTTTTCAAATTTATATAAATGAAATCACATTGAATATATTGCTCAATATTTTGTTTTTGAGATTCATCGTGTTGTTTTGCTGTAGTTCTGATTCATTCATTTTCCCAGCTATATGATATAAACAATGGAAATGCAGTTATCCATTCTACTGTTGATGAACATTTGGGTTGTTTCCAGTTCTTTGCTTTTACAAACGGTGGAGCTTTGACTATTCTTGTACCTGTCTCCTGATGCAGGTATGAAGCACTTAACCAGAGAGTATCTACTAGGAGTGGAACTGCTAGGTCAGAAGGGACATTGATCTTTTGCTTTACTGGTACTGTCAAATTGCTTCTCAAATTTACCCTCCCCCCAGCAATGTGTAAATGTTTCAGTTGCTCCACACTCTTGCCCAAACTAGGCATTCACTCATTCATTCATTCATTTATACATTCACACAACAAAAAGTTATTGAGGACTTACTAGTACCAGCCACTATTCTAGGTGCTGGAAATGCAGTAGTGAACACAACTGACAAAAACACTTGCCTTTTGGAACTTCAATTCTGTAGAGGAGACATTAAACAAGATAAACAACTAAAATATATAGCATATTAGTGATATGAACTAAGGTTAAAAAAATAAAGCAGGAAGGGAGATATAAAATGTCAAGGCTTTTTTTCTCCCTCCAAGGAGTTCACTCTGCTGCCAGGGAGGTGAGAGCCACAGCTGTTAGACAGCAGTCCTGATACTCTTGCCTGCAAGAATGAAAGCTAGAGTTAACGACCCCCCCTCCCCTCAGGAGAGGGCAAACCTGATGGAGAAATATTGAGAGGGAAAGTGCAGAGGTCAGAAATGATCTGACGTGCCACGTGGCCAAGACAGGAAGCTAAGCAGGAAAAAGTGGGGTTATTCAGTGTGTTGGCTGAACAACCCCCTTCTTCTCACCGACTTTGTCCCAGAAATTTCAATAGCTCTGGATTATTTTTGGCTTTTGGTTTCCCCTCACTGGAGGCTGAAAAATTATTATCAAGGTGGATGTTGAAATTTTAGATAGAGTCCAATGAAACTATTACTGACTTAAAGTAGAGACAAAGTAAAGACCTTAAAAAAAAGTGAAGATGCAAGCCAGGTAGACATTTGGAAGAGGGACAGCCCGATTAGAGCTAGCAGCAACACAAAGGCTCTGAAGAATATCAAGGAACCCAGTGTGGTTGGAACAGAGAAGCAGAATGCGAGAGATCAGAATGAGAACCATGAACACGGTGATCTAGGAACTTGAAGGACTTAGTGAAGGATTTCGGCTTTGACTGGGGAAGATGAGAGGCACTGGAGGGTTTTGAGCAATAGAGTGACATGGTTCTGATTATGCTTTAACACCATCCTTCTTGCTACTGTGCTGCAAATAGAAGCCAGTGATGAAGCAGAAGGGCCAGTCTGATGGTCATTGTAATAGTCCAGGTGGGAGATGTCAGTGAACCTGGACTAGAGTGGCAGTGATGCAGCTGGTGAGAAGAGAGAATATTCTGAATATATTTTTAAAATAGAAGTGAGATGATTTGCTGAAGGCCAAAGATGAAGTCAGAGGTGACACAAAGATTTTGGCCTAAACAAATAAAATAATCCTAATGAGGTTAATGCCTCTATGAGGTAGGAAGAATGAATAGACTCATTTAATAAATGAGGAAACCAAAGCCCAAAGAAGTACAGTAACTTGCCCAAGAGCAAATAGCTACATATGTGGATCTTGGATTTGAACCCAGCTAGGCTGACTCCAGAATCTGTACTCTTAACCACTCAATTATATTTTTCAATTTTTTTCAACCTGGTAGTTATGGTTTGAATTCCCTATGTGACCACTGATTTGAACATTTTGTCATATATTGATGACTATTAGGATTTCTTCTCATATGAAATATCTAATATCTTTGTCTAGTTTTCAAATCAATGGGTAGTTTATCTTTTTCTTATTGATTTGTAGGAATTCTTTATATATTCTGGAATATATGATCCTTTGGTAGTTATATGACAAATTGCAAATATTTTCTCTTGTTTATGACTAGCCTTTCTCCTGTTTTTATGATGTCTTTTGATGAACAAATGTTCTTTATTTTAGTGAAGTCAAGTAGATCAAACTTTTCCTTTATTTATTTTTTGTACTTTAGAAGTCTTCTGAAATAAAAGGAAAAATTAATCTATGCTGTTAGAGTCAAGATAGTGGTTACTCTTTTGGGGAAGAGCAGGGAAGTGACTGTAAGGGGCATTAGAGAGGCTTTTGAGGTGCTGATAATGCTTCTTGACCTGGGTGCTGTTTACACAGATGAGTTCAGTTCACAAAAATTCAGCAAGCTGTGCACTTATATGTATTTCTCCTATGTATACTATAATACATCAATTAAAAAAATTTTAAGTTAAATCTGACAGTCCCTTCCTTTTAACTCATGAGTTTAGTCCATTTACAGTTTTGTTCACTATTAATGTACTTGATTTTATTTCTACTGTCTGCTTTCAAATTACTCTGACTTTTCTATGCTTTGGGGGTTTTGTTGTTGTTGTTGTTCCCATTTCCTGTCTGCTTTTGTATTGATTGACTTTTTTCCTTCTTTATTTCCCACTGGGTTGGAAGTTATGCATTCTATTATAACATACATATCTTATGTAAAGTGAATTTCTGTTAGTATGCCCTTTCAATAACTTAAATTAAAATGCTTTGATCTGTTTGTGCCTCATTTTAATAATTTACTTTATTTTCTCATTTTTGCTTCCACCTTTTATTTCTTTAATATTTTAAATATAAATTTTTATAATCTTTACCCAATTATTTATTGTATCAAAATCTTGAGGTCTAGTTCTATTGTTTGCTATTCCTGCTGTCTCTCATGGTGGTTTGTTTCCTTGTGTGTTTTTAATTTTGATCTATGAGCTAATGGTGGAGTTTTAACAGAGGTGACATCTTTGTGGCCTTTTTCTAGAATGTGGCTTGCCAAAGATGCTTTGTTTTTGTTTTTGCCAGTTGTTCCAGGCATATTTCCAACCTGGACCACATTTTAAATTTATTTTTTAAGTTTGGGTATTGTAGATATCATAGACAATGTAAATTTAAACCATAAACTTTCATAAGGTCAAGCCTGAAGTCTAAATTTCTCAGGGGATACATCTTTCCCCACCTAGAACCCACCAATGTTTTCTGAGATAGTGTAGATATAGTAGCTCACATGTAAGAACTATTTAGGAGACAAGTCTAGCCTGGAAATTAGACTTGAAAATAGTTTAAAATCATTATTTGTATCCTCTTAATTCAATTCCCATTTATTTCCAAATATTGGTTGACTGTTTGCCTTATGTTAAAGATGTGCTAGTCACTGGGGATACAATAAGGAATAAAACATAATTCTTATTTTCAAGGAAATAATAGTTGGATAGAGAAATTTACAGTCTTGTTACATAGAAATGGTCAAAACCTAGTATGTGCACCAGAAGTTCTCCCTTGTATGCCCATGACAGGTATTTAATTGGTCCCAGCTTTCTTTTCCATTGATTTTGGAAACAGCCATAAAACTCCACCTCTACATCATATTGTCAGTTCATCTGAGTCTTCATATATCATCCTTTCTTGTCTTTCCTGACCTAGAAGAAAGACCTGAAGCATCTAGTATTCCCTCCAATTATAACCAGCTTCCAAGGGCAGAAAAGACTGGGCACCAGGGTGACATAGAAACTACCATATCTAACAAGGATTTCCCTGTGCTACTTTAACACTGCCCTGGATATTTACCTACACTGTGGCACAACCTTGCCACTTCATGCCATTATATTCACTACATTAGAAACTTATAAGAATGTAAGAAAGCATAAGTGAAAATATGCTTAAAAATTCAGTAAAACACAACCTAAAAGATTACCCTGAAAAATAGAAAAAAGGTAGTAGAAAGAAACAGGATCTGTAAAGTTTCTCAGTAGGCCAACTGCCTGCCTCTCGTTACCCACACCTCCTGATTCTCATTGGGCCTGCCCGGATTTCATTTGGTTCTCAAGTCATTGCTTATTTTCATATGGGGGCTACATAACAGGGTCTCTTCCAGTCCCAGAATTCCATGGAGAGAAAAAGAGAAAATGTCAATAATTAATGAACTGTCAGGGAGACACAGCTTCAACACGTCCTGAATCATGTAAAAATTCCTACTCTACAGCTCTTAGGCGTGACCAGCGAAAGGCCAGCATTTAACTTTTCTGAATGTATTTTCATATAATGCTTATCTTTGCCTACAAAACGCACGATTTCATAAGGTAGGAAAAAATTGATACATAAATTAAAATGAAAAATGTGGATAGGAGTGACTTATTTTTACTTTTCACAAAACTCAAACTTTGCAGAACTTCATATTTTTCTTAATTTTTAGAAAAACAAATGAATAAATTTAAAAAACCCATATAATTAATTTTATCAAAACTCATAGCTAACCCCAGTAATCACCCCTCCTAATAAATTGTACCTCTTAGGAACTGTTATACTTAATGTCGAGTCATAAAAAGAAAGTGTTGAGTTATAAAGACACAGCTTGAATCCCAGCTCTTTGGTTGCAAGCTGTGTGAACTTGAAAACTTGAAGCCTCAACATTATTCCATGTAGAATTGGAGAATTTAATACCTACTGTGCAACACTGTTGTTATGTAAACCTTCCAGCAAACATGAGGGGCTCAATGAAGGGTAACTGTTATCATTATATTTTTCTGTAATCCCCTCAATGTCTAGCACATAGGGATTTTCAATTATTAATCGTTGAAAGACAACCAATCATGACAAGATTGTGTGTATTGTGTATATCTAAGGTAAGAAGGTAATGAGAAAGAAACAAAATATTTATGGTACATATATTTATTTTTACTTCTGCCACATAAGCTATGTAAAAAGAAGAAAGAGTTGAATATAGATGTCTCCTTTACCCAAGTCAAACAATGAAATCTAACAATAATGTTACATTTCTTTGATATGCTGAAAGGACATGATATTGGGGGTCCTTTTTTTTTTTCTTCTTTTTTTGGTCTCACCATGTGGCTTGCGGGATCTGAGCTCCCCGACCAGAGATGGAACCCTGGGCCCACAGCAGTGAAAGTGCCAGGTCCTAACCACTGGACCACTAGGGAATTCCCTGGGTGGTCCAGGGAATGGATGCCTTAGCAGAGCAGACGCAAGACTGAAAAGGGAAGACCAGAAAGGAGGAGGAAGATCAGGAGAGGACTGACTGTCTCAGAGGAACCAAGTAAAGAGGTGGATTGAAGAATGTATCTGTTGTCTATGGTGAAAAACACTGTGCTGAGGAGAAATAGCTAGAAGGGATGGAGAGGTTGAAGACACAGGGGGGAAGAAGATGACCCAAGTCCCTGAGGAGATCCAAGTCCCTGCTCTCACAGGAGAGGAAAAGGATAGAGGCTGAACTGAGATGAGGGATCAAGGTTAATAGATTCCCCATCCAACTAATAGTCTCAGGTATCACAGTCAAGCTGAAGGCAAGGGTGGCATGGGATTGGAGAATGTGCAGAAAGAGGAGAAAGTGGATCAGCTTTAATAATCAGGGAAGAATGTGTGGTGGCCACATTGTTTCTTCATACGTATATAGTTGTTTCGAAAATGCTTGACTGTACTAAAATCAGTTTTTGCATATATTTTTTGAAACAAGACCATAGAATTCTACCTATACTAATCGTTTGGGTTTCCAGAGTGCCCATCATTATGACCAATTAATGGAATTAGATTTCTTGAGATCTATATCCGTACTCAACCAAGATGAACAAAGTATACTGAATGCTATACAGATGTCAAAAGAAATTGTCAGCCTAGGCAAAATATGGCTACCTGTTCTAAAAAATGCTAGCTAAAGGAGGATGCAGTTAAGGAACTGGTTCTTATATTTTTAAGGCTTTTGAAAATGTCATTTCTCTATTTTTATATTGTTTAAATTCACACAAATCCATTATGAAAAAGACCTCATCTTGCATAGTAAGGACAGAGTTCCAACAAGCGTCGATTATATGCTAGTGTCCCTGCGTGAGGTAAGTATTATTTCTCCCATTTCCCAGAGGAAGCCTCTGTGGCTCAGATTGTTGAGTGACATATTTAAGATCACACAGCAAGTGACAAGTAAGGACCCTGGCTCTGTCAGCTTAGTGACGGATGCTCTCTCTAGAATGCTGAAGTAGCATATGAATCTCGTCCTTCAAATCTCCCTACCGTCTTCTCTTTGCTCTGTGAGTCTCTTGGGGAACCATTTCTTCTTTTACTTTAGGAATTAGCATTCAAACGTCATTACAACCTTAAGAGCATATTTCTGGGTCTGTAATGAAGAACAATTTTATCCCTTTAAAACATACCCTTTCACTTAGATGGTGTCAACAAATTGTTGTGGCATCTGATTTAATCTGATATATAAATAAGAAAGAATGAAATGATAAAAATCCACAGGTTGTGAGAGAAGAAAAGTAGATGGATCTAGATACATCTATTTGGCCAGTAATGACAAAACAAAGAAGACTTAGAATTAATGGGAGATGCTTAGTTTGTTAACTGTCAAGTAGATGGTGCAGGATACAAAATTGTACACACACAGTTTATTCCTGACTAAATTAAAATAGCTAAGAAAGACTAGCAGAAAAAAATGCCAAGTTCAGGTAATATGCAATGAATTCTTAGCATACATTTGTAAATCCTGGAATTGTGGGTAAATAAAATACCTATTAGTTGTTCTGATCAGGAATGGAGAAACTGTGTTGGTTCTTTGGAAATACAATGATATTCTAAAAGACAAAGAGAAGTGATGATTTGAAAGAAAAGCAGTTTGCAACAGATCAGCAAAAAAAAAAAAAAAGCCAAAGTATTAGCAGTTACAGTGGTTGCTTTTAGGCAGTAAGATTTTCTTTTACTCTCATTATTCTGTTTTATATTTACTGGTATACTACAAGAATTATGTTATTTTTATAAATAGAAAAAATAACAGAGTCAAAGCCATTACCAAAAGCTTTTGGCAGGTGCCTTTGAAGTCTGGGTCTTTTAAGTCCACAGGGGGAACGACAGCAAACCATCAAACCACAGAATCCCTGCTTGTATGGGGCAGGGAGTGACAAAGCAGTCGCCAGAAGCGCCACAAGGAAAAGTCTCTTGGGCTTGTTGTCTTGTTCCAAGGAATAGCCCGAATGCAGGTCTACACAGGATTGTTTCAATTCACCTGTCATGGTGGCGAGGACGTGAGCAGCCGCCCAGAAATGCTTGGGAGGAGGCTGCCCTGTGGGCACGCAGTAATCAAAGAAAACAGGCAGTAATCGTCCAGCAGGTTCCAGCTGCCTTTAATGTAACTCCAAGCTAATATACTTACTTCCTGTATTTTAGCATCTACACTGGGTTTAAAGAAACGGATCTGCCAATAATTTAAGAGAACAAAGGCCCCTCTGAGCCCACACACGCCCCTCCCCAGCACTGCATACTGCCCCCTCGCAGCTGTGCTCACCTCCAGCAATCAGTTCCATTTCTAAGGAGACAGAACAATTTATTCAGCTTCAATTTGCTGAGAGGAAAACCTCCTATTCTCTAATATTAATTCTTGAAGCAGATTCAAAAACAATTTTTGTTCCTTGCCAAGGTTTGGGGCTTTGAAAGATATTAATGTAGACAGTCTTTGAAATATTAGGAGTTGGCAGCCATTGTAAGGATCTTGAACTTAGCAAGGAAGTCTCAGTGCAAAGTATATGCTATCTTATGTGTTGAAATATATATCAAGCTTCCTGTGCGGTGAGGGGCTTGGGCACCCTCGCGGAACTATGGACGCGGACGTGGACAATTGTTGCATTCATTTCAAGCAGATCTACCCCGTATTAGGGACCAGGGTTATTTGGGGAGATGTTTTCTTATTTTAAAGTAGGTTTTTACATTTCCAGTTCTGAAACTCCTTCCATGCAGTTTTAGGCAAATCTACTTGGAATGCACAAAAATATACCCAGAACAGTGATGACCTGTTTCCCCTTCACAGATTTAACATTTTCATTTTTGTTTTTGCTTTTCAGCATTTTTCATAGATAGCATGAAATATGTTCTGGCGTTCCTTTTTACGCCTTAACATAAGATTAATACACTATCATTTTAATTAAACATATTAGCCGTATTGGAGCACAGTAGGATCCAGTACAGTGAAAAGTATTTAATTGACACTTGACAAAACTTGACAACTTGTGTCTTTTCATTGTTAGCATTTTCTATCGGTTCAGGAGAGTGAAAATCAGGGAACATGGTCACAAGGCTGATGTAACTGGATTAGGATGATTGTTTTCATCTAATTGACTAGTTGTCTTGGTGCCACACAGTATACGCTGAGCGCTATCGCATCAGAATTTGCCGGCTCTCATATGATGAAAGCAATCCTAGAGACTCCCTGCCCCAGCCCACCTTCTGACTTATCTTTCTAAAACACAGTGTGCTCCTGCCATTGCCCATCAACTTTAGCTGGCTCCTAACTGTCTGTCAAATAAAAGCCAAACTGCTTAGCATGACTTTTAAGGCTCAACCCTCTCCAAGATCTAGCACCAGGCCCATCTCCTGATGCTTAGCCCTCCTCCTCTCTGCCCCTTAGTAGTGGGAGCAGAGCCAAGGGGTGGTATGGGCCACATATGAAACTGTTTTGCAGGGAGTGGTGGTCCAGGCAGAGGGGAGGGACAGGCTTAGAGGACAGAGAGTGGCACCTCATGTTAAGAGCCGGGCATGTGCACCTGGGACAAGGTGACGAGAATGCCACCAGGTTGGGGCTAGGCAGTGGCATGACCAAGGCTAAGTGGTTGTAATGAAAGTAAATATCCAGGGCATGGAAGTGGGAGGGAAAAAAAGAAGACTAATGCCGGAGAGGGATGGAGAAAACTATATCCATTCCTTTCCCTCAGAAACCACTTTCATCGGCAGACTTTGCAGAAACCATAGACACCCAAGGAAGGGAGAAGTGAATATTTCTCCTTTGAGCACTAACTTTGGGTTCATATTCTTTGGGCTCAGCTCCCTGCTCCACCACTGCAGGTTCTGTGACCCCACTCAGGCAACTTTGCTTTTCTGTGCCTCCTTTTACCCACTGGTAAAATGGAGATAAGAAGAGTTCCTACCTCATAGAATTATTGGAAGGATTAAACAAATTAACTGAGGTGTCTGCACATGGTGGGTCTTCAATAACTCTAACTGATGATTATATTTTTCTGATAAATTTGGACATTTTTTTCTTTACACATTTAGGAAATAAGAAATCACAGAAAGCAGAATTTGACTGTAGTGTACTGACTAGGGTGACCAACTAGTCTCAGTTTGCTGGGGTCTTTTCCTGTTGTAGCACTGAAATCTCACACCCTGGGAGCCCCTCCGTGCTGGGCTAACCAGGACCATTGGTTGGTCACCTAGTAATGAGTGTGGGAACTCTTTGCAAACAGAATGCCCAGCTGCTTAGCAGCATGGTATTAGTTGAATCATACGAAATTGCCATTTCTGTAGTTGAAAACATCAAATAGCCACAGTTTCATATGGTCCAACATAGTAAAAAGTCCTAACATGGCTAGGAGTGGGTAAGGAGAAGAAGGTGCCTTCTATACTTTAACTTGTGCCTTTAGCTTAAAAGAAATAAAAGGCAACAAAGATTTCTTGAGTATTTACTATGTGGTAAATCAGGACTTTACTTTGGTTAATCTTCATGATTCATAAGTGGGGAAAATCAACAACATGAAACAATGGAAATATAGAGCCAGAAAGAGCATTAACTTGAAAGGAAAAGAAAAAAAGCCTGAAGGAGAACATGTGCATCCTAAAGATGAGGAGAGAGCCAGGGCCATGGTGGGAGGAGAGAGAGCGTCTGAACAGGGTGCAGTGACCCTTGGGGGAACCTAACTCGTTGAGGTTCAGATCCAGAAGCCTCTGGAGCAACAATCACAGTATCTCACTCCAGGGTGGGAAATGCCTTTCTGGAAGGAAGTCAACCTTCCATGGCCTAAACCACAACACTGAGATAGTTAAGAAAAACATAAGTTAAACTTAAAAGAATTGTTTTTTATAAAAACACAGGAGGGAGAAAAAGTCCAAGTTCATTGGCTTTTGGAAAAGACCTAGAGGATTTCTTATTCATCTGAAGCATTTTGGCCCCATTTCTACTAAAAAATTTTAATTGTTTTTGATATGTAATCCTCTCTAGGGGTTTGGATAAAACAAGGGCATTATGAAGTTTTGTTTGGGGAATGTCATCCCATAAAAGGATCTGTGAGTGGATTTTGGAAGGATCCAACACTGTTTTGTTGGATAGTTTTATATATTGGATGAACTGAACACACTAGAGCAGGGATTTTTAACTCTTAAGAAAACTCGAAGTACATTTTAACAGAGAAGAAAATAGAAGTCGTAGCTTTCAATTCCAAGGACTCTGTGACCTATGAATGGTTACTGGCTTCAAGGGAGAGACTGAGATTTATATAAAGTATTTGATATTTATATAAATTTGTATAGTATTTATAAAGTATAAAGTAGTTGATATATATTAAAAAGTGAAGAATTCACAAATGGAAGCCTAAAAAAATTGGACATTATATCTGATGCTGTATTTTTAGCTAATTTCTCAAAAGAAAAGTCTGTCCAAGGAGTGCCTTACTTCGTTTTAAATTTATGATGGGAGGAAGGGATACCACCCCCCATGACTCCAGGATGGAGGAGTGAGAATGAGAAATCTGGGGTCGTGCTTGCCAAGAGTCTAGCCTGAGTATCACCTGTTCTTAGAGCCTGGAAGGCAGCTGCAGCCTCGTTTAAGCTTTATGGTTTATTTCAGCCTGCATTTATTGAGTCTGTGACACACACTGTGCAAGCAGAAGGGAAGGAATACCTGCCTTTGAGGAATGGAGAGGTTTGTGGCTAATAAACAAGATGTGGCACCTAAGCAACTGAATTATCATGGTTGGTAGAATATCCAAGTTATTTTATCTGGTCAAGGTTTTCCCTTACTGATCAGATGGAAAAATGCCCATGCATTTTCTCAAGTCTGTCAGAAGTCTTGAAAACACTATCCAAATAGTTGTTGCAGCACACAGCAAAGAGAGACAAGAATCAGGCAGCTAAAGGGCAGACATGGCCTCTCACTGCTCTGTCAAGACATGCGTTCCCCACTACCTGTTTTCTGATCTAACCAGCTTCAGATTGGTTGCTACTCTACCTAAATTCATTGAAAAATTGCTATAATGTGATCCATCATTTGCCTATGTCAACTGAGCTTCTTTTAGCATTTTAAATTTGACTTCATGGAATAAGATAATTCTATTACAGATCAGAAGCTTGAACTGCAAGGTGTAATTATGAGTCCTAATTCTAGCACTCAGAAAACAAATAAAACAAAACAAAAACAAAATAACCAAAACCAAACCTAACATGCATATAAGTGCCACAAACGCTGTAAAAATGAGTGTGTGAAAACTTATTTAATCCTCACCACAATTCTATTCATTTGTCAACAGCTATTTGGTGAACTCTGTTACAGATTCTGATGCCGTGAAGTAGAAGCTATCATTATCCCCATTCATGAATGAACCTGATTCACCCCCTCAGGCCTCCTTTTGGGTATCCTGGCCTCACCGACCTCTTGAGATTTTTGAATGCTCTCTTGGCAAGGAAAGCAAACTGCAATCCCCAAACTTCCTCTTTCCTGAGAGTTCTGCTCTGGACTCTCCTGAGCCCACAGTGGATTCAGCTGAGTTTAACTTATTTGATTCTCTTCAAAAGAGTAGCAAGGGCTCCTTTTCTTGTCCTTGGGGATTGGGACTCAGATGAGGGAATGAAAGAACCCACACCACAAGTGGTCCACAGTCCGTCCTCCTGCTGGAAGTGCAGTAAACCAGGGAGGAGATGACATGTGGGAAGCTTGTCTGAAAAATCTTTAGAAAAGAGGCAGTCTATGCAAACCTTCCTTCACTGGGTTCCTTCTCATTTCCTCTTTATAGCTTAACTCTCTATAAAATACAAAATGTGGGTGTAGATGATGAGAAATGGTAGGAAAAAACAAGACCAAATGATCTAGGTAATTGTTACTCAGCATATATCCACAAGCCTCATTTTAATGAAGGATATCTATATCGTGGCCTGGAACATTGCCCATGACATAGTAAGTTAAAAAATAGTAAAAAGTAAAAGAAAGAATCTTTGGTGTAGGGAGATACCACAAGTGCATGAGCAGACCCAGGCCGAGAGCCCAGGTCTCCCATGTCCAGTGTCAATTGCCCTACCTTCCCTGCTTCCCAGATGCCAAGGTTGTGTGAAGACTGACTTGGAGACACACAGTATAATTCAGTACTTGTATTCTCTCGCTTCTGGGAGGCATTGTGCAGGTGTTAATAATTCAATAAGTCATGGCTCTAACCCAGCAGAGGATGCTTTGAAAAGGACAAACACACTGAAATCTGGGAAAGTGCAGTAAGTGAGGCTAAACAGGTAGAAGTAGTCAGATATATGAGCATACCACATGCAAAACATAGCAAAGCTGACCTTTGTTGTGTTACTGATGCATAACCATGAAAAAAACCCTACATCTTTAAATATCATATATCTTCGAATCATCTGGAGGTAGAGGTATGTTAAAAATGTATCTGAGAGAGAGAGAAAAATAATTCAAACAGACCATTGTAGCCAACGTGCCTTTGTCAAGGAAAGGTCTTTGTAGTTAAAGTGAAATGGCATTTCTTTTTTAATGAGGTGAACATTTGTGAAGAGCTATTATGCATATTTTTCAAAAAATAATAGCGTAGATCTCTCCTGTAAAGCAATAAATGTTGGGTTTAGTCCACCTAACCTATTGTCTAAAATATAATGCAATTTTTAACATAAGCATCTACGAATAAATTGAGTTATATATTGCAAGTTGGAACAATTCACAAAGCTATAGCAAAAAGCTTTTCTTATTAAAGATTTCATATGGTAAAAACTGAGTGTAATAATTATCTTGCCCAGATTTCACTTAAAAAAAAACCCAAACTGTTATGTTTGTGGGAAGAAAGCCCATATCTTACACATTGAAAATTAAATCAGTTGTCAGATGATACTTTGAAACTAAAGACCAGCTCATAGTAATTAAAAGAATAATGTTTCAAGAATCAAGTAAATCTGAAAGTCAATAAAACACAAAAATAATTTATTGGTGCTTTTAAACACTTGAAAATAAATTCTAAAAAATTTTTTTAAATGATGTGTAACTTCTGTGCAGCAGAACCACAAATCAAATCATCTCTCTGTTCACCTAGTTCAAAGTTTGAAAGGTAAAGCGTGACTTTTTGAAGTTGACTGACCGTAAAATGTGAATTTTTTAACTGGATTTCTCAGTATTCCTGTGGTAACAGATTTCTCCAGGAGCCCACTGCATTTGGGCACCTCTCCCAGAACCCTGGAACTACTCCCCCAGGGTCAGGCAATGATGTGTTTTGGATGCAGGTGCTGGGCATGTTTTAGCAGGGGGATCATTTGTTCACGTTAAAGATCATGGGTTTATTTACGGACCCCAGACTCTTTTGGTCCACAGAGCTTGGGTTTACTCCCAGGGCGGAGCTAGGGGTCCTGGCATCCCTCTGAGTCTTTTGTGCTGACCAGCAGGGTAGATTTAAGTGTTTCTTTATCAACCCTGGTGGTTGCTTGGCTTGACATTTGGAAACTGGTGGAAGAGCTGGGATGCTGGACAGTGGGATCAGAAAAACATATTTGGAATAAATAAGTTTGGCATGAGGTTTTCTTTGAACTGCAACCCTTAAGTCATTGGGAAACTAATGGTACAACTAACATTTTACTTAAAAAAAAAAAGGCTTAAAAAAGTCACTTTTGTGTTCTGTGGCATAAGCTGAAGCTTCTGTTGCAATTTAAAATCAAAAAGCATTTTCTTTTCAAATGGAATTTCTAGGTTGAGGGAGGCCTTTTAAAAAATGATAGAAAAAGAAGCTTTGATTGCATAAATCGTTAAATCATTAGAATATTCGGATGAACAATAGAAATGAAATCATCTCTCTTTTAAAAGCAGATCTGAAGATCTCCTGTAGGTTACCACTTAAATCATCATAATAAATCACAACCAAGGAAAACACTTAGGAAAGAATCAATCACTTAAAAGCATAGAATATATACATTCAAGTCAAAGTAAAATTAAGATACTGACGAACATAGAGATTGGAGCAAGTCTTAAGGCAGCTTAGAAGACTTTAGTGTTCTGTCATAGAAGTTTCTACATCACAAAATCCACTAGCACATACTGTTCCTGAACAAAAAATTCATGTTAGAAGCAGAACCTGGAGTCAGCTTCAGTCCTATCACTTTCTGCCAGTGATACCTGGGTGTTTTATTTTCATGTCCAGTTGAACATTGTCAATGAATTTACATTTTTAAAATTTTGCTTAACTCTGAAAAACATGGTGTAAATTGCTTGAAATTAAGTACTAATATACGCTTTTGGAAACAGCATTTTTTTTCTATCTATTTCCAAGTAGTTGAGTATGTTCCTTATGGTGATATGAGCTTTCAGAGTACTGATAACTTATGACACAAATGTGTTCTTTGTCGGGGAAGGATTCAGTGAATAGAATAAGGTGTTCTAAGATGAAAGCTCTTGAGAATGTTAAAGAATCTAAAATTCTTGGGACTTCCCTGGTGGTCCAGTGGTTAAGACTCGTGCGTCCAATGCAGAGGGCATGGGTTAGATCCCTCTTTGGGGATCTAAAATTCTTAAACATGTACAATAATTGCACATAGATTATAACTTTAAACACACGTTTGATTCTTCTTTACACATCTACCTCATCATATAGAAAACATTGAACTTTCTTTTGTACAGTTCTGAAAATTATCAAAGTGTGCCTTAGCCATAGCTTCTGAGAAATAGACATGGCAAATTTTCTCTCAATTCATACATGGTAGAGTACAGTAATTAGAATCACTGTCATTTAAGAATACCACCTCCTTAGCTGAAGACATTGGAGATTTGATTTCAACATTCTCAAGAGTATTGACTCTAAAAAGATATTATTTATTGAGGCTTCAAATAATTTTAGGTGGAAAAAATTCTCTATCGTAGAATTATCTATAGTATGGGATACTGTAGGTAAGTCTAGATTCATATGGATCATATACTTAGCAACTTTCCAAAGGTATTTCATGAAATTCATCACAAATAAATGTTCCTATGAAACTAAAACTGGAAATGAAAGTTAAACTTTGGGATACTTTTAAGTCAATAAGTAGAGGTGGAAGAAAAGCAGCTTGGTGAGGTGGGAAAAAAAACCTGAACTTGGAATCTGTCCTAAACCCATCCAGGTCTATTTGTTGTGTGATGAGTTAGCTCTCTGTGTGCCAGTTTCCTCCTCAGTAAAATAGCTGCTCTTAAGACCTAACTGACCAGTCGTTGTCATGAAGATTAAATATACTAATTTTCAGTAAACCACCTTAGACAGTGACTGGCACCTATTAGATATTCAATAAATATTAATCAAATCTGCATTCTCCCAAGTTAAAGATGAAAGTAGTGAAAATAAATACCCTTAAATAGCTCATTCTAGTTGAAGTACCATTTTTTATGTAGTGCAACAGTTTTGCACGCTGTGATCACTACAGTGAATCTGTGACTTTTAAAGTGAAACCTCCATTTGTCTGCTTCAGACAGGTGAGCAAGTCACCCTACGAGGGGGTCTGTCAACTGTTCTCTTCGGTTTGTCAGTTTGACTGCCTTCCCAGATCTAAGAACCGTGGAAATACTTATCCGGGTAATGTCCCTGAAACATCCTGACTGCAAATATAAAGGCATTTGTACAAACATCTAAATCCTGATGGCTCTGAACCTCCACCTACTTACACAGAATGTAAAATCCCTTCCAGAGTCTCCTTTTCTCTTGAATGTTTATGGGAATCCCAAAGGGGAACCTCATGAGTGATGTTAATGTCCCCCAAGTCACTGGCTCTCAAGCGCTGCTGTACATTAAAGCCACCCAAGGAGATTTAAAGAGCTCTGCTGCCTGGTCCATCCCACCCCATGCCAATTAAATCAGAATCCCTGGGGGAGGCACCGGGCACAACTCCTGGGTAATTCCAGTGTGCAGCCTGGTCGGAGAAGGGCCTCAAGCCCACCGGCGTGCAGTTCCCACCCCACGTGAAGTCCCCTGGACAGTTTGGCTTCTATCTGCTGGATCAAAACCCCACCTGTCAAATGACAGAACCCCAGCCCTTCCCCGTCCAGTGTCTTTCTAGAGTCCCAGCTTTGGTTCCTCATTAGAATCACTTAGGTAGAGTTAAAAAAAAAAAAAAATATTGCAGCCCAGGCCCTACCATAGAGTAACTCAATCAGGGTTCCTAGGCATCTGGGATTTGTAAAAGCTCCTCAGTCATTGTAAGAGAGTCCAGGGTTGAGAACGCCTGCCCTGAGGGCTTTCAGGAGGAGGGCACGGTGCGGGGCGGGGGGGGGGGGCGGGGGGGGGGGGTGTGCACATATGACCAGAGTCTGGAACTTGCCGCGCCTCAGCTCCAGCTGCCCACGTGCTTGCTCGGCTCAGACACAGCCCTGCTACCTGCGCCCACCTACTCTCGCTGTGCTCCGAGCTGCTGGCCGCGCTCTCCATGCCGCCTGCACTGCAGCTGCCGGCTGCCTGCAATTCTAGGACAGCCTCATTCCTGCGGGCACCTGTTATTTTTGCCACCAGCACCTGAAGCTCTATTTCTACCTGCCTCCTGGTCTTTGCCACTTATCTCTCCCTCCAACTTCTTTTCCTTGTGTCCAGTTCTTTTAGAGGTGGTCCCTTAGTAGAGGTATTTGGACACCCACTTAAATTCTTTCTAGTTTACCAGCCAGCATTCTGGGAAGAGAGGAGGGTCCCAGCAGGGACACAATGCTGCCTCCCCCTCTCCCCATTTTACCAATTAGTGCTCTCGTCCTCAGAGTATAGGCAGGCCAGCAGGTGGGTGGATTAGGAGGGCCACGTCCATTCTCACAAAGTCCCACAAAAAGGTGCTGACCCTCAGGGCTGTACTAGACCCCTTCCCATTTATAGGAATTTCTCGCTTAAGGGTTTGGTTATTCCTCTCTGTGTCTGGCTTCTGTCATTAACCCCTTCCTCATACATATATCACTACATGCCTGAAGCCCAATCAGGGATAAAATTCAAGCTCCTTCCCTTGGGTTGTCTGGACCTTGGACAAATCAGAAACTAGGGCTAGATGCCTGTATTAGTGCCTGGGAACACTCTGGAGCCTTTAATAAGGTATTTTTTTGCCCAGAACATAGGGAAGACCCTTAAGGAATGGTGGTTTATTCCACAGGCCAGTGTATCTGAGACCTAGCAACAGTCCAGCCATTACACGAAACATTCAGTAGGGCCAAACAAGCCAGAAATGTTCCTTTAAAATCAGACTACTTTTCCCTGGAAGGTTAGATGGTTTCAAACTCTTTTGACTCTAATAAAGTTGGATGAAGCAAAAGACCCCTGTAGACTACCTGCCCCCACTTGGTACTATAAAAGCAAGCCAAAAACCGAACAATAAGTCAGCACAAAGGGGAAGAATGGCGGTGTTTTCCCTAAGAGGGTGGTGTAAATCATTAATTTATGCCAGAACTGAGTACAGGCAGTGTCATAAAATTGAATCATTATGACACTAGACTACAAACCACCATTGGGAACACCTGCAGAAGGAATAAACAGTTAAGATATAGTTCGCCTTGTGACCCTAGGAAAGAACCCAGAGGCTGCTCATAGAACTTCACAGTAACTCTCCAGAAACCTGCTATGTCAGAACTCAGAATAGTGAAACTCGGCTGGTTCTCATCTCATCCCACGTGCTACCTGGAGCCCTTCTCTGCCTGTCTGTTGCTAGTTGGCCAAGAGATCTTCTACCTCGGCCCTGTGTTGTAGGCCCCTGTGCTATCATCAGAGCAGCATCTTTAGACAAGAAAAGCAAGTCAGAGGATGACTAGTGCTGAGGTCTGAAGTCATTGTCCTAGAAACCCAAAATAACATTTTTTCCAGATCTGAGTCCCAAGGACCACATTTCCACAGATCTCTGGGGAAGAGAAGAGTTGTGTGAATTCAGTTACCAAAAATGACAGAAAAGATTAGACATTCTTTCTCAACAGAAGAATTCCTTTATTTTTCCATCAGGCATCTTTGCCCCTCTAGTTTGTCCTTGAAAATTTAATTGGAATGGAGCAAGGCACAGTACGAAAAGGGAAAAGAAGTATGTTTTCAAGCATAATTTTTAACATCTTGGAACCAATGGAAAAATACATCAGGAATAGCTTGTTATTTGGGTGTTCACTGCTAAAGCAGTCCATAATAAAGGACATTCTCTTGTCCCTCAAGAACAGATTGGTCACTGCTGACTCCAATCAAGTTCTTTCTCAATGTAACCCAGAACAATTGCATTAAGTGACTTTCCGAAAACCAAAGTCTTATTCTCATTTATTAGATTTTCCTTTCAGGTAATTTGGAGTTCTGTATCATTTCTCCACTGATGAGATTTTTTGTATTTTTGAGCTGTGCCTCCAGAAGCAATTCAATTTCTCTTCTGGAGGAATTGCACAAAGACTTAACATTTTATTAAATCCATTTGCTGCATCTTTCAAGACCATCAAGGAAATGGCATCCTTAAATTTGGCAGTATTCTTTAACAAACACACGCTCTGGTGCATGTATTCAGCCTTGATGTTTTCTGTGCTGCATCAATCAAATTTAATTAAAATGAGTAGAAAGATTACAGTAATTTCCATTTATCATCCCAAAATGCCATTATGAGACTGAAGCCCCTCATACCTGCACCTGTCAAGCATGGTGATAAAACTATAATGGGCTATTCAAGGGGGTTATGTCATTGCCATCCTTAGAAATTTTAAGGTAATAATGAGCAACCATCTGTCTTGAATGTCATCAAAATGGGGACCAGGCCAGCTGATCTCTTAAAACCTATTCAGATAAATTTTTCCCATTAAGCAGTGAATCAGACTCATACATAGAAGGACATGGATCATATATATTTATATGTTAATACTTAAGCATTAATAACGATTTTTTTTTCTTGTTTTCTAAAGGTGAAAGAAATGAGAAAAAATTGAGACAAAGGGCAGGAGAGAAAGAGACAGCGAGAGGACCATCTCTCTGAGAGGCTGAAGCTCTACATAGTGGTAAAGAATACAAAGCCATTATTTTGGGGAAAATGTAGTAAAAAATTAAGTTTTAGAAAATGCTGAATGAGGTAAGTATACTTTCTTAGGGTTAAGATACGACAAAAATTAAGAGAAGGCTTTGAATCTTGTTGGCAAGAAATGTCATGGTGAATTAATATGGATCCCCAAAATGTTGCCTATTGGGTAGAGATAGACAGTCCTGGCAGGTGACTCAGATATAGAGCCTTTTATGATCGGGATGAAGAAGCAGAAGAAAACAACAATAATACTCAATTACTCTTAGCTACATGGAGTACTGATGAATCCGGAAGAAAGAGGAAAACAACAGCAGCAAAATGGAATAAAATATCTGTCACAAGATAAAGAGGTGAACAGGATAGAAGATGTGACAGCATCGATACTTTGGTGGAAGAAGAAAAGTCATTCTTGGTTCTACCTATCAAGGCCGTCTCCGGTTAGTGTTAAGGCTGAGAAAGGAAAAGAAGAGAAAAGGGAGGAGTGTTGGTCAGCAAGGACAGGGTTACTTGGGTTCATTGTCATCTACAAAGGGGACAGGGAGGAAGAAGCGAAGCCTAAGGAGAGGAAGAAAATGACAGTGATAAAAGGAGAAAGGAATGAATTAGAGAACATGGTAGTAGAATAGATAAACAAATCCAAGTGCTGTTTCTTAAAATGATCAGTATCATATGCAGTTTCATAACTTAAAGAAGGGGGAAAATACATACACATCACTTTCTACAGGAAAAGTCTATAATCAAATATATGAAAAAGACATGAAACTAATAATGGGTTATGGTGCACAACTCTATCCTTTGGGTGACCTTTTTAACTTCTCTAAGGCTTGTAAAATATGATTAATATTATTATTTACCTCATGAATTTTTTGGTGAATTTTAATTGGAATAATTTATGTGAAATATATATTTATAATGCCAGGTAATAGTGTTCAACGATTGTTGTTATTAAAAGTTTTGAAAAGCTGGAGAGACTAGATGGTTTACTAGGAAAGCAAAGTTGACTTTTACGGTAAGTAAAGTTGAACAGTTTACAAAAAACTGTCCACAGTGGAAGGACTTCACAAATTACCTCTAAATGTGTGGCTCAGTCATTCGTAGCCCCAACACTACTGACATAGCCCCAGTGGGCATTGCTGCCAGCTGAACTCCACTGCTGAGAGAATGGCTCTGTAGTGTCACCTCCCTCAGCCACGCTAGTGAGGAAGCAGAAAACCTAAGTGTTCAATCGCATAAGAAATTGAAACCATAATCAAAAGATCACTTCCCAAAATGGCACCAGGCTCCATGGTAGTTTTAAAATATGTTCACAATTCTTTGAAACTCCTCCTTTCAAGAGGTGGAGCTTAATTCCCCTCCCACTGAGCGTGGACTGGTCTTAGTGACTTGCTTCTAACAAACAGAATATGGCAGAAGTGACAGTGTGTGACTTCAGAGAGTAGTTAATAAAGGGCATTGCTGCTTTCTTCTTGCTCTCTCTCTTTCCGGTTTCACTTGCTCTGGGGGAAAGTTACCTTCACACCATGAGGACACCCAAGCAGCCCTATGGAAGGCACATGGTGAAGAACTGAGGCTTTCTGCCAATGGCTATGTGAGTGAGCCATGTTGGAGTGGATCCTACAGGCCCAGTCGAGTCTTCAGATACTGCAGCCGTGGCCAGCAGCTTGTCTGCAACCTCATGTGAGACCCTGAGCTAGAACTACCCAGCTAAGCTGATGCTCCTAGACTCTGATCCCTCAAAAACAATACGAAATAGTACAAGTTTGTTGTTTTAACGGATACATTTTAGGGTAATTCGTTACACAGCAATAGATAAGGAATACACCAAAGGTTGCTTTTTGAAGGTGGGTATTGCATATTTTTAGCTTGCAGGGCATATCCCTTGAGCATTGGTCTATGCCCAGGTTGGCCCCTGGGTTGCAGAACTGACTCTACCCCTCAGGTCATCGAACTTCCTTGGGCTTCAGTTTCCTCCAACATAATTCTGGGTTTAAAAGTTTATATTCCCACCTTGCTCTGAACTTCTTAGATTTTATGACTTAAAATTCTCAACTGCAATTATATACTATGATAAACAAACACAGCCGTGTGGTTAAAAGAGTAGCTAAAATTTAATCGAGAAGTTACGGTACCATTATGTTACAGCTTTATCAGAGAAAAAAACTTACATGAAAAACTTTCAAGGGAAAGCACATCTCATGTCTTACTTGGCTTTATTTCTCCCTGGGCCCCAGTACCTGGCATATAGGAGATACCTATTACAGAGGGTGCCTAATGTTCATTTGTGGCCCCTACTATAATCCAAGTTGGTTGTGGCATACAGCTTCTTAACTAGGGGTTCACAGACAATAATTCTTTCTGGGCACCGAAAGTACAGTGTGTTCTTGCCATTATGTGGGAGCTCCACTCTCATTAGCATTTAAAAGAGAACACTTATTAGCTGAACTACTAAATGTCCTTTATACAATATAATGAGTTTCATTGAAAAGAATCACCAGCTTAGCTAAGGAGAAATTTAAACACTTTGCCATCATTTATGAATTCAACCCTTCTAGGATGGTATTTTTAAACGTACTTTGAATGAAGGGAAGAAGAAAAGTGGTAGAAATCTTGACAAAAGAAATGTAATTATAGTTTTTTTAAAATGGCAATTCTATGCTTTATGAAGATATCTTTGATCTTACTTCTCAGAAGCCAGGGAGACAGGGGCATTGTTGCCCCCGACTTTCTCTCTGCACTGTGCCTCAGAACAGGTAACTGGGATGGAACGAGCTTGCTTTTGTTAAAAGTGATGGAGAAAAATTGCACAAAACCATAATCAAAAACCACTGTAATGCAAATCAATAAGGCAGAGGCACACTGCAGGAAACAAGCAATGGAATTATACTTGATCTTTCTTTCAGTATCTCAAGATTACCCTAGACATTTGCTTTGTACATCCAACTCATTACATTTAAATTAATGCATCATATCAGAATTAAATAAAACTATTAATTAGTATACATTGTTCCCCCTCTCTATTTTTTATCTTGGAATGTTAAAGGTCATAATTCATTCACTCATTCATTCATTTATTTATTAATTCAGCAACTCCTAAGTTCAAGACAAAACTAAATGGTAAATTTCCATAAACTTTTCATATAGACCACAACATCCTAAGAGATTATACAGGACAAAAGTATACCTAGAGCCACAGAAGGTTAAGATAAATTTAGATGTTACATATGTAAGCATTTATCAAAAGGACGTGTGGTGAGCAGGGAGATTGATGTCATGGGTTGATGTCATTTCCTTCATGATCCTACCTTCATTATCTTTGTAAGGCACAGATCTGATTATTATCATCATCTCTATGTCTAAAAGCCTTAAGCAAGTATGAGCCTTATAGAATATAGTTCTCCTAAACAGCACAGTGAGACACTAAAATGTCCACCTGAACTCACCTCTCCATTTTAATCCTCAACCCTGTCCCACACCTTTCCCTTTCCTGCTCCACAACCTATACCAGCAGCCCAAACCCACCCCTATCTACTTCCTCAAGGCAACCTGAGTCCCAGGCAGAGTGTGCTATCTCTCTGTTTCTAGGTCTTGTCAAGATCATTCTTAGTTTTCTGCTTTTGCATACTCTCTTCTCTTTGTTTTCATTTCCCATGAAATCTGCATGATAATCTCCGAATTATCTTTATAGCCATCTCTAAAACACCCAACCCACAATCAGCTTCCTGTGAACACCTTGCCTCCAGGGAGCAATTCAGTCCCCTGGTTGCCTTTTTTTTGCCTTTGTCTCCCTGGATTCTAGCATGGTGCCTGCCATGCAACCATGTGGTGCTTAGTCCACACTCGGTTCATGCTTGAAATGAAAAGCTGGGAAGCCCTTCAGTCAGACCCTGACACTGAGTGGTAGCAATGTAAGCTTTGTTCTCTCCACCCCAAAGAAGCAGGCAGTCTTTGAAGAACCCATTACAATCACTCACGTAGGAACAGAGAATTTTTCCAGAAAAAAGTATCCAGCCCTCAGTGAAACTTTTCACCCCAGGATAAATCAAGGACTTTGATGTTCTACAGCTTCATCCTTGGATTTGATTTGACAGCTTATTAAAATGTCTACCCAACGATTTGTCAACAAGAGTAATGGCAAACTTTGACTGCTCCTCTCATCTCTATGCATTGCACTGTAATCAAGTGATCCCTGCCCATCCCAGTCTGGAAGAGGGAGCCAGATGCGTGTTTTATGCTCTATGTCAAGTCAGAGAATTATTAGGTTTACAGCATCCTCCTTAAAACCCAGTCATATAGTTCAATCATTCATTTTACAAAGGAGAAAACTGAAGCTCACAGGGGTTAAATTAATTATCCAAGGCCCCACCATTAGTTGTAGAGATAATGGACAAACTCCAGCTTTCTGGACTCTCGCTGAAGTGTTCTTTTCACCATATCATCTGGATTTCCCCACATTCCTGTTCTTTTTCTTGAATTTTTATTTTACAAAGTCATGCACAGCACATCTAATTTGGCTCCCATTGTCTTTTTTTTTTTATTATTGGAAATTTAAATTTGGATTTGCATTGCTGCTTTTCCATTCAATGGTGATAAACACTTAAAATATCATCTGGGGGAATGGAAATAAAATAAGCATCTGGAAAGAATGTGCTGTAATGAAGATGTCATTGTTTGCCCATAAATGCTAGGCAAAGAATCCGGCTTTTCAAAAATAAATGCACGAAAACATCTATGTCCATCTCGATCTATATTTTAATAAAAAAATTAAAATGCACTGAAAGACTTTCAAAGATGACAGAATTAAATATAAGATAAATGACTAATTAGCTGAAAGGATAATAAAGATAGCCAAACATTCATTCATTCATTCACTCATTCATCTATCCATCCACTCAAGGTTTACTGAATAAATGATGTTAAGCCCCCCAACTGCTACTAAACCCATTTACTAATCAAAGAATAGTAAAAGACAAAACAGTTTGAATTACAAATCAAAAAATCTAAGTTAAAAATTTCCCTCTGCCACTCATAAGTCTCGGCAAACCCTCTAACACACGGTCTTCTACTCTGTATTATTCCCATCAGCATACAAAAGTACTGTTATTTCTCCCACCTTAAAAATAAAACGATTTGTCTTTCGGCCTCACTTTTCCCTCCAGCTATCATCTCATTTCTTTGCTCCCCATCCTTTGAAAGACTCGTCTATACACACAGTTTCCAATTTCTTTCCTTCCATTCTATCTTGAACCCATTACATTCAGGCTTTTACCCTGACATTCCACCAACACGGTTCTTATCAATGTCATCAATGACATTCATGTTCTTCACCTTACTTGACCTTTCAGCAGTATTTGACACCATTCATCATGCTCCTTCTGGAGACTCTCCATCTGACTCCCAGGACACCATACTTTCTTGGTTTTCCTTCTCCCTACTGGCTTCTCCCTCTCGGTCTCCTTTGCTGGTTCCTGACTTCTTACCACCATTGGAGTGCCTCAAAGCTTGGTTCTTGGATCTCTCCTCTAGTACTTCCTTAGAGATCTCATCCAGCCTCATGTTTTCAATATCATCTCTATCCTGGTGACTTCTAAAATTATACTTGTAGCCTAAACTTCACTCCTGAACTCCAGAATTCTTTGTCCAACTGGCTATCAACAGCTTTGCTTTGTGGACTAATACACATCTCAAATGTAACAAATCAGCACTTGGTTGTCGATTGTCCCTCAAATGTGCTATCTTGCAATCTTCTCCAGTTAATACGTGACACCTCCCTTCTTTTAAAATTTAAATCGTATCATGCCACACCTGAACTTAAAAGCCTCTGGTGTTTTCCCACCTTGTTCAGGCTTCCCAGGACCCGTCCCTTGTCACTGCTCAGATATTGTCTTTCATGCTCTCCCCTGGTACACTCCACCTCAGCCACATTGGTCACCTGTCCCAGGGTGCCATTGTGTATGTGGTTCCCAATTTCTGGATGGCTCTGCCCCAAATGTCCACGTAGCTCCCTCTTTTCTTTCTTTCAAGGATCACCTTCTTTTTGAGGCCTTCCTTGGCCACCCTGTTTAAAGGAGCAACTCTGCCTTCCCATATACACATACTCCTTCCTCCCTTCCTTGCTTTATCATTGGCCTTATAACTTACCGTGAATGCTCTGTATGTTTTGCTTATTTATTTTGATTACTCCAAACTCCTCTACTAGCAATTCTTTTTGATTCACTCTTGTATCCCAGCACCTTGAAGAGTGGCTGGCACAAAATAGGTTCTCACAAAATATTACATGAATGAATGAAGGTAATCAGTGATAATAAGAAGAGCTACCACTTAGGTAGAGAAGTAAGTAAAAATTAAATAAGTACTTTGTACATGTTAATGCATCATAGATGTTAATTATTTAAATTAACATTATACACCCATGTGTATCTGTTGGAAGTAATTTTTAGGTGGAAACTGCAGGAAGGGAAGGAGAAATTCTAATTAAAAGGGATGGTAGATCTGTGATAAACCATAATGGAAAAGAATATGAAAAAGAATGTATATATATGTATTACTGAATCACTTTGCTGTACAGCAGAAATTAACACAACATTGTAAATCAAATACACTTGAATAAAATAAATTAAAAAAAAACAAACCCAAAACCTTGGAGGGAAAATTAAAGGATACCCTTTAATCTTTAAAAAAAAAAAGGATGGTAGAGAAGTACATGGTTTTGCAAGTCAGCCTCAGGCAAGGAAGAGACAGCTGATGGAAACACCCTGGAATCTGGCCCAGATTATCAGCTCCCTGGCCTGCCTAGGGGGTGAGGGCATGAGGGAGGAAGGGGTTGGGAGGCAGGCCGGGACTTGTGTGAGTGGGGTCAGGAGGTCGGTATGTGGTCTTCTGGATGCTTCAGGGTGAGACGTCTAGGCTCACAGACTGCCCTGTGCTGATGTCCATCTCGAGCATCTCTAACGGTTCTTAGTTTCTAGGTCAAGAGCCAGGGCTTGCAGTATTTGTCTGTCTCTAGGGCTAGATGTGCACACCCTAAAGTAAGCAAACCGCTTTGAGTCCAGGGAAAGGGTTGCCACGTATGTTCATATACTCTTTACTAGAGTGCTGTGCTATGAAAATAGAAATCCTCATGGTGGGTAATAGCACCAGAATGTCTCTATTATGCTGCTTTGTGCCTAACACACAGTGATGCAACATGTTTCTTCATGGCTTGGAGTGAAAATCAATTCACCGGCATCTAGATGGTCATTATCAGTTACAAAACATATTTTAATGTAAAACTGCAGTTTTAAAAAGGCACTCTAATTCTTGAAGCTACAAAGGATATATTAATTCTCAAAAGTCTTTGTATCCAGATATAGCCATTTCATTAGCTGATCTAGGCACAGTCCAGGAATAAAATTCTTTTGTAAATCATATTACCTAAGGATTTTTTTTATATATATAAATTTATTTATTTATTTATTTTTGGTTGAGTTGGGCCTTCCTTGCTGCACACAGGCTTTCTCTAGTTGTGGTGAGCAGGGGCTACTCTTCGTTGCGGTGCGCGGGCTTCTCATTGCTCAGTAGTTGTGGAGCACGGGCTTAGCTGCTCCGCGGCATGTGGGATCTTCCCAGACCAGGGCTCGAACCCGTGTCCCCTGCATTGGCAGGCCGATTCTCAACCACTGTGCCACCAGGGAAGCCCATAACTAAGGATTTTATAACACAAAGTTGATTTTCATTGATTTTTTCCTACACTTCACTAATTGACTTCCTTCACTCCCATTAAACAGTCCTGGGGACAGGGGCAAAGAGGCTATTTCTCCCACTGACAACGAACACAACTCAGGGAGATGCAGAGGAAGATAATGTATTCTGTAACCATGTGTTGTCATATAATACTTTCTAAACCTTTGCCCGTTTCTAAAGGAAACAGTGGCAATCTCTATAATACCTGCCTCAGCTTTTCTTTACAATTTATAATTGGTTTCCCACATGGAGTTTAAACTTTGCTTGCTACATTGGTGCAGATGTGGCCAAGGACTTCTGATCTGTGAAGTTCATTAAAGGACTTGATCTCATTTTTTTTTTAAATGGTGACCTCAGACTCTATATACTAGAGTGGGGAATATGTGTGTAGATGTATGCATATATATTCATGTATAAATGTGCACAGTTGCTATGTATGCATATATTGAGAGAAAAAATAAATAGAAAATGAGAGATCCTGAAAGAAAAAATGTGAGAAAGGTATGAGAAGGGAAGGGAAGGGAATTAACATTCATTAAGCTCCTACCATGAACCAGACACCCTGGAAAGAAGACGATGGGGGGAACAAAGATGGAGGGATGCAATTATCTGGATGTTAAAGAATGAACTTGTAAAAATCTCCTTCCCTAAAGGAGACTGCTGTAAAAATGGATGCTGGCAGCCCATCAGGGAGTGCTTGTCAAGCCATTCAGAGGAGAACAGAAGGCTGTGGGGCACTGATTTTGGCTTTGTCTCCCCTAGGTGCTGGGCTGCTGTCTCGCCATGAGATGAGTTATCTTTGAAGTTCTGCTGAGAGGTCTAGATAGCGTGACTTAAAAGTGCAAGTCCCTAAACAGAGTTCAGCCTTTCAGAATACAAATGCTCAGAGAACCATATGAGGTCAGGAAAAACCAGCCCAAGATATTTCCCTTTAAATTCTAGAGAATGCTAGTAGTCTCCATAATTAAAAGGATCCTAGGAGACTATGTGTTGGAAGTTTCTAGGTATTGGTATCAGTTTTTTGGTTCATTTTTTAAAATTGGGGCTCCTTAAAATGTCTGTAAGTGCATCTTCTGAGTCCTCTGATGGGCAGAGATAAGGGTGACCTTGCAGAGTCCCTGCTGGGTAGGTGGGAGATGGGCTCAGGTCCAGCTGAGCTTGGGACATGACAAAGAGAGAAGGATGAAAACAATAGCCATTTTACAGAGCTTTAAGGTAAGTCTTCGAAAACTGTTTAGGAATTCCTAGCCGATCACAGGTTTGCTTAGATGTCTTTTTGGTGTTTTTCCACTCCCACTGCCCCAACATCAGATGTTCTCAGCATCATTGGGCTTATTATAGGAGCCTATCTACCTCCATTTGCATTTTGGGATAGATTGCAGTAATTTGGTTCTATTCTTCATAATTTTCTATATCCATGTTTCTTGTCATGTAACTTTACAGTGCTCTCCCACTGTGAGCTAGTGACCTGCTCAGCCCCTTGACCCTGGGTTCAGCCATGTGATTTTCTTTGCCTATAGGATGTTTAGGAAATGTGATGCAAGCAGAAGCTTGAAATGAACTGGCACACGGGGATTTGTTCTTCTGCCAGGAGAAGAATGACAGACATAGGGCACTGGTTAAGGTGCTCTAGCCAAGCCCACTCTAGCATAGAGCCCCACCAAACCCACAGACAGTGAATCATCCTAGTTGAGACAAGTAAAGCCACCCAGATCAACCCAGATCAAAAGAGCTAAGCCCTGCAGATGCACGATAAATAAGTGTTTATTGCTAAATGCCACTGGGGTTGCTTGTTATACAGCACAAGCTAGTTGATACAAATGCCATTTGATCCATGCTCTTCTTGTCTGTCAGTTGATATTTCTAAAATGGAACTTCAATTACCTGAAAATTACTCTACCTAAGACACTTCAATGACTTCCTGTTATGGGCTGAGTGATGTCGTCCTAAATTCATATGTTGAATTCCTAACCCCCAGTACCTCAGGATCTGACCTTATTTGGAAATAGGGTCCTTGAAAATGTAATTAGTTAAGTTGAGATGAGGTCATACTGGAGTAGGGTGGGTCCCTATTCTAGTATGACTGGTATCCTTATAAAAAGGGTAAATTTAGAGACAGACATGCTCACAGGGAGAATGCCTTGTGAACGTGAAGGCAGAGATCAGGGTAATGTGTCTACAAGCCAAAGAACACCAAAGATTGTCAGAAAACCACCAGAAGGTAAAAACAAGGAATAGAACAGATTCTCCCTCAGAACCCTCAGAAGGAACTAATCCTACCTATACCTTGATCTCAGACTTCTACCTTCCAGAACTGTAAGACAATAAATTTCTGTTGTTAGAGCCACTTCCCATTACCTTTAGGTTAAAGTCTAAACTTCTTCACAAGGTATGAAAGTCCTTCCATAAGCTGGTCTCTGGCTGTGTATGCAGTCTCATTGCATACTGTATTCCACTAGCTTCAGCCTTACCCCATTCACTAGCCACACAGAACTATTTAAAGTGCTCCAATCAACTGCTTCAGAGCTTTTGTCCATGATACAACCTTGGCCTCGAATGCCCTTCCTGCTACCTTCTCATCCCCCACTGGATCCCACATCTTTACCTAATTAACTTCTATTTGCATTTCAAGCTCCAGATTGGGCTATCATCTCTGGCAACTTTCTCATCACCTTCCCTGTCCTAACCATGGGAGGAGGCCCTATTGAATTCTCCCCAAACAACCTAGATAGACATTTCTATCTCAGTACTTATCACACTGTGGATAATTAATTGCTCACTGCACATCTCTATCGTTCTCAACAGACTTGATAATGAACCACTTAAAGGCAGGGTCATATATTATCTGCCCTTTTATTCCTTGTACCCAGCACGGTGCTTGACACAAAGTGGTGATGCAGCAAATGTTTGTGGAAGGAATCTGTGAGTGTTTATGCGCCAACATCAAAACAGATGTGTTCCTGGCATATGGGAGATACATTCTGCTTATGTGACAACTGGCAGTTGAGTTTACTTGGAAGCAAAAGCACCCAATTAAAGACCAAACATTACTTCCTTATCCTTCTTCATTTCCTTCTTTCTATAAAACTACCCAATCTCACATGCTTTATAATGCTTTTAGATGTAAGTGACTGTGAATTATTACTGACGGTGGGCCTTTCATCTTCAAGACTGACAGTCTACGTTCCACATTTCTCAGGAGGGAGAGACCATTATAACTATATTTTTGCTTACCAAGAGAATTGTTAATAGTTATCCTAAAGAAAAAAAAAATCTATAAATATCCAACCTATAACGAAGACTTCAGCTTACTGTCTTCCTCTACTAATGAAATTCTTTCCAAGTGCCCTGCCAGAGTTGCTACGTAACCATTACACTGAGAAAAGAGACAAAGCCTGTAGTGAGCTTTTTCTTTTACCTGTTTAGTCCTCATTTTGGAATCCAACGACAGATTGTTGTAGGTATAATGTGCCTGTGTGACTCCACAGAAGAGAACAGCAACTATCCCTGAAATTTAAAAACATACCAGTCAAAATCAATTTTCTTTCCCATCTAAGTCAAAGGGGTAGGGCTATCCCAGCTGGAAAACAGACCTGGTATCAGTAGAGTTAAAATTGCTAATAATTATGGTGATGAAACCTTTGGTAAACCTGGCTGCTTACTTTAAACATGGAACTTAACAGGATTAAAGTTAAAGAAAAGCATTAAGAAGTAGATTCTTCCTGGGGATAAATGATTCTCTGGTCATTAGTTAGGAAAGTTATACTTGGAAACCCATGAACAAAAGACTGTATAGTTAATTCCAGGCCTCTCACAGCTACTGCCAACTACTCGGCTGCATTTTATACTAAATGCTGGCATATTTGCTTAGACATTTGCTTTCCACTGTGTACCTTCAGGAGCCTGAGAAGTTCCTATCATACCATAATTTAGTACTAAAAACCACGAGTCATAAACCTAAGACATCTACAAGGGTTCAGTTGCCTCGGCCAATACTCCTACTTGCCAAGCCCAGAAAGAGATCCTTGTTTGCCTCTACACCTCCTTGGCAAAGCTGGGGGCTTTGTCTTTCTGCTGCTGGATAATCTCGTGAACACATCCAAGGCACACACTCCTTGAAGGTAAGCTGGTCTGTTCTTGCGTGCTTCTTATCCACAGTGGGCCCTCAGCTGCTTCTTGGCTGGTTGCAGGATTTATTTCTTAAGCCATCATTATACCCAGCTTTAAATGTTACATGAAGCCACACACACACTAGATGCTGTCTGGGGACAGAGGAGGAGCAACCATGGGACAAATGTGTTATTTGTCCCTGGGCTCTGTTATTCTCTGTGTTATTGCCCCTGAGCTGGGGTGGGGAAGCCGTAGGGGCTGTATTCTACCTTGGATTAGAGATTTGATTAGCTATGGGAAATTGGGCATAGAGGAGGGCTTTGGGAAAAACACAAGATGTAAGTAGTCTTCAACCCAAACCAAGGGGATTGAATTGAATTTTAAACAGCACACTCTTTCCAACTAAAAAACACTCATAAATTAAATGCTGATGATTCTTAAGAGTATAGAGATATGTGAACTGAATACTGACATTTCAAATGAAATAAAAATTCTGCAGTAAAGAATTTTAAAGAACCAAGCATATTTTTTATATGTACACTGTATGCTTCTATTTATATGTTGGTTATTTTGGGTGTTGGCTTTGGATAAAATATTGCTAAGACATATTTGTCTAATACATTTACATCACTTATTTCCTTCTAATATTATGCTTCAAACTTTTAGGCAAAAGAATAAAAACAGGGCTTCCCTGGTGGTGCAGTGGTTGAGAGTCTGCCTGCTAGTGCAGGGGACACGGGTTCGAGCCCTGGTCTGGGAGGATCCCACATGCCGCGGAGCGGCCGGGCCCGTGAGCCACAACTACTGAGCCTGCGCGCCTGGAGCCTGTGCTCCGCAACAAGAGAGGCCACGATAATGGGAGGCCCGCGCACCGCGATGAGGAGTGGCCCCCGCTCACCGCAGCTAGAGAAAGCCCTCGCACAGAAACGAAGACCCAACACAGCCACAAATAAATAAATTAAAAAAAAAAAAAAATGCCACCTCAAAATATGCCACTTTGGCATAAATATGGTTAAAAAAAAAAAAAAGAATAAAAACAGCTAGGGAATTGTGCCAAGAAATAATATATGCAGTAAGCATTTATATAGTTGCTTTGGGTAACTTTTCAGTTTTCTAGCCTCTCTTCAGAAATTCAAAGAAAAAAATGCTTATGAAATACTATATTTCACTCTTCACAGAATTTCTATTAAAAAACAACCAGTACCAGGGAAACTTTGGGGGTACTGAAGTACTTCAAGGACTTCGAGGAACTAGGAGGATTGCCATGCATGTTGTTTTGTCATCAAGTAGTTTTCTTTCTTTATTTAAAAATGCAATTTATCTACCTCTGCTGATGCAGCAGTCTGTTGGAGGTTTTTCTGGGTGAGGTTTAGCCGACCTCCCACTGTTGTGGGAATGTTTTGACTATATATTGATCTGCGGAGAAGTAGTGAATAAAAAGGGAGGGGGGGTGTGGGTAGTGCACAAATGCATTCTGAGAACAAAAAGAAGTAACAAAGAATAAAGGATAGGTAAGGGCCCTAAGATTGGCTGAATGCTTATTGTGGGCAAGCAACACACTAGTTTTATTCACATCATCTTATTTATTTCATTGATTTATTATCTCACAACAGGCTTCGTACGATTCACCAGCCCTTCCCGCTCTCTTCCCCTCCTCAGTAATAGCATCTCCATTCTTCCTGCTGCCCAGGCAAAAAACTCTGGGAACACTCTTTACTTCTCCCCTCTCTGTACGTCAGCAATGCTGTTGACGGGTCCTTCAAAACCTACCCGGCACGCAATCACCTCTCAACACCTCTGCACTAACACCCTTTTCTAAAGCCACCATCATTTTCTGCCTGGATTACAGCAAGAGCTTCCCAATTGCACCTCCGACCCCGTCTCCCTTGTTGGCCCCCCACAGTCTACCTTCCACCCAGCAGCGCTAGTGAATCTTTTAAGACAATTCAGATCATGTCAGTCCTCTGCTCCCAGCTCTGTAATGGAAACCCATAACAAGCAGGCCCTGTAGGATCTAGTCCTGTTCCCTCCTCCCCTCCCCACAGCTCCCTGACCTCCGCTCTTACCATGCTCCCCCCTTGTCACACACCGTCTTCGTCTTCGCTAAGCAGGTTCCACCACAGGGCCCTTGCATGTCCGGTTCCCACTGTTTGGAAAAGTCTTCTCCAGACATCCACATGGCCCCCTCCTTTCCTTAAGATGTTACATTATCAGACTGGCCTCTGCTATGCACTGTATAAAAATAATCCCTCTCGTCGTTCTCTATTTGCCTACCTTGACCTATTTTTTTAATATTATTTACTGCCACCTAACATTTTATATATTTATAGGTTTATTTTCTGCCTTCCTGCACTGCAGTGGAAAGCTCAGGGAGTGCAGAGTGATTCACTGGCCCCCAGCCATTAGAGCAATGTCAGGCACATGGTAGGCACTCCACATATTTGCTGAATAAATAAATGAACATTCCTATCACCAGGTAACAAGAAACCAAAGTAATTTACTCAAGGTCACCTTGAAAGTGGCAGAGCTAAGATTCAAAATTCCACAGACTCCCTGTACTTTTCTGCCTGTATTAGACCCTCCAGGAATGTTTTAAGGTAACCTTAAGCCATCTAAAAAATATCATTTCTGATGTCCCAGGGAAAGGGTCAGAGATTTGATGATAAAGATTATATACCTGAGTTGGCTGGACATCTCCTTTGAGGATATTTTCTCCAGTAGCTCCACTGGTTTTCCCATTAGAACACTAATACGCAAAGTTTCTGCTAATATTTTTTGAGTTTTGTCTACAGATATGTCACACGAGCAGCAAACAATGGAGAGTCTGCCTACATGACCAGAGTCTTGGTGTTGTAATTAAAATAAAACAACAAAGCTGATCTGACCCTTAGCGTTAGCATACATAATCCTAATTCTATGGCTTGGTAATTAATTAACTCACACAAATTAAAACACATTTTGAAAATGTTTCACCTGAATACATCTATTAGCTATAAAATTCTCTGCCATCTAAAACAGATTGACAGTTGCCAGTTTTCTACCTTACAAAAGTATATTTTAATTGCCACTATATTTTTACATCCCTGTGCCTGCTAGCCCTAGTTGTACCACTGTTATGTGAGGCCCTAGACCACTCTCTTACATGCTCTGGATCTCAGATTCTCAGTTGTAAAAAGGAGGGGGAGGGGGACTAAGTGTTCCTTGTGCAGGTCTGTGAACTAGTGTCTCAGCTCCAAGCCCACCCTCCTGTGCTGGCTCTGTGATCCTGAGGCTGGGGCTCTCCAGACTACATCTTCCTTTGCCTGATGGGCTCTGTCAGCTGCATCTCAGCAATGGTTCTTCACCACAGCTTTGGCAGCTGGTCCCAGCCTTGTTTTCTCTTTTTGTTTTTTGTTGTTTTCCTTCACTTCCAGACCAGCCTCCTGGGACCCCCTCAGAGAAAGCACCAGCAGTCAGGCAGTGTCCTCAGAGGTCTGGGGCCCAGCTCCATGGTTCCTTCTTGGGAGCTTCTAGATTCTCTTCCCTTTGCTCCCCCAGTCCAAGGGGTCACACTTGCTTCTTGCAGTGACGACCTCTGTGCTGCCTCAGTGCCCCTTTTTTACTTTCGCAGCTCTTGCTAACTATAAAAATTTTTTTAAATTGTATTTTTGTGTCTTATTCTCCATTTTTTCTTTCTGTGACTTTCTAGAATTGACATGATTCCATGAAATAATTTTAGGGTCATGGAACAATTATCTATTAAGAATGTTTAAGGAGTTACAAATTTTTTTCTTTATTTTAAAATTATTTTTTAATCCCAGCAACACTGGAATATAAAAGAAATCAGTTAACATGGAATAAATTGATGATATATTTTACTATCAAATAGTTCAAAAATTCTTTCCCCCTCTAAAAATCAAAACACAACAAAACAAACAAATTGCATCCTTTGATCAAAATGTTATAGAACTGGAAATTAACAAAAAGCATAGCTACATAAATGTATCCATTAGAGATTTTTAACTGTATTCTTTTAAATAAAATTGGAGTTGAAGATGAAATCAAATTTGAAATTTTAGCTTGTGTAGAGATAAATAACAGTAAGTGTATAGTACATTTCTTATCAAAACCAATGGGATAAAACCAAAGGATTATTCAGAGGAAAGGTTATAGTCTAACATGCATTCTATTAGAAAAAATAAAAGGAAAATAAATGGACTATTTACCTAAAGAATCTAGACAAAAGACATAAAAATGGAACCAAAGACAGTAGAATTAAAAACTTAATAAAGAAAAATGAAAAAATACAGCCAAAGAGAACATTCCTAATAACCATATGGTTCATGCCTCTCAGGCCTTGGGGTCCCTCAGGTGTCCATCCTCCCCAGGCTGCCGTTCTCTGGCTGTGGCTGCAGGTATGCAATGTGAGATGTTGGCCAAGGGCTTCAGCCACCTAAGACTCAGTTTTCTCATTTGGATAGGGCCCACCTGTCTCACAGGTCTGTTCTAAGTATAAAGCAATACAATGGATTTTAAAATGATTTGTAAACTAAACACTAAAAAGTAAATATAAGGTTTTACTATAATTACTAGAAGTAGGTGAAAGGAAGAAGACATGAAAAGAAGGAATGACCCAGAGAAGCTCATTACAGGTCTAAACACAACAGCATTTCCTATTCAACAAGTTGCTGGGGGAAGAAATACAAAACATCTAGCACGTCTCACACATTTTATGTCCTTAATCATTATTTGTTGCCTTCTCCTCCACACCAACTCCTGCAACAAGGAAAAGCAGATGAAAATGTGTGCCTCACTCCTAGAAATCCAAACTTAGACAATTCTCAGTAATACTACAGTTAAGGTATCAGATTTTTGCAAGTTCTATCTATCTACTGAGATATTCAATGAGGAAAGCATGGGTTATGGATACGGGGAATGCAAGGATGAATAAACCCAGTCCTAGACCTCAAGTAGCTTTATGTCTCCTACCAGAGACAACACATACACAGAGATATCTAAAAGCAGGTAGAATGAAGTAAGTGATAAGAAAATGGGAATTCTGAAGGAGTGATTTCTTTGGGGCTGGGGAAAGTGGGAGAGAGATGGGGAAAGTTTTCCTAAAGGACACAGAGGCATTTAGGTCTTGGAAGATAAGAAGAATTTGGAGGTGCAGGGTTGGGGGTAGGGAATTCAATGTGAGTGAAGGGCAAAAGCTAGGAAACTATGTGGCATGTCCCAGGAACATGCAGTTTACCTGCACACTTTGGGTTTGAATCTGTTATAGGTTAGGGAATAAATACACGTTGAATTAATTAATTACATTTTTCCAAATACGAAACTTAGAAGAAACATCTAATATGCTCTATGTTTAAAATGATCAAACTAATTATTATAAGTATGAAAGTATTTCTCTTACATGCTGTATTAGTCCTAGTATCCATAAAATAGAACTATGAAACATCTAATATGTTGATCTTCTGCTGGCAAACATTACTGCATTTTCTTTCCTAACTGAGGTAAAATCTGATCATTCTGCTTCCATCTCTTCTGAAGAACACAAGCGGTCATTAAATGCAACTACGAGGGTTGCATGTCTAAGGTTTTGGTTTCAAGTTGTATTTATGGGGCCCTGTAGCAATGACAAGTGGAAACAAGTACATACATCCAGATCCACAGGGACGGAGCATGCTCAAAAATATCTGAGAACTAAAATAGAGAAGGAGCTCTGAAAGAAATCAAGAAGTGGCTTAGAGAAAATAACAATAAGAGTTTCTGACTCACGTGTGTGCTCAAAATTGCCTTTCAGTTTGCACAGTGAGCTTTCAGTGGTGGGCAAGATCCCTAAAGAGCTGTCTGCAAGGACTCATTTGTGCAATTTTGAATAAGAACTAGAACCGATACTTTATAACACTAACTAAAAGAGCTGTATGACAAACCACAAAGAGGTACACAGTTAAATTCAAATTATTGGCAAGCAAAGGAGTTTAGAAAACAGCATGAGGAGGTCTGTAATTCTTTGGGAAGAATAATGATTCTGCTGGCAACTAAATTCTTTCCAGAGAGATCAATTTTGAGAGGACAATTAGCTCCTTTTGGTTAACAGAACACCATTTACACTCTTCTCCATGATTCCCACTTCTGGACCTTCTCAGAAAGCATTAGTGTTACTAATGCTTGTGTATATACAATATTTAGTAACATTAACCTATGCTTACACACATCACACACAAACCTATGCTTACAGGACATCAAGGTTCATTGTGTGGTTGTAAATTATGTAAGAAAAAATGTACTACAATGGGTGTCAGGAGATCTGGGATCTATCTGGCATAGTTCGGACACTTAACTAGTTGAATGACTAATGCAATTCAAATTCATTGCCTGGTCCATTGTTTTCTTCTCAAAGAATTAAAGAAGATGGTCTGCATTAGTGTTCTTTAGATTGGGGTATGCAAGAAACCCACTGAAGGGCAGAAGAAAATATAAGAACTTCATAAATTTTTTAAACTTTTTATTTTATATTGGAGTACAGTTGATTAATAATGTGATAGTTTCAGGTTCATAACTTTTAATTAGAACTTTTGTGTATTTTAAGGTAAGTAAGTACCATTGTGGGCAAAAAAATACGCTTGTGTGCAGATAAGTGCATGATAAAACTATCTTATTTTATTTTTTTATGATAAGGGTCAAGAAACTGTGGTAAATACTGCTCTAGATGATCTCTAAGCACCTTCCCATCTTAAGTGTCTGTGATCTGAATTGCTGTTTTGCTTCAAGGACTGCATATATGGAATTGAAGAATTACATGGGACCCCCACGGCCTCATGTGGACTTCCTGACAACTAGATTACCTTCTCGACCTAGATCTCCTCAAAGGCTGGGTCTATGACCTCCTTCTTTGTATTGCTCCCCATCCCATAACAGTGCCCAGTAGACATCAGACACTCAAGTGCAGGTTTGTCAAAGTAATGAATCTCTATTTCAAGAAATATTTATCTGCTCTAAAAAGAGAATGAAGGAGAAATTATTTTTGATCCTCACATACAAATAGATGTTTATCTGGACTTATTAGTGGCAGAGTCTATTTTCTTCTAACATTTAACTTTTCTTATTCAAGACTATTGTCACGTACGGTCTCTGCTACTAATAACATTATTCAGTAGTTCTTTTCTCATTAAAAGTTGATGAAGACTTCAGATACAGAAGCTGAAAAATAAACATCTGCCACATGGAGCATGATTTTCTTTGACATTAAATGCAGACTTGAGGGGTTTCTAAGACTGGAGAATATTGCATTTCTGGACAGGAAATATTGATTATATCATCAGAACACAGAAAGAGAGGGAGTGAGAAAGAAAAAAATGTGTCTTGCTCTCAGGCGGCACTCTGAGGAGTTTTAAGGTTGATGGGTTATTTTTCCATGCCACACTTTTATTTACTTTTGATCTAGTAAAACGAGACGTTTCTGACAGGTTTCCTACCACCACTGCTGAACGTGAACCTGGAACTGAGAAGTCAAAGATTTAACGAAATGGAAAACTCCTTCAGGGAATATGAAGGATTCCAAGTTTGCAAAGAATACAATTACCGTCTAGTTTACTATATTTGGCAATGCTACGGTTGGCAGATGAATGATGAGTCTGTGGGATACAAGAATATCAATATAGAAAACAGCACAAATCTATGTTCTTCTTTCTAGATCCTCCAGTGCAGAGGGTAGGCATGCAATTAAGATTACTTCCTGTCTGTGTTGCAAGGTTTATAAATTTCCATTTAAAACAAAAAATTCCTTTAATAATGTAGTAGTGAGTACTTATGCAAATTAACTTGAGGTCTGGAGGAGAAGAAAAATATCCTTTTGTTTAGATCCCTGGCTTTCCACCTCAAATGTTGGTGTTGTCAGGTTTACTCCTTTTCAGTTTTCATTTCCTTGGAGTCACTGAAAACATGTACACCAATGTCACCTAAATCTCTAGTCAGCGGCCTCATCCCAGATATCCATGTCCAATTGCCCACTGTACCTTTCCATGTAGAAGTTCCACACTTGTATAGAATCCAGAAGACTTTCAAATGAACTAATTTTTGTGTCTCTCTTTCTGCTACATGTATTCACTCACATTCCCCATTTTGGTGAAATGAACCATTGATTCATTTGATATAATTCCCAGTATCCTTGACTCCTCTTTCTCCTTCAACTGTGTTAATCATTCGTGCCATCTGTCTTCTGAAAATTTTCTACACGCCTGTGCAGGACATGAGCAACTTTCTCTTTTCCCTATGGCTGCTGGCACCGTGAGGAGATGTTAAGTAAAGACAGAAAACATTTACAGTGAAGAAAGCAGAGATAATTTGTCCACTATTCAAGTTACATGTGCAAGATTGTCTGAATATTGAAACGATGAGCTATTTGGTTCAAGAAAGTGCAGGTGTGAGTTAATGAGTTATTATGCTAGGAGATGTACTCTACACCTGTGTTTATTGAGATGGCATCTTTGCGTGTTTGCCCTTGGTTCAGCAAGCTAGTTAATAAATCCCCTTGAGAATTTTGGGTGTCTATTGCTACAGCTTGAATGCCTAATATTTTGAGCCTCTGGCTCTATTTTTGGCTGGGAAAACACTCAGTGCACCTCATTTGTTGGTGAATTGTTGGCTAATTAAGTTGGATTCATATGGTCCTGTCAATATGAAAGCAAGAACAGTCTGAAGCTGAGATGTCAGCTAATGACATGTATTTAGAAGCTAAAACCGGCCAGATTTGGGTTGAGAAACAATTCAAACTAAGTCCTCCTGGTGATTTGTTTTATTTACTGAGATCTAGAAATATATTTCCCATCCAGTCATGCAATGCATCAGTGGCAAGCCAAATGGAACACATTTATCTCTGAACTAGAAATCTTCTTAAGAGTTTCAGACAAGTATTCGCCAAGTCGAGAGATGATGGAGATGAGAAGTAATGAGCCAACTTACTTACTCAGATCAAGTAAAGTCTCAACGTGTCCAGTAATAGTCATTTCGTTTGGAAATCTTTCCTTGTCTGTTGCCAAAAAGAAAGACATTCCCAGTTTCCCCTTTTCCCGACTACTTATTCTACAAAAGCCTTTCAAGAGCTGACCTGACAGATAAGCAGGACCTGAGCTTTCAGGTGTCAGCTTTTCCTTATCATGACAATGTAATTAGGCCCTTGTCATTTGAGACCAAGGGGGGAACAAGGTTGGGTGATGGGATTGAGGTGAATTGACTGTTTATGTTGTGCTTCATGTTTGTGTGTGCTGAGTTCTTCTCTCGTTCAGACACCTTGGTCAATTCCTTAGTGAATGGGCCAGAGCGACATTTGCTTTTACCCTTCTACGTGCAAAATTTTTTTCTGAGTCTCTTACTCTCTAGAGTCAGACTACAAAGCCCAATAGCATTGCTTAGGACAGTAATCAGGACTTTTTTTCTTTCAGATTTTTACACATTTGTTTTCTTAGATGGAAACCATTCTAAGCTGAGTAAATAGTGGGCTATACTGTTTAACTTTTCGTATGAGAAAGTGAGGGATGCCAACGGCCTCCCTCCTCCTCCTTCACTTCCAGCTGACATAAAATATGCCCCAGGAACCTAAAAATGGAAGCTGCCTTTATTACAACAGTGCCTGGAAGCAGAGAAATCATTAGATGCAGTGTCAATGTTGCCATTAGAAATCTTACTCTTTGGGTGTTTAATGACAGTCCCTGAAAGTTTGCTTCTGGCAAAAACCTGACCCCCAAAGTCTCAGCTGGGAAACAGATTATAAAAATGAATTTTCAAACCACCTGTCCAGCTGTGCTTTTTGGTTATCTTTATAAACTGAAAAGCAGCTTCTATGACAGGATTCAATGCCACCAGAGATTATGCTATAAATAATACTGCTGAATTATTTTCAATATTCAATTTAAAATAATGGCTCAGTAACCTAATGACTTTTAGAAAATAGGCCAAGAAAAATTCTACCTGATCAGAAATTAGGTATGCATGTGTACCAGGTACCTGACAGAGAGAATACCTCGGGTCATGTATTTACTCAAAAGCCACATTTTGTATGTGTGCCATGTCCTTCCACTACAAAATAATAAAATCTTTTTACCTCAGCAGTAAAGAAAACTGAGATACCAATTAATAGGGTGACATTCCTATCCCTCAGCAAGTTAGCAGAAGAACTAGAAATCCGAGACATACCACTTAGTGGCTGATTTTGTAATTAGGGCAGAAACTTCCATATACATTCTCTTCATTCTGTGCTCTCCCAGTCTGTGAGGACTCCCTAAAGTCCATTTCTATCTACACACCCTCATCTTCTAGAAAGACTTCTCACTTGCATTTGATATTCTGCCCAGTCTTCGTAAATAAAAGTTTTCTCAGACAGCACTTGTACATTTCCAGCAGCAGAGCATCAGACCTTTGGGTAATAGAAATGCCAACCTTCATTTGCATGTCTAAAAGCCACTTGTTTCCATAAAACTAAGTGCTTCTGTGTGACTATTGAACATTTGCAGGTGCAATTTCCAAGAGACTGAGATGAGGCGGCTGCAAATGTGGCCCTTGAAGTAAAAGATGATCAAAATAAGTCAAATGATCATCATCAAATTAGTAACAACTAAAAGTGAAAGCAGCAAATGTGGTCATGAGCAAGCCCCGCCCACCACACTGAAGTGTTCATAATGAATCTTATAAGGAGGCGAATCGAAAAAGAATAATGAAGACTGTGCAAACTGTCTTTGTAAGCTTGATTCTTTTTGTTTGTCTATCACTATGCACCTGGCATGAGATGGTCCCAAGCATCCTAGCCTAGAGGCTGTGCTGTCTTTGAGCCTCTCTTCCCTTCTGAATTGTCACCAAGTTATGCAGCTTCTTTTGTTGAAATACCTCATAGATTATTCCTTCCCTTGTACTATTTAGATTTCTTTGTTTGCAAGCAATAAACACTGATTCTGGCAACTGTAATCAGAAAGGAATTTATTGGAGGGAAGAAGCATAAAGGCAGCTCCAGAGATCTGTGGCAGGAATAAATAGAGGGTCCCAATAGGGTTTTGCTGTTGCAAAGTCTGGGTGCCAACAGTTGTATATACTTCTAACTCCCTCCTAAAAGTTCATATCACAGGGAAGGAGTGTCTGGTTGACCTAGCTTTGGATGTCCCTATTCTCTTCGGCAGGGGAGGGTGGAGTACCTTGGTTAAGAAGATGGTATCTGATGGAGGAGGGGTAGGATAATAACATCAGGATGCTATCCTCAGTGAAAGTGAGAACAGGTGCTGGGCAGCCAAAACCGACATATGCCCACCATATTCTTTTAGATTAGGCTCTTGTTTCCCAAGGTCTCCATGTCTCTATTTTAACTTAAGAGTTAGGGAAATGAAATTGCAGATTAATGTAATTTATGATCTATCCTTTAGTTGATGTATGAATCTGCTCTGAAATATCCTGACCAGTGGACATAAAGAATCTACAAGAATATTATTAGGCATAAGGCACTCACTAACTCATAAAACAGTCTGGTATTCAGATTTTAGAAAATTTTCCTTTTGTTAAGCTAAAATCATTCATTCCATTGTTCAAAAGATATTGAATGCCTAGCACGCTTCAGCTACACTGCTGGTGTTGATATAGTCCTCACAAACCTGACAGTCTAATATAATTTTGGCCCATCAATCCAAATTCTACACATCAGCTATGGCTCTATATTTCAGAACTGCAGAGAGTAAATCAAATAGCATGGTGGGGTCTAGATGCACATAAACAAACAATAGCCTTCCAGAAACTATAATGGAAGAAGTTTCCATTCATCATAGTATGCCAAAATATAAAATAGCTTAAAAAGTACTTAACAAGAAATTTGTAGGTCTAATGTGAAGACAACTATAAAAATTTACTAAGGGCCATAAAAGATGAGTTGAATAAATGGAGAGACATAACATATTCCTCTGTGGGAAGACTCAACATTGCAAAAACACCATTCCTCCTCAAATTAATCTAAAAATTTAATACAACCCCAATCATAATCCTAAAGTTATTTTCTGCTTGAAACATAAGAAAGTTATTTTAAGTCGTTCTGGAATATAAATATGTGAGTATAGCAAAGAATCTCTTGAAATTGGGGAAGGGGGATGAGAAATGGATCTATTAGCTATTAAAAGGAACCATGGAGTTGAAATGATGAAAACAGTAAAGACCAAGAGCTCAGTGGAACAACAGAAAGCCCAGAACATATATACACATATATGTACCTACATACATGGACATTATATTGTAAATTCATAGGTTAAGTTTGAAGGGCGTTAGGATGAGTGAAGAACAATCTAGGAAGAAAATCAAATCCCTACTATATCTCGCACCTCATAGCAAGACAAATTCCAGATGGATTCCAATGCAAAAATAAAACCAGACAAGTATTAAAAAAAAGTATACATTATTATTAATAACAGTGGGCTTTATAAGTAGAAATCAATAAAATCTTGGGCTTTCTAAGGAAGAGATAAAATTAACCACATGAAACTTGAAAATGTCTATACCTACCTTTCCCTTACATAAACAAATAAAGCATAACATATTTAAAAGGTAAAGCCATGAATTGGAAAATATTTATAGCCTACACGACAGTCAAAAGGTTAATATGTTTTAATAGATAAAGAGCATCTGAAATTTAACGTGACAAAAATAAGCACTTCCATAGGAAAAAAGGACAAAGGTCATAAACAGGTAGTTCACCAAGGGAGAAATACAAATTGCCAATGACATATAATTAAAATGATTTCCTCAGTAAAAATATAATGAATTTATATCAGAATAAGATGGAACTTGATTATCAAATTAGCAGGGGTGAATATGAGTTTGGGTGATGAAGATGTGAATGAATGAGCTCTCCCTTACATCACTGGTGAAGTATAAAGGAATGCAAATTTTCTGGAGGATAACTTGGATAAATTTTTCCAAGACATTAAAATGTTAGCATTCTTGTTAACCCAGGAATTTTATTTTTAGACAGACATATAAATAGAAGTTCATACATCAAGCTATAAGGATTACCATTGCAATCATATTAACAATGTTGAAAACTATAAACAATCAAAAGGTTGGTATAATAAATTATGGCAAGTTAATATGATATAGTACTAGGCAGCAATTAAAAATAATACTATAGAAGACTATTTAATGCCATGAAAAACATTCACTATAAATTGTTAAGTGAAAAAAAGCAAGTTACTTCAAAATAAAAAGGTAATTACATATATGTATGCATGTATATATTTAATTACGTATATGTATTTGCATATAATTAGATCAATCCAGACAAATACTAATAATAGTTATTAATAGGCAGTGAGAATACAGGTAACTCTAATTTTATTTCCTTCTGTAAATCTACATTTTCCAAATTTTCTACAATGCATGTGCCTTACCTTGGTAGTAAGAAAAAATAAAAGATATATTCTTAAAACAGATATATTTTGTTTAAAGCAACAGAAATGCTTTTTTTCAAATGAAATCTTAGGTGAAAACCCAGTCTGTGGAACCAATAAGAGGGGTGAAGTAGGGATGGCAGGCCTAGAGGTCTGCTCCCTTGATGGGCACCCTCGAGCCCTCACCTAGCAATGCCGGGGCTGGGGGAATTCTGCTGAGAACCCATTGTGTGTAAACACCATTTCCAGGTCCTACATGATGTGTTGTCAGGGAACCCATTCAGGGCCCCAGGATGGTTGGTTACCACTACAGTTACTCATAAACTATTTAATAGCTCATTTCATTTACTTCACTATATTCATTGTCATATGTTCATTCGCTAAGCACTTTCTGAAATGTTTTTCTAGATTTTAGTTTTGCGTTATATTAGTTTACTTGTAGATTAGAGATAAAAAGATCTTCTTACTGCATGAAATATCCTCAGAGAATATAATTTGATTCCACACTATCAGATTTTATTGAAGGTTGATATGAGAAATGACTACATGAAGAATGGATCTCCACCTTCCCTAAAACAATGCATTGTCTGTTATGGTGCTCAAAGGCCCTTACATAAAGATGCGTGTGATAAATTCCCCTAAAGTTTTAGAAAAAAAGTTTGCCCATTTTTACAAATAATTGTAACTTCCTTTTATAGTACTGTATTATTCCTATATAACTCATCATGTTTCCCTTTTGGCTTTGGCTGCCAGAAAGCTCGGAGCTATATTTATTGTTGCCAAACCACAGCAATGAACAGCTGCCTTATTTTGCAGAAAAACTCTATCCCGAAGCACTTGAGTGTCTAGCCTCAACTAAACGGTCCCTTGATATGCAGGGCTCATGTTATGAGTTGTCTCAAAGCCAATTTAGAAATAGGCAAGGATTAAATGATAAACAAACAAACACATAAGTAATTTGGACTAAGCAGGCTTGGTCCTTGGCAGTACAAAATGCTCACACCTAAAGTTTGATTTGCATCAAATGCCTTTCGGGCATGTTGCTTAATCTGGAGTACTGTTCTGGATGAGCGCTCCCCTGGGTGCAGACGTGGACATTTGGGTCTTTCTGCTACCAAGGCCCACACATGCATCGACCCACCCCATGACGCTGGCTCCTCAGAAGTGATCTGCATGGTATCCAATAAGGGTATCAGGTCAAAAGCATAGCAAAAGAGCAAGGCACAGATAAACTAAGAGTGTATACGTGGACCATAACCTTAAAAACAGTTAAGAAAACAAGATGTTGCTGAACTGCATCAGGAAATAGACAATCTTCACAAACAGAAACAATCTTAAGCATTGGGATGTGTGTATGTAAGTGTGTGTGTGTGTGTGTGTGTGTGTGTGTGTGTGTGTGTGTGTGTGTGTGTGTGTGTGTGTGTGTGTGTTTATTACAACGATCAACAGTAGACTAAAATATATCAGGTGAGTTAAGGTACTTCTTTACCTTTCCAGAAGGTCAAATACGTATTCTTATTGTTAACATTACTTACATCATTTTACAATATGGTAAGTGCTGAAAAGGGCATAGAATGTGGAGGAAAGGGAACCACAATTTTTTGAATGACGTATGTAAATTGTTTCCTCCACTATTTCATTTAAGAGACACTCGTATCCTTTTTCTTTGCAATGCATAAGCTCTTTAGCAACCTTTCTAATAACATGGTAAGGCTCTAATATAATGGATGTTGCGTTAGAATGGTTTGGAATGATACTGGGCCTGGTAGGGTGGCCTCTGGTAATGCAGTCTTGATTATAGTGTCGTAATAACTGGCAGGTGGCTGTCTGTATCAGCAACAGACACCCTCAAAGCCTGTGGAAATAGCTTGGTTCCCATGGCTATGAAGTAAGGTGGGTCAGCTGCCCAGAGCAACAGATTATCATTACAAAAAAGATGTGCCATGGCTTTCACAGGAGAGGCCAAACCAGCCTAGAAGCAAATGGACGAGGCAGGTTTCTGGGGCCCCAAATATCTTCCTACTCCTGGGGGCCTGCCTCATATTCTATAGATAGAATTTCATTCAAGGTAGCAGTGCTTGGTACCCATGAGCCCAGGCTCTAGAATCAGATCTCCTTATTTGAAATCCCAGCTCCATCACTTACTGTTGGCTGAGTAAACTGGGCATAGTCCCTAACTTTGGGTCCTTCTGAAAATGAATGAGAAAATCCATGAAAGGCAGTTAGCCAGCACCTGGCTCATGGTATGCTTTCAGTATATATCAACTTTTATTATTATTTACACTTAAAGTACCACCTTTTAAAATGCAAGTACCCAGGGAGGCATACTTTATTCCCAGTTAGTACTTTGGAGGGGGGCGGGGGGAGTCTCACCACTTGAAAGTCAATTAAGATGTAGTGAGCAGCAAGGGATCCAGGCCTGAAACCCGGGAGAAGCGAGGAGCTAAGCCAAAGGAGAGAAACAGCTTTGAAAGTTTGCTCAGAGCCACGGTGATTCCTCTACATGGAAAAGTACCCAATCGTTGCAGCTAGCCAAGCGCAAACCCTCGCTGTTGCAGAAAGGCAATCTAATTGCCGAATCCAGATACAAGGATGCGTGGCCCCTGGGACCTTAGGGACTGCCTCTCTCTCTATCAACTGCTGCGTCTCAGAGGACTCTACATACAGACTTTCTACAGTAAGAGACATTAATTAAACCGTGAAGCCACCAAGTGAGCTCCTTGTTTTCTGGCCTGCCACGGAGCGTATGCAAAGATTTTTAAACACGGCTGTGTGTGGAGGTGAGCACACCAGGAGAGGCTGCCTACGTGGGCGCTGCTGTTAACAGCCAATGGAAGGCCACCACCCTTTCCCACAAAGCGGCTGTGCATCCCTTCACACTCTGAGCAGAGACTCCTATTTGTAAAGTCAGCCATCACCTCAGTATACCAGTCATTCATAGATTTCAACATCCCCTTCCTGACCAGCAAGGAGAGAAGAGGAAACGGCAGTTTGGAGACTTTCAGTTGACCTGTTGTATAAATGGATGATTTTTTTTTCTTCTCCCCAGGGTGCCCAGGAGAGGCTGATTCTGACACAAACCTATAGAAAAGGGCCTCCATTCCACCTCCGGCTGGGTCAGGGAGGGGGTCACGGGGAGAGGCAGGGGAACACATGTGTTCACACATCCAGTTTGCTGCGCTGGACGAAACACTGACCTGTTAGGCCAGCGGCCTCGGCAGACAGGAAGGCGCTCCAAGACAGGAGGAAAAACAGGCCCGTTTCCAGCATAGGGAACTCACACAGTTTGGTAAACTTGGTCAAGTGACAAAGGCGCGTTAAGGGAAATAACAACTGCTTTTATGAACAAATCTCCTTTTTGGCTGAGAAAAACGAATCTGGTTGTGTTTTAGATGAGAGAACTAATTTTCAGACCTGACCGTAACTCTGACTGAGACTTTACTTTGAAGGCCAGCAGGAGTCATGCTTCATTGCGGGCCGAACACTCCTATAAAAATGCAAACTGGTGTTCAGATAAAAAAGACGTCTTACTAAGAGGATAAAATCAGCTAAGTGTAGACACAAAACTTCTAAAATTTGGCCTCAGCCCTTGGGGTGTGCCCCTCAGAATACTGGCAGATCTGGGAAAACAAAGCCGAGGGGAGTGAGGCTGGGTGAGACGCTGCCAGTGTGTCAACACTGCAGGAGGTCACTGCTGCCCAGGGAGTGCTGGTCTGGGGACAGATCACCTTGGAGAGCCTTCTCTCTTGGGGATAGAAATTGGATCAGGAGGAGCATTTATGTTCAGTGATAGGGAAACTGCCTGGACTCTCTTTGTAAAAGTAGGATGGAGGAAAATGGGTATTATTTCTAGGTCGAGCAAGATGCCCTTTGGCAGGCAATGGTTCATTTTGGCCAGGATGACACTTGGTCAATAGTCTATAAATTGCAAATAGAACAAAAGGCACAGTGATCTGAGTCAGGCAGAGAATGGGCTATGGGGAGATGATTAGGAGTAAGTGATGGATGGGAAAGGGCTACATTGTAATTGTGTCCACCGCTAGGCGGAAAATGCCCTGACAGATAAAGAGATGTTATGCTGTTGCATTTTTTATGTTTCTACAACGAAGTGTAAGGAAGATTCCATATTAAGAGATGTTTGGCAGCAGGGCAAGGAAGCAAAAAGTATGACCTCTGCGTTAGAAGATCTGGGTTTGAGTCTTGGCTCTGCTAGTCACTGGCTGTGTGATCTCTGAGCAGCATGGTAACCTCTGTGAGCCTTATTTGTATCCTAGGTGAACTGGCAATAAGAATAATACCTGCTCATACAATGTGCAGAGGAACATGCAATGAAGATATTAAAAATGTTTTGTAAAGTCTTAGAAAGCACAAAATACTAAGGATAATGTCATGGTTGGGAGTGTGGCTTCTGGAAGGCAACTCTACCTGGGCTCGTATTCGTTGTATCAGCTTAGACGGGCAGACTTCCAGCCTCCAGGAATTTTTACCTTCCTTATCAATTTGTTTACTTATGTGTCCATACATTCCCTGCACACTGGGCAGAAAAATGTTCCAATCTCAGCCCTTCCACCTAGTGCCATCCCTGGGACCAAAGGCCTGGTTTTAAACTCCTGCCCTAAAATATTCTAGCTGTGTGGCCTTAGACAAGTTGCCTAACCTTATGTGTCAGTTTCTTCAGCTGAAAATTGGGGGAATAACAGTATCTCCCTGCCAGGGTTCTTATAAAAACTATCTGAGATAATCTATGCAAAATACTAAGGACAATGGCTGGCACACGGTACAGTTCTGAACATATGTAAGATGACATAATTAATATCATGCTCATTATTACTGATATGTGACTCAGAGTGAGCTACTTAACCTTCTTGAGCCTCGGTTTCCTCCTGTGTAACCCTGTGTCTTACAGGGTTAATTCGAATAAGAAGATATATATATAAAGGCCCATGCTAGACATTCACTAAATGCTGTGATCATTACTATTACTCTACTCCAAACAACATGTGGCCTCCATCGTAATTCCACTTAGTAATTAAGAGGCAACAGGGAGTAGTGATCAAGAGCATGGTCTGTCTCTCGGTTTCACTCCTTGGGTTTGATCTTGGCTCTACTTCCAAGCTGTATGACCTTGGGCAATAGCTTACCCTTTCTAAGCTCCAGTGTCCAGTAAAAGTAATACGTGTGATACGACCACTGTGAAGGTTAAATGAGTTATTGCATGTAAAACAAGTAGTAGGGGGCCTGACATATCTCCAGTACTGGGTAGATTGTTAATCATTATTTTTAGTTGGAAGTCAGCCCTACCTTTTCCGACTTACTTTTGTCAGTGGAGTTGACATTCTCCAAGGTTTCCAGGACACGACTTTGGGGTGGTCTTTTGATTCTCTCCTCTTCCTTATCTCTTAGTACCAACCAATCACTAAGTCCTAGAGATTCTTCTAAACATTGGCCTCCTGCCCGATTTCGCCCCACAGGTTATCATCACAGTTTTCCTTGATCTTAATCTTCCTTTTCTCATTCACCCTACATACCAGTTCCTTATTTATGTTTTAAAAACAGGACTTTCATTGTGTCCCTCTCCTGAGCAGAAACCTTCAGTAATTGTGGACCATAGAAAGATGCCCGGGCTCCTTTGAATAACACTCCAAGATACTCCACAAGCTGACTCCATCCCACCTGTGTCCCCTCATCTTCCACCGCTCACCAGCCTGAGCCCTCAGGTCCTTTCAGGCACAACTGCCATGTGCCATGTCAGTGCCCCCTCTGCCACACCTCCATGGATGTTGGTCTTCTCCTGAATCTCTTATCATGTGACTTTCGCCTGTATCCTACCCATCTTTCAGGTCAAGCCCAAGTCCTACTCTGCATGTAAATACTGCTTTTCAGATTATTTTCCAGAATCATAAGATTGGCCAAGAGTCTGTTGGACTATCCCAGACACAGTGGCCTCATCATCATTTGAATTCGTATAATCTTAATAAGGTGGCTGCAGCTTTAGCCCTCACTTGCCAACCAACTCTTACTGTAGAGCTTGTCTTTCCAAGTTTGTCATTAGTTGAAGGCAGAGTCCATGTTTTATTCATCTTCTGACTTATCTTAGAAAACCTTAGTAGAACCTAGCCTTTTAGCAGTTGTTCAGTGAACTGTTAGGCTAGTCCTCATGAAAAAAGACCCCAACATTTTGCTTTCTTTGCCTTGATCCCTGACCCTTCTTGCATCTTTCTCCTTTCTTACTTCTCTTTTCCCCAAGGTCTCTGGTCCTTTGTTCTGCCTCTTCTCTGTAGCCTCAGTTAACACTTGACATTAGCCTTCTGGCTTTCCTCTTCAAATCTGACTTATTTTTGTCCCATCCAACTGCTGTGAGTGAAGAGCTCACCAGACCAGCTTCTTTCCCTGGCTCAAATCCTCTAGGAACTTTACCCATCCTCCCACCTCTCTGCTGAAAAAGAGGGAGTAAGATGACACAATTGCCTGGATATGGCAAACATCATTTCTGCTTTGCTTGCTGTTCCCCTTCCATAAAAGAGCTGTGGATTCTCGTTTAAACTCACAGTGATCTTTGGCTTGGCCAACCCTGTGAACTAGTGATTGATACAAGTTTGAAAAGGAGGCAGAGAACACTTAGTTTATCACTCCCAGTCAATCATGTTTTATTCTTGACCTTGGATCTTCAGTTCTTCCTCTTGACCTTAATATATCCAAGCCTGATACCCCCTGGCCACCTATATTCCTAGGTGGGAATTTTTTAAGACTGTTGCTATCCTAGGATCAGACAGTATGAGCAGTGCTAGAACTGGCCTTGGACAGGAAAAGAGCCTGGGCCCCTCTTCCACTGGTACCGACCTATGCTTCGAGGGGTGGCTTGGAATCAAGATGGCTCCAGTGGTGCCCTACTGCACTTGAACAAGACTGTCTAACCATTTCCTAGCCTGGAATTTGTCAGTCCTCAGAAACGTTCCAGGGAAGCTGACTGCTCTTAACAAGTCCCCAGCTTTCCACACAAGACAAAGGATATCAGTGCCGTGACCACAGCATACGCAGACCCCATTGCAAATGAGCCGGCGAAGATCCCCAGGAAATTCCCCACGGACTGGAAGAATGCCGCAGCGTCAAATGCATTCGGATTCTCCTTGGGACTGTAAATGGATATAGAACTGAAAAGAGAAGAGGGTGAAGGTTAGTCAGCGACTCCCATCTCGTGGCCCAAACACCAGAAGTCAGAATTTAGCACCCACTTTTGGGAAGGGCACGTTTTCCTACGAGGTTAGGGGCTGGTTGGAAGCTTTCAGGGGAAACGGATGAGGACAGGGAGAGGTGGAGAAGGCAGAAAGCTTTCCGCTTCCTTACAACCCAGTTCCATTGTATCCATATATTGCTGTCCGTTACTAAACATTTTTATATAGGAAGGGTCGTAAGGAATATTGTTTCTGAGCAAACTAGGCATTAAAACATGGTAGGTGTATAAGGAATCTGCTGAGGAGATGATAGATAACTGTGAATTATTTAGTGGCCATATGTCTTCAGTGCTGTTATATATTCACAAATGTTCCTGATAAAAAGTGTACTTTTATGGCCTGTGCACAAATGGGCGATACAAATCACAGCATGCACAAAATATTCTGCTGTGATCTTGTCATAAACCACAAAGCATTGCTCCTCTCCAGTGTAACCCTTCAGAAACAGCGCCCAGAGGATGCTCAGAGCATCACAGTATTAACCCCTGGAGAGAGACAAAAACCCTCCTTTTCCCACTGAAACACATGGCAGCAGCTGCCTGAGGTCATCTTTTATACCCCAATTCTGGTGGCTGCCAACAGATTTATATCCACAGAGAAAAATCAATCCACCAATAAGCAGTCTGTTCACTTAAATATTTTTGAGGATGTCATATTTGTTATTTTTTTTTTTGTAACTGGGGCCTCAAATCCCACAGTGTTAATGTAAAGGACAAGGTGTGTCCTATGTTAGGAAACATGAGCTCTGTATTATAGCATCAAAATGAACAGATGTGCTAGAACCAGTAGCTTTCGGGAGACTAATGAAGTAACTTTTCAGATTTTTTTTTTGCACTTTTTATTTTAATACAAGGTCTTCAAAGCTAATCAGACAAAATCAATAGTTTCTCAGCGGCTGCTGGGAGGGACTTTGTAGCTCTTAGAGAGCAAACAGTACACCAGACACACTGACTTGAGATTAGACAGGATTTTACAGAGATGTAACTGAATCTCTTGTGGCTCGGATGATGAGAGTACGTTAACTCTCTGACCTGACTTTTTGTGTCTAAAGACTAGTTAAGAGAGAACGGGGGAGTGGGTTCCAATTTTCCCTGGATGTCTTTAAACCCCCAAAGTAGGCCAAACACTTCTCCTTTTTTTTTTTTTTGAATTTTATTTATTTTTTTATACAGCAGGTTCTTATTAGTTACCCATTTTATACATATTAGTGTATATATGTCAATCCTAATCTCCCACTTCATCACACCACCACTTTCCCCCCTTGGTGTCCATACGTTTGTTCTCTACATCTGTGTCTGTATTTCTGCCCTGCAAACTGGTTCATCTGTACCATTTTTCTAGGTTCCACATATATGCATTAATATACAACATTTGTTTTTCTCTTTCTGACTTACTTCACTCTGTAGGACAGTCTCTAGATCCATCCACATCTCTACAAATGACCCAATTTCATTCCTTTTTATGGCTGAGTAATATTCCATTGTATATATGTACCACATCTTCTTTATCCATTCGTCTGTCGATGGGCATTTAGGTTGCTTCCATGACCTGGCTATTGTAAATAGTGCTGCAATGAACATTTTGGTGCATATGTCTTTTTGAATTATGGTTTTCTCTGGGTATATGCCCAGTAGTGGGATTGCTGGGTCATATGGTGATTCTATGTTTAGTTTTTTAAGGAACCTCCATACTGTTCTCCATAGTGGCTGTATCAATTTACATTCCCACCGACAGTGCAAGAGGGTCCCCTTTTCTCCACACCCTCTCCAGCATTTGTTGTTTGTAGATTTTCTGATGATGCCCATTCTAACTGGTGTGAGGTGATACCTCATTGTAGTTTTGATTTGCATTTCTCTAATAATTAGTGATGTTGAGCAGCTTTTCATGTGCTTCTTGGCCATCTGTATGTCTTCTTTGGGGAAATGTCTATTTAGGTCTTCTGCCCATTTTTTGATTAGGTTGTTTCAAACACTTCTGCTTTGATCATGTAATTGGATAAGGAAGATGAATGTGGATCTCAAATGGAGCCCTGATATTTATGTGAGAAAGAGACTGCCTTTGAAGTGTTCTTCTTTTTGTAAAGTGTTGTGCTTTGCAGAAAAAAGGAAAAGCAAACCCATATTTGGGTCCTTTATAGCTGACAGTCCTGGGAAAGGGTGTAAAACCCCATGGCCATTCTGAAACTTGGTGCCCATGGCTGCTTGTGTAAAAAAAAACAGTAGTGATGAGGAAACATTCCAGTTGCTGTCTGTCTTTCAAACAAAGGTTTTTGCACAGTAACACAGTTTTGTAAATACTTCTGTTAATTCCTAAGGCTGCTCCCAGCAGATCTGATCCTTAGAACAGGCATCTCTTCAACCCCATCTTCACCTTCGCACTCGCTGGAAGTGTTTTCTCTGTCTCGATGCTTCCCTAGCTTGAAGCACCACCATCACTTCTTTTGGCCATATTCCGTATCATTATTTATGTAATGTTTGTTTTTAAATCAACTCATTTTTATTCAAATGCAAAAGCTTTTATTAAATAATATTTATGAAATCATAGTTTTGATTTGCTTCATATATTGCTTTTTAATACACATGAGATTATGTAATTATTAAGTTTGAAAAAAAAAGTTCCCCTTTGTGTCACCTAAAATCGTCTGGGTATCTCCACTGGTTCATAGTCTGCATTTTGGGAGATGCTGTTTTCTTCCTGGGCTCTGATCCCCACCCAAAAGGGTGCAGCCAAATTTCATACCTTCCCCGTGAGATCTGATTTAACTAAAGGGAAGAGCTTAATTCTCCTTGACCTATGGAGATTCGTTCATTGATTTGCCAGCCCTAAAGCACTTCAGGATGTTAGTCGGGATGCATGGGGTACCTGCTATGTACCAGGTGATGGATTCGATGCAGGGAGTGGCAGGCTGGCAGGGAAGGGCATGGAAAGGAGAAGCAGAATTTGAGCCAACAAACATTTTACTGACCATATGCAAGGCATAGGCAGAGAAGCCTAAGATTGAGATGACAACTAGCTCAAGTCACAGAGCTGAGTGTGACTGTGAGAGATGTGCAACATTTAATGGGGCAAATGAGGAAAGGGGCACTAGTTTAGAATAAAGGGGATGGCATTTAAGCAAGTCAACAGTCAGTGATGGGGAACAGGCATTCCAGGTAGTGGAAAGAGTGGGAGCAAAGGCAAGGAGGCAGGAGAGTTGAGGGCACTTCAAAGTGGAACTATATAGTTATGGCTGGAGCCTGGGAGCATGTATGTGGGCACTGGCGGAGGGGTAAAGGCAGGTAGGTGGCATCACTCGGAGCTTTAAATTCCACCTTAAGAATATACAAAAGCCCTCACATTTATGTAATATTTAGTCCTTTTATGCCTGCATTATAACTGTATTTGATCCTATCACATCTCTGCCAGGTAATTAGGGCAAGTATATGGTTATCCGTCCTTTTCTTTCTTTTCTCCCCCCTCCTTTTTAAAAATAAAATACAGAAACTAAGAGTCAGAGAAATAAAGATCATATAGCTACTAAGTTCAAAATGTAGATTTCTTGTTTCTCCCTTGAAAAAGTGATCTTGTTGGGAGGCAAACATGAACCCACATCAGGACTGCTGAGTGAGTGTGGTTCTGATTCTAAGGGCAATAGGAGTTCAGGCACCAGAACCCTGGGTTTCATGTGTGGATGGAACACGAGTGGCACCCTCCCACGTGCAAGGAGAGCGCAGAGCACCTTGCATGGGGCAGCAGAACCCTCTCTCCCATCCCACTAGCAGGTGAGACGCAGGGCTTCTCCTGGAAACCTGCTTTCATGCCTGCCTCCTGCTCCTGGACTTCAGCTTTGCTAGGCCTGGCCTGGGCCTCTTTCCTCCTTGTATGCCCAGGACACAGCCTGATGCCCGGCCCGTGGCAGGCTATATAAAGGCTGAGGGAACGAGGGCAGGCTGACTGGAAAGCAGGAAGGAAATAAGGAAGAAATAAAGGAAGAGAAGAGGCTTGCAAAAGCTAGTCATCTTGAAAATGAATCATCATCTACAAGATTTTTTATTAGGCATTGACTCTATGTAGTCATGTTGTGGGTACTTTTAGGGTCATCAATCCAAGCTTGAAGTTAACACTTGAGACCCTTAACTTGAGCCTCAAAGATCTCATCCTTATTGGCTGTATGGCCTTGGTTAAGTTACTCCATCACTCAGGCTCGGTTTCAAAGTCTATAAAATGGCCATAACAGTACGTATCCCACAGAAATGTGTGAGAATATGAGGTACATTTAAAAACCTATAAAAAAAAAATAAGAGGGATTTCCCTGGCAGTCCAGTGGTTAAGACTCCGTGCTTCCATTGCAGGGGGCACGGTTTCGATCCCTGGTTGGGGAACTAAGATCCAGCATGCCTCAGGGCGCGGCCAAAAAAAAACATTAAGATTAAAAAAAAAACAAAACAAACCTATATATTTATCTTATAGGTTGTAGGGCCATTCATTGAGTGCTGATTATGTGCACAAAACATAGGCTCTCAATGAATGTTGACCATCGTCACCACCACTGCCATGATCATCACCATTCTGCTAAGAACTTCCACAGGCTCGCAATGAGAGAGAGCAGAGCGCTGTGGCTGAACCAGGCCTTGGTTCCAACTACGGGCCGATGGGGTGTGGCTTCCCTCCCGGCACACTGTGCTTCCAGGTTGCTGCAGAGGGACAAGTCACTTTTGCACGGGAACATCAGGGTCTCCAGGGAGGAAACGGCCACAGAAGTGACGCCAGTAGGTTGTTACGTTTTGTGCGGAGCCCTTGGCTCCGTGGATTAAGGAGGAAAGGAGTGTCCTCAGCAGCCTGGACAGGGATGTGCCCCAGGACAAGAACAGGCCAGGAGACTGAACTTGAGTTACATCTCCCCAAGTTTAGCAGAGGACATTCTGCAGGCAAAGGCCTCTGGCTTCTGGTGAAGAGTGAGGCGAAGAAAGCAGGAGCCTTAGGTCCCAGAGACATTGTATCTCTCCCAACTGCCAGGGTTTTAGGAAGTTGTTCCTCCAGGCTCTAAGCCCTGGCAAAGGAGGCATCTCTCTGGGCTCTGGTTTGCAGCTTCAACACTAAGCCTCTGGATTATAGAGCAGCAGCTGCAGAGGGTGTTTTTGGAAATGACCAAGGGTTTGGGTAGCGTCTGTAGAGTTTTCTAACTTCAGCCTGAGAAAGGACGGAAGATCATGTTCTAACGGTTTCAGCACTTTGGACTTAAAAGGGAAATACCTCCTCCCGTGCACCAAGGGAGATGCTTGAACCATTAGTGGATGCAAATATCAGAGCGGGGAGAGGCAGGGAAGAGGAACTGGACTTCCTGCTAATCTGTGTGGTGCTTGCTCTTTGGGACACCACTCTGAAGAGGCACTGTTTATAGCACGTGCTGGTGAAGATAGATCTGTGATCTGCAGATTTCTGGAAAAGAATGTTTGAGTTGGATAGAACCGATATCCTTGAAAAGGACATGACCAGAAATACCCAGTGGTGTTTAAATATTCATCTTATACATTGGATATAAGTCCAGGTTATTGATTCTGATTCATTCTGTTCAGGAACAGATTATTCACCAAAAACTAGTTTGATGATAGTGTACTGCATACAGTCTCAGAAATAAATATGCATATCTTTTATTCAAAATTTTTGAAATGGATGAAATATCCTAAATTCCTTTGATGAGAGCAACATGAACAAGGATCACACTGCTCGCTGTATCATTTAAGACTCACAGACACCATCGAAACTCCAGTGTTTCTCAACAACCCATCTTTTCATCTTTATGATGTTACTACAGGAAACCCCCTGGCAACTGAGATAGCGTTAAGGGCATAGTATCTGAATCTGAGATCTGGGTTGAAATCTCAGCTCTGCCACTTACCGGCTGTGTGAACTTGACCAAGTTACTTAGACTATATGCACCTCAGTTTCCTATGATGACGATTATTAAAAAATGATAATAAAATGAGGATGATAATAATAGTACCTATCACATAAGGTTGCTATGAGAAGTCAATCAGTTAATGTTTATAAAGCATTCAAAATGGTACCTGGCACACAGTAAGAACTAGATAAGCATTTCTTAAGTTAATCATCCTTCTTCAAATAACCCATCCTCCTCCTCCTCCTCCTACACTTACTCCTTCTTCTTCCCCTTCTTCCTTTTCTCCTCCTCCTTCCCCTCCCCCTCCTCCTGCCCCTTCTTCTCCTTCTTCTTCGTCATCGTGTTGTTTGTCTGTCTTTCCGTCTCTTTCTCAAACTGAGAGATTGGTTTAGTTCTAAAAGAGGTATCCCAAACTAGATGTCCAATCAGTACCTCAACCAAAACAGAACTGAGATGTCATCACCTGTCTCTCTCACACTCTGACTGGTCCCTGGTCTAGACTCTCTTGGTATCAGGGATCATTTGATCATACAAATTGTTTTGTGGAGAATGGCATGTGGCACATATGCTCAATAAATGCCAGCCATGAGGAAGAAGGAGAAGGGGGGTGAGGAGGAAACGAAAGAAGAAGAAGTAGGGAAGAAGTTATTGCAATCATGCTGAGAGTGAAGATGAGATAATGTATAGAAAGTATTCTATAAATGGAACCACCATCACTGCCGCCAATGCCATCCTTTCCAAAACTCTGGCCACCTTCCCATTCTGGACCCTACTGAGTCATCTCTCTCCTGATTCTTACAATCTTTCTCAAGACCACCCGGCTTCCATTACCACCCACTCCTGTTACTCTTTACTGTTACTGCTAAAATATTTTCCCCATAATTACTCACAGAAACTCAACAACCTCAGGCTCCTGGGCAGCCTTCTTTCATAATGATGCTCGCCTCTGACAGGTCCTCCCAACTCCCACAATCTACTCACTATTCTGGGTGCCTGATTGGGACAACCTGCTTCTCTATCTCCCAGTCCAGTCTCACTTCTCTAGTTAACATGAATCAATGCCACTTTAAAATTTTAAAAAGAAAGTTTTTTTGTTGTTTTTTTAAAAATTATTAGCACCTTTTAAAATTATTTATTTATTTATTTATTTGGCTGTGTTGGGTCTTCGTTTCTGTGCGAGGGCTTTCTCCAGTTGCGATGAGCGGGGGCCACTCTTCATTGCGGTGCGCGGGTCTCTCACCGTCGCGGCCTCTCTTGTTGCGGAGCACAGGCTCCAGACGCGCAGGCTCAGTAGTTGTGGCTCATGGGCCTAGTTGCTCCGTGGCATGTGGGATCTTCCCAGACCAGGGCTCGAACCCGTGTCCCCTGCATTAGCAGGCAGATTCTCAACCACTGCGCCACCAGGGAAGCCCAGAAGGAAAGTTGTAAGCATATACATCACATCCCTTTTTGAATTTCTATGAATGTAATCAAGAAAAAGATGGGAAGATGATTACTATAGCCAAAGATATACAGAAAGGACCTTCCATTCTCTCTGCCAAATCTTTAATCCCTAACAAAAAAATTTAAACTACTAGCACCAGTTTATTACAGAGTTCTTGATTCTTCCAACTGTACTATATTGAATCCTCTTTGTGCTGGGTGTATAGGTCCATTAATGATGTCTTGGTCACATTCCATTGTTCAGTTCCTTTCGGTTATCACAACTTAGTGCTGTCCAGCTTAAAACCTAAATCTTCAAAGCAAGGTCCTTCTTCTCCCTGCAGAATATTCTAGAGCAGCAGGCAGGATGACTTGAAAGGGAGGAGTGGTGCACTTGGTGGCACAGTGGTTAAGAATCCTCCTGCCAATGCAGGGAACATGGGTTCAAGCCCTGGTCCAGGAAGATCCCACATGCCGCGGAGCAACTAAGCCCGTGCACCACAACTACTGAAGCCCGTGAGCCTAGAGCCCGTGCTCCGCAACAAGAGAAGCCACCGCAATGAGAAGCCTGCGCACCACAAGGAAGAGTAGCCCCGCTCACCGCAACTAGAGAAAGCCCACGCACAGCAACAAAAACCTGACGCAGCCAAAAAAAAAAAAAAAGTGCTCAGGAATGCTCACCTCCACCTCCCTCCTGAGCACCAGCGCCCCCTGGTGATAGAGGCATGGAGGAGTGATGGGGAGCCAAGCTCTCCACCTTTTGTGGCCAATTGTTTGGCCACAATGGACAGGGTCCCTGGCCTCACTCTTGTCCCTGCTTGGTCCGTTTCTTGGAAGCCCCTGCTGACATGGTGGCACCTCCAATTTATTAAGAATCCCCTCACATGGACCACTGAGTTTTCCTTCTGCCCTGCCAGCTCTATATATTCCCAGCCCTTTTCTATGGCTTGGATCAGGGGCCACTTGGGGAATTCGGCGGCTCTCACACCTCTCTTGATCTCCAGTCCCCTTTAGCTGGGGCACCCCTGAGCACCCTCCATGGGCCACAGAGCACACTTCTAGGAGGGCTCACCTTGCCCACGCCCCAAACACACCAAACTAGGGAGGCTTCAGGTCCTGCTGACACAGGACTCCAGCTGACTCCTTTCAGAAATCTGTAGGTCAGTCCCCGTGTTCTGCTCTCTCACCCCAAGAAGCCACATCCAAGAACCTCCTTCCCTGCTCTGTTTTGAGAGGGGCTCAGCCCCTCGGCAGTTCCTCCCACGGGGACAAGCTGGCAGCCTTCCTCTTGCAGGCAGTCTCGATCTATTTGGGTGATTCCAGTGGCGTCCCTTCCATTTGACTTAGGGGAGAGGAAGCTCCCTCATGGGGAGGGGTAACAGCTTCACACCTCAAACACTGCAGTCTCTCCAAGGAGGACCCTTTTCTTTCCCACTCCTTTCGTACACTGTTTTGAGACCAAGGAGATGGGGTAGGAATTGGAGGAAATGAGGCTGATTCTGTTGCTAATTAAGCCTGTTGGGAGGTGTGTGGTTCTAAGTGCTGGGGACCCCTGACACTCCTTTTAGTACCTAGGCATTTAGCAACTTTTGCTTCAGGTCTGCTCCCTAAATCCAGTTTGGAAAACGGGCAAAAACCCACAGGATGACGCATCTTGTGACCTTTATGTCCGGGTGCTTCTAGTTTCTTTTCTCCCCATCTATCTAGAGTTGCCTTGTCATTCTGCTCTGAAGGATACATTTTAAGGAGAAATACAACATAGAGGGGTGCTGGAAATTTGTAAAAGCTGCTCTGTTTGGTTGGCCCTGAGTTTCACAGGTAAGAAAGTAGAAGAAAAACTAATTACAGTGCTATTTTGTGTTTAAAATTTTTTATCTCCCCCACAAAAAAGAAACAAGTGGATCCTTATCTATTATTTATCTTTTAATAACTCTACCAACCTGCCCTTTTTCAAGAAGTTGCCTAATTATGAATAAGGAATTGATTTTATGGGGCCAAGAATTGTGTGTACACATTGGAATTCATTCTGGCATCTGCCTGCCCATTATTCTGGCTTATGTTCTGCCAAAGGCTGATGAAGTTCTGTCAGGAGAACCTGCTGTAAAACATAATGACTTCAGGAATTGGGGGCATTCCAGGCACCCTGGGAGGTTAGAAAAGCTGCCTTTTAATAATAAGTGGTTCTGGCCAGAAGTTCACTGAGCTTGAGTTAGAACCACAGGGTCTCACCTTCCCAAGGGCCAACAGCCCTGCAGGGTCAAGGGCTGTGTTTCAGGAGGGCCATTAATGAACTCTTTCAGCTTCTGAAGGACTGTTTAGTTAATGACCGCTCCCTTACGGTCCAGATTCACACCAAACAGTGATTTTTCCAAATCCTTGACAAATATCACTTTGCCATTTTGATGTCTGGCACCACAAGACAAGGAGAATTTTGTGGGAAGTATGAGTTAGTGTATCACGGCTGCCCCAGAACAATACGATCTCAGGCTGAATTAATGGATTCATTCTAACAACAAATGTTTCTTGAGCACCTACTATGTGCAGACATTGTTCTAGACACTAAAGATCCAGCAGGGAACACAACAAAGCTTCTGACCTCATGTTCCTTACGTTCCAGTGGAGAAAACAATATAATAAATAGCTAAGCAAGTAAACATATGATTTAAGGAGAGACAGAAAAGAGAAAGAAAGCAGCATGAAGGGATGGAATAGAGAGGGATGAGGGTGCTGTTTTAGTTAGGATGGTCAGGAAAGGCTTCTCTGAAAAACATTATTAAGTGGAGTCCTGCATGAAAAGAGTGGGGAGAGTTTTCTAGTCCCTGAAGCAGAGGCAGTGTGGCTGGAGGGGATTGGGCAAGGGGAAAGTGGTAGGAGACAGGGCTGGAGACTGGGCTGGGGCCAGGTCTTGTGGAAGTTTTCGGGACTTTCTTAGGACTTAGGATTTTCCTCTAGGGGTGAAAGGGCACCCACTGGAGGGTTTGGGGTAGGGGAGCATGGTACAGAACATTCCAGGTGAAGGCTATGTTAATAACAGTAGAGGAAGCTAGACAGGAGTCAGCATGGTCCCGTTGTCCTCTCCCATGGCTGGATCAGACGGGGCTTTCTTCTTTGGTCTGGATGGCACCATCTGAATGAAACCTGACAAACCATAGCAGACCACAGGAGAAAGAGTAGGGTGGTGGGGAAGAAGAAGTAAGGAAGGAGGGGAGTTTAAAGGATAGATGAATTTAGCAGGAACAGCTACAGTGAGCATTTGAAAGGTGGTCATGCAGAGGAAGGACTGGCCTCATTCTCTGTGTTTCCAGAAGGCAAAATAAAGTCCACGAGTAAAACATCAGAGGGAGAAAGATTTCAGCTTTATATTCTATTGCAGAATTTCCTAATTCTTAGATCTGATAGAAAATGAAATGAGATCTATAAAAGTCAAGTTCTCTGTCGCTGGAGATACTTAAACATAGAATGAAAGAGTTACCTGTCAGGGTGTTATGGAGAAAATCCATGCACTAGACAGTTGGATAATGTGGCCTCGAGGAACCTCCCGCCCCCAGGGTCATTGACTCCCTATCTCTTTCCAGCTTCCTCCAGGACTATCAGGAGAGGAATGGAGGGTACTTGGCTTTCTACCCAAATCCTGCCATTGGAAATGGCTGAGTATTCAGCGAGCAAGGGGCAGTACTTCAGTGGGGATGCAGTGAAGGCACCGATGATTTAGGTGGGAGCCATGTTGATAATGACATCAAGAACAGTTACAAATTTCAGCACGGAATAAAGTCTTTGACAGATTCCTAAGTGGCTCTGGTCCATTAAGTTCCAACTTTAAAGTGACAAAGAGAGCTCTGAGCTTAAAATTGGTTAAAAGGGAAGAAGAGTTAAAGGTTTGTTATGAATTATATGTACATTTTCTTTGAAAGGAGATATTAAATTACTTTGCGATTCAGCCTGAAAAGTCTTGTCAGAATTGGATTAGTCTGTGGGCTTTGAGAAATTTTCTCTTGCACCTAATATTGAGAGGAAAGTGAATCTGAGATAGTCCTAAAGATAAAAGTAACTCACAAATACTCTTCTTATTTTGTTTTCTTTCTTTCTTTCTTTCTTTTCTGAAGCAGAAACAGGAATTTGAATTCCACTACTGTGAACCTATTTAAAAGAGAGAGAGAGACACTAATTCTCATGATCTAATGGGGACTTCAACCCTTTCTCCAACTTTTCAGTTCCTTTAATCCTCACTAATGAAATCTTAGCTCCAAAGAGTACTATAATATGTGAAACTTTTAGTCATAATAGATATAAAAAGATATAGAAAAGTAGGTTAATAGCCACTAAAGATGGAAATCTAATTAAAATTAAAATATAATCATTAACAGGTGTAAGAAAGACCAAATATTAATCCCCAAGGTTGAAATGGAGAAGGCGGTCAGGTGCTCCAACATTTACTGAGAACTCAAAATACATATTATTCGCTGTATTTGTTACTATGGAGCATTCACTATGTGTCAAGCGCTATGTTAAGCATTTTTATAAACATTATCTCACTGAACCCTCACAGTGACCCCCTGAAGTAGATGCTATTATGATTTCCATTTTATAGATGAGGAAACTACGGCTTATGGAAATTAAGTAACTTTATATATCTCACCTCATTTAATCCTTCCAACAATGTAATGAAGAAAGTATTTGCATTTTAGAGATAAACAGACTCAGGGATGGTAAATCATTTGCCCCAAGTAACTCACTAGTAACTGGAGCGGCAGCCATTCAACTCAGGTCTCACTAGTGAAAGCCCGTGTGCCATGTAGACGGGGAAGTGAAAACACTTGGATCCATCGCCTGAGTGTACACCCAGATAAATAACTCAACAAACGTTTCACGTTCATAGGATAGAGGCAAAGACTACTCACGGAAGGTTAACATTTTAGGACTTCTAGTACTAATTTGTAAGAAAAAAACTGCATTAGTGAACATATTCATTTCGATATGAGGAGTTTTGCTGACCACCTACTGCTGCTTGTAGGTCAGGATTTCTTCATGGAGGGCTCTTCTCCACATCGAATGAGTTTGTCATGAAACTACGTACACTCCGTGTCTCTTGATGTTCATGCCAGCACCAACCCAGGTCTCATATCATCTCATGCAGTTGTTCACCCTGTGCTGCCATGTGGTGACTACTGTCTCTTTATAGTAATTACTTACTTGTGTCACAGTGTCTTCATCTAAAACATGGTGATAATAACAATTGTGCCTCCTTCATAGAGTGGGGATTAACTGGGTTAATACGTGTACAGTGCTTCTACTTGGAACACAGAAAGCACTCCATAAATGTGAGCTGCTATTATTGTTGTTACTGTTATTTATATCAATATTATTGTTGGAATGACTATCTTTCACCATTTGCTCAAAAGAAATCAATAAAAACTGAGCTCTTCTTCTAAGAATATAGAGGCATTCAGGAATTCCAATTAAGGTGTCAGAAACATTATAAGAATCTTCTGAGGTGGAAAGAGTAATACATTTAGAGTTAGATCATGTACTGAATTCATCTTTTTCTTAATGAGGCCTGTAAAGCAGAAGGTTATTGGGATAGTACCAAAAAAGAAGATGCATGTAAATTGTTAACAATAGTTAAGACCAAAAGATCCACGGTTGTTTTACAAATCCAGCAGAGTTTAACTTCCAGCAGCCTTGCTGGAGAAGGGGACACCAAGATAGACATACCACAGAAATCCCGTTGCTATACCTGAAGCAAAGATGTTCATGAACAGAAAGTATCTAATGAAGTTGTATAGAATTGTGGATCAGCAACAATCAAGGAAAAATCATGAAACCGATGGAGTTTGCTTTCATGGCGATCACCAATTCACAGCTCACTGCACGCTACATAGAGATAAAAAGAATCCGAAAACAGGCACTTGCTTTCATCGGGGCCTGCAGTGCTTCACAGATGCTGTGTGCTGAGGACAGAGATGAGGGGCTGAATGACACACTAGCTTCCTCTGGTTGGGTCAAAGGACTTTTCATAGACAATGTCCTACGAAAAGCTTTCCTAATCTGGGTGCCTTTCATTCCTGTGTTAAACAAAACTCACTCCTGTTATAAACAGCTTCCTGAGACAGCCTGATGGAGTTTCACCTGGTGACAAGCCAACTCCCAGAAAATATTTGCACTGATCAACTCATATCCCCAGATCCTTCTCCTGTTCTTCTATTTATTAGCAATTAAGTGAGCATCTGGGCCCCAAATCACAACCTAATTGAGAATCTGCATCCATAAATAGAGTTGCAACTAAACAGAGTTGCAGATAATTTTGCTTGAGTACAAGTTTATCTTTGGGGGTAAGGCACATAGGTATGTTGCCTCCCCTCTACAGATTCTGATTTTATGTTTGAAGCATGGGAGCTGTGGACCAACAAATCTTACCAAAGAGGGTTTTGCTTTCACATAATGCTTTCAAATTACATTATATGTGTCTAGCAGTTGCTATAAAGTATATATTGCAGAATGCTAAAGTTCCACAGTAGAGTCATCTCTGATACTGCATCTTCAGGATACAGCTTTATCTAGGATAACGATGTAGACTTTACAGTATATTTGAATCTCAAACCAATACAACTTGTAAAAATTGAGAGATTTCTAACTCAAGCAATTAATAGGTTTTTCCCACCCATGTAGTAAAGATAGTTACTAAGACTTGGAGTCAGATGCCAAGCACCAGGATGAACACTTCATTTACCAAGGCCATTGCTGAGCCGTGAAGGAACACAGGCTCCTAGGGCTAGGGCCCTGAGCCCTGGGCCCTGAAGCAGTCTTAAAGATTCAAGATAGATAGGTTTTGCACATCTAGGTGCACAATAGGTCAGAGCCTGGGGAAAATGCAGACTGGAAGACTTGGTGGAGGACTGGGGTGGAGGCAGGTCAGTAGAACACTTCAAGTTAGACCCAGGTGAGCAAGCCACAATGAGTATATATACAACCAGCAAGGCAGCCAGGGAATCAATGATTCAGGGAGTCCAGGGATGGATGTGAACCCAACATAAATGCACACAAGCACTTTGCTGGAAGGAGAGTCCTTAGCTTTCATACACCTTCGCCATTTATTCCATGACCTCAAAAAGGTTAAATACCGCTGAAGTAGGGGTACACAAATTCTGATGGCAGAACAAGGAGGGAGTGGTCAGAAGCTGAGGCTAACAGTGGTCTGCAGAAGGGGAGATAAGAGACAAAATCAGATAACCAGACCAAGGTACAAGAAACAGGAGTGGGGTCATGGAGGAAACCCCGTGCTTAAGCCATGGCCTTTCACTCACTGCCTGCTCGGGTAGGGGTCGTATATGGCAGCTGTGGGCTAGCAGGCGATGCACGGGAGAATGTAAGTAAATAATGACATCTAAGTATGTCTGGAGAGAAAGGTGAGGTTTTGAGAGTTGTATTTACACAGGAATAAATGACAGAGGAAGTATAGCAGATAACATTGTGAAGCATAAATTAACTGTGGCTTGAATCAATCCTACTCTCTATTCAGGGTTTAGCTTATGCCAACTTTATTGATTCAAAACATCCAAAGTCACTCACCATCACCATCACCACCACCACTACCAGGGCTTGGTTCTCCCCTTATGTCAATCAGAATGTGTGAGACACAGCAGCTGCCAGGCCTTGTTCAGTGTACCCATGGCAAGATCTTCAAAAGATCTACTGTCTTTATTTATATGTCATGAGAGCACATGGGAGAAACAGGGAATTTGGGAGAGAAATGTTCCTTGATGACTCAATTATGAAATAAGTAACATGTTGGTAATAAAAAGCATTTGGGATGTAGATGTCTCTCTCTGAGATGGGTTAAAAACTAGTGAATTGTTCATATTGTTTGTAAGGGAAGAAACTGGTAGCCAGGGTGGGTCAGAAGGAGGGGCTGGAGATGCAGCTCCTCCTATTTGGAGGGCAAGTGGCAGGTGGTGACGGCTGCTTTTGGATAATTCCCCTCTGCTCCTTTTATGGTAGGGGGTCTCTCTCTCTCTCTCTCTCATTTTGTTTTTTGTTTTTTGGATTTCTTTGGTCAGGTCTATTTTGTATTACCATTCTACCCACCACTAACTGGGTATGCTACCAGCTAGTGTTGAACTTTACTACTTAAATGGGACTAAGGTTATATGGAAATTACAAAGTCTTTGAGATAAAGGGCGAAATTCAATAATTATACCTCACTGTCTCCGCTGGATTAAGCGTATTCATTAGATTTTTATTCAAACCTATTACCACCTTCTTGGAAAATCCAGTTTTTAAAAAAATGCCTCAGGGCCATTGCTAGAAAGCATCCAAATGGAAACAGAGGTGAGCCAGTGATAGAAGAGGGGAATGCCATTTAGATGAAAACAGTAGAGGATTGTGCTGCTTTCATATCCATTTTGTGTGTGTGTGTGTGTGTGTGTGTGTGTGTTAGAGAGAGAAAGCGAGAGCGAGAGTGATAGCAAGAGAGAGAGAGAGAGAGAGAGAGAGAGAGAAGCTCTGAAAAATCTTATGCAGAGAAATAGCAAAATCCATGTTTTTGTGTGTGAAAAGCCTGCTTTATCCCTTAATGCTAATGAAACATCGTCAGGAGGATGTCAGTGCATAATTAGAGATTATAGCACCATGGATGCGTATGGAGTGTGATGGTGAAGCCCCAGGTGACTTCATCACAGGAAAGGTATGATAATCCCCGCAAACTTAATGCCAGAATTTGGGGAATGTAATGAAATGGAAAGTCTCAGAGAACCAGACAAGCACCTCTGCCATCTTCTGCCTTGGATTGCCTGACAATCTTTGGCTCTGGCACCAACCGGTCTGTGTAGGTGGCAGTGGAGAGGAAAGAGAACACTGGTTCTATTAAATTATTTACTTTGAAAGCGTTTTGCCTTCAAACTTCTGGATTTAAAAAAAAGGACTCAATAAATTACCAAAACGACGACAGAGAAAAAAAAAATAATTTCTGGCTTTTCAAACCCTAATAAAATAAACTAGTAAGATATAAAAAGATAGCTTGTTGGTAAATTGAGCGATCAGTCCATGCAATGCCAGCTTAATTTTAGAGTCTTAAATACTGAACTTGGAAAGCATATATGGTATGTTCCTGCAAAATATTCAGTGTTAAAATCCTCTTGGACTTTGTGCTTTCCACATTGCAAAGCTAATAGCTGCCACTTATTGAAGCCCTCTTGCAAGCCAGAACGGTGATCAGCATTTTGTATACATTATTTGTAATCGTTCCAACAACCCCACAGGAGAGATAATATTCTCTACATATTACAAGGAGAAACTGAGGACCTTGAGGAAGGTTAAGCTACGTGGCCTAAGACACATGGCAAGTAAGTGGTAGGACCAGCGTTAGAACCCAGTTCTAAACCTCCTGTGTTGCCTCTCCCTTACTGCCCCCTCCCAGTAAACTGTCCTCAAGTGTGCATCAACAAAAGGGTAGCTATATGTGGTGTTCCCAACAGGTAAGTCCTTCCCTTAGGTAATCTCTACTGGTGAGGTGAGGTCTTTAAAGTATCTATGTGTATATTTCTTTAGTTCTTCCTTTGTGTGTTTATTTAATAGCAAACCAGCAGAAAAAAAAAAAAAAAAAGGTCCACAGGGCTATTGAACCTGAAGTTGAACAGGGTCAGCTCTCGTCCAGACTTTCCCCTAGGCTTAACAAAATGTTTGTGTTTGAAAGGTGGAATGTTTTGTCTGTTATCTGGCAGGAAGTAGCATATCTGTCCTTGGCTGCTACTAAATTTTATGGATAATCAAAACATTATTTTTCTGTCAGAATGGAATGTAGTACCAAACGGAGTACCCAATGATGGAAGCCTACACCACCAAAGCAGACTTGAAGACAGATGTCACCCAAAAATGCAACCCTTGATGAGTTCTCCTTTGAACACACCAGATTTTGGGGCAGTGGTTCCTTGTGACCTAAGCACAGCAGCAAAGGTGGATCTGATCCACCTTTCAGATCCAAGATCCTCCCAACAGAATCATATTCCTTTGGCTTCAGAGTGGTCCAGCAAAATGGAATACATTTATTAAATGAGAAATTAATTATACTAAGATGCATTTCATGCCAGATGGTGATTCCTTCTCAGCCAACAACTCTTATCAAACATCTGCCTGAGGCTATCAGATCCAGGAAAATGTATTGACTTCTTATGAAGAGAATGATTATCTCCCTTCTTTACTGCTGCATTCCTTTCAATGTTCCCTTTCCTGCATCAGGATTAAATCAGCACGTCCTCCCTTTTTGCCTAGTTCAGTGAAAATAAAATTGTTAGAGTCACCTTCTTGAGTCTCTCAAGTAAGATATGATGCAATGCCATGAATAAACTGAGTCGGGTGGTATGGGTGGAGTGTAGAAATAAGGGGAGGGGTAAATCACGAGCACTGAAGATTTCTCTGGAGACAGTCCATCAAATGGTGTTCTGATCCCAAATTCTGGCTTATTTTGTGTAACAGTTGCTTGGTTGGCTTGAATGGGAAACAAACTTGGCAGGAGAAAGGAGAGAGATGGGACATATTGCTTGCTGCACAATAGATTCTAATATGCTGCCTTGTCTTCTAATAAACATAAAACAATCCCTAGTGGCTGGGCTTAACGGGGGGGAAAAGTTTTTTGTTTTACAATCATTTCCTGGAATAGGATGAGACGGAGCCTTTTTGCAATATGTCGCCTATAGCCCAGGGCAAAAACTTTCTCCATGGGCTTCTCTGCTTCTTCCGAGTGATGGGAGGAAAACAAACCATGGCACAGCATAGTTTAACCAAGTTCAGATGAAATATAACTTTGGTGGTGAAATATACACTCTAAAACTTTAGGGTCCAACAACCAGAAAAATATATGGAATAACTTTTATTTAAGGGATTTGAACTTCGTGAGAGATAGAGCAGATCATGTAAATCCTAATCTTTTCTCAACACACACACACATACACACACACACTCAGAGACATAAGTAGCCACACACCCCTGCACAAATGAAGCACCTCATCGGGTGCCAGAGCTCTTTGGAAGTGAGTGAAAGACTTTGGTTTTGATGGATGTTTGTGCTATGCTCAAGACTTATTTATCTGTAGTCTTAGAGACCACAGCTTTTGGAGGTTTTATTATTTCCATAAGGTACCCCAAATTGGTATTGCTTTTCTGTTTCCTTATAGTTAAACACTTCCTGTTGAATTATCTGGCTGCTTCCATCAAGAACATGGTCTACGGGATCATTAAAATGATGTGACATCATGCTTAGGGAATATGAAAAACTTGTTCAAAACTCAGCATGCAGATGCTCCCCCCATAACGTATAAAGTCTTGAACATACGTCGTGGCAATCTTCTTTGCTAGCTTCCCTTTCACTCTACTTCTTAATGCTTAGCAAAGAGAGAGTGCCAGAACATTTAGCATGAGACTATGAAATATGTCATTAATCTCGGAACTGAGTTAAAAGAAAACCAAAACTTACTCTTAAACTACTTTATACTTATTGGCTGAGATGAGAGCGCATTGGGTCCTATAGTCCCAAATTTAGAGGTTCCTCCAAGTTCGAAGGAAGGTGTGGTGCTAAAAGCAGAAAACTGGCTTCAATTAATTCTAATCATCACTATCCTTGCTATTAAGCAATTCTACTTAAGTACCATATTAGGTACCATGGAGTTAAAAACAAACAATGAGCACTGCTCTCCCTAGAATCCCATTTTTGGGAGCTAGTAACAAACAGTTGGATTTTAACTCAGGGGCCACAGATGAAAGCCTCCATTCTTGCTTACCAATTCCCTGAGCTCTCCAGTTCCCTGCTAAATTTCTTTTGAACACACTCTTATACTTTTGTATTTTTTAAAAATGGAAATGTTAGCAGGAAAAATCCACTCCACTGTAAGGGGCACATTATTCTGAGAGCATAGCTTTCCTCACAAATACCAGCATCACTTCCACTGCTCTGTAATAAGTGGCTGCAGCTGTTGCCATGGCGATTTTCATTTTTAAAACACTGTATCCACACAAAGACAGGCAACACAGCTGTTTCCAGGAGGAATCATAAAACACGTCCAGATGTAATGATGCTACTGTCTTTTGCTGGAGTAAGAGGGACATGCGTATAAGTCTAAGCAGAACTAAAGATGGGGCTGTAGCTATGCTGCCATCAGGGCTTATCGGAGGGTAACTTAAAGCTGATGAGAGTTCAACTTATACCCAGTTTTCTCAGGCAGACACTCAGCACCAGGTTTACATAATTTTCTCCAGTAGCTGCCTTTCCAAAACATACTCTCATCCCACAAATCTCAACGTTACCCCAGAACATTCCAGAAGCAAGCTCAACTGACGGCACTCACTCAGTTCTTGTTTATCTGAAGTTCCATGGCCTCCTACCTATGTGTTATTAAAAGGCTGCAAGGAAGTCCACACAACGTATTTAAAATCATTCCCCACTTTCCAGCTGGGGAGAGTGTGCTGCCTGCTGCTGCCCTGGTCCTTCAAGAGGGAAAAAGTTTGGTCTTCTCTGTGCGGGGTGCAGCAGGCAACAATAAAGACACATAGATACATGTGGAGCTGCCATTTCTTCAACAATGACATTATGTTTCTCAGGGAGCAGGACCCTTTTGCTTGTTGTTTTGTTTTTAAGGCCTTGATTTGCTTGGCAAATCAGATGCTGAAAATTATGTGAGTAGCTTCAAAATGTTGGTGGCCTCCATCCCTCTTTCTAAACAAGATTCAAACTAGTTATCCCTTCGTTAACCTGAAGGGACAGTTCCTGCTGTCACACAGGCGCAGTGGGACTCTGGCAGCAAAGTAGGAAAGGAAAGCTTACCATATGCCTCATGGGAAAAGGGTTCGAAAAGAAATTATATTCCCCCCTGTCTCATATCATTATTTAACTCTTAGAAAACATAATTATGTTTCTGGAATTCTCTGTATTTTATCAAGCAGTTGGTTACAGCTATTTTGTTATCACTAAGAGCATTGCATTATAAATGGTATAAGTCACCAAATGCCCAGGAATCTAATAATAAAAGGACTTTACTTGGAAAGCATAATTGGTCCTTTTATTCTGTGAGGAGGGCCTTTGTTTGCAAAGAAATACGGCTGTGCTTAATATCTGAGTAATCAGCAATCTTTGTGGTGGTTATTGTTATTAAACATAAGGTTGAGATGTGACCCACAAATAATCCACGGGAAGCTGTGGGGCTTTATGAGCTAAACAATTGCCTGTGTTTGGTCCTAACTTGCCACTGACATTCTCTGTGACCCAGCAAAATATCACTTCTCTCCTTTGTACTACTGCAATACAAATGTCGCTGAGGCTGACCAAAGACAAGGCTGTGAGGAATAGGGAATTCAAGTTCCTTCACAGTGCCCTGAAGTGTTCGGTGTCATCCATAATGAAGTGTATAATAAAATAGAAATAAAACAAACTCATCTGGGTCCCTCGAGACCTATAAGAAATCAGTGTCGCAAAATATTCCATTTGTCTTCTCATGATGTCACAAAGTAGGAAATCAGTGGCTCTTTCCATTTTTTTTAAAACTCAGAAACCAAAGGAAATATGGAGAATGAAGTCACTTGTCAAGGGTCATGCAGCTAATCAATAACTGTCCCAACTATTATTTTCTTGGCCTCTCACCTATCAGTCCAGTGCTGCTTGCAGATAGTCTGCTGCCCTGAAAGGCAGCAAAAACAGAGAAGTTTCCTCTAGACAGATTAGAATTCTTTAAGCGTGCAAAAAATAAACAAAAGTAGAACTCATTAATTTATCAGATTTAAATATTAACCTTGGTAAGTCAATCCTTAAAGCTAATAAATATTATTAATAAAAATCATTAATTCAATATTAATGATGTACAGAGATTGGTGACATTCTTGTTCCTCCGTGGATTTGAGATGACTGCCCCCAAACTCAACTCCCAGCAAATCAGAAAAACTGATCAGTATGGAAACACCTATGTTGATCAGCAACCATGGCTAAGGAAAGAATTGGGAAATGATTTCATAGTCGTCTAGAGGAGCTAAGGTAATGAAATATGGGCAATACAGGCTGTTAAATAGACCAGAAGGCCGAAATATTTTTTTTCACAAATGCTTTCAACTACTTCAAATGCTCTTTTTTCACTGTGCCCAAGGCTGAGAGAAGAGACCCACTGGGCTGTCCCTCTAGCTCTTGGCAGAGCTTGCTGAAGATCAGAAAACAATATGGGGAGGAAGCTCTGTGTGATTTATTTTAACTGAGCACAAGAAAGTGGCAATTGGGGATGCAAGTGTAAATGCTGCAAGTGTGTATCTGTTTAGGTACACATTTCATTTCCTCTAGGCATGGGATGCTGAGGGGAGAAACAGTCTCAATAATGATAGTAGGGGAGTTATTTTTCAAAATTTCTTCTCTTTAATTAAATTCCAGTATGATTATTTCTATTGGTTTTCATGCTTATTCATTCAATGAATGTTTGCTGAGTGCTTACTAAGTGCCTGGCACTATTGTAGATGCCATAGGTGAATATAGAGGGGGGAGGCAAAGAGACAGAAAATAAATATGAAAATCAACAATCAATCTTTTGAGATGGGGAATGATCTGTGACCCTCCCCACACAAAGATCTGAAATAATTCAGAATTTAGAATTATAAAGTGACTTCATAGACAATATCTTATCTGAGTTTCATCATATTCCAATGATATAAGTTTTGTGGCGAAAGCTCCATTTTGTAGATTTGGGAATTGAATTTAAGCAAAGTGAAGTGACTTGGCCAAATCCGTTTAAACAGTGAATGTTACGGGCTGGGGGGATGGGGGGGATGGTGAGGGGGAGGGATAGGTTGGGAGTCTGGGATTGACATGTACACACACTACTATGTATAAAATAGATAACCAAGAAAGACCTACTGTATAGCATAGGGAACTCTGCTCAATATTCTGTAATAACCTAAATGGGAAAAAGATTTGGAAAAGAATAGATACATGTATATGTATAACTGAGTCACTTTCCTGTACATCTGAAACTAACACAACATTGCTAATCATCTATGCTCCAATATAAAATAAAAATTAAAAAAAATGAAATACATAAAAAACAATTATGAAAAACAAAAACAAAAAACAGTGAATGGGGAAGCCAGGGTTTAAATTCAGGACACCTTTCTTCAAAACCTCTGCTCTTTTACTGTATCATACCACCTCCAAGGATTGATTTAAAATTTTATGTGCCTATGTACAGTTTCCAAATCCACTATTAAATAATTCTCCAAATTCATGTATTTAACCCTCCCACTCCATACTGCTAATTTATAGCTTTGCAGTTTAACCATGGCTTTCAAATTTCACTGTGCAGAGATAGGAGGGCTGGTGCCAGACGCTCTGGGTTTGAGAGTAAGTTCTATCACCCTGGAGGCAGCAATTTACTGGGCAAGTCACTCAACCTCTCCAAGTACAGAAACTTACAGAACTGCTGTAAGGATTCAGTGGGATAAGAGGCAATGCATGGCACATGCAACATGATGGTTACAGAGGTAACCCTGGGGAGTTACCACTACTTTTCTTTGCCTCTGTTGGCTCACTGGTAAAAAGGGAATGATAATTACATTAGTTTACCTTATTTATCTCTTAGGGTGGTCATAAGAAACATATTGTACGACAGTCGTAGGAAGACTTTGTGAATGGTGAAGTGTAATTATCGCTAAAGGAATCCTCAAATCAGATGCCCGACAGAAGACATGTAGCTAGACTAGGCTTCTCATTATTTCCATTCACGACGAGGACCCAAGTGGTCTGCTGAAGTTTGGGGCCAATGCCATGGTGTGAGCAGAACTCCAGCTAACAGACCAGGTGGTCTAATTCCTAAGTTCTCAAGCCCAGAGGGCTGCAAAGCACACCTTTTGGGGGGCTATTTAATGAGCCCATTATCTAGCTCTCATATGAAGTCACCCAGAAGGAAGACCCAGTTCTACATATTTTGAAAAATGCCTGATCTCGATGGGATGTGTCCACGTGTTTGCACAGGAGCACTGCTCCCTCTGTAGACTCTTCTGGAGGAAACACCCTCGCTGGGCCCAAGACCCTCTCACTCGCCCTCCCCTCACCCCTCACGGCTCCCACACTCATCCCCACCTCCTGCACCCCGAACCCCTACCACCATCCCTCCGAGCTCTCACACTCCCCTGGCTAAGACTTGAGGCCCTGCTGGGGAGATTTCCTGGAGAAATTCTCCTCTATTACATTTCCAGCCTGTATATAACAGCTTTCTAATGTTCTCTTTCCTATTTATTTTAAATTTTTCGACAATGCCTTTCTTCAATTTTTAAAAACTTATTACTCCTGCAGGCTTTATTCGTCCTTAACACTATCATATAAAAAATTAACTTTGCTGTTGTATTATTCAATGTTTCAAAGCAGCCAAGAGTCAGGGGAGAGAGGAGGCCCGTTGAACCAGTTTGCTTTGAAAAATAGCTGGCTTGCTCATTGTGGGACCAGCGGCACGTGGCCAGCCCCATTGTCATGGGCCTCCTTCCCGTGTATGCTCCTGACCCGGGCTGGAGGCTCTGACTCAGATCCAAGGACTCTAGATCAACACCTCTCAAGATCTCAATGGTGAGATCTTAGCTAAAGTCTGCCCCTTAAGAAGTTCTTCCCAGTGAGGAAAGCCAGCTGCGTATCATGTCAGTTGCTCCAAACATTTACTAGTTGCCTACTAAAGGAATTAAAAAGCAATTTTTTTACACTCTAGAAATTCTTAATATTCAAATACATTACTTTAACTCTGTTTAATACTAGCTTTTGTGCTTCTTTTAATTAATATTTCATTCATTTTTAATGGTTTAATAAATCCTTTTAAAAGGCTAAAGGAAATATGGGTATGAGTGGGACAATTCTGCATGTAGTCTAAAATGAGAGCGCCTAATCTCTTTTTTCCTGGCTGAATATATCTGATGCTTAGCTCTGTAATATTGGGTAAATTACTTAATCCCCCTGTACAACAGGGATAACAGTACCTGGCTTTCTCCAAAGGAGTCCCTTTCACATTTTAAGACAGTTCCCTTCTTCAGCTCTGTCCCTGAGGACCATTTAAGATGCAGTCCTACTGAAAGTCAAGCATGTGAAATGGCATTTCTAAGACCTGTGGCTGAGAATGCCTGTGACCACACATGGTTTAAAAGTTTTAAAGCCAAGAGTTTTTCTTCCATATTTTACGTGCAGAAATCTATGTGCAGCCTTTTTGAGTAATTGAACATAATCAGATTTCTTTCAAGGAACCTGTTGGCTTTATCACTGCAGGGCTGGGAAAGAAATATGTGCATCAGGCCTGCACATTTTCACCCCGTACCAGGTACATTAATCTCCTGGGACTGGAAGTATATACATCTCTCATTAATCAACAACATAACTATTGACTTGCAACCTCAGAAGTCAACTCTGAATGGTCTTCATGCACTACTTACAAGTGCTCACATCTGAGATTCCAGAAGGACCATCTAAAGTACATGGGAACCAAACATTCTTTGGTTGCTTTGGCAGCCATCCCTTGAGATGGCCTCCAATGGTCCCTGACACTTGGTATCCACACCCTTGTGTAGTCCCCTCTCCCATTGTACCAGGGCTGATCTGTGTGATCAACAGAAGTGATAATATGTCGTTTCCGAGACTAGATTGAAATAGTCACCACGGCTTCCATTTTGGTTGCTCTTTCTTTCTCTCACATGTGCTACATCATAATCTTTCAATCTTTCTCTTGGATTGTTCTCTGTCGGGGAAGTCAAGTCATGCCCAGCCCTGTGAAGGAGAATGTGCAGCATGGCAGTTAAACATTCTGCTGACAGCCATGTGAATGTGCTTGGAAGTGGAGCCTTCAGTCCCAGTTGAGTCTTCAGAGACTGCAGCTCTTGTCAACAGCTTAACTGCAAAGTCACAAGAGACCTTGAACCAGAACACCCAGCCTCAACAGACCCTCAGGAATGGTGAGATGAACGTTTGCCATATTAAGCAGCAAAGTTGTGGGGTAATTTGCTACCCAGCAGTGGATAACTGTCACTTAAGCTCTAACTTTGTTTCACATCAGATCATCAGGAAACAACTTTAAAGAACTATTATAGTAGTGGCTTTATTTAGTTAGGGATTATTGCTCTACTTTTAGCTTTGGCAGAGGGCAGATTTTAGAAGGTCAATATGAAGAATAATTTTGTGTCTTTCATAAGACTGTAGTCAAGAACATTATCTACTATGTCACCCTATGCCCTATTTCTCATGGAGTTCAATAACAAACAACACTGGCAGATGATCTGTGTGTTTCCTTCAGCTGGCTTGAAGAACTATATAAACTGATGTACTTCCCTTTTCACTTTGTCGCCAGGAGGCTCTGAACAAAATTTAGTGCTAAATTAAGTATCTAAGTGGTGCCAGATACTCATGTTCTTGTTTCTTTTAAGAGATGTCTTTTCATCTTTTACTTATTATCCTTTTTGAAAATAAATAATTCCTTAGTCCTGTGAACTAATTCAAGTCCTTTCTGGACATAATTAAGTCTAATTCAAGATACTGTGAATTTGTTGAGTAACTCTTAGGTGCCAAGCAGGGTACCAGGCCCTAGAAATACAAAGATGAATAAGATAAGAAGTAAGTCTTGCTTTTAAGGAGCTCAACATCTAGTACTGAACAGCTAGCTATGTGGAGAACCAGTCATAAAACCAAGTGACAGTCATTCTCATCACAGAGTGAATGAAGCAGGATGAAAGTGTTAGCAAGAGAAAATGACTCCTGACTTGAGACAAAACCAAAACTGGGCCTGACGAAGAGGGAGAGGCTGGCGTTATGTTTCAGGGAAAATAAGCGTCATCTAGGATATGGTGAGAAGCTTAGTGCGGCTCAAGTGGGGGTGAAGTGGAGGTGGAAGTGTATGGGGTACAAATGAAAACAAGTAATATGCTTCTGAGTATCTGGAAACACAGTTTACATGGAAGAGGTTGTAACACAATAAGGCCTATTTTTTCCACATGAGTACTGACCAAATTAATAAATAGCTAACATACCAGGAAATAATAAAGCTATTTCATCACAGTTTACAGCACCCCTACTTGGCTGTGATACTGCTGAATTCTTGCAAAACTAGAAAGAAGGAATAATTTAAAATTGGAAACATGTCCAATTCTTATTAATTACCCACAGATTCTACCAAGTTTCCAACAAGGGGCCCACTGGTTGAAACAAGAGTTAGAGAAAGTTCTGGAGGCTTTGCTTCCAAAGAAACCACGAAACCTCACAAAGATACAAATGCACAAATACGAGGCAAAAATGAAAGGTTTTCTGCTCTTTTTTGCTAGTCTAAGTCACACGGGAACCCATTGTGTTTATATTTACTAAAATTAGTGTCTGTGTTTTCTTTACAGGACCTCGGATTACTCCCCAAAATAAATATGCTTCCCTTGGAGTATGTCAAAAGAGCAGATCATCTTTCTGATCTTAGCGAGTTAAAGAGCCTACATGCTAAAGCGAACTAACCAGATTAATCAGCCTTTTACATATTTATTAGGAGCTGAATGGTGACGTATTTTGTGGCACTCCACAAATTTTTTACTTCCTTAGACCAGAAGTTACAAACTCAGGTGCGTGCAAGGCCACACCTATAATGTAAAGGAACAAACTGTCTGTGGAAACAAGGGAGAGGGGTGAGAACTCCATCTTTCAGTACTGGCACAGGCATGCAGCAGGAACTGCATTTTTTTGGTTACTTTGTAAGAGACACTAAAACTCTTAACCATTATACAAAATTGGCCAATTTTTTTTTTTTTAAAGAAATTCACGTTCTTTTATTTATTTATTTATTTATTTATGACTGTGTTGAGTCTTCGTTTCTGTGCGAGGGCTTTCTCTAGTTGCGGCAAGTGGGGACCACTCTTCATCGCGGTGCGCGGGCCTCTCACCATCGCGGCCTCTCTTGTTGCGAGGCACAGGCTCCAGACGCGCAGGCTCAGTAATTGTGGCTCACGGGCCCAGTTGCTCCGTGGCATGTGGGATCTTCCCAGACCAGGGCTCGAACCCGTGTCCCCTGCATCGGCAGGCAGATTCTCAACCACTGTGCCACCAGGGAAGCCCAAATTGGCCAATTTTTAAATGTTGGAAACTAATACCAAATTTTAAACATTGTGTGGACTAAACAAAATGTGTCTGAAGATGGGATATGAGCAGTGGACCATATGTTTGTAACTTCAGCCTTAGAAAATTATATTAGCAGGTATTATCTTTGGCACATATTAGAAACCACTTTTAAGATTTGTATTTGTTTTCATTGACTTTATGACATCACTGAGTGCTGACAGGAGTACAGAGCAGTGTTAAGGAAGTTAAGTGTCCTCAGAAAGTCATTAATAGGGAGTTCATGCAACCAGTACAACTAAACTAATGTAGAGTTTCTTCCCGTATTAGTGTATATAAATTCAAATGTAAATTATAACAACTTTTTGAACTCATAGCTGAATGTGAAATAAAGAAGTGGAAATCCCTAGGAGTAAGAAACAAAAGGAAAACTGAAAGCAAGAATCAGCTCCACTTGATGCTACTAAAAAAAAACAAAACCTTCACAAAAGACAAGCTTGTGTGCTTTCTTTAACGGACTTGGAGGACAATTTAAATCAATATCCTTCACTTTTCATTCTAACTTTGTTTAACAAAAAAATTTGAAAATATATACATAGTGTAAAAAGAGAAACCACTATGAGGGAGAGGCAGAAAATAAAAAAAATTTTAAAATGGAGAGCTAGAACCATAAGAAATAGAAACAGCAGCACAGTCTGAAAATCCCTCCAAAACAGTTACATTTAAAACGATTAATGGTAAGTTAAAAATAAATATAAAACATAATGAAAGAACATAGCCAATTTTAAAAAGAAACAAACCAAAATCTAGAAAGTAAACTGCAGGCAATGAAATTAAAAACTCAGTTGGCACAGCTCAAAAGAGAAGTAGAGAACAAGATCTGAGGAAATCACTCAAGTAACATAAAGAGAGAAAAAATTTAAAAAAATAAGACACATGGAGAATAAATTGAAAAGATCCAATATATATCTAATAGCAGTTTCAGACGAAAGAAAAGAGATGAGGGAGAGACAATATTCTAGGAGAATTTTATATAATTGAATAATCATTATTCTGAGTGGAATAAAGTAAAATTAATGCATACTTAGACTTGCTGCAGTGAAACTGCACAATTACAGTATATAAGGAGAAAACCAAAAATCAACCAGAGAGAAAAGATAGATTACTTTTAAAAAGATAACGATTATAGAGCATATTTTTAATCAATAGCAACAAAGTCCAAAATACAATTTTCTAACGTGTCTAAAGTTCTGAGGGAAAATATTTGTCAACTTTGAGTTCTATAACTAGATAAACTATATTTCAAAAGTGAGGACAAAATAAAGAAAATTTTAAGCCAAAGACTAATAATTTACTGTGAAATTACCATTACTGAGATAATCTGCTAATCTCACATCTTTAGCAAAAGAACCATTACAGAAGAAGCTTCAAAAAGAAGAAAACTGGACACAGAAGAAAGAGTAGGTTCATGAAGCAATGTTGATTAAAGAAACTATTAAACATGAAGATGAACCAAAATAAGCATTAATTGTAACAATAATTATTATTGAATGGTTAAAAATGAGGTAGAATTAAAATACTAGCCAATGAATGAATGATGGGAGAAGTAAGAAGAGTTAAAGCATTTTAATTTCTTGGTATTATCCAGGATGATGCTAGAGATATTTATTTATTTCAGACTTTGTTATTTATGAATGCTATGTGAATTATATATTTAAAATTTAAGGATAATGACTAAGGTAACAAAAAGAATGAAATGAATCACTCAACAGTAGTGTAACAACGACAGTATAAAAGGGACATAGAGCACTCAATATTCCAAATGAAAAAGCAAAGGAGAAAACAAGAAACATAGAAAAGCATTTACATTGAAAGCACAAAGTAAGGTATATGTACACACGTATATGCACACATGTGTGTGTGTGATCAGAGATGAAAATGACATGATCTATCATCCTATTTCACTATTTAAAGATATATTTTATATGTATTCAATAATAATATATAGTATACTATATATAATATAGTATGTAATATATGTATTATATATTACATCTTTAATCTATATGTATTATATATACAATTATCACATGAGTACAAAGATATATATATATATACACACAAGGATTTCATTTTTGTAATAGTGAAAATATGGCAACAACTTAAAGGTCCATCGATAGGAAAATACTCAAATAAATTTTGATATATTTATATAATGAACTATTACTCAGCAGTTAACATGAATGGATTATATCTAGAATTACCAATATCGATAAGCTGAAAAAAAAAAATGATGGCAAATGGAAAAAGCAACTGTTAAAAGAATAACCTAGCAGACATCATGACTAGCTACTTAAAAGTTAATAGCTCCCCTTTTCCCCAGTGACTTTCTCTACTAAGGAAGCTGAAAACCTAAAATATTCAATACTTTGCCCTCTCTTGTAGCAAAGGGTATATCAGTTCTAGCAAATGAGTTGTAGTGAAATTCTCTGGGTGTCTTTTCCTTCCCAAATAAAATGACAAAACTTAACAAGGGAAAGGCTGTTGCCTTCCCTCTTTGTCCTCCCTGGAATGTGAAGTCCTGAGGTTTCGTAGCCAACTCACCAGCAGGTGAAGAGTTACCCACTGCGACAGTGGAGCAGGATGACAGATAACATCACTATCATCTCAGATGACATCACTGAGCCACTGGATCACCACAGGACCACCTTTCCTTAGACTTCTTGTTTTGTGAGACAAATAATACTCAATTATTTACTACTTTATAGTGTATTTTTCTGTTACTTGCAGCTGAATGCAATCTAATCGAAATAAATAAGCATAATACCATTTATGTAAATTTTTACATAAAATTTACAGAAATATGTCATATGTTGTATACAGATACATACAGACATAGGGCATAATAAAAAATGGTCGGGAAGGGCAAACACTGACTTTAGGGTAGTGGTTACCTTCGGGGAGAAGGGAGCTGGGGGAAGGAAGAGAATAGGAAGGAACAGAACTACAATAGTAGCTGTATTTTTATTCCTTTAAAAAGAGTTCTAAGGTAATATCAATCTTTTGAAAAAAATCTGAGTAATGGGTATATTTTTTTCCTTATACTTTCACATAGTTGAATCATTTTAAACATTTTCTCTAAAACAAAAGAAATGTGAAATCATGTAAAATCTCTAGTTATCTATGCTGGAACATGGTTTGTTGTGTCCCTTGTAGGTAGTGATCCGTAACTCCATTATCTGACCTATTTCCACACTCCAGGGAGTTAAAGCAGGGGAGAAGATAAGTCTATTCTCAGTCTGTTCCAGGTACAGTTGCTATAACTGTAGCAAATGACCTAAGAGAACAGATATCTGGGAAACTTTTATGTTGCAACAGAGTAAGTAAATAAAATTGTGGAGAGAGTGTTCTAAGAAGCAAGCAAGAAAGCATGATGATTTGCAGTTGGAGTTGGTGTAGGCAAAAATATGGGATGATGACAAGCCTGAAGAAAGCCCAGCTCCTGGGCCAATTTGTTACAGGGCAAGCCAGCCTAGAATCAATATTTTTTCAATTACATTTAAAAACTGTTTCACAATCTAGTATTTGGACAGCAAGCTAGCAATGTTGTAGTTATTAATTTTTAACAAAATTTTAGCTATACAAGATATGTATTCTCATGGGAAAAAAACTGAAAAAAAAATTCAAAGAGTGCAGAGGCTATAAAATGAAAAGAAAGACTTTTCCTTCCTCTCCAGGCCCCAATTCCCACTCCCAGAAGTGCTATTAATATTTCTTCTGCTTCCAAAACTTTTATGTATGGATTAGCAATATATACCCTCTCTTATTTTTAGAAAAAATATGAGAAAATACCATACGTATTATTCAATAAATTGCTTTTTAACTTAAGTGATATATTGGATGCCTTCCAAATTAGCTCACATTTAATGATTTCATTCTTTTGAACAGTTGCAAATATTGTATGAAGTGATCACGTTTATTAAACTAATTCCATATTGGTGGACAATTCGGTTGTTTTTAATTTTTTGTTTTTATAAACAATGTTGCAATAAACATCCTGTTATAATTCATCTTTTCCCTACAGATATGAACAGCCACTTTTATCATATCCAAAATTCCCACATGTGTTTGTTTGGATTTTTTCTAACTCTAGTCTTCCATAAAGCTGCCAGCCTTTTCCTTCACAGCACCAAACTTTGATGGCTAGAGCCTCACAGTACATTTTAGGATCTGGTAGATCATGTACCTCATCATTACTCAGGACTTCCAGAATTTTCCTTGAATGTTTATTTTTCCGGATAAACTTTAGCATCATTTTCTTAAGTTTAAAATATCCAATCTGTTTCTCTGAGCTGTCAGCCATTATTGTGCACTCCATCTCCAGAGGATTTACTTAAGAAATTGAGGCAGGGAGGGTCTGGACTGGGGACAGCAGGCACAGGGGAGGAAGACTGGGAATCAGAACTGAATAGAGGTGGGTTAAATAAGAGTCCATACCATAAACTGTGAGAACCCCCAGATCCTTTTCCATGCAGTACTCCCAGCATGTTGGTAATCTACTTACACCTCCCATTAGAAGGACTATTTGTAGACGCTGACTGGTTCACAGGTACTTAGATTTGGAGGTGCCCCCAAATAAAGGCCAGGTTCCCCAATTACCCTACAATGAGGCTCACCAGTTGATAGCCAAGACTTGCCCCAGCCCACATCCTATGCCTTCTTAGGCTTTTTCTCCCCCCTTTACTCTTAAATATAGATATTCAGCCAAGCCTGTCTAGAGAGGTGAGGAAAAACAGAGAGCACAATGAAAAGACAGGAAAAAAAAAAAAAAAAAAAGAATTTTCAGAAAACAGACACAACTTAAGGTACTGAAAAAAATCTTCCAAAACCTATTATCAGTATTTTGAGGCAAGAGAAAATATTGCATTCATGAAGCAAGAATAGGACTCCAGAAAAAGAAGCAATCAGAAAACAAGAAAGGGGGCTTCCCTGGTGGTGCAGTGCTTGAGAATCTGCCTGCCAATGCAGGGGACATGGGTTTGAACCCTGGTCTGGGAAGATCCCACATGCCGCGGAGCAACTGGGCCCGTGAGCCACAGCTACTGAGCCTGCGCGTCTGGAGCCTGTGCTCCACAACAAGAGAGGCCGCGATAGTGAGAGGCCCGCGCACCACGATGAAGAGTGGCCCCCGCTCGCCACAACTAGAGAAAGCCCTCGCACAGAAACAAAGACCCAGCACAGCCAAAATAAATAAATAAATAAATTTAAATATCACAACACCAATTCATGATAAAAAAAATAAAAAATAATTGCTCTTTATGTTCCCTTTGCAGAAACATACTAAAGGATATGCTCCATGAAAATATAGGGGAAAGATGAAATAGAGCGTGGATGTGAAACTATGAGAAGAGATAAGTTATTGAAGGGAGTAAATGCCAAGAGAGAAATGGAGGTGAGGACAGAGACTTAAGCCTCATAAACTTGGGACCAGGAGAAAGATGCAGTTAAGACAAAACAAAAGGGGGTCTAGAGAAAGACAGATGGAAAGCTAGGTTAGTGCAGAGTTGAGAATAGATGGAAGTGGAGAGAGTCCTAAAAAGTTAAACAGTTTTTGATGCTTCAGAGAAGAAGTCTGAATTCTTGGAAAGCACAGTTTGAATAGACACAAAAGGAATGGAGAAGCAGGTTTGTTGAGTCAATGGGATGGAAGTCAGTTTACAGGGGTTAAGAAGGGATAACAGAAAGTAGAGTAGAATTCATTTACTAGTTTGGTGATTCAAGGAAGAAGAAAAATATATTCATAGTAAAAATAGATAGTAGAGACAAGCAAAAGTACTATTTAAGGAGGAGAAAATAATGGCATAGCTGAAAGAAAAAAATAAAGGAGATGATACAGAAGAAGAGAAAGAGATACAGCAAAACAGAGGAAGAGATGAGCTTAGAAGCAAAGTCTTAAAATGGACACAAAGGGATGAGAATCCAAGTGAAGTCAGTCACTCTAACAAGAGGGAGAGTTTATCTGAGACACATGAAAAGATTAAGAAGATAAAGGCAGGAACGATGATATGTTAAGGTCTGATTGACTGTGTAAATGTTAATTTATAAGCAGTGACTTGGGTATTACTATAAATCAATGTCTGAAGGAGAAACTCAGAAGGAGGGTAAAAGAATCAGAGGTTTAAGGAGCAAGGAATAGATCTGAAACGTTAAATGGCAGAACAGTTCGGGCTCAGTAAGAACCACTCTCCTCATGAGAGACAGACACTTGCAGCAAAAAACTTTAATGGGACCCAATAAAGGGACTTGGTGATAGGAAATAACTAGTTCACGAGAAATGTGTTAAACAAGATAATTTAGTCAAAAGAATGAATTGCTGAAAATAATTATCAAAAACACTTTTTTTTCCCCACAAATAGGTAACTTGGGTGCTCCTTCAGTTTTATTTAAAATGTTTTGTTGTTAAATATTTTTGTCAATTTCCAGAATATTTTTTCCTTTTTCCTTTCTTAAGTTTTCAGTATCTATCTTTATAATTATTACTGTACTTATTTGTAATAGTAAAAATTTACCATAGACACTCACACACACTCACAAATAAAACTAATATCCAACAATAGATGATTGGTTAAATGTTCTCAAACACTAAGTATGGTATGAGATAATTTCTGAATAAGGTATATATGTATATGTTATTCATATGTATGAGCAAAGAAATGGTACATCTATAATAGTGGTTGTCTCTAGGTTGGATCATGGTGGGGTTTCTGATGTACGTCTTTTTGCTTGTCTGCAATTTATGATTTTCTTCTGAAGTACGTAAATTACTTTTATTTATAGGTAAAAAGAAAAACACAGAAAAGGAAAAATACTAAAATTTTTCAGACTTAGGCCTTTTAGATATTTTTCTTTAATTTATAAAGTTTGAGTTAATTCTTAGTCAAGTGTGTCTACTCAGCTGTTAGGCCTGTTCTGTGGTCTCCTCATATACTACCTCATGACCTTTATACAAAAAGTTATAAAGTCTTGATAAAGTGAAGGGAAACATTCATTTTTTCACCCTCAATCCATTAAAAACTTTTCCAAACAATTATGGCAGGCATAACCCCCAACTGTTGAGTATTTAGGTTTTTTCAACTTATCAATAATACATTTTTTTGAACATTTATTTCCCCTTGTATTCTGATTCCAGGCACTTTAATTCACAGTCCTCCAACAGACAATAAGAGTACATCTTACTGATTGCCTAATAAAACCAGGAGAAATTGCTCTCTCAATGTGCTATAATTGGATCATATCTTTGCTCACATGGCATTCAATAGGGATCCAGGACAATTTAAGGCTTTTGGTTTTTTTTTTTTTTTGGTTTCTTTATTAGCATAAGAAAGATATAAACCATGGTTAGGACATTGAAAACTTTCCACTCCCATGATGGGTGGTGGAACTATCAATTCAGGTTCTACATTCATGGGATCTTTTTATGTGTCAGATGGGGTACTTGTTCTCTCAGATACTATCTGGCTTTATGACAATCTCAGTTTTTCAAAAGGTAGCTGTAAGCCCAGACATTTGAAATAAAAAATAATAGGTTAGGAAAGCTTAAGTCCATGTATTAAAATGATCACAGGAGATAAGTCAGAGCCAATAGTAATAGTAAAATAAATGTAGCAGGCATCACTTGTTGAGTTTTTATTATGTACTAGATGCTGTAAATAATTTATCATCATTGTTACAACAACTGCATGAGATATGTAAAATTAGCCCCATTCTATAGATGAGGAAAACATCTCAGGGAGATTAGGTACCTTCCCCAAGGCTGCACATTGTGAGTGAAAGAAGGAGGAATTGAATCTTCATCTGACTAATGTTTGTGTTCTTTTCAGTACAGTATTTTGCTTCCATTCATCCTTACTATCTACACAATTCTAAGAAGCTTAGAGAAATTGATTATCCAGTTTTATACTGTAAAACATATTAGAAATGGCAAATTGGAAAGAGTTTGAGAGACTTCTGAAAGTACAAAAGATTACACTGTACAACAATGACAGAGTTAAGTTGCCACAGAGACCATATGGCATATAAACCTAAAATATTTATCATCTGACGATCTACAGGAAAAAGTTTGCAGAACCCTGGATTAGAGTAGATGGAAGCAGGGGGACAGATTATTCACTGATGGCCTATGGGCTTCATCTGATTGCCATGTTTTATTTGGCCTATACATTGTTCTTTTGTTTGTTTAAAAGAAAATATGAAATCTTTTCAACATTTAAAATTGAGATCACATATAAAAAAATCCAGATTCCTAGTTACTCTTGAAAAATCAGAAGTTCTAACAATTTTGGATGTAATTTTCTGCACAGCAAGAATTAGAGCTGAGTAGGGGCAACCCCCTGCATGGGCATGAGCTCTCCGTTTTCCCATTGTCCTTTCACTCCCAGCCTAATCCACTCGTCAATCTACCTCTGTCCTGCAGGAATCTAAGTGTACAAACTCCAGAAGAAGCTGGAGATAAAGGTAGTAGTGATTCAGTAAAGAGATAGGAATGCCCTGTTGAGGAGTTTGAACTTGATCCTGAGGTGCTGGGGAGTCACTGAAAGGTTTGAAAGAGACAACTGACCTGAGGAGACTGGCCTTTTAAAGAACAATACTCTGATAGCACCATGAAGAATGAACTAATGGAAACAGTGACTGAAGGCAGTAAGACCAGTTAAGAGGCTTTTGAAGAAGTCCAGTAAAGAGTTGAGGGAGGCCTTAACTTGGTGTCAGAGGGAAAGTAAAGAGGCAATCGGTATTAGGAAAATTTACAAGGCAACCAAGAGCACAGCTGGGACTGAGCTACAAAGAGGAGATATTAGATTGACAAAAGCTCACCACTGCTACTTGTACTAGAATGGTGTGGGGAAAAGCGTTAGCACTGACCATTTTTTGAACACCCACTTGGGGATTGTCAACAAACTCTTAAAGTCAATAAGGCATAGGGCCTGCTTTGTATGGTTGACTGATCGACCTTGGGTCAAGACAGCTTATGTATCAGGAGCTTTGGGGATGACAGGCGTTGAGGTGGGGTAGAGAAGCTCTTTGGAAGAGACTATAAAAAAAATATCTAGGGCCAGTGGCCTTCCATTATAGGTAGGTGTAGAATATTAGGGTAGTTGAAGGGAGAAATGGCTTTGTTGGGAGCCTTGGGGTCCAACGTACATCCTAGATTTGGAAAGTCTGGTAGATACAGATAGATATAGAGACCTCACAGGGGCTCAAAGATAATACCAAATCCACGTGCCTCTTTCTACTCCTTCCTAATTCTGCCTCCAAAACCAAGTATGGTTTCTGATGGTGGAAGAGCAGCTTTTTCAGGACCAACCTAGGACTATGAAAGGAGACTTACCATTCCTCTCAGCCTCCTTAGATGCACAGCAGACGAGTCACTTCTTGCCTGCTGGAAAGACCCTCACGAGCTTTCCAATAAGGATCTATTCCCACCTAATAGTATGGAGAATTGAAATGCTACTTTCACTTGTGAATGGAGAGGTAATCTCAAAACAGTCATTTATTTGAAGAAAAAACAAGAAAAAACAAGTACTCAATAGCATTTTCTAAAGATTTTGACCAAATGGAGAATGAAAGACACAGAGGGTTTAAGCCATTTCTCTGAGAAGACATGGCAGTTTCCATGGAGCATCACATCAAAGGAACTCAAACCACAGCACCCTGAATTTTGAAAATAATGGTAGCTTCCCCAATCAAGTTCATCATTAACAGTGAACTGAATCTTACAGAAGAGGAAGGATTTTTCCTTAACAACCCACACACCTCTGTCGAATTCATTCAGAAGAGTAGCTGAGGCAATTTTCTAAGCCCTATATTTTACCAGTATTATAGAGAGGTTGCTGAAGAAAGTCCACAAGGAGTAACTGGAAGACAACGGGAAAAGCAAAGAGGTTAAAAAGGAAACCTAGAAAATGCTGTCACTGTAAATATTACAGTTTCTGAAACAAAATCTCAGACAATGCTCACTGTTGGAAAGAACTTGTGATAACTGCTCTAGGCAGAGTAATTTTGTTTGCGTACGGAGAAAAAAAGAAAGAAAACACATTTTGAAACAGTAACTAATATTTAGAAAGGAAACTTACTGGAAGCAAACTAGAACCATTATGCTTGTCTGATAAAAATGGGATTTTCAAATTTGCAAAAATTTGCATTTTCTAAATAATGCACACACATTTTCCATGCACAGCATTCAAATATTAAAATCTTTACAGAGCCTTTTATTTAGTGTAATGCATGTGTACAACATTTTGCACTGCCCCAGATAAAAATTCATCTTGTGGTGTCATGCTGTGTCGATCCTGAGGAAAGGCACACAAATCCTCATTTTAACAGGACAGTAGCTTTGGGTAAGAGGATAAGCTAGTCCTCCTTAATCTCACTACCCAGCAGCTGACTCTGGAGGGCCACCCACATGGCCAGAGATTTGAGGAAGAAATGAGGTGAAGCATTTCTAAGAATGGCCTTTTCTTTCTCAGTATCTCAACAACTTCTGGACCCACTAAAAGAAGAGACCAAATAATAAATACCACTTTCATGGTGTTTTACAGTCAACAGAAAGCCCATCTCATTAAGTTTTCATAAAAGTTGCTGTTGATGACAGCAATGCTGGTCAAATAGATTGAATAATTGTCCTGGATCATTAGGAGGTGGCAGATGCGGGGCTTCAACCCAGGCAGTGTTTGGGTTGTCACAGCTGTGTCTTGGCCAAGGAACAGCAGCAAGAGTCGGGGAACCCCTCTTCCTTTCAGTGGCCCCTGTGTCCGGGAGTCATGACATGATACTTCAGTTCATTTTCAGGGAGGGTCCTTCTCTTGCAGGTCCTCTTTCTTTTGACATTTATTCTATAATATTTATATCACTTCAAATTGTACCCACTAACTATCTGTGCAGTGGCTCCATTACTAAGTTCTGCCACTTTCTAACTTCTAAGGAGTTTTAGGCAAGTAGCTTAACAGCCCTGAGCCTAGGTTTTTAAAAATCTATTAAATGGGGATAAGAAGTATCTATCACATAGCATTGTTGGGAGGATTTAATGTAATGGTGTATGCAAATCACTTATCAATACATAACACGTACTAAACAATAGATAAGAATTTTTTTAAATTAATTAATTAATTTATTTATTATTTTGGCTGTGTTGGGGCTTCGTTTCCGTGCAAGGGCTTTCTCTAGTTGCAGCGAGTGGGGGCCACTCTTCATCGCGGTGCACGGGCCTCTCACTATCGCGGCCTCTCTTGTTGCGGAGCACAGGCTCCAGACACGCAGGCTCAGTAATTGTGGCTCACGGGCCCAGCTGCCCCGCGGCATGTGGGATCTTCCCAGACCAGGGCTCAAACCTGTGTCCCCTGCATTGGCAGGCAGATTCTCAACCACTGCGCCACCAGGGAAGCCCAAGAAAAAAATTTTTTTAAATTAGCAGGAAGCTGGTAATATGCAAGTTCAGTGGAGAACATTTACTTCTCCAGTTAAACTGTGAGCTGTCAGGAGGACAGGCCATTATTTATTTAATGTATCTGTATTTATTGTATTTTATTTAATGTAGTCTGTATTCTACCCTGGGGCTCTCCCTAAGAATATGTTAATCCTTTCTACACACTCTTAGGAAAACACTACTTTCTCATCTCTTAGAAGGAAGATGGTCTTGTTTAGAATGTGAGAGCCTAGGGGGCAGAAGCTATTTCCCTAAGGGACAGATGGATGGGGCTGGAGAGATGGAAGGATAAAAGGGTAGAGAGAATAACATAATAACTCACTCTTTAATATTCATTGTTAGTTAGATGGAATATAGAGACCTATTTGAGTCACTTAAATTGATTATTTCTGTTAGAACAATCATTTTCTGAACTAAGTTATCTTCTGAACTATACTTTGGGATGTCAGAGTTACACTACATAAAATAAGAGGCATTTCATTAACACTCATTTTGCAGATGACATAAATCAGGCCCAAAGAGTATTTTCAAATATGTCTTTGAAATGTCATAGTTAAACCACCTTATTTTCTCCAAGATTAATGCATTCAAAATTTCTTCTTGTGCAAAAAACAAAAAAGTAAAATACATTTTAAAATTTAAAATGTAGCTTAGGGAATTCCCTGATGGTCCTGTGATTAGGACACGGGCTTTCATTGCTGTGGACCCGGGTTCGATCCCTGGTGGGGGAACTAAGATCCCACAAGCCGTGCGGTACAGCCAAAACAAAACAAAACAAAATGTAGCTTAGTTAAGTATTTTTCTTTTGCTAGAAAGATTAAAACAGACACAAATACCAGCATTAGAGGAGCTTCAGTATCAGCGGTTTACTAATCAAAATCTCTTTTGGGTAAGTTCATGACCATTTCTGTTTCCTCTGGATCACCTGCACTTAGGTCACTTTTTTGGTGATGTCATCAAAAGAAAAAGGTAATATTCTTTAAATGTAACTAACTGCAATCAGTCACCATGTGGTGGGGGGAAGCACTAAGCAATAAACGGTCTGTCTACGCAACTCATCAATCAATTAATGAAAAATCATTTATTAAGCTTGATAGTTCATCTGATCTCCAATCAACTCACTCAACAAATATGTATTAAGCATCTACTAGTGCAAGGAACTGTGTTGAGTGATAATGACATGTTGGTAAGGAAAACAGACATGGTCCTTGCCCCCATGGAGTTTACATCATAGTAGGGGATAAGAGACAATAAATGAGTAAATAAATGCATATATAATTGCAAATCATGATAAGTGCTATGATCAGGGCACCTACTTAGGGTTGGCAGTATTAAACTTACATATACTAAAAGAAATTTTCATTGCTGATCTGAAGTTCAAATTTAACTGGGAGTCCTACATGTTCATTTGCTAAATCTGGCAACCCTACCAGTATAGAAAATAAATGTGTGTGTGTGCGCATGTGTGTGTGTGTGCACACGTGCGTGCGTGTGTGTGTGAGAGTCGGGGGAGAGATATATTAGATAGGATAATCAAGCAAAGCTCACTCTAGACACTCTATTTAAATTGACACTGAACAGATGAAAAGGAGCCAGCCAGGAAAGGAATAGGGTGGCATATGGTGGGATGTTGTTGCAGGTATGGGTAGGGAGTACAGAATTCCAGACAAAAAGGGGTTCATAGGGGGTTCAAAGGCCCCGAGATGTTCATTCATTCAGCAAGTATTCACTGAGTGTCTATTATGAGCCAGGCCCTGTGCATTGGGGGTACAATGGTGAGCAGGACAGAAGCATCCTCTACTCTCACGGACCTACAAGTCTAAAGTACCAACTGAGGACGACAGGGCACAGCAGCAGTGAAATCATATTTAGCAAGGGGACGGAAGATAATTCAACTATACCATTTTTATTCCCTTAGCTGCTAATATGAGGCTCAATGAAAAAACAAAAATATGTATTTGTTGAATTCAACACCCATTTATCCTGAACTTGGCCAGGGGAAAAAAAAAAGAAAAGAAAGAAATTGACAGACAACCTTTTGTTACCCTTTACAATAATTGTCTTTGGGTTGCTCATCAATAAAATGCCTCAAAATTAATGAGAAGTAAAATGAACCGTCTAGAGAAAATTCATACTCGTTTAAATAACTCCTTAAACCAATCAACTCAAGTGGAGAAAAAAGGCAAAAGGCACAAAGACATGAACACAAAACAACCACTTGGTTGATCCAGTGTGCCTCAAGAATAGCAAAGATGCTCTGGATGCGAGAAAAGACCAAAAAAAGGATAAATTCTAGAAATATAACCATCTGGAAAGTTCCAGGATAACCACAAATATCTTATACTCCAGTGAATTGTCTTTTTGCTCTGAAGATCAGTTCATCTGGGGGAAAGGAGTGATTCTTGTGGATAAGAGCACAGAGCCATCCCTCTCATCATAGAAGCTAAGGCAAATTTTTTCTGCCTTGACAATTATCTGAGATTTTTCAGATAATATCCATTGTATTAATGGTAATGCAGTTCAGGAAAAATGATCAGAGATTACCTTGCAAGCCATGAGTTGAGTTCATTATGTGAAAATCTAAGGGGAAGAAATAGAATCTGATTTAAGGCTCAATTTTTAATTTGCTTATCTGAGCAAATTAAAAAATGAATTCATATTCCAATGTATTTTATGAATATTACAGACTTTGCTTAAAGTATATTTCTTTGCAAATGCTCTTACCTAGGTTTATTCACCAATTAATAGCCCAAAACAAAACAATCTGATAGGATGATTATGATATGATAATAATTCAGAGACTAGTTATGTCAAACTAACCTTAAATACATAGGGTAGTCTATTTCTCTAGCCTGTTGTTCTCTCTTGGAATCTCAATATCATATTCAGTCTATTTGTTATACCTCTTAGAGTCATATCAATTGCAAATTTGACAAGTCTGCAATCTGTCCTTCCATGTCAGTCACCGATAAAAATATTAAACAGAATAAATCCCTCAATCGAGCTCTCTGCCAAGCTACTAGAAATACGGACTTTTATTGCTACTTAAATCAATACCCAATTACTTAATTTTGCTTCTTACTAACTCTAACTTCTCCATATTATTCCACAAGTTTCTAATGAGAGGCCAAGTGCCTTGCATAAATCCAGACGAAATTTAGTAGGGATTAAAAATAATCCCTGCATTTGGGTCAAAAATTCTAATGCACTTTTGAAAACATAGCAGCAAACTCGTTCACAGTAGAGCAACTAGGATGATGAATGAAATCAGAACTATGTCGTACGTAGAACAGAAATAGGGATTTGCAGAGAAGAAAACATTGAATTTTTTTTTTTTGATAGTTTTTTTTTTTTTCCTAACGTATAAATGGCTTTCATATGAAAAAGAAGGTGTTCGTCTTCATTGCTAAGGAGGCAAATTCAAACTTCCACAGAGGTCTGGCAGGCAATGTGAGTGAGGGAGGACAGCCTTACTCTTGCTTTTCCTCCTTTGATAGAGACAGAAGCACAAGAAATAATGCCTTTCCTTTTAACTCTCCTGTAAAAAGGCACTGTGTAAACTCAATAGCCCATGGCAGACGATCCCTGGGCTCAGTTTAGGGGCAACACGGAGTGGTGGGAACTATGACTGAGGTATTCTGCGTGGATTAAAAGCGGGGGCAGCCGTTTCCTAATGCCAGCTCATTGTTGTCAGGGGAGATGTTATCTATGCACTCCCAATATTAGTACAGCTAACAGCTTTTTCAAAAGTAATCAGAAATCTGGGTTTTTATCTTAATTCTCTTGATTTTTAAATCTGGGCAATAAATTCAGAGTTTAAAAAGAAAACAAAAAACTTTGCCAGTCAACACTGGGGAAGCCCAACAAAACCAAGCTTCTAGTTACTATAGGATTCCCAGAGGTGAGCCCAGGACCAGTGATTTGCAGATACAGGGAAGCAGGTAGGAGGTGAGTGGAAAGAAGCACTCGCTGCTCCCCAGAGCTGCCCTGCTTTCCCTCCAGATCACCAGCTCTGGGTGGAGTGACCTCCTGCTGGTCATGACGGAAGGCAGCCTTATCTGAGACTGCACTGATTGAATTTTAATGCCCAGTCTCACTCTGGGAGGCTATGGTTCCAAATAAAACTTTCCCTGGGGGTTCAGAGAAAGGAATCTATGGCTGGAAGGTTCTTGATAGTGTGTGTTGGAGAGGTAGGATGTAATCTCAGCTTTGCAAAACAATAACCATTTGGAGACAGAAGACTTGGGAGGGAATTCCTAACTGATAAAAGAGCAGGCACAAAAGAATTAAGGTAGAAATGAGGATAGACTGAAACGGAGATGGCAATGAGAAGATTCTAATGGAAGTGGATTGTTTATGTCACTTACACCTAGGGTCACAAACTGGCCCCCTCCCGTTAGGCTTGGCTATCACAATGCTTAAAATTAAAATTGAACCGGAAGTACTTTTGGAGGGCATGCACCCTCCACTTAGTCACCGGCCCCACCACTTTTTGTTGTCTTGTGTCCTGGACCATCACAAATTCGTATTACCTGCTTTGTTCACAAACTACTTAGGGCTGTACTATCATTAATACAAAGGCAAATTTTTTTGATTTTATGTGACTATATTTTCCTGAGTCAAGTTCATGATGCATACATCCAATACGTCTTAAATATTCTTATAGGAATTTGGAACTTCGAAAATGATCTAAATGAATTGGCCAAAGATTTCAATTTTCAATCAACTGTTCTGGCATCTGAGACACACACATTTCTAGGGTTTCACTCTTATAATTTAAAATCAGGTTTTGCTGTCACACAAATACCTGTGCTTGTATAAGCCTTTTACAACCATCCTCCCATTGGATTCTCGCCAAATCCCTATTCATTCATTCATTAGACAGAGGCCTACTAACTACAGATGGCCAACTATTATGCCAGTTGTAGGTGCTCAGAATGTAGCAATAAACACAACTTAAAACCTCTACTAAGTAAGCAGGTGAGGCACTTTTTTTCCCATTACAAATGCATTTACTACAGAAGTAAAACAGAAATACGCCCTCTGTATTGAAGATTAAGGCAATGCAAAAGTGTACAGAGTAAAATGTGAAAGCCATTCCCTTACGTTTATATGCATTTACATACAAATGTCATTTTTGCATAAATGCTATTATACAATATGCACTTTTCAGAAACATTATTTTGTAACTAAAAATGTTGATTTTCCATGTCTTCTACTTTTTATAGGCTCCAAAGTCTTCCCTGGTTTGTATGTAGTAAAATACATATATATATATATATATATATATATATATATATATTTAATCCTTATTGGAGAATAATTGTTTTACAATGTTGTGTTAGTTTCTGCTGTATAACAAAGTGAATCAGCTATATGTATACATATATCCCCATATCAGCTCCCTCTTGAGCCTCCCTCCCACCCTCCCTATCCCACCCCTCTAGGTGGTCACAGAGCACTGAGCTGATCTCCCTGTGCTATGCAGCTGCTTCCCACTAGCTATCTATTTTACATTTGTTCGTGTATGTATGTTAATGCTGTATATAGTACAATATATTTAATCTCTTCCTTATCAATAGACATTTTTGGCTGTTTACATTTTTGTTGTCGTTATACTGATGCACTATATAGGTATCTTTGTCTGCATAAGGAAATATTTCTTGAGGTATATTACTAGAAGTAGCTTAACTGAGTACATTTAAAATGTTGAGTGATACCGACAAAAATGTGTATAAGAACACCTGATTCTCCTCTTTCTTGCCAACACTGAACTGAACGTGAAAAAACTCTTTAAATCTTGTTAATCAGATGGATGTAAAATGTCTCATTTGAATTTGTATTTTCTCCATTTGGAAATAAACATCATTTTACTTGGCTATATATATGTGTGTGTGTGTGTATATATATATATATATATACACACACACACACACACACACATACAGAGATCTGCAAATTATTTTTTCATATTTTTATTCAACTTTCTATTGAAAATGTTTCATATTGATTTGTTGGTGTTCTTTGTGTATTTAAAATATTAAGACTGTAAAGATGTTGCAAATATTTTCTTCTAGTCTGTCATTTGTCTCCTATTTATGCAACTTACTTTTAAAAATTTGTGTATAAATTGGTTAATTTTTAATTTTACTGTTTTTAGGTTTTGAGTGGTATTTTTTTGAGTGTTATTTAGGAAGACCATCAACATTTCAAAATTATAGAAATAGTTCCTGGTATTTTTATAGTTTTTTCTTAACATTTTGTTCTGTAAACCCTCTAGAGTTTCTTTTTAGGAATAATATGAATTAGGCATTTAACTTTGTCTCCCAAAGGAATAGCCCATTGACCCACCCTATTTATTAAAACACCTAATCTGTTGCCTTTATATTGGAAGAACAATTTGGCTTGGGTTTCACATTCTGTCCCTCAGAAGTAAAAATGTGCTGCCTTTCCATCTTCTGAAATTGAATGTCACTTGGGCCTTGGTCAAGTCCAAGGCCAACCTGATTATTCCTGCTTTTGTAAGTGACTTGGATTTTCTGCTTAGATGTCCCCATAATTCTTTCTTTAAACTTGAAATTCAATAACTTTGCCAGATTGTCTCATCGTGTTGATGATTCCAAATGAAAATTTCCTGGCATCTGGTGGGTCCTTTAAGTCTTTCCATCCACTTATTACATCATTTCAGGAGAATATTGTTTTATTATGTTTTAAAATAATTTCCATGTGCTTTCTTCTTCAAAAACACTCAACTATCTGCCATCCACTTCTACCATATTCCCTATAGTCATTACTATAACTTTGTTCTTTTCTACTTTGTTTCATGTTATTTCCTTAAATCTATCTTCTGTGTCCCTAACAGTGCTTTCAGAGAAGTTCATTCTATTTTTGTTGCTTCTAAAGTCTTTTTTATCTCTTAAGTGATTTTATTTATCTCTCCAACTTTTCTCTTGAGCTCTGCTGGCACAGTTTTAATCTCCCTTGATTTTTTTATGTCTCTTCTGTGAAATCTTTAATGATATATCTGTATCTATCTATATCTACATCTAGAGAGAGACAGAAAATTCATGCTGTCCTTCATAATAATGGAGAATTCTTTGTCTAAACTTTTCTTTAATACTTTGGTAAATTTGTTTGGGGGATTGTGGGCTCTTCTTTGGCTTAAATTAAAAAAAAATATTTTGCAGTTTTGATGAACATGTCCCACTCCCTCCGTTTTGATTATTACTCATCTTTAAAAGAGACTGGCTATTTATTAAAGAATAGTATAGTGCAGGGATACAGGGAAATGGGTGGAATAGCGTTGAGTAAGCGGAAGCCAATTGCAGTTCTAATTTGGGTTTTGTTCTGGTTATCTATCATTGCAAAACAAACCACCCCAGAACTTAGCGGTTTAAAACAACAATCAGTTGCTTTGTTTACAAATCTGCAAATTGGGCGGAGCTCAGCAGGTTCACCTCATTTCTGCTGCACGTGGTATCAGTGGGGCAGCTCTAAAGAGGCTGAAGGATCCACTTCAAGGATGGCCCACCCAAAGGTCTGGGAAGTCAGGCTGGCTGTCATTCTCTCCCCAGGTGGTACACTTCACAGAAAGGCTTGACTTCACAGTAAGGTGGCTGCGTTCCAATGGGGAGTGTCACAAAGAACAGGAAGTGGAAGCTGCTAGTTTCTTAAGGCCTGGGCCTGGAAATTGGCACAGCATCCCTTCCTCTGCATATTATAGATTTACGGGGACAAGGGGAGGGAACATAGACTTCATCTCCCCATGGGAGGACTGTCAAAGAATTTGGGAGTCATGTTTGAAAAACTGCCCCAAGTTGTCTGTCTCAAGCATTTGTTGCTAAATCTGTTTTCTTTCTTTTGGGAATACATCTTTTTGCAGTCCATGGCATTCAAATTGAGTGCCATAGAGAAAAGATCCGTAAGTTACAGATAAAGTCTGTTTTGGTTTGGAAAATTTTGCCTCCCTCCCTCCCCACCATGCAAATAGCCTCCTGCAATGCCCTAGCTGAGAAACTAGAGTGTAGGTCAGCATGATTTCTACTCATCTTGCATTTTGAAGGGTCAGATTATTTTCCTCCATTTCTTCCTTGGCCCATCCAACCTGATCTTATCTGTGATCTAAACAATGGAATGTTAGCTAGGCCTTTCAGTGATGTGATATGCTCTCAAGTCTGAGAGGAATTGACCTGGCTCAGCATCTTTCCATCTCTTGTTCAAGATTTCACATTATTTGGCAGCAATACTTCATACGTAAATATTTCATAGTTTGTGGTTTGGAGTTGTGACTGTTTCTATGTTTCACGTGCTATGAAAATTTCCTTTCTATTTTTCAATGTTTTTCATAGTTTTAGTTTGTTTTGAGGGAGTCTAGTAGAATAAATATTTTATCCTCCTGTTTTAAGCAGAAGCTCCATGTGAACTTCAGAATCACCTTAAAAAAATCTGTTGGGATTTGAGGAGGCAGATTATTCTGAAGGCACAGATTACTCGGGGGAAGGGCTGACTACTTTACAATATTGAATCTTCCCATCCTATTTCGTAGTAGGGCTCCTCATTTATTGAGGTTGTCTTTTTGTCCTTCACTAAAGTTAAGATTTTTCTTCTCACATATCTTATAGGTTTATTATTTAGGGCTATTCTAATTATTTTAGATTTTAAAATGTTATCGTGAGCAAAATAATTTTCCCATGACATTTCATCATCAGTTGTTACTGAAGTCTAGAAAAGCTATTGATTTCTGTGTGTCAGTCTTCTGTCCAGCCAGATTTCTGAGCTCTCTAAATTTTGCCATTTGAGTCGCTTGTATTTTTAAGTAGACAATCATATCATCTCATCTATTAAGTATTTAATTTTAATTTTTATATTTTAAATTTGTATGATTTTACTTTTAAAATTTCAACTTATCCCTGTCTTCAGGATATAGTCTTTTATCCCATCTTAGTAAATAATTATACATGTTTTGGGCTTTGGTTTTCTACAGTTTTGTTTTCCCATGACACTGATCTTATTGCTTTCATAATCTATATCTTCAGTGCAATCTCGCTTCTAAAATCCCAACAGATTTTTATATTTTAAATTGGGATAGATGTGTATACTGAGGCTGCCATCATGATGAAATTAGAAAGCAGGCTTGAAGAAACTGACTGACTTGCTCAATGGTATAAAGCTAGTAAATGATAGAGTCATCATCCAGACTCCCAGCCCAGCCTTCGCTTCTTCGTGGAGAAAATAAAACACACATTCCACACATGAGGTATGATCTAAGATTAAAATTCTTCCACCAAAACTTTTACCAGAACTCCTAATAAAACGAAATTGAATGCATACATGTGTATATTTTTTACTTTTCATAACTTGTTCTTATAAACATGCTAATGAAAAGGCTAAAAGCAGACTGCTGTTAGAACAATACGCAATGTCTGAAAATCTAAATGTTCAATAGTCACATAATGAAAAATTAACTCTGCTTTGAAGATATTCTGATGTCCATAAAAACAGAGTAGGCAGATGAGGGTGGGGATGGGGTTAAAGATAAAAAAGGATAAACCTCCAAATATACTGGGGTCAGGATTTAATATAATGGCACCAGGGATAGCATGCTCAATCAATGGCATTAGATCAAATTTGACCATTTAGCTGTCATTCTGGAAATAAGCTAATTGGCACAGGCTTCAGAATTTGACTTTCATATATTCAGTTGAATTAAGTACCTTTAGAAAAATCAGATGGAATTACATAATGATTCTGATACTATAGGATAATGCCAGCAAGCATGTGGTCTGGATTTTATGTGTTTCATTTCATAAAAGAATTCACTGGGCACTCACTCCACTATCTTTCGAAATGAGAAACTCTTGATGTTAACCCATGAAGAGCAACCTAAATACTGGAAGAATTTCTTCCTTTTCCCTTCAGCACTGCCTGTCATTCTGGCAATGAAAAAAAAATGATGTATTTGAGGACCCCCGGGACAGGAAAATTGATAAGAGCTCCCAACTTCTTTTCCATAAACAACCGATCTTTTAAAGCTATTAACACAGGAGCTGGGCATTCAAAGACAGTTCATTTATCATCTAATAGCAGGCCAGGGTATCAGGCATTATGGTTATGCTCTGAAAAATGGGCCCTGAGTTCACCCTCTATGGCTGAACAGCTGCTCCTTCCCAAAGTTTTAATCTGATTCCCTGAGCATTACATGCCCCAGTAAGGCAGAGCCCACATAAAACCTGCAATAAGCCTGCCATGTAAATTCATTATGGAGCCCAAATAACATGAACAGATTATATTCTCCAGGCCAAGAGAGAGCTTTTAATTTAGACCAAAATTATGATCGCATACTGATTCGACCCCTTGTTCTCTGGAAATTTTTTTCTTGGGAAAAAATTCAGAATTGATCACCTAAAATAAAAGGCATTTTCTTGGTTGTTCAGAATGAGAAGTCAAGCTTAAACACATTGGAAAGAAAATATGCTTTAGGTCAAAAAAAAATCTTAACCCAGAGCTCCTGAAATATAAAGTTTTGTGTTTTTTGTTTAGATACACTTCCCTCTCTCTGACGTGAGAGCCATAGCTTTCTACAGATTCTAAAAGAATGACCTCCTCCCCAAAAGTTTACTGTGTAGTGTTTTAGATCATGTTATGAACAGAAGCCAGTTTGGCAATGTTGGAAATCTTACCTCACGTGAAGCCAAAGCTATGATTGGTTCTTCTCAAAGATGCCCCTGATACCTAATTATGAACTATCCTCCATCACTAGGCCACTGTCTTGTGAATGTATGCCACTGGTCACAATACAGAGAAGGGGAGACAATCACTATTAATTCCCCCACCAGATATTAAAGGACATTAAATAGAGACAAAGGCATTCATGTGTAGTGACAAAAGTGCAATGTATCAATCAGAAGAAGGACTGACTAGTCATAGAAGAATTGAGAATCACAGAATCAAACACTGCAAGCGACCGTCCCAGGTTTATCTAGTGGGGAGAGAGCAAGGTTTAGTTATCCTAACAAATGCAGAATAGTTTTAAATTGTCTTAAACGTCGGTATGGATTTGGGGAGTGGTTGCCTACCACTTCAAAATTCCAAGTTCAGTTGGGAAAAAAAAAAACCTTTTGTGTGAAAGATGCAGATAAACATCTGATTCATCAATCTACCCTTCATCTGTCCCCATGCTGAGCATACAACCCTTTGGATATTATTTGTCTTTATATGCAGGTCAGCCCACAGGAAATATTGCTTTTATCATGTGATCTTTGGGGTACTTGAAATCCCGATGACAGTAATTTCCTGTGGTGAATTAATAAAGTGGATGCTGATTATGATTCAGCTTCCTAAGTAGCTTGACTATAGAAAGAAAATGAGCTGATCATGCTAGCGTGGATAGTCTGGTCCATGGGTCAGTAACTTCTTGGTGTTTATTATATCAGCACCCTGGTGTCCACCTCTGCCTCATGCATACTTGGCTTAGTGCAAATCATTCTCTTATTACATGGCTGGTCATGCCAGGCCTAAACTAGAGAATATCACCAGGTTCTCCAGTGTAGAGAGAGAGCCAAAATTTCAAACAGGGGCTAAAATAAATAAGGCACTACTATGACTTTGTGACAATGTACATCAAAAGACAGAACTACCTCTTTCAACTCTCTCTCAAGACTGGTTTTTTGCCTAAAACATTAGTTCACAGTCATTTGTGCACTTAAAGAACAATTTTTAAAAGAATCTCCATCACACAGCATATCAAGAACTGGTGTGGTAGAAAATGTCCCCTGCTTTCCACCCATGGAAGTAACCTCTTCTCAGGAATTGGCAAGAACTGAATAGATGAATTCCTAGTGTGGATCATAAATCTGGCAATAAGAGAACATGAGGAAATCAGAACAGAGAGTAAGCAAAAGTAGGAAGACAATGAGAAAGATGAAGGACAGCCTCCAGAGAGAACATGACGAGTCCCACACTTGAGACACTAGAGGTACAAAGGATACAGCCTATAATCTTCAACAGAAAAATGGAGGGATGCCAGGGAAGATACTTTACCAGCTTCCTAATGTATAGAAATACCTCGTACAGTTTGAAATTATTAAAGACTATCTAAAGTTTCAGAGCAAGCGTAAATTGATTGCAGCATTTCCAAACCAAACTGAAAAAGATTATTTGTTGTCAGACTCTTGCACCATTTTGAGAAACATTTCGATAAATACGGCTCCTTGAGTGAAAATTGGATTGCTTTAAAACAGCTCTTTTGCTGTGTCTCCACTTCTTCTATATACCATCCATCATCTCTCAGTCCATTATCGTTCAATGTCCACTATCTCTGAATATTGTAGTGGATAATATAGTGCTTGTTTCTTCCATAATTTACCTCCCCCATTAATCATCATTATTGTTGTCACAGTCATTGCTTATTAGATTTATGATTGTTTCACCAATATCTTTGCTCACCACTCCTTGTCTTCCAAGTCTTTGTGAGCTCAGTTTCTTATTTCTATAACTGATTATCTATGAGTGGTAAACTCTATTTACCTGAAAATGTCTTTATTTCATTCTTTCCCTTGAATAGTATTTTAGTTGAATTTAGAACCTTGTTTGTAGGTTATTTTCCCTCATAACTTTGTACATATTATTCTACTGTCCAAATTGTTTTCCACTGTAAGTAATTCATCTTTCCTCTCTGGTTGCTTTTAAGATTTCCACTTTGTCTTTGATGATCTCATATTTCACTATAATATATTTGGATGTGGGTTAGTTTTAATTTTTCCAGCTCTGGACATAATATGATGTTTCAGTTTTTCTCTTCAACTCTGGAAAATTATCATCCATTATCTCTTCAAATATTGCCACAGATTAATTCTGCTCTGTATTCTGGGTCATTTGCAAACTTTATCTTCTGGTTAACCAGCTGCATTTAATAGGACATTTATCTCATCCGTTTAGTTTTTAATGTCGATATCTGCATTATTCTTTCCTAACTTGTTTTCTGTTCCTCCATTTATCTCTTTAGTCATTTTAATATGCTTATTTTATAATATATCTCAAGATTTTATAATATTTGTTTAGTTCCTTAGGGTGCTTGTTCTTCTGACTTACTTTTATCTCCTGACTTTTCTTCATAGTGGAGTTATTTCCTTTTGTGGCTTGTAAATTTTTATTGTGAATTTACTTTCAGGAAGGGTTGTTTTTTTTCTGTGGGATTTCCATGTGTCTGGGTTGAGATAGTATCACTTCAGAGAAGTTTAGCATATTTAGAAATAAGGAAAGGGAAATAATGCTGGGGCAGATGTTTCAATAGTCCTAAAATCTTTTAATCTTAATTCATTGGCTTGTATTTCCTACACACAACTTCCCAGGCCAGGGATTCTGATGCAAAATCCAGGTAAATGACAAGTTTCCTCACCATTTTTTAAGGCTGACGGACAGAGTCTGTGACGGAGGGACCACTTTGAGAATCCAGGCTTTATTCAAAGAGCTTTGCTCAAGTTTATCATCATGAGTGAGCCTACAAGAGAAAGGGCTCTGATTTCCACATGGAAATGGGACTCCAGCTCCAAAACCTCTGGGTTTATATCCTATACAAAATCATGCAGCTACTGACAGTGGTATCTTCCCACTCTTGCCTTGTACACCTGGGAATTTCCTTTTCTCTCCTTCAAATCAATTCTACATTTAGCAAAGACTGTTTGCCTTTTTAGATAAAACTTTTTTTTTTAACATCTTTATTGGAGTATAATTGCTCTACAATGGCGTGTTAGTTTCTGCTTTATAACAAAGTGAATCAGCTATACGTATACATATATCCCCATGTCTCCTCCCTATTGCGTCTCCCTCCCACCCTCCCTATCCCACCCCTCTAGGTGGTCACAAAGCACCGAGCTGATCTCCCTATGCTATGTGGCTGCTTCCCACTAGCTATCGGTTTTACATTTGGTAGTGTATACATGTCCTAGAGAAACGGAAATAAAAACAAAAATAGATAAAGCATTTTTTAAAGTTTGTAAAGGCATAGGGCCTATGTGCTTCATTTCAATTCATTATTTTCTGAACATTCCATTATTGTGAAATATGGTAGTTGTTGTTCTGGGATTAAACTTGACTTCCAATCACTTTCTTCTAATAATAGATTCCATGCCACTGGCCACAAGGATGGGGATATCATTCAGATCTGGCCAATCACCATGTTTAATTTCCATAGAGTACTATGTGATTGGCCTAGAGGTGATCTTCTGATACAAGTAGAGCCAATAGGAGTCCTTCTCTGTGGCTGATATGCAAATATTGGGAGAATTAAGTGTTATTTTGAACTAGAAAAATATAAGCCTGGAGATGCCATAAGTCACTCTCTCCTACTTCGTAGTCATCTATCTGTGCAATCATCTGTCTGTACTAGGAAAGAATGACACTAGCACTCAGAAGGAATCAGAGCCAAGAAAGAAAAAGAAAGAATAGACAACCACATTTGAATCCCTAAATCCTGGCATGCCCAGAGTCAGCCCAACTCGTGTTAAATAGGCCAGTGGATTCCTTTTGCTTAAGCTAACTTGAATTGGGTTTCTGGCACTTACATCTGACTTATACACCAATAAATTAAAGCATAAATGGAATTGAGATAAGAAACCATCAATATGGATTTCTTATTTTTTTCTTTTTTAAAAAATTTTAATTAATTTATTTATTAAGTTTATTGATTGATTTATTTATTTTTTGGCTGCATTGGGTCTTCATTGCTGCACACGGGCTTTTCTCTATTTATGGCGAGCGGGGGCTACTCTTCGTTGTGGTGCGTGGGCTTCTCATTGCGGTGGCTTCTCTGTTGTGGAGCACGGGCTCTAGGCGTGTGGGCTTCAGTAGTTGTGGCTCGCGGGCTCTAGAGCGCAGGCTCAGTAGTTGTGCACAGGCTTAGTTGCTCCGCAGCATGTGGGATCTTCCCCAACCAGGGCTCAAACCTGTGTCCCCTACATTGGCAGGTGGATTTTTAACTACTGCGCCACCAGGAAAGTCCCAATATGGATTTCTTTTATTTATTTATTTTTGGTAGTTCAGTCTGTAGTGCGTGGTTTGACATGAAGCAAAGCAAGTTCTGAGTTCCTGAGAAGCAGTGAGTAAACATCAGATCTAATCTGAGAGGCAAGGGATTGGAGTCACAGGATAAAGTCAATGTCAATTCCCAGTAATCTGAACAGGGACATTAAAAGATAGGGTAGGGGAGATGCCAGAGTCATAGCCAGGAAACAGGAACCAGGGATCAGGAATAAGGAAAAGCAAACAAGGCCGCAGCAGCAGGCACGGGTGTGGGCAGCAATCACTGGGCGTTCTGAGTTATGCTGGAGGTCAGCTGAGCTTTGCCTCCCAGTAGCTTCTTAAAGATGCCAGGACGCTGTCCCATTCCTGCTAGGTGGTGCCACCTGGTGTCCAAAAAATGAAGTTGGCATGGAATTGACTGTTAGGGCAAGGAGTCCTTAAGCAAAAAGGACCATAATTTTTTTTTTTTCTAATTATGTATCCCAGCAGTATCTAGACAGGCATCAAAATATATGTATTTTATGCTGATTATCAGTTTCCAAGGCAAATATCAAAGTGACTTACCCTTAGAAAGATGTGTCAAGATATAAGAAATTTGTTTTTAAGTTAAGCAGATTCATGAGAAATATTATACTTTCCGGTGGTAATAACAGTTTTGGTTCATTCTCATCAAAAGGAGACATCTCCTTATCACCTCTATGTTTACAGCTATGGGTAAAATGGGAGAAGAAGTAGCGCTAGTGAGGGTAACTAATAAGGCGTTTCATAGATTTAGAAGAAGCAGTATGAAGAATATTAAACATCCATCCTCTGGAATGGATTTTAATGAGAGGATTAGTAAGATGTCCCCACCTGTGTTTGAAAGGTTGAGAAACTTCCAGATAACTAGCTGCATGTCATGGCGGATGGAGTAAAGTATACCTTTCATTCAAGGAGCTTGTAATCTACTTAGAGATGATGGTACCAAGAGAAATAATAGATTTCCTTAATGATATATGTTTAGAGCCAATCCCTGCATAGCTATTTTCTGGGATAATTTATAGAGCAAGTTTTTGTTGCACATATTAAATCCTGCTTTAGCTACCGTTTGCCTCTTTCGGTGAAGAACTGTTGAGAGTAGGGGTGAGTGACTGTGTCCCTCCATCTACATTACCAACGCTCGGCATAGAGTCGGGCACATACAGGTCCTCAGTACATTTTTGTCAAATGGCTGGATGACATCTCAGGTTCCTGTTAGTCGCATGGTACTTGGAGTCTCACAGCCATCCCATTCATTTCCATGTTAAATTTCCCTTAAGATGCATGGACTATAAGAAATGTGGTCTTTCAAAATGTCAGTCACTCTTAAGTGCCAAGCATTCACCAGAATCACACTTGAAATGACATTTTCTAGTAAGAGCCTCTAAGCAGCATAACACTCTTATTTAAAAAGAGAGAATGGTGTGTCCATTTCTCCATCTCTTTCAATAATCTATATTAAATTTCCTTGTAAGCATTTGCTTGACAGAAAATAAAGGCACCTAGTATGTATTTATTATCATCCAAGAGCCAGCTGTTTAATGAGGTTCTTATTTTATCTCTAAGAAAATCTGGAGGCATTTGTATACTGTGGAATTATTTTACAAGAAGATGTTTCAGTACAGTACTGGCAATATTTCAGTTTTGCAGATAAATGGCTGAGAACAAATCATCATCCTCTTTCTTCTCTTTCATGGGTAGAAAAAAATTTCAAACTTAAACCTCTGTAGAATCTGCATTTAAATGAAGATTGCCAATTATCAAGTAGGTTAACAGGGGATTCTTTGGACCAGAGTCGATCATAAGTAGTTTAATCTATTTCCAATACATATATACAAGCAAATAGGAGAAAATAAAAATCACGTATGATCCCACCTAACGCTCTGATTTTGTATATAAATAATAATGTGTTCGAATTATATACCCACATGCATACACACACATGAATTTGGCTGTGATTTTTTTTTTAACCAAAATAGATCTTAGAGTATATACATCATTTAAAATTTTTCCTATTTTCTTAAAAGATATATTGTGAATATCTTTTAACATCAACACTCTTTTTCTATCATTTTTCAAATGTCTGCATAGGATTTCATGATCTTAATATATTATAACTTACTCAACCAACTAGTCACTTATGTACAACGTTTTGTTCAAATCAATGCATTCATCTTCATGGAGAAATTTCTGCGCATGCCCTTAACTGCTTCTTAGGATAAATTTCCAGAAATAAAATAAATGGATGATGGGGCTTCCCTGGCGGCGCAGTGGTTGAGAATCTGCCTGCTAATGCAGGGGACACGGGTTCGAGCCCTGGTCTGGGAGGATCCCACATGCCGCGGAGCAACTAGGCCCGTGAGCCACAATTACTGAGCCTGCGCGTCTGGAGCCTGTGCTGTGCAACAAGAGAGGCCGCGATAGTGAGAGGCCCGCGCACCGCGATGAAGAGTGGCCCCCGCTTGCCACAACTAGAGAAAGCCCTCGCACAGAAACGAAGACCCAACACAGCCATAAATAAATAAATAAATAAATAAATAAATAAATAAATAAATAAATAAATAAATAAAAAAGGCTTTGGTTGATGGGGAAAAAAAAATAAAATAAAATAAATGGATGAAAGGATTCACAAAATCTAATGACTGTAAATATCGCCAAATTGCCTCTGTAAAATTTCTACCACTTTTCTCTTTTTGCTCAGTAATGTGGGAGGGTTCCCATTTCCCCAAACTCCAATTTGCCCCAAGTTATGATTGTTCTTTTTTGAGTTCTGAAAATTTGAAGATTCGCTAGGCAAAAAATGATATGTAATTTGTTTTATTACTAGTGAAGGCGATCTTATTTAGTGGAGCATCAGCCATTTTTGTTTCTTCTCTTGTTCATTATTTATATCCTTTGTCCATTTTTCTATTATGCTTCCCTTTTCTTTATTGGTCTTTTATAACAGAAGTAATATCAGCAGCAAGTATCTAATGTTTATTGAGTGTTATGAGCCAGGCCCTGTTCCAGGAGCTTTATGTTTAATCCCACCCAATGAGATAAGTGCTGTTACCACCCCTATTTTATAAATGACACATCTGGTGCACAGAAAGTAATTTGCCTCAGGTAACATAACTAATATACATTTGGTATATTAAAAAGATTAACAATCATTATATATATTATAAAGACTGTTAACCTATCAATATGTGTGTTGAAACTGTTTTCCTTGGTTTATCCTTTGTCATTTAATTTTATTTGTAGTGAATTTTGCCTGCTAGGATTGCTTGACTCTATTCTCATCAAAAAAATTGGCTTTTATTTTGATATTTGATCACCTGAAGAATGTTTTATATAAACATAATTCAAACACATGCAAGCATTCAGACAGTATGAAAGGACACAAAGAGTTAAGTTATCGTTTCCCCCTTTGTCATGGTCCTACAATAGCAAAATTATCTCCTTTTAACCATTTATGGTTTTATTTCTTCCGATGGCTGCCCCATGACTCTAAATAATATGTATATGCTTCCATTTCTTGATTTATCAACTCCACACATATATATTGATTTCTTACTGTGAGAGATGTGACATTTTAGGTAACTTAGCCCTGCCTTTCTCTCTCTCCTCCTCCAATTACCTTCCACAAGTAATATCAATTTTGGTTGTGAGTACCTGTATAACTTTAAGTAATATACTTCAACCTCTAGTTCTTTAGACAGTGTACCTTAACTAAGTGGTTCATTCCTAATGGGGGAAATGACATGTAAAAATGGTTATTCTCTCTATTCCTTGGATCATAAAATGCCATATTTATGAAGGAATGCTTCACTAGAAGCAGGTCTATCTTTAGTCATAACAATGAAACCAGAGAGATCTGTGTAAGTACTATGAAAGATATTGATATACGTGACTATATAAATTATAATAAGTATATACATTTATAAGCATAGATTATGCAGATTATACAGATTATAGAGCTTTTCCAAATATATTGCTTTATTTATTGCCCAGAATAATTTTGTAACATATACAGAACAACTATTCTTATATATTATAGGTGAGGAAACAAGCATGAAGAGTTTATGGCCATATGAAGTCACTGTCGTGGTCTTTTAGGTTTTGTTTTGTTTTGGTTTGGTTCTGACCAGCGTCCACTTTTCCTTTTTTGTGGCAGTATTACTCTGAGCAATAATCCCATCTTTCCCCAGTCTCAGTTCATGTGCTTCTAAGTAAAACCAATTATTGCCCTGAATTCATGAAAAATGTGACTTAGACCTGAGACAGTAAATGAAGCACATTTCCCTGGCCACAAGTGGGTCTGGAATGGCATCAGAATCTATAAGGTGTACTAAGATTTATGTTGGGAATAATGGGACAAAGATTCTTGCTCTATCCTCCTGAAGAAAGATGCAGCTCTGGGACTCGCTGACAGCTATCTAGTGACCGGGTGAGGGAGATAACCCTGAAGAAGCTGAGCGACGTGAGAGCTCAGCTCATTTCACTGGATCCTTTCCTGAGCCATTTCTACTCCTGCAGTTCAGTTACATCAGCCAACACAGACTCCCCTTGTGTTTATTCCCGTTTGGGTTGATTTCATGTCAACTGTAATAATTGTACAGTTAATTCGTGACAATCCTGACACCACCACTTTTGACTTAAATCTAGGGCTCTTTCTACCCTACCATGGTGCCTCTGAAAGTAATGTCTTTGTTCAGGATTCAAAAACACACACCTTTCAAGATGTCTTCATTATATCTTTTGCCTTCCTTCACAGTCTATTACACAATCTTTAGAAATGCAAATCCATCACATGGAATTCATATTCATTCATGAGCCAATACGCATACGTATTTCGGTATGACATTCCCTATATACTTGAAATAATAGCATGGATCAGAGAAAAGCTAATTTCAAAACTTTTTGTTAAATAAAGTTACTTTTATCTTAAGATAATTCTGGATCATTTTAAGCGTTAGGGACACCACCCACCACGTGCCGCTGTGTACAAGAGTTGTGGTCATCAAATTCAATTATAAATTAGTTGTCTGAAATTCAGAGCACATTTAACCTAAGAAAAAGTATTATAATTAGTTACTCGCTTCTTAGATTAGCACAGAAAAGCTGATTTAATCTAAAATGTGGCTAAATTACTTTGTATTTGAATGAGAAATACTAGAGCACATTACTGTCAAAAAACTAAGAATAAAACTTTTTTAAATACTAAGAGGATGGTTCTTAAGCAAGGAGATTTGCTTGTAGAAGATGGAAAGACAAATGAAAGTGTGTGGCTATTCCAAAGAGGCTCTGGAGTCACTGCCAAGGTCATAGTGGCTGATGATTTAGGTCATTTACTGTACTTGATTTCACATCAAAATGTGTCTTTTCCTTTCCATGGTACAATAAAAGCTCTACCTCTATTCTTGAACTTCAAAACCACACAAAGATGGAACTGAGAAAGGGAAAATACAAAGGAGGTTTTCATTTGCTCTTTTAATGCACGTTTCAAGTGCAAAGTCTCCATCTTCAGAAAGTTACTATCTAGAAAAGCAAAGATACGTGTAAACCCAAGATTGCACGGCTGAGCTGGCAAGGAATCGATGGAGGCACATACAGAGGTGGAGGAGGGACTTAGCATGTGGGTTAGTGGTTCCGAAAGGAGGAGACTGAGGTACAGGGTGAAAGACTTGATGGGGCAGAAGCAGGAGCTGGGAAGAGAGAGCTTTGCGCCTGTGAAGAAAGGCGTGAGGCTACAAGCCAGAGAGATGTGTCTGGCTACTCTGCGAAGTTAGAGTGAAGGGAGAGAAAAATGGAGAGACAAATGTTTGAACTCCTGGTCTGAAAGTATTGGAAAACTGTTAAATAGGGTTCTTCCATGGGAACTAGAAGATAGTTGGAAGACAGAGGGTGGGGATGCAGCATTAAAGGAGAGGGAATGTGTGTGTAAGTAGATGTATAAAAAGAGATTGTCGCATCGCACAGGGAGATCAGCTCGGTGCTTTGTGACCACCTAGAGGGGTGGGATAGGGAGTGTGGGAGGGAGACGTAAAAGGGAGGAGATATGGGGATACATGTATATGTATAGCTGATTCACTTTGTTATACAGCAGAAGCTAACACACTATTGTAAAGCAATTATACTCCAATAAAGATGTTAAAAAAAAAAAGAGATTGTCATATGTGCTGTAAACTAAGTTTAAGAAGCGAGTGAGAAAAGTGAAGAGTAAAACACATGGAGGATTGTGTAAGGTGAAAGAAGAAGTGGTCAACAGACGTCACAGGCGGACAGAGAGTGTAGACCCAGGGTAACCTAGTTACAGGAGGCCCTCCGTATTCGCGGGTTCCTCATTGAACAATCCGAGGTTAGTTAGTTGACTCAGCAGACATGGAGCCCACGGATAGAGAGGGCTGACTGTACTATGCCATTTCATATAAGGGACTTGAGCACCTGTGGATTTTGGTATCCACAGGGGGCCTGGAACCCATTCCCTGTGGAGACAGAGGGACAGCTGTACATTAACGCTAAGTAGAGCTCCTGGAAGAGGCTGGTGGAGTCCAAATGCACCAGGTGGAAGAACGAGCTTGCAGGTGTGAATGTGTGGAACTTTCCGTGTCAAGTATTCCTAATTTAGAATTATCTTTATTTTAAAGTTGAAACTCACTGGGGTCACTCTGCACAATACCTGAAATGCCAAAGCTGGGAAGCACAAGATTTCAGCTAGACTGGCAAGTGTCTGGTGCCTAGAAAGGAAAGGACCTTGCCATGGTGGGAAACACATTTTCTTAAAACATGCAACGCACGGGTAGGGGAGTAGAAAAGGCGCTACCAGTAATAACCACATACTGACCCGAGGAGATCTTAAATGGACTGTTTCAAATGCCCCCCAGGCTTGTGCTCAACAGTGTCAACATTCATCCTTGGAGTCTGCATTTTTAATGGAAAACCACTGTGCATGGTAGTGCTGAAAGCAGAAAGGCCAAACCTTTCCTTGGCTGTAGCTGCATGATTCTTTCCCAAGGCTCATTTGTGCTTTAGTCGTTTTGCTTTGCTTGGCCTTTTTACAACATGGCAGCTCAGGAAGTGAAGATGAGGGACTCAGCAGATTTTTAAAAATTTTTCCTCCAAACGTTCCTTTAATACTAGTATATCTTGGACAAAGATCCCTGATGTTTTAATTAATTGTTCTTGGTGTTTCTTTAAAAGCATCCCTTGGCATTTGTGAATCTGCCATGGCTTTTGCTCTTAATTTGCACTCACTGGTATTTTCCTTTAATGCAGGAGAGGCACTTCTCAGTAGCCAGGTAAAATATAAGTTTTTTTGGAGACTCTTTCTTGAAAGTTGCTGAATTCAGTGGTAACTTTGGGGTGGCAGCCTTAAGAAATGTCAGCTGGCAGAAAAAAAGAATAGTGCGGCTCTGTTGCTTCTTACTCCCCTCTGGGCGATCTGACTTTTAAAAATCCTTTGTTACTTTGCGATACATTTTCAAATGCATTTGAAGTAATTAACACCCTGAATTGAATCTTGTTGTCACATTTAATTATTAGATAGCTACCTTCCTTTAGGGTATTTGACTGTTGCCCAAAATGTTGGTTTTAATCTAAAACCAAGAAGAGACCTCTGACATAGTGAAAGCCACCAAAGTGTCACTTATTAAATATAAATGGTAAGCATCTAAAGGGGAGGTGAAGAAAGAGCACTAGTTCTCATCTTGAAAAGAAAATTCTTCCAGGATGAAGGGAAAATTACATTAACTCTTAGCAGACGAAGCTCCATCATTTTTACTTGTCACGTGATGATTTTAAACTGTGTGTGTTCCTAAAACGTGTTACATTTGCACTGATAAATAAAGAATATTCCGACTCTCAACTTCTATCTCCAATTTGCCAAAACTAGTATAAATACAACGGTTTCTATTAGTCTATTATCTGGAAAGTGACTTAAGGAAAAAATTAAATGATATTGATTTGAAATGAAGAAAGCTTATTTATGTGCATTTTAGGACGCCTAAGTGAATCAGCTAAATACATACACCGAGAAAAAAAAATGTTACCCTTTGAGTAGTATCTTGTAATAAGCTGGAAACATGAAGCTTATTAATGGTGTTAGAAATTAAGTAGCTAATGAAATGTTCCTATTCTTGGAGCTCTTCTGTGATAATAATTCCTTAAAAGTTAGAAATTGACTGTATCTCTATGACATAACAGAGAAGATACTATTAAAGCCACTAGGAATTATCACCAAGTAGAAGCATATTTTACATGGTCAAAGAAGCACAGGCCAAGTTCTGGTACTTACTATGTAAGGACTATGGCAACTGCATCATTCAACACACTCTCCCCAAACAAGAGTGTGTACAGGTCAGGGTCGACATGCAGTTCATGGAAAATGGCCAACACCGTCACTAGGGAAGACACACAGATATGCAGAGTTAGCTGGGACGTAGCCATGGACTTGTCCTTGGTTGTGGTCACCTGTATAAAGCACTCATTAAATGTTCATCTTCTTAAATCCATCACTATACACGCACCGAACCTTTAATCAAAAAACAAACTGACTGTTCACTCCCCTGCTTAGAGATTTCTCTGGGCTCCCCACTGCTTACAGAGAAAGTCTGAGCTCCTTGGTACAAGTCTTCTATAATCTTCACACTCTTTACCTTCCAGCATCTCTGTCTGCACCACTCCCACCCCCCAACCACCCTTTGCTGCTCCCTCAAGCCACAAGGAACTTGCCATAATTTCCCAAACATGTGTCATTTTTTAATTACCTTGGCATTTTGATTCACTTTACTAGAGCAGCTATTTGTTTCCCATCCAAGTGCCACTGTTCCCCTCCTTCCTTAAATACGTAAACACAGACACACACACATGCACACACACACACACTTCTTGCTCCAAAAAAACCCAAAACAAAACAAAACAAAAAACCTTTATTCAATCTTTGAAAGCCTTTCAAATTTCCCCTCCACCCCCCTGATCCCTCAGCAAAGACCTGGGTCACTCCTTTTTGATCCCAGAATTTGGGATCGCAGAACATATCACAGAAGAGACTGTGAGCTCTTGGCAAACGCTCAATAAATGTTTGATGCGTGAACGACTAAGTGAAGGAATGAATGAATGTTGTTGCAGCGACTTATTCCTGTGAAGGGAGAGGTAGTCGGCACCTGGTTCCCATTCTCTCGAGATCACACCCATCTATAAAGATGGACTCAATGCTCCTAAAAGCAAGACCTGAGGATTCATTTTTGGCAGCCTGCTGCATGGCTACTATATACCGCATGTCTGTATGGAGGCTTCGGGAGTACACCAGGCAGTAAGTAATCACACACTGATTAGCTGTGGCCATCAAAACTATTCAGTGTCTTGATACTTGAAACAGTCATGCAAAGTGTGAACAGTAATCATCAGGAAAATGATCCATTGAGTTGACTGCCAAAGGGGAAAAGAGGGTGGTTGAACATGACACTGATGGTAAATTTTTGAGGCAGGGTGGGCATTTTCATTTCTGCTCTTTCTTTTCCTATTTCATGGGCCGTGAGGTTAGTAACTGTGTTGTATAAAAAGAGTGCTGGGGGGATAAAAAGCTGAGTTGGACTGTTTTGTAAGTAGAATCAAGAAGTTTGGCACTTGTCCTGCCATAATGGAAGGGTTTTAGTCAGACAGTGACACAATCTGATTTAAACTTTGGAAATTAAGTTCAGGCAGCAGGGCAGAGGGCAGAATGGACATGTGGCTAGAAGCTTTCCCAAATGTTCTGGCAAGAGATGAGTTGTACCAAGACAGGAAGAGTCCTAGATTCAGTCTCCTAAACTCTTTCACATCCTGCTCTGCCCTGAACATCCACCACCCTGGGTTCTCATAGGTCAATGACCACCGTGCTTTGTACTTTACTTACTCGTTGGCTCTCATCTTCCCTCTGTGTCACTAGCCCTTAGCACGGTGCTAGAATATAGCAAGCCTTTAGTGAGTGAATGAATAAAAGATAATGTCAGGGAGGATAGAGCAGAGGTGACAATACCCACAAGATATTTGGGATGGAGAATTGGTGGGTCTTGGTGCTTGAGAGACAGCAAGGAGTGATCTTGGTTTCAACCCTGGGCAGTTGGTAGATGGGCTGCATAAGAGAAATTAGTTTGTAGACAGGGGCATTTTGTAAGTTTGGTTTTTGACATGTTGACTTAAATAGCCAGGTAGAATTTCCAATTTCAATAAGAAAGCTGGAAATAAAAGGCTGTAAGCTGAGTTGGACAGAGTTAAAGCAGAAGAAAGATTTTAAGTGTTGTAAGCATGTAGATGGAACATAAAGCCACAGGAGTGGCTGAGATTGCCTGGGCAAAGTATATAGAAAGAGAAGAGAGTTCATGAGAGATCCTTGGGGAACACTTACAGCTAAGGGGTACGTGGAGAAAAAGGAGCATGAAATATATGCGTGGGATATTTGCCAAACCTGACCCTAAGCATGAACAAGTTGGCTGAAAACCATATTCATCATGCATAGAGTTTTATTTATTAAAATTATCCTAGGGAAAGGAGTATTGAAGTCAACAACTAGCTTTGAGGTAAAGAGACAACAGATATAAAATGTCATGAATTGGCATGACAATTAGCTGGCTCCCATTTTACTAGGCATAGAGTCAATTTCATTATTCTAGCTGAGTAGATCCTTAATCACGATAGGCAGAATGGCGGAGATGTCCTCTCTACTAGCATGTAGCTGTTCACATTTGCCACCACTCTTAGCCTTTGCAGGCGGTCGTAGGAGGGGCTAACAATTACCTCTGCTAAGTAACCTCTGTCTCCTGGTAGGTTAGTCAAGACCCAGCATCTAATCAAAACAAAGAGACTTCCATTGGGGGTTTTAATTAGCAACATTTTCCTTTTGCTAGGATTTTGTGGAATAAAAGTAATTTTTAAATTAGAAAATTCTATCATGGAAGCTCTATCGAACATCGGCTGTTGTTTTATTGTGATTGTTGATTTTCCAAGCTTTGAAGATGACTTGCAGCTTGTCTGCACTCCCAGACACACAGGTTTCCTGGGCTCACGAATAGGGATGTAAGGCCCAGGGTTTCTCTCCCCACATCCCCAGTTACGAAGTCCACCCTGGGCTGGGATGGACTCTGCACCTTTCCAGTGAGAGCTCTGGGCCTTAGGAGGGAAAGGCTTGTAATTGAATATACAGTTTTGTTCAAAACTGTTCTGACATTCCCACAATTCCTTTTGCACAAAGAACTGAACTCCACTTCATAAACGTTATCCCACACAAGACAGAAAGCTATTACTTTGTGCATTCCTATTTACCCTGTGAAGAAATGGAACAGCTTGGAAATAGAGCCAGGCAGTGTGTCCTACAAGAGGGAGTATTTACTGGGACCACAAATGAGTTGAATAGGTGAGTCAGGAAATTAGCCGCCCACTCTCGCTGCTAAGCTTAGAGCTTTTAAAAAACACATTTAATTAGCTCACTGGCAGGGCTCAATCTCACACACAATGTCCAAGACTCTGTGGCACCTTCCCAGGAGAGAAGCTCTTGGAACAGCTGTGGACATGCTCACACCAGCTCTGCCCACGCGTTGCTGGGTTTGTAAGGACAACCTAGGTCCGAGGCTGGGCTGAAAAGCAATGCCTAGTTAGATGAGCCTTCTTGTGACAGTATGAGGAGAACATTCTAGACCCCATGTGGATAAGAAGGGGAGAAGACACAATCCAATTTCTTAAGCCTCTGATTTTATCAGGGGGTTTAGTCATATTTGCCTTTGTCATGCTATGGTTGTACTCATCGCTTAGTGGTGGGTTGAAAGCTCCGCTTGGGGCTCGGGGCCCCTCCCCAACACATCCTCTTTCTACTTGACTTTTTAGCTGGAGAAATATCAGCTTTGTCTCCCAAATTGGTAGTAAGGAATGCAAGCATACATAACTTTATGCTCAAACACACATACACACACACACAAACACACACAACTACCCCCAGGTAAGAGCAGTGGATGGTTGAGAAATGCCACTGACTCACTGGAGATATCTGAGAAAATAGTTTCAGCAATCAAACAGCGAGGGGTCTTGGGGGAATGAACGAGGCAGTGGTGTGGATGGCACTTCTGAGAAGCTGGTGATAAAGGGAAGCCCATGGAGCAGAAAGCCAAGCGAGGCTTTCTCTTCCATTTCTAAATCACAGATTGAGAAGAATAAGCGGAAAGAGAAGTTGAAGAGGGAGGAAAAAGAGGGGAACCCCTTTAAAGCACTGAAACTATTTTCTCATCTCAAATGTAATAACCATACCTGGAGATAAAAATTCAGATAATGACTGGCTGACCCCATCAGTACCTCAATGTGCTGACTCTTAAATGATGTTTTGCTTTTTTTTTTTTTACTGCTAGCTTTTGAACTGACCTCTTTCCTAATGCTCTTTCAGTCACTTTTAAGTCTTTAGGGTGATTTAGTGACAGTCCCTTCCCTAGAATCTCCATTAGCAGCTCTCTGACCCATATTTTCTTGGTGTTTTACAAGGAATTTAAATTTCAAATGATATGGGTCTATGGACAACATCACACAATAGTTCCTACCCCTGTTGCTCTAAGTCATCACTGAGCCTTGTCAAAATGCTGACTTTCCCTGGAGAGTGCTCTCTGTGGTTTTCTGTGCAAATCAGTATGTATGACACTTGTCCCTGACACATGGAGAATCAAAAATGTCTCTGGCTTGTGCAGCTGAACCATGTCAGGCCTGACAGGTGGAGAACCCTGGTAGTCTCAAAAATAAGGTAGCATTTTTGCATTTCCACAAGTGATTATTGGGAAAATGTGGGATTTTTTTTTTACTCCTGTAATTATAACAGAAGAAATTCTCCTGTAACTCTTCCCACTTTTCTGAAATACTATACAGAGTGAGATTTCAAGGAGAGGCTTCCAAAAAAGCTGAGGCATCCTAGGCTCGAATACTGGAATTATTTTGAGCCTAAACCTTCTCACTGAAGCCTTGGCAGCAGAATCAGTGCATGTACTGGTTTTGCCAGTCAAGCTTTGCTAATCATATCCTAGAATTACAACTAGAAAACCTAACCCTTCTGAAATAAGTCAGAGAAACTATGCCAGATCTAGAAAGCTAACCACTAGATTTACTTCTTTGAGGTTATTCTAAATCAGAAGTTACACAAATCATCATGGATGATTTAACCCTAAAACACTGCAATTTTATTTTGGCCATCAATATGATATGTTATTTTGGCACCAAGTTAGTTGTGAAGAAAATACCATATGCAAGCACACTATTGCAGCCCTCTTCACCAGGGATTCTTGGGAGAAACAAGTCCTAATGCCCCAAGGCAATGGTTTCAAAGTATGGTCCAGGGTCCTTTGGGAGTTCCTGAGACCTATCCAGGAAGATCCCCAAGGTCAAAACCATTTTCAGAATAATATGACAATGTCACTTGAGTTTTTCATTCTTATTATGTCATCTGTGTACGGTGGAAATTTCCAGAAGCTGTATGATGTGTGCGAGTGCAATTGAATGCAGAAACAGATGTGAGAATCCAGCTGTCTTCTACTACACCACACGTTAAGGAGATTTGAAAAGATGTAAAACAATGTCACTCTTCTCAGTAAATTTTTTTGTTTTGGAAATAAATTTATTTTTATAAAAATATGTCATTTAGCTTATAAATGGTTTATGATGGCTATTTTAAATAGATCAATGAAAATATGTTAAAAAAATTTAAAGTTCTAACATGGCAAGAATTGATAGATGTAACACCCATAAACAAAAAGCTCCTTGAGGTCTTTCCTAATTTTAAAGAACTGTAAAGTGGTTGTGACACCAAAAAGCTTGAGAACCATTGTCCAAAGGCATTTGTTGTATGTAATGAATTAATTTACATCCTATGCAGCCAGAATGATACTGGCTAAGCATCATCTTTGAGAGAAATGAGAAAATAGTTGCTCAAATCATTTTCTGTAGAATTTAACTCTCTTGTTGGATTCCTGTTGAGAAAGCCTTCCTAGATCTTAATATCTTTTGCCACACTATAACCAGCTGATTCTTCTGGCATATATGTAGAGGATTTCTAAAACTCCCACATGAGGAAAATTATTCCTTTCATATTAATTCCACTGGCACATTTCTGGAATCACAGTTCTGTCATGAGTGTTTCTGTTTGTTCAAGTCCGTTTTTGGAACGTAAGTGCTTTGTGGACAGAGATTATTTCTTCAATATATGAATAATAAAAACACTGACAATCATACGTCCTTTCCTTGACTTCAAACATGGCTGAATGTTGTTCCAGAATAATCTACTTCCTCTTTTGCTTTAAAACCAGGAGTACAGTCCTTAGCAGTTACTGAGAATATAAAAAGGTAATCAGAAGATCACAAGGTTTGGTATTAAGAAAAAAAAGATATTTAAAGATTAGGAAGGGAGAAACCTGAGAATAAATACAGGGGTCGGGGGGATGTTTCCCAGATTCCGTATTTGGGAACTTATGGGCTGAAATCTGTTGGCACTTTAGCTGGTGCTTTAAAATTTTTCCCAAAGGTACCTGCAACAGAAATATTCTAAATTTAACATTAGCACAGAACATAAACATTTAAAATAAGACCCAGTTTTCTCACCAATGGGGTTTAATGAGCCATGGTGCAGTTTAATGGGAAATCTTTGCAGTATGCTCAATATCTGAGTGAAGATGACTCACCCTGTCATCAACAAGCGTTCTCCAATCAGGATTACGACAAGCATTTTGCCATTTTAAAAATGAACATAGTAGGCAAGGGTTTGCCTACAAATCATGAAATAAATTCAGAGAAAAGCTCAGTGGAGCCATAAAGCAGACAAAGCTTGGATGGGTCATCAATGGAAGGTAAAAATATCACTGTGACCCATTAAATGTAACAATTGTAGGAAAAAAGATGGTAGTGTTAGTCATGATCATAATATAAGTGGGTTTCACAAATAAATTTTTCTCTTGCTACAAAAAGATATGAAACAAGCAGGTATCTTATACCATCATTGCCCAATCTGTGGATCAAGACCCTGAGGGACGTTACAGAAAGGTTTCAATTAGAGGGTGCATATTCCTGCTTTCTAAGCAGTTTAGACAAGCTGCTAAGGGTGAACAAGAGTAATATTGAGAAGAGTCCACACTGGGCGTGTGTGAGAGAGAGGGGAAAAGGGACAGGAGGAGAGGGATCATACCATGTGTCCAATCATTCATGTCATCACTCTGTGAGGCAGGCTGATAATGCCTGCCCCTCCCCCCACCACCAAAGATGTCCATGCACTAACCCCTGGAACCTGTGCATATATAACCTTACATGGCAAAAGGGACTTTGCAGATGTAATTAAGGTTCCCTTAAAATGGGCAGATTATGTTGGATTATTCGGGTGGGTCCAACCTAATCACACAGGCTCTTAAAAGCAGAGAAATTTCTTTGCCTGGTCAGAGATGCAGTTGAAGGCAAGGCAGAAGAGAGACTGAAAAAAAGAGGGAGTCAGGAAGATTCCAAGTGTGAGAAGGATTCAACACTCCATTGCTAACTCTGAGATGTAGGGACTCACTTGCAAGGGCCAGAGGGAGATCTCTAGAAGCCAAGGTATTCCCAGCTTTCAGCCAGCAAGGAAACAGGAACCTCAGTCCTATAACTGCAAGGAACTGGATTCTGCCAACAAACAGAATGACCCTGGGAGAGGATTCTTCCTAGAGCTTCCCTGTAAGAGCCCAACTAGCCAACACCTTGATTTTGGCCTTGTGAAACCTGGAGTAGAGACCCCAGTTGAGCCGACCTGGACTACTGACCTATAGAACTGTAAAATAATAAATTTGTGTTGTCTTAAGCTGCAACATTTCTGGTAATTTGTTATAGCAGCCCTAGCAAATGAATACACTCTGTTACCCTCTCACCATAGGAACTACAAAATGGCTAAACTTCCAGGCATTTGACTTTTCAATATATGAGTTACTGAGTGGGGATGTAGCTAGAATGGCCCTTCAGTCCTCCCTGCCCCTACCCCACCATGGGTAGAAAAGAAGTCACTTAGACAAATCTTTTAGCTCATGCTTAGCAAGGGAAAACCTGGACCGATGAGAAGGCTGTGGGTTTGAAAATATTTGTGCGCATGGGGCCCTCTGTGCTAATTAATTATCCGTGTGAGTCACCCTTGGTACGATCATCACACACAACAGATCACTCATTTACTCAGAATGTATTACTTTATAGCTCATCAGATTACTTTATTTTCCGCTGTTTATTTTATATGACCTACACTGTGAAGAATTGGTGCTGAAGTGGGAATGATGACTTCCAAACCAGCGTGGAAAGTTAGCACAATTGGGTAAGCCAAGTCTAAAGCGAGCAAGCCAAAAGTCATAAATCAGCTCTCAGGATAATTTTTATTTTTTTTCTTTGAACTTTGTTTTGTATTTTATAAATTTTTTAAAATAAGCATGCATTATTATTTTTATTTTTCATTTCATGGCCATTTTTATTTTTCTTCTTTGAACTTTGTTTTGCATTTTATAAATTTTTTACAATAAGCATGCACTATTTTTAGAATAAGAAAGGTAAAAACCATCTTAAAAACTGGCCAAACTTAATAAGGAGATACAGCATGGAACTCGGAGTCTCTTCCCACGGCCCAGGATGCCATATGTGAGGACCCCTCCCCTCCTCCCTTTCTCTCAGAACTTCCTCCCTGGGCTTCCAGACTGTTGAGCCCTCTATGTGACATGACACTGTGGACACTTCTTGTCTCTCCAAGTGCTCTCCTTTGTGTTGGGGATACAAGCTTCACCTAATTTCCCTTCAACCCCTCTTGTCTCTTTTTCTCTCTCTCTCCTGTGTAAACTCAAACCTTTTTCTCTTTCTCCTGTGTAAACTCAAGCAGATGCTGCCCAGGAGCTCCTCCTCGGTTCCCTTCTCACTCTACCAACTCTCCCTGAGCAATCTCATCCACACTAAGTTATCTCAGTCTCCAGCCCATCTCTTCCTCTCCCTCAGCTACAGACTCCCGTATCCAGCCACTGCCAAGACAACTCCACCTGGAGTTCTTCTACTGGAACAAATACTTGTTAAGCATCACTGTGTGCCTGGCACTGGGTATGGATGTGTTATAGATTCCCTGTCCCCTAACCAGCCTTTGTCAATCGGCTGCTCTGGCTCTTGAACTACCAGTCTCAAGGAATGGCATCATCACCTACCCAGAAACTTTTTGTTTCTGTTAAAAAATGTGACTTATCTTATTTACAATGAAAAAATCTCTGTCATTATAGGATATAATTTCAAGAGACAAGCCACACTTTGCAGTTCAGTGGTTTACGAGGTCAGTCAAGGAAAGAAAAAGAAACCAGTTCCAGAGGTGCTATATTACATCAGATACTGCAGTATGAACTAGCTTTGTCATATCTGAAATTTTAGCCCTCTACAGTAATCCTTTCTGGATTGGAAAATAATATAAGCGGGCAGAAGTTCAGGTGCAGATAAATGCTTTTTCTTATGTGAAAGCAGTGTTAAAAAACAAACAAACAAAAACACCTCCCAAAAAACAGCCTGCAAGCGTTTTTACTTTTCTTTAAATTGGTCCCCTTGGATAAAAAGTTGGTCATCACTGGTTATTCATCTATATATTTGTTGATGCCTTTGATGGTTTTGGCAAGCAGCAGGCAATTAATTCTGTTGACCTAATGAGTGAACAAATGAATGAAACTTGAAGGTCATGCGCCATGTGGCTAACTCCTTGAAGATCAGACCGGCTCCTGCCTCTCTTGTGTCCTCCCATTGTGGTCAATGACTTCTTTGCCCACTTACTGACCTGATAGCACTTGTTATAAAAAGCTGTCTCTGTTTCAGTTCAAAATAATACATTGAACACTACAATGTGTTTTTTTTAATAGTACCCAGGTAAAAGGTCAGTCCCTGTCCTTTCTTGCCTGTGTTCTAGAAGGAGGGAAACCAGTTTTCAAGGAATCCCAACCCCAGGGGCCTCTGAGAGGCTTTGTAGAGCAAGGGGACTCAACCCAGGCTGCTACTTGGGGTGCTGTCCTGGCTCCTTAGGCATCTCACCCTTCAGGAGGTGCTCACTTGCAGGTTGTGCAAGTGCTGATGCTGCACTTACGTGACTCTGAGAGTGAGCGCTGCCTTCAGTGTGACTCAGTAGTTGCCTCACTGCCCCATGGTTTTGACCTCAGTCAGCCAAGCCAAACCCTAAAGGGAGCCAGAGGGTGCCCTTGTCCAAGGAAACACTCTCCAAGAAATTTCTGAATCCAATCTGCCCCCATATGCAATATCTTCTTTAACACATAAATGGAAGGTGTGGGCTGGACACTGACTTTCAAAACTTCTGTTCTGCAGGTCTGTCTTTGAGCACTGCTGAGAATGAACTGCTTTCATTTAAACAGAGCCATTCTGTTCCCCAAAGCAGCGAGCCAGAGAAGTCTGTCAGCCACAGCTGTTTCCCAGCTGTCCCCGGAGCTGTTGAATTGCTTCAAATGGTTTTTCAGTGTGTTCTTGAAATCCCATCCTCAGAACACCTGGAGTCTTGCTTTATCCACTCTCAATATCGTGGGCATTTATATAGTTGGTTGTCACCCACTGTCTTCTCTCATTCTGTTCCGTGGAGCTGACTTTCCATAACTAGGCTTCCAATTTCTGAAGCAAGACCTTTGTGCCAAGACCTTGCTATTCACAACTCTGTTCTGAGGTAGACATAACGGTTGGGAACTTGACTCTGACGTCAAACCAACATGTGTTCGGATCCCAGCTGCAATGCAAATGAACTTGGTGATCTTGAGCCAGTTACTTAACCTCACTAAGCTTTCAGTAAGCTTCATTGGCAAAAGGGAGATAAAAATATTCCCTCCCTCGTAGGTTTCTGGAGAATGATTAAGTGGGATAATTTATGTAAAGTGTCTGGCATATTGTATTTCAGTTAATGGTGGTTACCATTAATGCTATTATTCATGTCATCAAAGCCTTCAGAGGGTTTGTCCATTATAAAATGACATGACACCTTCTCCTTGTGTGTTTCCCCTTTGATACTCAAAAATGCCTTCAAGAGAGGTAAATAGATATTATCAAGCAGAAAAGTGACGAAAACTCTTCTCTGCCTCCCTCCATTTCTCACAAATTACCCCTTGAATTTCTGCATTTGGAAAGAACATCTACTCCTACCCAACGTACATTTACTTTCTCTTTCTGAGTCTCAAGGTCCCCGTCTAAAAATGAGATTGAGAGAGCTTGTCTTTAAGGTCCTTCCAAAACTAAAATTCTATGGCTCTCAGACCTAAACTCCAAACTGTAGACTCTGGGTGTGGAGAGTGCATATTTTCCTAATTATGCTGATGGAGCCTGGGTGGGAACTGAGATCAGGGGTTGCAGAGCAACAGGTGCATAATAGTGTCAAAGACAAATGATCGTGAGCTTGACTCTTCTGCATAAGTGAGGAGAGAGCTGTTATAATAGCAAGAGTGTGTGCTCTCGATTTGACCCTGGCCCCCAGAATTATTAAACCAGGACACCCCCAAAGGGAGTCTGAGCCTAGGAAGATCTTGCTAATATTGAGCAGGTCATGCCATCTGTGGCCTGAATGGGAATTAAAAAAAAACCCTACTCAAATGGCCACCTCTTATAGGAGAGAAACATGGTTTGTGGTTCCTCCAACTAACATGTTGTCTTCTTCAGTCAAGCAAAATACTGTCTTGAAGGAGGTCCTATGCCTTCCCAGGACCCTCTTCCCACCAGAGTGATACAAGAGTTCATGGGGCCCTTCCTCCAAGCTCACAAAGCTGCCTGACTACCTCTGTCTTATCTTTTAAACTTACTGCCAGTTGTCATATTTATATCTCCCTTTAGAATGGAGTTTCCTGAGGGCAGGATCCGTATTTTGCTTCTCACTCCCTCCCTCAGTCACTCCTACAGTACCTAGTGCATAGCAGGTGCTGAATAAATGTTTGTTAAATGAAATCAACAATAAAGTGAGAACTTGACTATTAGGTTTCATTTTGTGCTAAGCCTAATGGGCACATCACTGTTCTATAATATTTTGAGAAATAACAGTAGTGTAGGACAAAGAATGTTGGATACACTTTGTCTCCCATCTCTGCCATTTATGACCCTTGTAGACTTAAATAAACCACTTAAGTATTTATAATCTTAAGTTTCTTAAAATGGAGATAATTGACTGGCTGTGGTGATGATCAAATTATATGATATATGTGTATACACTTAGTTAATTGTTGTTATCACTAAATGATATTCACTCCAGGTAGAAAAATTCAGATGGAGGTTTTCGTTTGCTACCAATTGGTGGCTTTGGGTTCTAAATTTTGACTTAACAGATGCTTTGATGGTTAGAATAACGACATTACTGATTTTAGAGCTGGCTGCACGTTAGCTGAAGTCAATAATACATTTTGATCATACAGATGTTAGTGTCTTATAGAAAACATAGTCTAATCATCTAAGAAAATAGAAGTCCTGGCTTTTGTGTCAATCTTTCATTGACTTACTATAAAATCTTAAGAAAAACCCAACATTTCTCTGTGCCTCAATTATTATTATTATTTTTTTTGATATTTCCATCACTTTATTATAAGCAAGTTCAGTGGAGGGGTTTGTCTTATTTGTCAGCTCAACATTAGAGAAATGCAGTGATTTCTTTCCAAGGATGTACATCTAATAATCTTGGCTAAAGTCTCAATCTTGTTTTTTTTTTTTTCACACACACACACTGTATTTTATTTTTACAAGAGATAAATAGACTGACACCAAGCATTGTACATGGATGACCACAACAAAAGCAACAATGATTGCAATTACCAAACATGAAACACACTCATACTATGTCATAATATTGACATTCAGTCCAGTAATCCTCCACTGTAGCAGCTCCTTTACTTTGCAGTGAAAATTGATTTGTATATTCTTTGCCTCTGAGTCCTTGTGATTGTGCCTCAATTATTTCACCTAAGAAATGGATCCTCTCTACCCAAGAAAACTACATGAAAGTAATTGAAATACTGCGTGTGGAAGCCATTTCAGTTCACTGACAGAGATACATAATATAAATTCAACCTGTTCTTTTTATTTCTGGATAAATTAGCCCAAGAATAGAATCTGGGTTTATATGATGGTGTTTTATAGACCTGGGTTTATGTAGAGACTTTTAAACTGATGCTATCCCAGTGTGTTTAACATGGAATTGGACAGACACACAAAAATGCAACCGAATACTATTAAATGACACTGTGTACAGGTTTGAAGCACAGATTGCCTCGTAAAACTGGCTGGTCTGTCTGCAGTCTCTAGAAGCCTGCTGCCTTCTATGGGAAGTACGCTGGTCTAACATCCTCTGACTTCCTCAGAGGTGTAATTTTTTTCTACCTGGAATTCAATGAAAACGTATGAAAAGACCCCGAATGATCCCTCACTGCTTGCCTTCTTCCACAGCAATACTAATACAGTACTTCTCTACCAAATATTAAACAATAGAAGTAGAGTCACCCAAGTTTCTCTACAGATAACTAGGCAAATGATTTAGGGACATAACCTTATACTGTATGTGAGCTTTTTTTTTTGGAATATGGGAATAAAACCATCTCAATCTCTTCCTATGCTGCTTAGCAGATATTAAATGAATGTTGTCTTTGTTCTTAAAGCCAGCCCTGGTGCTGAAGAGACTGCTTTGTAAATTACATCTTATTTTTTTCTGTCTGCAGATAGAAAGTTATTCAGTTTTCTCTTGAATTCCTGTGTAGAATGCTGCTAACACCAGTGTTGAGAAACCACAAACTTGGTGATTCTGAAACTCCGAAATGCAGAGGCAGAGAGGACCAAAGAAGAAAAAGAACAATATATATGACTGTAAAAGAAGAAGCTATAGTACAAACAAAAGAAATGAATGAAGACCACAATTAAATATTGAAAAACAATAGTAAAGAGAGTGTGTGATCAAAGGGACCTAAGAAAAACAGAACTAAACAATGAAAAGTCTTCTGATTATGACAATGTTAATAATCATTTCTCCCATATTAAAAAAAAAATCAGGGCTTCCCTGGTGGCGCAGTGGTTAAGAATCCCCCTGGAAATGCAGGGGACACAGGTTCGAGTCCTGGTCTAGGAGGATCCCACATGCCGCAGAGCAACTAAGCCTGTGCACCACAACTATTGAGCCTGCGCTCCAGAGCCTGCGAGCCACAACTACTGAGCCTGCACCCACAACTACTGAGCCTGCGTGCCACAACTACTGAAGCCCGTGTGCCTAGAGCCCGTGCTCCACAACAAGAGAAGCCACCGCAATGAGAAGCCCGCGCACCGCAACAAAGAGTAGCCCCCGCTCGCTGCAACTAAAGAAAGCCCACACACAGCAATGAAGACCCAATGCAGCCAAAAATTAATTAATTAATTAATTTAAAAAAATCAAAATTCTAACCAGAGAGTTCAATGACAAATGAAAAAATATGAGAGAGAGCCCAATTAAGTCACCCTCACTGGAGAGGCTTTTCTCCAAAAATAACAGTTCTGCTTTTAATTATAGATTCTTGGGTCTATTAATCAGCCATCTTCCTCAAGGCTAAGCTTGGTGCAAATAACAGGGAAGGATTCAGCAAAATGCCTTGTTTAATTAAAAAGAATTTAATTAAAAATATTTTTATACACATGACCAATCACCATTATTTATGCAGATGTTCCTTCGTGCTTCTTTGGAAAGGCTTTTTTTCTTTCTTTTCCTCCTTTGTTAAAAAAATATGCTGTTCTTCTGCAAGAACTACTGTGAAATGAGAAGCACCATGACTGGTAGTTAATACCTATTTTTATCAAAACAGCAGTGTAGCTCGCACATCACCCGTGCAGCCGTAACCATAGTAACCCCAAATAGAAAGGGTCTTCTTCGGATTATCAACACGATCAAAGGTAAGATAGTTCATGTGCCTCTGGAATAGTTACACTGCAGCAAACTTTAAAGGATAAAGGTGGCTTTTTTCCCCTTACAACTTAAATGTTAAATGAAAATAGTGACTTGCAAGTATGGTGTATAAAAAACACCTTTCATTTTGGAAGACTCTTATTTCCTCAAAGTGTTAATAATAGAAAAGATGAAAACTCAGTGCTGTTCATTTGTCCAGTGCTTCCATCTGATTATGCTGAGGAGACAATAATAATCATTTTGCCAAGTTGGAGAATTTGTGACAGGTAAAACCCTACCCTTGGGCGCCCTGCAGGATGAGAAGTCATGTTTTGTGCCCATGCACTCAGAGGGTAGCTTTGGTCAGTGGTGATTGTAGACACACATTACGTGGGATAAGCTATAGTCAGTGACTCAAGGTGTGGGCTGGCAGTCAAATTATGAAGAAAAGGAGCCTTTAATTAGAGAAGTGGAACTCGTTTGAAAGAGCAGTGAAGTACCAACCCAAACACAGATCTGAATTTGGCTTTCTAATTTGTGGTAGTATTAGAATGGGGAATGGGGTGAGGAGGGATGGGTGAGCAGGGAATAAAAGGCTAGAGCACTCATTCTTAATTATTCCACGATCTATATAATCCAAAACAGAGGCTGGTATTCAAGCCTTTCTACTACATTTTGCAATGCCTGATGTGACTCCAGGAGCAGCATCTGGAAGCACAGGGAAACTACTCTGAATTTTACATATTTAAATAACATACACTGGGAAAACATCAACAAAATGAAAAGACAATCTACAGAATGGGAGAAAATATTTGCAAATGATGGGACCGACAAGGGCTTAATTTCCAAAATATACAAACAGCTCATGCGGCTCAACAACAAAAAAACAAACAACCCAATCCAAAAATGGGCAGAAAACCTAAATAGACGTTTCTCCAAAGAAGAAATACAGATGACCAATAGGCACGTGAAAAGATGCTCAACATTGCTAATTATTAGAGAAATGCAAATCAAAACTACAATGAGGTACCACTTCATACCAGTCAGAATCGCCATCATCAAAAAGTCTACAAACTATAAATGCTGGAGAGGGTGTGAAGAAAAGGGAACCCTCCTACACTGTTGGTGGGAATGTAAGTTGGTGCAGCCACTGTGGAAAACAGGAGGTTCCTCAGAAAACTAAAAATAGAATTACCATATGATTCAGCAATCCCACTCCTGGGTATATATCCAGACAAAACTATAATTCAAAAAGATACATGCAACCCTATGTTCATAGCAGCACTATTCACAGTAGCCAAGACATGGAAACAACCTAAATGTCCTTCAACAGGTGAATGGATAAAGAAGATGTGGTACATATATACAATGGAATACTACTCAGCCATAAAAAAGAACAAAATAATGCCATTTGCAGCAACATGGATGCAACTAGAGATTATTATACTAAGTGAAGTATGCCAGGAAGAGAAAGACAAATACCATATGATATCGCTTATATGTGGAATCTAAAATATGACACAAATGAACCGATCTATGAAACAGAAACAGAATCACAAACAGAGAGAACAGACTGGTGGTTGCCAAGGAGGAGAGGTTTGGGGGAGGGATGGAGTGGAAGGCTGGGGTTAGCAGAGGTGAGCTTTTATTTATAGAATGGATGAACAACAAGGTCCTACTGTATAGCACAGAGAACTATACTCAATATCCTATGATAAACCATAATGGAAAACAGTATAAAAAAAGAATGTATATATATGTACAACTGAATCCCTTTGCTGTACAGCAGTAATTACCACAACATGGTAAATCAACTCTACTTCAATAAAAATAAATAAATAAATAATGTACACTGGATGCTACAAAAAGTAGAGAATCCACACAAAGATATATACAATTAAATTGTTGTTTCTTTTTAATCTTTTTACATTTGGGATTTACCTTGAAAGTGGATGGAGAAGTAATGAAATATTATGAGACAACAACTGTTTCATCATGGTTACTTAAGAAAAGAGTGGATATCTGGCAATTTTATGTTCAATTATAAACAAATAGGAATGTTTTGATAGTGTCATCTAAAAAGTCAATAAAGTGACTTAGAACAACTCATTGTTAGTAAAAATTTGTTTAATAATAATATCTAGCAATTTACAAATAACAACATTTCTTTTGATCTCACAAGAATTCTGTGAAGAAATTGAAGGTACTTGATGTTTTGTTTTGTTTTTACAGTATCTATTTTAAGGACATGGAAAATGAAGTTCAGAGAAGTTAAATCACTAAAATGCGGTGCTCCATTCACCCATGACACTAATCTTGCCTTAATGAACATACACTTTCAATATCCAGGATAATTTGGCCACTGGAAGGCCCCATCCTGACCTCATTTTTAGGTAACTCTCCTACACCATCACACACTTATTTTATTTTTAGTGGCAATTCCTCTTGGGATTGAAAGTTTATGATCCATCCTTAACTGTGATCCTTTTATGTGGAGAATTTCCTAGGCGATCTCTTAAATGCTTTAACCCACAAACATAGGAGCTGGTAATGTATTCCTCAGTGCCCTGGCTCACTCTAGCTTTCCACTTGAGACCAGCTAGCCCCAGAATTAGAGTGACACCTAGCTGTGATTTTAGGTAGCACATGCTGGGAAAGCTGGGCAATGGAGGCTGCCCTGCCAGGAGACAGTCAGGTGTGTCTCAGGAGGGAGGTCACCACCTCCCGGAGGTGGAAGTCTCCAAGGTTTTCTAGCAGCACTTTCTATACTTCTGCAATCTCCTGGGAACTAGGACATTTACAGTTCACATTCTCTGAGGAGGGAACACATATGGTGGTGAGAATTTATCTTTACTACAATTATCCTAACAAGTTCATTTTTGCCACCCTTGAAATTACATACATATCCTATAAGTGCGTAAACCGATATTCACCTCAACCTAAAAACATCAGTACTGGGCCTACTACACTCTCTATGATTCACCATGTTTACTCAGGGTTGCAAATATTTCACTCATCAGCTCTTATATTCATCAGGCTTCTTTCCGGACTAGCATCATTAGCGTCAGCTGGACATTTGTCAGAATTGAAGTTCTGGACTCCACCTGGACTTACTGAATCAGAATCTCTGGAAGTAGAGCCCAGTAACCTGCATTTTAACAAACTCTCCAAATGCGATTTACATACGCTCAAGTTGGAGAATCACTAATGGAGAACAGGAAGCGAGTGACCTCAGCAATCATCTAATTCCTCTAGGAATATATGAGGAAACTAAGCCTAGAAAGGTTAAGTGGCCACCCAAATTTGCCCTGTGAGTTAGCAGCAGGAACTGAACTAGACCTTAGATCTCCCAATGCCCAGTTACAAAAATAACATGGTGGGCTTCCCCGGTGGTGCAGTGGTTGAGAATCCGCCTGCCAATGCAGGGGACACGGGTTCGATCCCTGGTCCGGGAAGATACCACATGCCGCGGAGCAGCTAAGCTCGTGTGCCACAACTACTGAGCCTGTGCTCTAGAGCCCGTGAGCCACAACTACTGAGCCCTCATGCTGCAACTACTGAAGCCCGCGCACCTAGAGCCCGTGCTCCACCATGAGAGAAGCCACTGCAATGAGAAGCCCGTGCACCGCAACGAAGAGTAGCCCCCGCTCACCTCAACTAGAGAAAGTCCGCGCGCAGCAACGAAGACCCAACACAGCCAAAAATAAATAAATAAATAAAATAAATTTAAAAAAAAATAAATAACATGGTGCTACAACACTTGTCAAGAAGCTGGTTGGGCTCAATATTAGCAAAGCAGAGACTTAGACTTTGTATCTATATTCCTCTTGGCTTCTAATTTCAATAAATGAATTATCCATGCATTTAATTTGGGCTGCAGACAGGATAATGTCAGAGTGAATATTGTAAATTCAATTAACATGAGCCAGTAGTCTCCTTATGAAAGCCAACACCCAGGGTCCAGGGCTTCATCAAGCACTTGGGATTCTTAGCACACTTTAGCTGCCAGATCAAGTCAAGATGTGTGACTTACATGTAATATGCAAAGTCATTGAATTTTTTTTTTTACTTCATAGTATGCATAATATCATATTGAGTTTGAAGATTTTCTTTTAAGATCTTCTAATTACACATTATAGTGGTTTAATAACATGACATTAAAAAATTCATCGATTTTCCCATTTCTATGAAATTTTGAAGTTTTCTTTTTGCATACATAGATGTGCTTCCATATGAATGCATAAATATGTAAATGTCATATTATATTTATATACTTTTTGTTTGCTTTGTTTTAATAGTCTTTTTTTTTTTCTTTTCCTTTATGACATGTCTCCCTTTTCCCCATCTCTTCTTTTCCTTCCAAAGTAACCCAACTTTACAATCTAGTACATGTCCCACCAATGTCTCTTCATACGAAAATTCTCTTTATATTAATCACATACACACACATTTGTAACAGATTAAATCAGAAGTTTAAACTGAGGAGAAAAAAAAAAAAACATTTTCCACAGTGAGATGCACAATTTTAAAGTACTTCTTATCCAAAAACCAGTTACATGATTCCTTTAAACCTCTCACCTACCTTAAGAATGTGAAAGGGTCTCTAGACTCTAGCCTAGCAGGTTAAGATTTGTGAATGGTGTTCTGCTACTTGTGAATTGTGAATCTCACACTCCCACATGGGGAGGGCTGGGGGTGTTTGACCTCATCTCAAGCCTATGAAAAGGATCTTTGCCTAGACCATCAGACAGCTTAAGATGTGACCCCTGGAGTTGGGGAACACAGTAGAATATTGGTTGACTCTCGCCTGAGAAATCTAATGGGATGTGGCTGTCAGCTCCTCTAATGGTGGCTTATTGTTAATCAAATAAAAAATTCCCTTACTTCATCTCTGCCCGCATCTTGTAGGAGTCAGGAACTGCATCTAGCAAGGGGTAGATGAGGCATGTGAGAAAGAAGACCCCAACCAACCTGCCTTCAACGGGCTAGTAGATGTGGGGCAAAGTTTTAAATTAAATTGAAAACATGCAATATTACATGATATTGGACATATTCATTGCTGAATTGAGATTCTGATTGCAACTTAAAGACCAAAAGTTTTCATCCACGTGGGAAAGGAGTAGTCTTTTAAAAGAGCAATGGGAGAAAAAAAGCAGTTTCTACAGTTATACCCCATGAGTCCTGCTTTATACATATATATGTATATGTAAATACAAATACAGGCATTCCCATGTATTTATGTATATTTATGTATATAAATGTATTTATATACATAATGTACATACATAAATACATGGGAATGATTGTTGTTTTTAAAAAATTTGAATCATATATATACTTTTCTGCATTTTGCTTTACATAGTCAACAGTGCCTCCTGGAAAGCTCTCAAGTCAGCTGGAAGAGCACTAATTTTCTTTTTTAATGGCTACATGACATCGTGTAGATGTCCTGCAACCTATCCAACAATTCCCTTATGGATAGGATTCACTTTGCTTCTTTTTTTTCTCCCCTCCACTTAAAAAGATGTTGCAATAAACATCCCTGTCCATATATCCTTAAGAACCAGTCTTTTTACTTGTGTGGGACAACCTCCCAGGAGTCAGATCGCTGGGAGAAGGGGCTATGTATTTTAAATTCTAATAGCTGTTGCGAAATTGATTTCCAAAAGTCTGTTGATGATTTAAATTTCCACTAGAAATGTGTAAGAGTCCACTTTTCCCTGCCTCCCTGACAGCAATGACTGTTACTTGCTGTTACAATTGTTGCCAAACTGCTAGGGGTAAAATGATATGCTGTTACTTTGTTTTACATTTCTATGGTTTCTGATGAGTTTGAATAACTTTTCACATTTGAGGCCCAAGAGGATTTGCACTTCTATGAATTGTCTCTTTATTGTCTTTGCCCATTTTTCTGTTATTTATTGCCAGATTGTCCTTTTTAAGTGTCTTTGTATATTAGAGACAATGATACTCTGTCCTCTATATTTAAATGTTTTTTCCCCTACAATTTTAGCAATTTAAAAATTGTTTTAAAACAATTTTATATAGTCAAGTACGTCTATTCTTTATTTGTAGATTCCAGGTTTCCATTCTTTGTTAAGAAGACTTTCCTTATCTATAATCTGCAAATATAAATGTACAGATTTTATTGCAGGAGTTCTTTTACTTCATTTTTTCATTTACATTTTAATTCTTCTAGGTATATTTTTGTAAATGGTAGATAAGTATCCAATTTTAATGTCTTCTAAATGGATAGCCAGCCAATTTTACAAATATCATTTGTTAAATGCACAATCCTTTTCCCACTGAATTGAAATACCACCCCTCAAATTCCCATTTATACTGAGACTTGTTTCTAGATCCTCTGTTCTTTTCCACTGGTCTCCCTATTCCTAGGCCAATACCATATTAATTTGATTATAATAGCTTTGTAGTTTATTCTTATATGTGGTTAGGCAGTTCCCCTCATGCTTTTATTCTACTTTATAAACTTTAAGATAATTTTATCCAGTTCCAAATTTTTAAAGTGTTAGGTTTTCATGGGAATTGCATTAAATTTTTATATTAATTTGAGAAAAAGTGGCATTTTTATCATAGCATTCTTCCCATCAACAAGGCGATGAGCTAGTGTAAGCTACTGGCTTCCTCCCCTAAATCAATGATAGAGAAAGTATACAAAGAAAATGGAATTGGAGCTAACAGACAATAATAACAATATCAACAAAAGCCATGAGAAATCCCCAGGAAGAAAGAAGTCTGTTTTGAATTGCTGCTTGTGGAAGGGAGGTGAGGGAGTTGGGAAAGGTACGTACATAAGACTCCAGCAAAGGGCAGCTATACACAGCAGTGAAAAGACAAATTAGAAAAAAACAATATAAGCGCCACCCTTTTGGCTCACTTGCATTCCACGGAGTAATTATTGCTCAGCTCCTTGCCACACTAAGCATACACAGTTAGCTAGACACCAGAACAAGTGTTCATGGGAGTAATATCAGGCAGTACAAAAGATCTCCTGGCGTAAGGAATTGACGAGAATCTTAAGTCATTCTCTTTCCATACAAATCCTGGGGCTGGTGGATTCCCAGTGCTGTCTTTCCTTAAGGGTCTAAACCCGACCCGAGAAATTAGCTAATGTGGGTTTCTCAATTTTGGCACTATTGACATTTTGGGCCAGATGATTATCTGTTGTGAAGGGAAGGTCTTAACTGCATCATCCTTTGATTTATCTACTCAATTGCTTACTTGGAAAAATCATGAATTTTATCTGCCCTTGATCCTCTTAACTTTTCTTATAAAAATGTTGTTCAAATTGTCCTCTGAATACTTCAGGAATTTATTCTGTGTGTGTGTGTGTGTGTGTGTGTGTGTGTTCTGTTTGTTTTGACTGATCTTCCTATCTCAGGCTACTGAAAGGCCATGTTGTGTTTTTATTTTTCTTTGTTGGGTTATTGGGGCTTAAGACTGTTCGTTGGACTACCCTCCAAGACAGCAGTCCCATAAGTGGCAGAAAGTAGGCCAGTGGTGTAGAAGCATGTGGGCTACCCTCAGACAGCTAGATGAGGCTACACCTTTGCCCAGTAATCAAGGAAACCAAGTTCACTCATACAGGATCAAGTGGGTCAACCTATTCCCCCCTTTCCATCACCAAGATCCACAGACTTCTGCAAACCCAAACCTTTGTTGAGTATTCATAGCTTTCCAGTCTCCATCTAAAAACATCTGTGAAGATGGCATCTAGATGCTCATGCTACTCATGGTAGAGAAAGCTCAGTGCTTGTTATTTCACTTGTGGTGGGCTCACTGCTTCACCAGCACTCAGTTGCATATAGGCTTCTATCTGATTTTAGCAAAATCAGGTAGATTAGAGTGAGTAATAAAAGGCAAGGAAGTCAAGTTAAGGCCATCACTTTCCCAGAACTCACTGCAGACCTTCATGAATTTTTCAGAGTGATTATAATGTTGTTTTGACATGACTGTCTTAGGGTCAAGTAATTCACCTCTAAACCTTAGTTCACTCTTTTGTAAAATAAGAGTGTTACCTTAAATGATTTCTAAAGTCTCTTTCTGCAAAGTGGGAGGGAGACGCAAGAGGGAGGAGATATGGGGATATATGTATATGCATAGCTGATTCACTTTGTTATAAAGCAGAAAGTAACACACCATTGTAAAGCAATTATACTCCAATAAAGATGTTAAAGAAACAAATAAGTAAAAAAATTTGAAAAATAAGTTAATTAATTTTAAAAAATCCTACAATTTTATTATTTTAAATTACTCCTTATATCATCCAAAAGCAATGTGCAGACATTTCTTGATCCTTGGTCTAATAGAGAAGCTATAAAAAATTTTATGAGACAATTTGAGAAATTTAAATCTAGCTATATATTTGATAACACTTACAATTATATTAGTTTTCTATTGTTGTTGTAACAAATTATCACAAACTTTAAACAAAACAAATGGATTATCCTATAGTTCTGGAGGTCAGAAGTCTGACATGAGTCTCAATGGGATAAAGTCAATGTGTCAGCAGGGCTGCACTCCTTTCTGGAAGCTCTATGAGAGAACTGGTTTCCTTGTCCTTTTCAGATTCTAGAGACCACCCCCCACATTCCTTGGTTAGTAGCCCCTTTCCTCCACCTTCAAAACCAGAAAAATTTTATCTCTTTGGGTCTTTCTTCCATAGTCACATCTATTCCTGATCACTGCCAGAAAAGGTTCTCCAGCTTTTAGGGACCCAAGTGATAAGATTGGGCCAACCCAGATAATTCAGGGTAATATCCACACTGCAAGGTCTTTAATCACATCTGCAAAGCCCTTTTAACAAAGTAAGGTAACATATTCACAGGTTCTGGAGATAAGGACATGGATGTCTGTGGAGGACCATGATTTTGCCTACCACAAAAATTACTGTTAATATTTTAGTTGTGATGATGGCACTGGGGCTACATTTTAAGCCAGATGTTTAAAATGGAAATTTGTTTACAGCTGCTTTATTTGACCAAAGATCCAGATATTGTCTACTCATTCCTTTTAGATGATATAAGGATTGGTTTAAAGTAATAACATAGGATTTTTTGCAGCAATAATAATTCTAGCTAATAATTTGAAAGAAATGACAAAATTAGAAAAGAATCACTATTTTGTCAATCTTAATGAAACTAATAGGTTCAGACAATAAGCATCAATGGGTGAAACTATTACATGAAAATTTCATGGGAAAATTCACAAGGAGGAATCAGGCTGTCACCACCTGAACCCAAATGATCACACTTAACATCACTAAAAGTCAACACCCAGAGAATGTGTAACTTCTGATATGATGCAACATGAGCTATACAGCATCCCCTATGCAGCATTTTTGCAAAACTGGTGAACCTGAATCTAATCAAGATTTTTTGAACTAACTTTCAAAATGGAAATACAGGAACAATTAAATGACACCACCGGTAAGTGAACAGACAAATCTAGAATGTGGGACGTCCTATAGAGCTGACCGATTTCAACAAGTCAATAGCATAAAAAGTGGTGGGGTAGAAGAGGGCAACACTGCTTTGGACTAAGAGAGAATGCAGAGATATAACACCTAAATGTCAAATGTGAAGCTTTTTTGGGTTCTGATTAAAGTAAAAGGCAAAAATCAGGGAAATTGAATGTGGACTGGGTATTAGATGATATCAATGGATTATGGGAAATTTTGCAGGTTTGATAATGGCTCCATGGTTATGTAAGAATAATGATCATAATTATAGAGATGCATACCAAAACACATGGGGAAAAATGGCAATGTATGGGATTTGCTTTCACATATTATCTTCTACCTGTGAAATATAAATATAAGTGTATTTGTGTTTTATCCAAAGCAAAATTGTCACATTATATATATTACACTCCCAACTCATGAACAAATGGAGATGGTCAAGGGAACATTCCACTAACCAAGTATGTAGATTTATGGAAATCCATTTACTATTACCAGGAAAACAAGCAAACATGTGCATCTTTCACTTGCTGATGGTAAAACAGCAGCCTCATCTTAATACAGCATAAAAATAACAAGTTAACAATTTTTTAAAATGTTACCTTATTTAATTTTTATTTTATTTTATTTTATATTTTTTAACATCTTTATTGGAGTATAATTGCTTTACAATGGTGTGTTAGTTTCTGCTTTATAACAAAGTGAATCAGTTATACATATACATATGTCCCCATACCTCTTCCCTCTTGCATCTCCCTCCCTCCCACCTTCCCTATCCCACCCCTCTAGGGGGTCACAAAGCACCGAGCTGATCTCCCTGTGCTATGTGGCTGCTTCCCACTAGCTATCTATTTTACGTTTGGTAGTGTATATATTATTTAACTCAATATTCAATTAATATTATTATTTCAACATGTAGTCAGTATAAACATTATCAGTGAGATATTTTACTTTTTTTCACATTACGTCTTGAAATCTAGGGTGTATTGGATACATACAGCCCGTCACTGTTGACTAGCTACACTTCAATAGCTACGTGTGGCTCAGAGCCACCACATTGGACAGAGCAATGCTCAGGTAAGCCCTATTTGAGGTTGCCTAAGTCAGGACAACCTGGATTCATTTTCTTGAGAGAAAACAGGACAAGTCTACAAAGCAAGAATTATTTTCTAGTTTTAAATACTAGACTAATACTTCTGGAGTTCAAAATAGCACAGCTGTATTTGAGTCTCAGAGTAGCTGCATCACATAAAATGAAGACATTTTAATCCAAATAGGAAACAGGGAAATTGATGAAGTGAGAAAATGCACAGCCCACTGTGCATTTTCCTGCATGAATGGCTTCCTTGAGACCTTGGAAGAAATGTCAGTCCTGTAAATACCAGGATGAGTTTCTGGCATCTTCTGGGTGATTAATATTTAATGTATTGTGCTGACTTCTTCCTTTTCCTAAAGGAACCCCCTATCTTGGACATCTTTCAACCTGAAGAAAAAAACCCCACACTGTTATAACTGCTTCTGCAAGTCTACAATCTATGGCTTGGTGCTCTCTGGAAAGTGTTAAGCTACTGACCACTGATGAAAAGGGGGAAAGAAATATTGGCTGCATGGTTGAACAAAAAGAAAGACACATTTTTGTTTTAGTTGAAAATATCTTTTTGTTTTGGAGGACAGAAACTAATATTTGCCCTCAGTTTGTGCTGGAAGCTCAGCTAAGTGCTAGGAGTTCCACCTTCATCTTGAGTCACTGTTCCTCCTGGGGCCATGAGACTCCTTATTTCCAAGGATGAGCTGGGACATTCAACTGCTTCACATGTCACATTTGAGAAGAGATACCCTTTCAAGCTCCACACTGTGCTCTAGCAGTTTCTTCCACAAATTTATTAATTCATTAATTTAACAAGCATTTATTGAAAACCTACTGTTCTAAATACTAGAAATGTAAGAGTGAAAAGATAGGGAAAAGAAAAACAGAAAAAATAGAAAAAAAAAAGCTCCTCTTTCAGAGGGACAAAGAAATAAGGAACAATAAGGAAATAAAATAAATAGTAGATCAATAGTGATTAGTGCTGTACAAGAATGTAAGTCAAGGAAAAAGGATGGGAAGCACAGTGATTTGGGGCAAACTGTGTTGGGGGGAAGAAGGGTGTGATTTTTGATAGGATGGTTAGGGAAGGTCTCATTGAGGTGACATTTGAGAAAAGACCTGAAGAAGGTGAGGATGGAGAAACAACAAATGCAAATGCCTGGAGGCAGCAGCAAGACTGGTGTGTTCCAGCTAACATCATACTCAATGGTGAAAAGCTTAAAGCCTTTCCTTTAAAATCAGGAATAAGACTAGGATGCCCACCCTCACCACTTCTATTTAACACAGTATTGGAAGTCCTAGCCACAGCAACCAGACAAGAAAAATAAATAAAAGGCATCCAAATTGGAAGGGAAGAAATAAAACTGTCACTATTTGCAGATGACATGATACTCTATAAAGAAAATCCTAAAGTCTCCAAACAGTCTTCACGTATTATTAGAACTAATACATGAATTCAGTAAAGTTGCAGGATACAAGATTAATATACAGAAATCTGTTGCTTTTCTATACACTAATAATGAACTATCAGAAAGAGAAAACAAGAAAACAATCCTGTTTAAAATCACATCAAAAAGAATAAAATATCTAGGAATAAATTAAACCAAGGAGGTGAAAAACCCACACTCTGAAAACTATAAAACACTGATGAAGGGATTTGAAAATAATACAAGTAAATGGAAAGATATCTCATGTTCTTGGATTAGAAGAATTAATATTGTTAAAATATCCATACTACTTAAAGCAATCTACAGATTTAATGCAATCCCTATTAAAATACCCATGACATTTTTCACAGAACTAGAACAAATAATCCTAAAGTTTATATGGAACCACAAAGACCCAGAATTGCCAAAGCAATCTTGAGAAAAAAGAGCAAAGCTGGAGGTATCACACTCCAGCTTTCAGACTATACAAAGCGACAGTAATCAAAACAGCATGGTACTGGCACAAAAACAGACACATAGATCAATGGAACAGAATAGAGAGTCCAGAAATAAACCCATACACTTATGGTCAATCAATCTACGACAAAGGAGGCAAGAGTATACAGTGGAGAAAAGATAGTCTCTTCAGTAAGTGGTGCTGGGAAAACTGAACAGCTGCTTGTAAAGCAATGAGATTAAACATTTCCTCACACCATATACAAAAATAAACTCAAAATGAATTAAAGACCTACATATAAGACTGGAAAGCAGGAAACTTCTAGAAAAGAATATAGGCAGAACACTCTTTGACATAATTCTTAGCAATATTTTTTTGTATCTGTCTTCTAAGGCAAAACAAATAAAAGCAAAAATAAACAAATGGGACCTAATTAAACTTAAAAGCTTTTGCACAGCAAAGGTAAACATTGACAAAATGAAAAGACAACCTACTGAATGGGAGAAAATATTTGCAAATGATATTGCCAATAAGGGGTTAATATCCAAAATGTATAAACAGTTCATACAACTGAGTATCAAAAAACAATCAACCAATTAAAAAAAGGGCAGAAGACATTTTTTCAAAGAAGATGTACAGGTGGCCAATAGGCACATGAAAAAATGTTCAACGTTGCTAATCACCAGAGAAGTGCAAATCAAAACCACAATAAGATATCACCTCACACCTGTCAAAATGACTATCATCAAAAATTCTACAAATAACAAATGTTGGCAAGGATGTGGTGAAAAGGGAACCCTAGTACACTGCCGGTGGGATTGTAAATTGTTGCAGCCACTATAGAAAACAGTACGGAGGATTTCCCCAAAACTAAAAATAGAACCATCACATGATCCATCAATCCCGCTGCTGGGTACATATCCAAAGAAAATGAAAATGCTAATTCTGAAAGATACATGTACTCTGATGTTCATAGCAGCATTATTTACAATAGCCAAGATATGTAAGCAACCTAAGTGTCCATCAACATACAAATGGATAAAGATGTGGTATATATACACAATGGAATATTGCTTGGCCATAAAAAAAGGTTAAAATTCTGCCATTTGCAACAATGTGGATGGACCTAGAGGGTATCATGCTTAGTGAAATGTCAGACAGAGAAAGACAAATACACTATGTTATCACTTATATGTGGACTCTAAAAAATAAAACAGATGAATGTATATAACAAAACAGAAACAGACTCAGATATAGAGAACAAGCTAGTGTTTACCAGTGGGGAGAAAAGGGGGAGGGGCAAGATAGGGGTATGGTATTAAGAGCTACAAACTAATACGTATAAAATAAATAAGAAACAAGGATATATTGTACAGTGCAGGGAAATATAACTATTATTTTGTAATAACTTTAAATGGAGTATATTAAAATATTGAATCACTATGTTGTACACCTGAAACTAATATTGTGAATTGACTATACTTGAATAATAATAATAAAAAAAAGACTGGTGTGTTCAAGGAATAGCACATGGGTACAGTGGAATTCCCAAGTATCTTTACATACCTTAAAGACCTCTCTGTGTCACTCACTCCATATAAAGGGACATTTCAGACTTAATAATAAAAATCGTTATCTTGGATAATCTAAATATAACAAACTGGGAACCAAGTCAGTGATGAAAGGGACAGGAGGATAGTATGAGGTTGGAGAGACTCCTAATGGGCTTTGGCCATTTGTAAAAAGAGGGATATTAACTCTAGCATCTATTTCCAGTTGTTGGGTCTCTTACTCTATTACCATTTTGTTGATTGTTTCTCTCCCCTCCCCCATCCTCCTATTTTTCCTTGTCTAAACACACCTGAAGATGGGCTGGTTCATCAATCAAGCCCTGCAAGTACTTCTCTCTTCCCATACCCTGCAGTTTATCATACATGGTCTCTTTGGGGGCTCTGCCTTTAGTTATCCACTCTTTCTGTTAAGGGATGCTGATGACATTTACATCATCAGCAAGATCTTCATCAGTGAGGAAAGGAGGAAATTAAATCAATCAAATAATATCTAAATCACCCGAACTGGAGGTAAACTGAAAATTGGCTGAAGAGAGTCTGAAATATGCATGAAGAATTAGATTTAAGTCTAAATATGTAACTGTAAAAGAAAAATATGAATAGTTAATAATACCTCGCTAAGATTTAGCTAAGGCTAAATGGGAAAGGATTAATTTAAAGAAGACCAAGAAAAATCAGACCTGGAGAGCATAGGTTCTCTTTCATAAATCAGTGAGTCACAATAATTTAGGCAATAAATGAATAATTGTGGGGTAAGATTAACTAGGTGTTTAAAGGTTGTTGAAGATCTTAAATTGCACCAATTTAGCAGAGAGTAGATTCAGTGTGTTTGAATGTAACAATTAGCTCCCAGAAGAAAAGGGAGCTTAAGTATTCCTGTTCATGTGTGGGTCTCTGCTATGTGAGATCTTCTCTAACATTTGCTGAGTTGGTGTTAGAACCCCCAAATATCTGCGTGGAGGGCTTTGGGTTCACTTTTAACTACTTTAAAACAAAAACTTGTTTTAAAATAAAATTTTTAAAAAAACCAAAAAAGCAGTCTCACAGAAATAAGCGCCAAATGTTGGAGCTGGAAAGGGCTCTAGTCGAAACATTTCATTTTACAGATGAAAAGTCAGTTTCTTCATCTGTAAAATGAAGGAGTTGGAAAAGATGAGATCGAATATCTTCCACTTTCAATAACCCATAAAATCTAGAGAGGCTAAGGGGTGCCCAAAGTTGTTCAGCTGGTCTGTGCCAGACTTGGAAAGTGGACTTGATTCCCAGGATTCTCCTTATGGCTGTGAGTCAATTCTGTATTTTAAAAAATTCAGTCAGCTCAGTTGTTTGATACAATGTAGATAAATAACCATCTTACTGAGCTAGATTTTTTTTTTCTATTTCAATCAGTTTTCCTGTGTCATGTAAACATAACCTCAGGATATCACTAGTCACAGAAGGAGCAAAGCTTGAACACAACACACTTGGAGCCGGCTGAATCACTCCATAAAATACAACAACTTGGCCATTAGCATTGGGACCAAGAAACAATGGATGCAATGTTTTTCAAAATGCAGATTTGTGCACAGGTGACCTAAAATGGGACCTGACCATGAAAAGCAAAGTATCCATATATGGCAGAAGAGAATAACTTGAACTAACTAGAAATCACTGATGGATTGAAAATAATTTACTTGAGGCCCCATTTCCGTGGATGCCAAGGGACTTCTGCTTTTCCCTGGGGTTGGGGGATGGTAGCATGAAATATTCCAGCAATGAACAGCAATGAACAGACCTAGTGGCCAGGTCTTCTCTAGGCCTGGAGATGGAATGGTCTATCCCTGTACACCACTCTGGGACTCTGATCTTCTAATCGACACCACGGGTTCTAAATCTGAGACATACTTTCATTTCATCTCTTCCAGGAAGCAGGTCAACATCATACATTAAAAAAGGCTTTTTCCTCCTCCATCCCATAAGCAAAATAAAACAGACAAAAATGTGCAAAAAATATTTGTAACTTATATTACAGACAAAGGGTTAATATCTCTAGTATATTAAGGGCTTCTAAAGCATGAAAAATAAAAGACCAACAACGCTACTGGAAAAGGGGCATCTTATAAACATTTGAGTTTCAGAAAAAAAAATGCATATGTTCCCTAAACATATGAACAAATGTTCAACCTTACTCATATTAAGAGAAATATTAAGTCAAGCCACAGAGAGATACAAATCCTCACTTATTGTATGGGCAAAAACCCAAAATTGTAACAGAATTCTGCATTGGCAAGGCTGTACAGAACAGATACTGTCATACGTTGCTGGTGTGAATGCAAAATGGTACAGACTTTATGGGGAGGAATTTGGCATCTAGGAAATTACAAATACCTCTTAACCTGTTTCTACAAATCTATCCCAAAGAAACAGGAGCAAAATGTGGGAAGCTATTAATTTTAAAGTTATTAACTGTAACACCATTAATAATTGCAAAAGACAAAAAAGAACCCAAATGTCCATTAACAGGCAACTGGTTGAATAAACTACGGAGTACTCTGCAGCTATAAAAGAAAATGAGAAAACTCTTTATATGTTGCTATGGATTACTCTTCAAAATACTGTTAATTAAAGAAGAGCAAGGTGATGAACCCTGTGTGCAGTAGTATATAGTCGAGCGTGTTCATGTTTGTTTGCTTAGATTTAAAAATAGAAGCGTACCAAATGTAAGGCCAGACACTATAAAACTCTTACAGGAAAACATAGGCAGAACACTCTATGACATAAATCACAGCAAGATCCTTTTTGACCCACCTCCTAGAGAAATGGAAATAAAAACAAAAATAAACAAATGGGACCTACTGAAACTTCAAAGCTTTTGCACAGCAAAGGAAACCATAAACAGACAAAAAGACAACCTTCAGAATGGGAGAAAATATTTGCAAACGAAGCAACTGACAAAGGATTAATCTCCAAAATATATAAGCAGCTCATGCAGCTCAGTATCAAAAAAATAAAGAACCCAATCCAAAAATGGGCAGAAGACCTAAACAGACTTTTCTCCAAAGAAGATATACAGGTTGCCAATAAACACATGAAAGGATGCTCAACATCACTAATCATTAGAGAAATGAAAATCAAAACTACAACGAGGTATCACCTCACACCAGTCAGAATGGCCATCATCAAAAAATCTACAAACTATAAATACTGGAGAGGGTGTGGAGAAAAGGGAACCCTTTTGCACTGTTGGTGGGAATGTAAATTGATACAGCCACTATGGAGAACAGTATGGAGGTTCCTTAAAAAATTAAAAATAGAACTACCATATGACCCAGCAATCCCACTGCTAGGCATATACCCTGAGAAAACCATAATTCAAAAAGAGACATGTACCACAATGTTAATTGCAGCACTATTTACAATAGCCAGGACGTGGAAGCAACCTAAGTGTCTATCGACAGGTGAATGGATAAAGAAGACGTGGAACGTATATACAATAGAATATTAACCATACAAAGAAGCGAAATTGAGTTATTTGTAGTGAGGTGGATGGACCTAGAGTCTGTCATACAGAGTGAAGTAAATCAGAAAGAGAAAAACAAATACCATGTGCTGACACATATATATGGAATCTAAAAAGAAAAAATGGTTCTGATGAACCTAGGGGCAGGACAGGAATAAAGATGCAGACGTAGAGAATGGACTTGAGGACACGGGGAGGGGAGGGGTAAGCTGGGATGAGGTGAGAGAGTGGCATTGACATATATACACTACCAAATGTAAAATAGATAGCTAGTGGGAAGCAGCCGCATAGCACAGGGAGGTCAGCTTGATGCTTTGTGACCACCTAGAGGGGTGGGATAGGGAGGGTGGGAGTCAGACGGAAGAGGGAAGGGATATGGGGATATATGTATACGTATAGCTGATTAACTTTGTTATACAGCAGAAACTAACACAACATTGTAAAGCAGTTATACTCCAATAAAGATGTTAAAAAAATAAAAATAGAAGCGTAAACTAAAAACCAACCAAAATGGTTGAAAAATTAGGATAGAGAGGACAGGTCTAGAAGCTAGATTTCTCTTCTTTTGTCCTATGGTTTTCATTTTGCAATTCTGTAGATATTTAATCTAATTTTAAAACAAAAATTAAAAGCAAAATGAAACGAACATTATTGTATAATTGACTTGTGGCTTACCCACACAGAGGATTATTTCAAGAGCTCTTAAAACAGAGTAATTTTTAACTGTTTATCCTAGTGGCGTATACACAAAGGTTAAAAAGAACCACAATGAAATCTAAGCAGTTTTCAATAATCATATTTTTAGTAATAATATGTGTATTGTAAATTTGAAAATATATATATTTAAAGGAAGTAAGAAATTATATTAATGTAATAGAAAGAAGAAAAGTAGGCAGAAGAAAAAGTTAAATGCAAAATAAATTCAAAGCAGTTAAGTTAAATTTCTATAATCCTAAATTGGAAGTAACAATATTAATATGAATTTGTGATATTATTTCTCCTTCAAAACAAATAAAAATATGTAGAAACAATGACCAATACAATAGTAATGAAAACACCCAGTGCCCACATTTTGGTCTCTAAATAAATTTCCCTCTTAGAAAGAACCAAGTCTTCTTAGAGAAATGTCTGGTTCTAAGTCAGGGTACAGGAAACATACAAAATAAGGTTGGAACATTTAGTCCTGCTCCAAAAGAAGAAATCTATGAAAGACTATTGGGTTTGTGGCAAAAGGATATAGGAGAAACTTGAAGAGGCTCCCAGTTGTCAAAGATGGAATATTTAAAAAAAAAAAAAAAAAGATGGAATATTTTGATCAAAAAGTATAAATACAATAGTAGATTGAAACATATCAATTATGTTTAAATCCATGTGTTGATATGATACTTAAAAAAAGCCCCAAACTACCTCCTTGATCATGTGTGGGAGATGATAGCGAAACAACTCATTATTTTGAAAATTAGAACATTAGTAAATAAACAAAAAGAATAAATAATTTATCCTGATTTTTTGTTCAAATAATTATCACAGGGTACTCAAATAGTTGATCTGGAAAACTGCTTCTTTCAGGAGAGTACCAGCTAATACATGCAAAATGTAGGATAGAATTAGCATACCACTAGTTTGTAACCCCTAACAAATACTAGACTAAGCATAACCATCAACAGGTACTAAAGCCATTAGCTAAAATGGGGACGTCTAACATTAAGAGCTTCTCAAACTTTACTGTGCATATAAACCACTTGAGGATATTAAATTCTAGAATCTGATTCAGTAGTTCTGGAGTTGAGCCTGAGATTCTGCATTTAAAACAAGCTACCACATGGTGCCAATACTGCTGGTCAGAGGGCCATTCTAAGAAAGAGAAGAGCAGCCCCTAGTATACGGGAACTGGCCTGGTACTATCAGCTGGGCTTTGTTGTTCTCTTGTTGAGTGTAAACAATTTCACAGAAAACATCAGACAAATTTACTCTGTGACCATGATGGATCAAGACAAAAAACAAGCCTACCGTGTAATCACATCTAAACACAAAAAATGAACACTGTCCAAACCACAACATCCTTATCTTGGTTATTATAAGTGGCGCTGCTTCTTTACAAATTGTAGCCTTAGGCTCTATTCAGTCTTTCCTCCTGCTGGATAAGACTTACTAAAATGCCCAATCACTCATGCTTTCTGACAGCATCTAATCCAGAGCAAAGCTCCAATTCCTTAAGCCTTCCCTAAAATCACCAAGCATAAGCCCAAGTCCTATAACAAGTCCTTTCTAACACTGTCTGAGATGTCTCATAGCTCCTCTGGTGAGCATTCTCTTCATTACAACATGTAATAAACACATCTTGTTCAACTACAGGTGTGTTCTGGTGGTCTTTGGTGGAGTAGCAATTCAGTAGTGTGATGGATCAGGCTGACAGGTGAGTCACTAAACAATATGTGCTTCCTGATGTGATGCTATAGAGATTCATAGCAAGCAAGTAATCTTGCCAAAAAAGATGAATGCTGATCTGATTAAACCTCTAGATTTAACCATCAGTTTACAAGAAATACAGAAGCTAGAGGAACATTTTAAGCAACCATATTTAATTCAACCATGAGACAATTTGCCTTTTTTTCCAACAAATAAGTGAAAAGAAAAATAGAAGATGGAAGGGGAACATATAGATTAAAAGAAACTCAATAGTCATATCCATCAATTGTAATGTGTAGCCCTTATTTGGGTCCTAATTTATACAAATTACTACACAAACTAATAATGATAATGACAAAAAGACAATTGGGGCTATATGAACAGAGGCTAGCTCTCTGATAACATTAAAAAAGATTATTAATATTTTTAGGTTTCATAATGACAATGGTCATTTTTCAAAACATTTACAAATAAAATGATATGCTGTCTAGGATTTGCTTTAACATAATTCAGTCATAGCGAGAAGGAGTGTAGAAGGGTATACATAAAAACATTGGCCATATTTGATAATCATCATAATTAGATAATTTTAAGGGTATATGATGATTCTTTTTATTATTCTCCCTACGTTTAATATGTTTAAAACATTACATAGTAAACAATTTAAAAAATTATTTTTTACCATTTAATTCAATAGAGCATTTTTGAAAGAAGAAAGTTAAATAGAGAGAAATTAAGGACCACAGCTCAAAATGGCTACATATTCAACAGAAATAAACAGTAATGAATTTTAAAGAGTCTTTCCCATTACTGAAATTGCTTTCAGAACTATTTTTTGAGAGGTGTTAGAATATTCACCTGTTTCTTTTCTTTTTTTTTTTGTAATCACTAACAGATATGTCAACTGCAAGTGAAAAGGAATAAGGAATATTATTATGTAGACTCGGGTGATGGTCATTAGAGAAAAATTCAATTTAAATGTTTGACTCTTAGAAAGAAGGAAACATATTATTTGGGCAATTACCTGGATCTGTAGCAGACATCAGTGAACCAAAAAACAAACAGTCAGTGAAGTGAAAGTCTCCATTTTTCAGCTGGTCAGCATATACCATAGCCTTCACAAAGCCATACATAATTAACCTGTTGAAGAGAAAAATATGATCTTCAAACATCAACTTGAATCCTGTGTAAACCCATGCCATCATAGCTGACATTCTAATGGGCTTCCTGAATAAGCATGATGCACAAATTACCACTAGTCTGCCGATTTGTAGCCATGCTAGTTCTCAGTACACTGTACCAAATATCACAATTTATTCACCTGGCAAAAGGTAAAAGAACATTTTATAGTGTACTTCAGTGAAAACAAATCTCAAGGATATAAAAAATTATCTGTGAAATACGGCATAGCAAGTCATACCCACAAATATAGTGGCTGGGTTGACATCTGTAAATGGATTGCTTTTCAGTTTTACTGTTTTGTCTGCTAGCGTGTCTGAAAAGGGTTCAAATGTCAAGTCTGTCACTGTGATGAGAAGGATACTGGCCACTCACCAGGCACTCAGTCAACCAGTTACTTTACAATAGATGAGTCTCTACTACTGGTGGTGTCAGGACACTTCCACACCAGGTAGAGAATCACTGTTAGGTTTAGAGCACCTGTAACTTCAACACACAGTTGAAAATGAATCCTGAAACGGTTACATTTTGATCTTGCAAAGAAAGCTATTCTGTTCATGAGATTATGTTTACCAAACCCATGGAATGCAAATTATCTGTTTTGGTCATCATTTGCCACCCTATAGCTTCTAAATTGTATTTAATTATTTAATTGACTGATTTTTCTAAATCCTAGTGGAGGAAACACAAAAATTGGTGAACTGGACCACGGTAGAATCGCTAAAAGTGACTGTAAGAGTCCTTAGAAACCACTGACTCTCAGACCAATAGACTGTTGCTTAGATATTCACACATATTTAAATTAGTTTCTTGAAAAATGTTCTAGGGTTGTGAGCATGACTAAAAAGACGAGAAATCAGATATTCGAAATTTTAATGACAGTGAGAATGTAGATATTTCGAATTCTCTTATGAAAACTTTCTCTATGAGAGAATATTTCAGACACACCTGCATTTAATTCCAGTTTCTACCACTTACTAGTTATGTGACTTTAGGGCATTACTAAAACCTTCTGAAGTAGGGATAACAATTATGGTTAGTCTACAGAGTTGTTCTAAGGATTACCTGAGGTAATATAAATTTGGGTTTTGACACATAGTAAATTCTCAATGAGATTATTACTGCTAATAGTAATTATCAAAATAGGTAATATTCACTTTCTATATCTATTTCTTCACATGTTTTAACTCCTTTCATCCACACGTTGATCCTACAAGGTAGGTACTATTTGCATTTTACAGATGAGAAAACTGAACACTGTGTGATCAAGTAACTTGCTCAAGGTGACACAGCTATTAAATTGTGGAACCCAGACTTGAACTGAGGAATTTGACGCCAGATCCCGGGCTTTTACGTCCTACATCATATTGCCTACATGAACAGTTCTATATTGTACATTATATGTTATCTCATACAACATACTCTTAACTAGTCCATAAGGTGGTTGTTCTACGTAGGACAAAGGCACAGCAATGGAGTATCGCTAAGAACTTGGAAATACTACTACCCATGAGTTGAACTATTAAGACAACCAACATGGGTTCGAGCAGAAACCCAATATTGCTGTGAAGCGTGTGGATTCTAGCAGGGGAGGCTGAATCTTAACTAGGCTGCAAGTGTTAACATATCTGAGAAAGCCTGTGTCATGCGACACAGCAATGGTTTCTGGGAAGAGGCCTCAATCATGGCAGCTCACCTACACTTATCTTGGGGAGGGCATTCTGCTGGTTACCAGGGTGTGCAGCCTCTGGATAGGTTAAGAGTAGAGTCATTCAGCTTGTTTATTCAATAGATGTTTATTACTGAACCCCTACTATTGTCAGGCTCTGTGCTAGGTGTTTAAAATACATCAGTGAACAAGACAAAGATCCCTGTCCTTATGGAGCATGTCTTTTATAGCAAGGCAGATGGCAATAAATATAATCATAGATTTTAATTATATATGTTATCCACATCACCCTCTGAATTAGAATCTGCATGTCTGATGAACACTGAGACTTTCTGGACAGTCACAACATTACCAGGGAAATGCTCTCCGATAGTCATCCCTTCAGCCTCACCTGGTGTTAACCTGACTTCACCACAGTTCTTTCTCATTTGAGCTACACTTCCAATATGGAGCATGGACAGGCTCTGGAATCAGTATCAACTTTATGACCTATGACTATATTTCTGAATTCTCTACCCATTAGTTAATTTTACAAGTTAGGAATCTGAGGCTTAGAATTAAAATGACTTGCCCCATATTGCCCTACAGAAGCCATTAGATTGGGTAAGATAAAAAAATATATATGCATGCATATATATTACCCAGGCTTGGGAAGATTACTTGGAAACTAGAAGCCTCATATATATTTGATGAAAATAAAATTAAAGTCTTTATAAAAGCCAATTTGACAATTTATTTTAAAAGTATTAAATTTTTTGTATTCTGTAGCTTATTAAATGATTTTCTATGAATTTTTGCCAAGAAATTAATCTTAATACACACCAGAAGGTGAGTATTTAGATTATTTCAGATTATTACTATTCATGAGTGAAAAATTCAAAGCAATCTAAATGTCCAGTGAATAAATTACTGAACACACATATAATGAACTAATATGCAACTATTAATACTATATACAAGAGTGTATATTAGGCATAGAAAAGTAAATTGATAAAGCAAATTATAAAGTGGTAATATATAATAATTTCTAATTTTATAAAAATTGAATATATTTAAGCACACATATAAACAGAAAAAGATCAGAAGCACATAGCCTGGGATGTTAATAGTGGTTATAAAATGACATGTGACTATTTTCTTTTTTCCTATTCTGCATTTTTCAGTTCTTTCTAAATAACAGTCATAATAAAAAAAAACAATGTACATTAGTGAGTGCTATTATGTGACATGACATTCATTATGTCATTTAATCTTCATAATACTTGAGTTAGGTACTATAATTATTCCTTTTTACAAAGGTGAAAATTAGGATTCAGAGAGGTTAAGTAAGTTGCCTAAGGTCACAGAAGTTAGCTTGTGACAGAGCTGGATTTGAAACCAGGCAGTTGTATACCAAAACCTGCATACGCAACCACCATTCTATAAAGATTTGGAATTGTTTTGAAATCAAGAGAAACACATGTGCCTGTACACACACACACACAGGCACACACATACACACATACCCCTATACACAGTTTGTTCTTTTAAAAAAAGAAAGTAAAGGATTTGTTTACTCCAAATCAACCCCTGGACACAAAATAACTATAATTCCAATATCTTCCTTGAGATAATACCTTAAAAAGCGAGAAAAACAGAAAAAGCCCAGTGCAGTATGAGCTCAGTATGATCATTTTGTTATTATTACCAATAACAATGATCATTGTCACTGATAATTATAATGTCAATAATTAGTGTGTATCTATTATGTGCCAGGCACTTTTTTTTTTTAATAAATAGCTATTGTTATTGTTGCTACATTATTATAACTAACTAATTATAACTATATTAACTGGGAGGATAAAAAAATGAACCCATTAGCAACCACTACATTCTCACAGGGTGGTATGTTCTATCAGCACTTCACAGAAACTATTTCAGATGGCTCAGGATACAGGAAAGATGTGGTCTGATGGGGAGAGGGAAGCCAGTGAATTCCAGTGCATGCAATGCTATGAAGATGGCGGACCCAAGTGAGATGTCCTTCTGGGGTCAGCCTGTGCTTAGGGACAGCCCAGGTCACAGGGATGGACAGAAGCAGAACTGCCATATAAAAAGCAAAATTGCTGATAACACTGATTTCAACAAATACCCACTTAGTGCCATTCTTTAAAAAGCAGAAGTGCTTATGCTACAGAGGATACAAAGGTGCAAATCCATGACCCGCCTTCAAAGAGTAGAGTTTCACAGGATGGCAGTCATGTCACTTATAGAAGGCACTGGGTAAAAGAGAATTTGAAGAAATGTCCTACACAATGCTCCACATACTCACTTTACTGAGTGTTTGTGACACACGTACTGATTTTAAATTTCATGAGCTTGTTTCACACTATTAAAGCTCCACACCTAAAGGCATGTTGCAAAAATGTTTCAAAACAGAAAGTTCCAGAAGGCTCAATTGCTTGGATGATCTTTAAGTATGCCATCTTAGTCTCTCTCAGTATTTTTTTAAAAAGAATACATCTTTTTTAAAAATAGTCTTGATCAAGCTATGAATAGATCTACTGGAAAAAGCAGTTTTTTGAATTGCTAGAGATATGCAAGGGGAATTGCTGTCAGTTTGGAAACAGCTGTGTGGACCAGGCCTGTTAACTGTCAGAAGAGCCACATTCCTGCCTGTGAGAGCTTGTGAAACAGACCATTACGTGGACCTCACTCTGCAGTGGGAAAGCCCAGCACCAACAGGCTCTGGAAGCAAAACAAAGATTATAATCTGCACCTAAATTGCTGATTTCTATACTCAAACATTTCCTCTGGATAAGCATCTTTATTTATTTGTTCACATTTTATGGATAGTTTCAATCTCACAGTTTCTTTTTTTTTCTGGGGCATGCATTCAAGGGCAATACCCCACTAGAGAAGTCATAAATTCTTTTTCTTTACAGCTTTACTGAGATATAATTCAAATATAATATTGTGTCAGTTTAAGGTATACAATATGATGATTTGATATATGTATATATTGCAAAATGATTACCACAATAAGGTTAGTTAGCATATCCATCACCCCACAGTTGTATTTTTGTATGTGGCGAGAACTTTTAAGACCTACTCTCTTAGCAACTTTCAAATATACAAGAAAGCATTATTAACGATAGTCACCATGATATACATTACATCCCCAGTCATCTTATAACTGGAAGTTTGTACCCTTTGACCATCTTCACTCACTTCTCCCACCTCCCCCTTGCCCCCTGCCCCTGGCAGCCACCAATCTGCTCTCTGTTTCCATGAGAGAACTCATAATTTATTAATGTTGGGATGGATGGAATTGGGAAGGTCTTCTAGCCAAATTCATTCACTCATGCATTCATTAATTTGCTCATTAACTCATTCATTCAACAAATAAGTACCAACAAACATAATTCCTCCTCTCAGGGAGCTTATATTTTATTGGGGGAGCCAGATGTTTAATAGCTAATTTATAATTTATTATTTTAACAGTATTGTGGTTAAGTCCTATGGAGAGAAGTACAGATTGCACATGTGCACACTTCTATTAGCTGGGAACAATAAAGGGGGACTTTATTTAATAGGAAAGATTACAGGTTCAACTTGAGAAATGTTGAGATTGAGGAACTGGTGAGCCTATTGGGTATTCAGAGTTGGGTGTGAATGAAAGTGTGAAGAGAACATAAAGTGGAAGAGGGCCCACGACTGAGGCCTGGGAACTCCAGCATTTGAAGATGAGGTAGAGATGATGCGGAAAAGAGGATACAAAGAATTGGTCAACAGAGACATGAGTGGAAATCTGGTAGAGTGCCACAAGAGTCAAGAGAAGAGTGTTTCAAGAAGGAGGGTATGGTACATAGGATTGAATGTGGCCAAGCGAGCCCTTTCATTTAGTGTCATTAGGAATGTGGGAGCTCAAGCGAGATTAGAATGGCTTGAAGAGCCCATGGAAAAAATGAGGAAATTGAGACAGGCAAACACCCATCCTTTTGGGAGGTTTGGCTATGAGGGAAATCAGGTCTGTCTCCAGAAGGGGCTTTAGGGTGAGACTTGAGCTGATCTTAAAGATGCGGGGAAGAAGCTGTGAAGAAGCTCACATCTCATGGGTGCTCACAAACAGGAGTTACAAAATAAGAATTCTGCTTTGTCAAGAGTAGCAGCATGAGATGGTGAGTCTGATTTTAGGTGAAACTATATGGGCCTTAAAGGGTCTGTAGGATCATTTGCTCCTACAGGTATCTAAGAAATGATTCTCCTCTTTTGTCACTGTTTCTCAGTTTGTGTGTGTGTATATATATATATATATATATATATATATATATATATATATACACACACACACATATGTTAATATATATATAAACTCATACATATATATGATAGTAAATTCTCTCTCTATATATATATTTATATATATAGTATTTAATATCATAAAAGCCTTTACTGAGGCCTATGAGAAATGCAAAGATAAGTCAGGCATGGTTTCCATCCTCAGGAGGGAGAGACAAGTCACCTACAAAAGCAGAATACGTGATAGAAAGTGTTATGTGTCCTAGGTGAGCTGCAGATCAAATGCACTGAGCTCACAGAGGAGAAGCAGCTCTCTTGGGGACTCAGGAAAGGCTTTGAGAGGAAGGTGGCATATTTGCTGAATCTGAAATATACATTCAAGTAAGGAGACTGCCAGCAATATCCCATCTATACGTGAGATGCCCAAACTACTGATTTTCTTCCCCTAGAATGCAAAACTGTTCCTACTGAAGGTGGTTTCTTCTTGGATCAATAAAAACACAATGGACAAAGAAATGAAACCTCTCCTTTAGCAATCCAGAAAACCATCTGCCATCTGCCACCACTGCAGAGATGGAGGGGAAAGGCTTGTCCTGACTGAACTGTGTCTCTAGTTATGGCCTTTATCTCAGCACCCAGAGTGGGCTGCTCGGCCCCAAGAAGCCCACGAAGCCCGTGGGCCCTGCTGTAGCTGAGTCAGGTGCTAAGATTTCATACACTAGATGACCCCTTGGCCCGTTCTAGTTTTCCCACCAGTCCCAAGACTTTGTTCCTTCTGTTTTAGTGAAAGCTGAGGAGAAGAGGAGGATGAGGGAGTCAACTGGGTGGCTTGTGGGCACGTTAAAGGAAAATGGGGGATCGGGTGAAGCCCCACTCAGCTTTGCTATGGTGACAAGTGAGCTCCTGCCCAGTTCCTCTATCAGATATCTTGTACCAGCAACTAGGAAGAGTGCAGACTGCCTGCCCTTAAACCTCTTTCCTCTGAAAGGGGTAGAGGGAGAGAGGATCAGAGGAAGGGAAAGGTTGTATCCAACTTTTCTGTCCCTAAGTGGAAAGAGGAGGCTGGTTAGGGAAGGGGGTGGGGGTAGGAGGAAGAGGAGAGATGAGGGGAGGGTTCATTGTCAGGGGCGTAAATGCGTGTGTCAGGGTTGGGAAATTCTATGCCAGAACATTTGACCGCTCAAAAATTTTGTTTGCGACAGCCATCAGCAAGACAACTGTACCCCCATGGCTTCTACTCTCCTACTTTCTTCTTGGCTGCCAACCCCATGGAACTTTAATTCTTTTCAAGGCGCTGAACTGTCATTGGGTAGGTGGCTCTCTGGCCCTGAGATTTTAAGGAATAAAAGTATTAGGAATAAAAATGGGGGAAGGAGGAAGGCAATGAACATATGAACATTTGAGTTCCTACTCTGTAGAGCTCCCATGTGAGTGCATTTTCTATATTTTTTAAATCTTCACATACACACACACACACACACACACACACACAGCACTTGGTCAGCCATCAGGAATCTTATATTACAGACAAGGAAATCCAGCTAAGGATAGAAATGAGATTTAAATATATGTTCCTTTCTACTTTTTAGTATTGGACACTGAGTAGAAAATTTAAGATATCTTTGCCTTGGCTTCCCAAATTTTAAAAGTCAATTACTATACTCTTTGTTTCTGAAAGAATGTTTTTGGCATGATACATAATGGGACCAGCTTTTTAAGGGTTAGGTATGCCTTGAAGACCTTGCTTTTCAGCATAAATTTGGCTGTAAGAGGGTTTGGAAAGCACCATACCTTCCATGATTTTCCCTTTAAGTCAGTTCTATATCAGGCTTCCTATGGGCCTAGAAGAAAACATGGTCACCATGTCTTTCCAAGAATGGAAAGGGTGCAGAGAGGAGGTTGTGATGAAATACACTGTTTTTTAACCATGGCTGGGGTCTGAGGCTTTGCAACCTTGGGATCCTTGGAACAAAGTTAAGTTGAGTCCATTTTTCCACATACTCTACTGCCTACTTTCCTGTCAACTTGTCACTTTCTTGGACCTCCCCAGAGGCCCTATAGCAACCTACATAGTTGCCTGCAGGGAAACAAGCTTCCCTCCTGTTAAGTGCTTCACAGTTCTTGGAGGAGATGTGATATAAATCCCAAGCATGAATATGGAATGGGCAGAAGTCACAATGTTGAAATGCGGTAAGAAGTTGAGATCTACTGAAAGGTGAACTACACACAGGTGAGAACTTGACCAGGCATCCTAATTGCGTGTCTACTCAGATCCACTTTCTGGGAGTACGCTGGCTCATCCAGGGGTGAAAGAGGATTGCTTTTGAGAAGACTGAGAGGAACAATGAAGGCAGTGTGGGAGTCAGTCACACTCACTAAAGGCATCAGGTACCCTAAATGACAACCTCCCTTGCAGAGTTTGTCAGCCTATGCCAGCAGCCAGGGATGCCTGGCCCTTAGAGTGCTCTGAGTCATCTCAGCTCTCTCTACAACCTGGGCACCTGCCTTCAGAAAACCATGCCTAATACTTACTGGATATAATCACTGCTCTCTTGCTGCCATTCCTCTTTCAACTTGTATCCCACTGTCCGCCCCTTGATGTGGTTACCAAATCTCTCTTCTTTATTTCATCCAGATCCTAAATTCCACTCATGCATTCTTTGTGTGCCTATCTTACCTGACTAATTTGAAGAAAGACAGCACATCTGGACTGTTCTGCCTTCTTCCCTCTCTGTTCCCATCTCCATTCTATGCACATATTACCCAGCCTTGCTAAATAATAAAGGTTACAAAGATGAATCTGATACGGCTTCTGCCCTCTAGGAGATAATAGCTCCTAGAGAAGGGACAAGCTAACTGTGTAAATAACTGGACTACTAAGTGAAAAATAACAAGTTTGGTAAGAAAGCTAAAGGGATATGGGGCTCAGGGGAGGAAAGGAGAACTATGGTCTGGGGGAAGAAAGCACTGGAGGTGCATATTTCTTGAAGGACCAATGGGGTCAGACATGAGTTGTAGTCATGTAAAGGGGTGGTCACTAAGGAAAAGTTAACATGGGCCACCAAAGCAAGTGGGTGGCAACACATGAGGTGTGGACAATGAAAGTTGGGTAATTTAATGTGATGGATTCTTCCACTATGAATTACTATATAGTCTAATTCAACGGTTCTCAAATTTTGGTGCATATTAGAATCACATAGGGAGCTTGGAAAGTCATGATGCCCAGGCTACATCCCAGACCAAGTATACCAGAATCTCTGTAGGTGGGACACAGGCATTAGTATTTTTTTAAGTTCTTCCACTGTTCCACTATGCAGCCAGATCTAGACCAAGTGTTCTAAATCACCACATCATGTCTCTAGTGTCCAGACCAATCACCTAAGGATCAGCCAGGAGAGTGTGGCCAGCCATTCTGCCTTTCTGATGAGCTCCCAGGTGCCGATGCTGCTGGTCTCATGCCACACTTTGAGTAGGAGACCCTAAATGAGGATGCTGCTAACTAAGCAAAATCACTGAGACACTTGTATACATTCTGGCTCTAATGGTAAACTCTAGGCAGCACTTTGAATTCACACATGGAGCTTGCCTGAGATGCAGTTAATACAGGTTCACATACAGATAAGCACCTAATACTTACTACCCACTGCATGGTGACTTGGTCTCCCTGCTGATTTGTGGATGAGTGATGAGGCTTATTGAATAACATATGAAGATTCAAGGTACTGTTACCTCTCAGTTCCAATCTGGAGCTCTTTGTAGAAGAAAATTTAAAAAGAGGTGGGGAAGAGGGAGTGAAAGAATGTCTCTCCCAGTAAAATGTAAAATTTAACAGACTTCCATTATGCCTTTGATCTACAGCTCCACGGAGACTTCTGTCCTAGGTACAGAGACCCACCCTTCACTGACACAGGGAAAGAGCTTGGGTGACTGCTTTGGTCTCATCACATCCGAGGCTGGTCACTGCAAAGTTTCACTGAGTCTTCAAAAGTGATAAAGGGTATCTTCAAGCTTTTCTTTTTAAATTTTTTTTTTTTTTACTCTTAGCAGAAATTTGCATGTCTGTTAAAGGAATACTATGCCTGTTAAATAAAACAACCCATTTCTTTGCTTTGGGCTGAACTATATCAACTCAGAAGCTCTGATTGACAGTACAAATATGTGTATGTACGTGGGTGTGCATGTGTAATCTACACATGCACACCCATGTACATACACATATATGTACACACATATATACATATAATCTTTGATTGATAACAAATGAGCTTGTACAAAATATCTCCAACTATGAAATTCATCCAGGCTAAAGCAGCAAGAGAGGACCCTGCTGCCCTGTACAGTTAGGCCCTTAGCCACTACTTTTCATCTTTAAAAACACATGCATGACTGTTGCCTCACTTGCTCTCACCCTTCCTGGGAGGTGGATAAAGTCAAGCTCCATTACCCTACTTTCACAGATGAAGTAACCGTCACAAGGAGCTTAGCAGCCTATTACCGCCTCACAGCATTTGCATTTGCTCCACCATTTTTCCTCAGGTGTGAAACTGAAACACTTTGGAACCAGTTGTTTAGATCTGGGAAAAAAAAAAAACTTAAAAAATTATTCAACTCAGAATCCCTATTTAAAAATATAAAAACCATGACTCACCTAGGTTAGTGGCTTGGTCAAAGTCACACTGAACCCGGCTGGTAGGGGATCCAGGACTGGAATGCCAGTTTTCTCCTAAAGAGATTTTACCAGAACTGGCAGATACCACAGATGCTCTGCTGCCTAGGATTTCAGCAAAGGGAATAGAACCTGTGATTTGAATATAATTTGCCTAATCTATTATTCCCAGAAAACTTTTCATCCCTTTTCATATTCCCTAAAGCATATTTATGTTCTTCAGCTGTAGCATTTGGAACCCTAAAGCCAACTGCTGGTTGCAACAGAATGCAAATAACAAGAAAGTGCAACTCTCTGGATTTTCCCCAATCAGATGAATTTTCCAGCAAGTAGCAAGCTCATAAATAATGTAGATGTGTAAAACATATTTAGCTCAAAGTAAGATGTTACAGTATTCACTGTTTTATTGATGGCTTTAAAATATATTATCATTATTGGTGATAAGATAGAATGAACAATATATCTTGTGAGTGATGAAAATCAAACATTAATTCCTTGCCCTGATTCTTCTTTTTCAACCATGTCAATATATTTTTGAAAACTTTTTCATCTAGAATGGAGAGTTTCCAATGGTCTGTTTTGCTTCTGATGCATGTAATACAACTTCTTACTTGAAGTTCCTTTGTAGCTGTAAAGTGAATTTCTTTTGGAATATTTCAAATCAATTATCAGAGCCCAGAGACAGATTGTTCTCATGGGCTTCTCTACGAATAACAGAGTTTACCAACTAATCAAATATAGAAAAAATCACCCAAATGATTTAGAGAACAAGAAAACAATAAAATACTTAGTGCCATAAAGAAATTATGTATTCCCCTATAGATCCTGAGCTTTGAGATCACTACTGCTTCTCCCCATCAACCCAGCAACACAAGCATTTCCTAAAAAAGGCCATTTGGTTTGTTAAATCTTGTTACTCCCAAGTGTCCCTGGCATAATATTAAATGACCAGACTCCAGGGCTAGATCTACATGGGGCCAGCCTGACCAACCTATGGGAACATTTTTGACAATTACCCACCTATCTGGTCTACACAGCACCAGACAATTGATATAACTACACTTCATCTATGCCCCTACTTATTGTCTACTAACCCCCATCCACCTGACATACAGACTGCTTTACAGTATTAGGCATTGAACTGAAATGTAGACATTTGGGCATGTCCCTATGTGATTTGAATTGAATGGGCTTTTAATTCAGCTGTAAGACAGACATGGTGGTATGAACCATCTGCAGAGGACTCACCCAAGTAAATGGGCCAAGAGTTAATGATTTAATTTCTTAACAACTCTACACCTCTGAAGAACAAAGCACCTGTTATTATCAAGCATAATTTCATCTTTAAAAACGCAACATATCAATAGAAGGAGTAAATGTTTTCTTCTTTATAAAAAATGAGGCTCAGAGGGAGAGGTAAGAATCAAGTTTATTTATTAAGCCATGCAGTACATTTTTAATTGAGTGCCTACTATATACCCAGAACCCTGCTAGGTGCTAGGCATAAAATGGAAAAAAAAGATAATGAGCAGTCTACTCAGGTACGTAGAGAAGTAAACGGATTGTTAAAATCTGTTATGGTAAATGCCTCTGCTGCTTTCTAGCTCTTTGACTTTAGGCAACTTGTCTATCTCATCCTTTCCTCAGTTTCCTTGTCCATAAAATGGGTATAATATTAGTCCTCCTTTTGTACAATACTGTTACCAGAGAACCACTGCTGAATGACCCAAGGGCTTATTTTGTTATTCCAGCTCTTACTTTTGTTGAGAAACACAAAAGGCCATTTAGCCTTTGAGACCATCTCCCTCAAAGAATCAGCAAAGGCTCAGCAAAGGTTTTCTGAGCTTTTCAGATCAGAAAGGCTCAGATTTGGAGTTATCAAGAGAAGCCTTTAATAGGTTGTTTTCAACATAGAAACATACATTTTCATCTAATTTCATTATAGAAATTTGCCAAGACCTCATTGGCAAAGAGATTACTCCTTTAAATGATTCTTCAACCGGACCTAGTGTTGTCAGCACAGCACACAACTGAGAGACCACCTCCCCCGACCCCACCGCATCCAATTTTGGGCCCCCCTGAAAAAAACAGGCAAGTAGCCAAGCAGAAGATGGTGAAGAGAAGCTTGCCAGGAGGTCACGAATAGCTTAATAGGTTTATTCACCCATATAATGAAAATATTCAAACAAATATCACAAAATTCCCAAAGCTAGTGACGTGACAAGAGAAGATGATAAGAGAAGACAGATCTATGGCAAAAGAAGTAGTGGAGGGGAAAGATATCTGTATCGATGAAAGTATATTTGTGCAGACCTTGAGACATACTAATTCCACTGTATTCAAAATCGGTCTGATCATTACATGAAATTTCTAAAAATCTTATATTTGTATTTGTATGGAAATATGTATGGAAATATGTTAATATAAATGTTTCAGACATTACATGAAATTTCTAAAAATCTTATATTTGTATTTGTATGGAAATATGTATGGAAATATGTTAATATAAATGTTTCAGACATTACATGAAATTTCTAAAAATCTTATATTTGTATGTGTATGGAAATATGTATGGAAATATGTTAATATAAATGTTTCAGACATTACATGAAATTTCTAAAAATCTTATATGTTCTGGTATAATGTTATAAGTAATAATCCTAGTTATTACTTTAAAATGTATACCTCAGAAATAACTAATTTTCTTGTCAACTGCATTATTATGAACTTTCATCAAATCTTTAACCGTGGTCATTTTTAAGTCTTTTGTCATTTACAGACAGTTCTGGGTGTACTCTGATGATTTTGCAAATATGTTCCTACAAAAGGGTTTCATCTTCAAGAAATTCATGGAAAAGACTCTGACAAGTACAGGTTTCTGGTAACTGACTGTACTGCTGAACTGAATGAATAAGCATTTTCAGAACTCTAATGAAAAACTGATGAACTCATAAAAGTGCTAACAAAAGATCAAGATGAAAAAAAAATGAATTACATGGGACTGAGTGAACTGATGAGGATGAGTATAATTTTTGTGACTTTCTGTCTGAATTAAAAAAAAAAAAAATCCCACAAGGACTCAGAGGCAAAGAATATACAAATCAATTTTCACTGCAAAGTAAAGGAGCTGTTACAGTGGAGGATTACTGGACTGAATGTCAATATTATGACATAGTATGAGTGTGTTTCATGTTTGGTAATTGCAATCATTGTTGCTTTTGTTGTGGTCATCCATGTACAATGTTTGGTGTCAGTCTATTTATCTCTTGTAAAAATAAAATACAGTGTGTGTGTGTGAAAAAAAAAAAAATCGGTCTGATCTCAGCTAAAATATTTTCTTATTCAAGACACCCCATTGGAAAATGGCTCTTAAGATACTGAGGGGTTAGAAACATGTTATATGGGCAGGAGATGTAGAGCTGGGTTTGCCACCTGAGAGAAGGCCAAGAAGCAACATGGCACCGAGTTTAGAATTGGAAGGTGGTCATAGGAAGGGAGAAAGAGAATTTAATCCATGTTCCTCCAGACAACCAGGACATTACAAAGAGTCAGATCAGCCTATTGAAGAACTGTCCACAGTGTGGTAGGAATCCACTATGGTGGGAAGCAGTGAGTCTCCTTCCCTGGAGGAATTTAAGCATCCCTTAAGTATTCTACAAAAAGGATGCTGGCTTATTATATGAAAAGGATACAGGTGTACTTGAGAGAGTGAATTTAGGGGGTGGAGCTAAATAAATTTTAAGGTGATTTCAAACTCTAAAATTTCATGATTTTATAAAAATCTGAAGAATAAAATAAAAGCAAAGACCAAGAGAGGAAGATGGGAAACTTCGTAATTGACAATACTTTCCAGCATTTAGTCAGTTATCAAAGTAAAAATAAAGACAGGTTTGACAGGACCTAAAGTCTGGCACCAGGAACTGATTTTATTAACCAGCACTCTTTTCCTAACTTGACAGTAGCTCCTTCACAAATGCTTATTTTGGAATAGAATGCAAACAGATGAAGTTATCCTTGCCTGTGTCAAGTACCTCAACCTTCCCAGGAGATGGGAGGAGACATTCACAAAACTTATTGAATTCCCCAAGACTGGGGAACAACCCATTTTTATTTCCCAGATGACACTGAACAGGATGTCTAGAAGTTTGTCTACCTTATCTAATACCCAGGCTCCTGTTCTGGCTTCTAGGAGGACCTGTAGGCACCTCAAAGTCACTAGCTTTGAGTCTGAACATAGAATCTTCTCCAGAACCCTGGGGTTATTCCAGTGTCTTTTTTCTTTCTTTTTTTTTTTCTTCAGCAAAGGCAGCAACTCCTACCCAGAAAACTGGAGGTCATCTTAGACATATCTCTACCTCCTCCCCATGCCCCTCCCTGTAGGCAATCTATCACTAAACTGCTATTTTACCTCTTAAGTTGGTTTCAAATACATCTATCTAGCCTAGGCCACATCTCCTCCAGATATCTCTATGCTTGCTGAAATTGTCTCCCTGTATCCCTTCACTTCCCACCAATGTGTAGCCAGAATCATTATAAAACACAAATCTCACCATGTATCTCCATGTTCAAAACCTTTTCATGACTTCCCATTGTTCTTAGATTAAATGCCAGAATACTTGTGGTGGCTATTCGTTTCCAGGTCCATTCTCCATCCTTTCCACCCTGCTCTGTGCTCCAAGAGGCTGACATGTATGAGCTCCCTCAGTGGGCTCTCCTATTCTCTGGATTTTGGTTCGATTTGACCAACAGGTCAAAGGGGTGAAGGGACACTAGCAGGAGATCAGAGTGGCAGACAAGCATAAGGTTGGGGTATTTATTCTTTATGCTTTCAGTTCTCTCCCTTCAGGGTCTATATGTGCTCTTTGTCCTTCAATAAAGGTCACACCTAAATTCAGTTGGTCCTGTCCACACAGATCTCTTCAGGTTCTAATACATCTTCATCACTTCCCCCCTCAGATAATTGTGCCCCACTATTACCAGCCCTGGGAAACCAGACTACCCCTTATGTTTTTTCTTTGCCCTGCCCACATCTTTTAAATAGTCCTCAAACATCACTCTTTCAGTGAAACTATTCTGGACCCTCCTGCAAGAGTCAGATCTGCCTAATAGAAGCTTTTGTCATGCCTTCTCTTCTTCCTAGCACTCACCACAGAATTAAATGATTAATTGTATAATAGACTGTCTAATATCTGTCTTTCCTGCTAGGATGAGGGTAAGGACCATCCTGTATTAGCCATCCCCAAATCCCTAGGACACTTACACATAGGTGCTCAATAATTATTTATCAAATAAGAAGGCTGGTGAGAGTGGGGAAGAGGGATAGGTGGAAAGGAAGGCCAAGGCAGGAATGAAAGAGCCCCAGTCAGATTGACCAGAGCCATCACAAACCAAAAACTTCCACACTACAAGGCCACGAAGTGAGGGCAGCATAGACTGTCCTCTAATTGTCATAGTGAATTTGGGGGAGGTATGACATCAAAAAATTGTTTGGCAGGATACTTTTCACAAGGAGATTGTCAAAGAGAATATCTTCAATTAAATGCGTTTTCAAAATGTGAGGTTTATACCCCAAAGAGTAAGTCATTTTCTGTTACTGCACACAAAGCCACCACATAGCAACTTGGCTGGAGTTGACATAGGCATTGCTTTGAGTTATTTTCAAAAGAGAAATGGTGTTTTTTCTTCAAGACTCAAATATCAATATTTTTCAGAAAAAAAACCCACATACTTAATTTCTTATTAAGCATTGCTTGTTAATTATCAGTTCATATCAAAGAAGAGATTAATTAAAGTGTCTCATTCCAGACTCCTGCCAAGTCGCAAAGAGTGGCCACGGTTAGCCCCGGAGCCTATGCTGAACTCTGGCAAGTTTCTCCTGTGACGTGGCTGTGAGAGGAGAAAGGACACTCAGAAGAAGCATCATCAGAGAGCACAAGGTCGAGGTTAGGAAATCAGTCCAGCATGCGGTTGTCAGCTCAGAGGGTGATGGACAAAGGCTGAGGCGAAACAAAACAAAACAAAATCAAACAAACAGAAAACCAAGCAAGATGATGACCAAGGGAGAGATGGTAAGGCAATGTGCAGCAGGCAGAGGGAGAAAAAGGAGAGATAATTATAGAGTGGAAGTGGAGGAGGTTGCTAAAGCCCTTTATGTGGCTCTCTTGCTATTGGCTTGGATGTCTGGGAGATCTATGGGGAGCAACAGATATGTCTTCTCCAACCACAACTGGTGAGACCCGGGATGGGGCAAAGGAGGACGAGCAAGAGGGTGAGGGAGAGAGGACTGCAAACGAATCACAACCTTCAGCTGCTTTACCGTCTGTAGCTCCTTGAGCTTAATAAGCCTCTTCAGGTGCCTCCCAGGGTGGGTGAACATGGCGGAGCCCCTTTCCAGAACATCAAAGCTGTCCTTACACTAATCATCACCTTATACAGATATCAATGCTTCTTAATCTGTAATGTACAGATCAATCACTTAGGGACCTAGTTAAAATGCAGATTCTGATTCAGTAGGTCTCAAGTGGGGCCTGAGATTCTGAATTCTAATGCATTCATATTTGAATACAGGTGATATGAATACTGCTGGTCAATGGACCACACTTTAAGGAGCAAGGTCCCAAACTACACACATGATAGGCATTTTCCAGTGAATGGCGCTATCTCAGCATGGCGTCTCTATTTCATTCCTCACCTACCACAGAGGCTGCAATCTGGCTGCTGAGAGGCAGTTGAATGCCTTGAAAATTGTTAGGATTAGTGGCTAACAGTAGAAGATCACACATAAAAATTCAGACTATGAGCTTCTCTTGGAAAATAAGAAGATTTGGAATGTTGGACCATGTTCCCCTCATGGAAGCAGCCCATTGGAACTGAGCGGTGGCTCCCTGCTTCCCTACCTGACCACAGTCTGAACTACTCTTACATCTAGCTGGCTTCAATCTTTACATCCCCTGCCGCACCCCCTCTGCATGTGTGTCTGTGAATTCTGATATATTAGTCTGAACTGAGACGCACCCCGTATTTTGAAAGAGAATTTTGCTTCCATTCAAGTCTTTTTAGTTATCAACACATTTCTCCATTTTAGAAAGCTATGTCCCCGGTATTAAGGATGCAGACAAGTTCAGAAGGAACACGTTTTCTATGGCAAGGTGGCCTTATCCGCTTGCAGATAAAGAGAGAAAAATGATCAGTTGAATAAACAGTGGCGGGGTTAGTAGGTCCACATGTCACAATGTGGATGTAACGTTCTCAAGGGGTAAGAATTAAGCAGCTAATCATGTTCAGTGATGACTGAAGGATCCAGATGGTGATGGAAAGTTCAAGCCACAGAAGTTAAAGATCAAATAGGTTATGAGGAGTTAAACAGGGGAGAAGAGAAGGACTGAAGCTAAGAAGAAGGAAACAAAAGATAGTGCAGCCCAGCTAAGCCATTTCTTAGGAATTGGCAAGTTTACAAGCCTCTGACTTGAAAACATTAACAACAAAAAAGAAACATTCAGAGAGAACAATATAAAGCTGAAATAACTCCTTTTTCCTCCTTGCCATCTTGGGATGTGCAAGCTCGCCTACTGGTTTGATTTGCACTGTTTACTTACATTTTTCTGTTCTTCTCACATATTTCTCTCTCCCACACATACGCACATATTTGAGAAGAAACTCAGGGGAAAATGTTTTCCTTGCATAATGCTTTCTTGTTTTTGTTGAAATGGTATCCAACAGAGTCCTTGCAGAGTGAACATTTCTGCCCCTGCTAGGGAATCAAGAGCTTTGAATGAAAAGCACAGGCAGCAAAGTGCCAGCGAGACTGGATCGGGCTCAGTTACGTCCCTGCTGTACCAGCACCTCTCACCTGGAGCTGAACCCCTCATGGGGTGAAATAGCTGGGCTCCACTCCTTCCCAGCCCATTCCCACTTACCACTTGGACAGGCAGGCTCTTTGATTGCTCTCGAGCCCTTCACAGCTCTCCTACAGGGTGGCCCATGCCCAGCCCTGCAGCAGCTCACCTGGGTCAGCCCACCCTGGTGGTATCTCATGGATTAAAAATTTCCTTATCATTTCTCATCTTATAAAAATTATTTAATCTTGAATTCCATTCCTTAGGACCCTGCTTTCTGAGTTTAGAGGTGAGAACTGAATATAGGGGAAAGAGCATTTGACTCGTCATAAACTCTGGGTTCAACTCCAAGCGCTGCTATTTAGTAGCTGTTTGAACTAGGAAAGCTCAGCTTCTCAGAAAGTCAGTCTCCTTCTCTGTTAGATGAGGATAACAATACCGACTTCGAAGGCCGTTACACAGCAGGTAGCCAAACAAATGGCTGTTGAATCTTAAACAGATTTTTGAAAATCCATGCTAATATGTTCATGGACATTAATTTCGTAATGTGTTCTTTCAATTCACATTTGCTTCTTTATAGAACATAGTGCACATTACTGAGAGGCTCTAACTGTGGAAATTTGTATTCCATGGCGGATAAAGGGCTCAGATTATCCTCATGCAGACAGGTGACTTGCCACCTTCTATTTTACAAGATCTTTGGGCAGGACTCGTAGCTCCCTCAAGGCACCTCCATTCCTATGGGGAGACATCTGGGCTGCAGCAGCCCAGGGGCACCAGATGCACAGGCATGATGCTTGATGATGATAAAGTAAATTGTAAATTTAAACCCTGTTTTTACTTGGGAAAAAAGTCCCTTTTCTTGTGTCTTTAATAAAAACACAAGCAACCAAAACATATCCTTTAGCTTTCAAATAAGCCCTTTCAGGAATGGGAGAAATTAGTTTACAAGACAGTTTTGGATCTTCAGCTTTTAATTATCTTTGCCCTAATTAATCTAGTCACTATTTTATTTGAGTATTTGCTTGTTTTTCCTAATAGGGAGATGGTGAGAGTCTTAACAATGTGGAAGACGTGGTACTGGAGAAATATGAGTCCCTATTTTTACTTGAAAATAAAATATATGCAAATATGTGTGTGATGTTCCTTGTTGAATAACATGTCAGGCTGATAAAATTGCACCTTGGTACTTGCTGTTTCTTTCACATGGAATACCTTCTACCTCCACCACTCCCACCCTTGGACAGCCCCTGAAGTAGTCCTACTCATTCTTCAAGTTTTAATTCAGGGGCTGCTATCTTTGGGAAGCCATCTGGACCTGTCCACCGTTTACGCTGGGTCTTCCAAGGTAGTGTTCCCTCCTTCCTTCTCCTATCCGTGATTCCATGGTAGATGTAGCTTATCTTGTCATTTGGTAACATTTGTTTTCTGGTTGTTACTAGGCTGTGTATGCCCTCTGCAGGCACCATATTTAATTCTTCTCTTGTCTTCAGTACTTAGCACAGTACCTGGCCTTTAAGAGGTGCTGAATAATTGCTTGTTGAAAACATGTATGATAAATGAACAAAAAGGAATACTCTGGTAGCAGTACTGAACTATCTCCAATCCTAGTCCTGTGTATGCCTCTTGTCATTCTGGGATATCACCTTCCATTTTTCACTCAGCCACCCATATGTGTGTAGCTTAAACATGGTAACACTTTCAATCAGAGAATCAGAGGCCCTCCTACATGGAGACTCCTTGAAGTTCCCTCCTGAAAAACTGCTTCTAATATTGTTCCTACTGTTGAGTAGATGCCCAATAATTATACAATTAAATAAATAATCTACTTTTTATTCTCATGCTTGGCTGTAATTCCTAACCCTAAATAACTGCCAGTATTTTTAAAATACTGAATGTTCTAAATTAAACTCAGTTGATATTTGTAAAGATTCTGATACACACACACACCAACGTGCCACACTTGGGTTCTCTACTGGAATTATGAGGCAGATATTCCAAGGGTTCTATCCATATAGCTATACACATGATAAATGATTTGAAAAAACAAAAGAGATTTCTACCTAGGCCCAGGGTTTTTCTTTGCTGTTCTTTGCCCAGCAATCAAAGTCAGGACTAACTGTGAGGCTGGAGGCCACCTGAGGAGGATGCATTTGGCTGCCAACGACTCGGGTCTCACTTGCTGAGGAAAGAACAAATGAGCAGGTGAAGAGTTTTACTTTTTTTAATTCAAGCCAGACATACAGAGATGTCAGGAAATCAGGCTCTCCTGCCAGTAGAAGCCTCCTCAAAAGGCTTAGGCCTAGGTCTCCTAGGCCTGCGGGTGTCCGGTCACACCCTTGCAGGGATAACTGCAAAGAGCCAGTATCCCTTTCTACCTCCACCTTCTGTTGCTTCCAACAACCTCAGCCTCCCCCTCATTTCCACCCCCCTGTCTCTGAGGAACACATGTAGCCTTCAACAGGAAAATGGGCAGAGCATTGAAAAGTGCCTTCTTGGGTTCTCATGTTCAACTCTTTTCTAGGTCCAGTTTAGGAAGGCAAAAGAATGGGTAAATAAAAATGTTAGCTGTCTAGGTATAGGAAGAATTGATTTAATATTTTGAGGCTATAACCCATGTATAGTTCAGTCCTTAAGTATTTTCCTTAAGCTTTATCTTTGTTACAAGAACAAAGTCCAGGTCATCAGATATAATTTTTGAACCTAAAAATGTCCCAACAATACCTCTTCAAAATCCTCCCTTACATCTCCCACCTGCTGCAATCACATGTCACATCCTCAGAGCTTGTGGGAGGAAGCTATAGGAGAGGACCAAGTCAGAAACCCCTCATGTGGGCAGACAGAGGGAGGAGAAATGCTAGCAACTTCCGTTCATTAATCCTTTTAATGGCATGGTGTAAAGAAACAGAAGTGGTGAGTTCTTTCTTTAGATAGAGGTTCAATTACCACTTTTTTGGAAAAGCTATCTTTTACTCATAGACTATATAAATTCCCGCTATTAGATTCTTCTCAGCACTTATCAGTGTTATGATTCTACATTTATTTGAGTAGGTCTTTTATTACTGTCTATCTCATTGAATTCAAGTTCCATGAGGAGAGGAAATACGCTCTTTTATTTTTTGTCCTCATCAGTGTATCTCCAGCACCTAGACAATACTGAGTATCTAAAATAAGAGTTAAATATTATAATGCTATCAACATGTTATCAACAGAAGATTGTTAAATGAATTAGAATTCATCCACAAAGACTTTAAATAGAAGGAGGAAGCTCTTCTTCATACACTAATATGGAAAGATCTCTAAGCTATGTTGTTGAGTTAGAAACAAAAGAGGAGGTGGAAAAGGTATGTTCTACTATAAAATAAATAATCCAATGTCTAACTGAAAAAAAAAAGAAGTGGTGAGTTTCCACTCTCTGAATCTGAGGATGCCTGTGAAGGTGTAGGAAGGGAATCTCTGGAGAAGGAGGTAGTTAATAAGAAGAGAGTGGAGGGGGGCTTCCCTGGTGGCGCAGTGGTTGAGAACCAGACTGCCAATGCAGGGGACATGGGTTCGAGCCCTGGTCCGGGAAGATCCCGCATGCTGCAGAGCAACTAAGCCCGTGCACCACAGCTACTGAGCCTGCGCTCTGGAGCCCGCAAGCCACAACTACTGAGCCCGCCTGCCACAACTGCTGAAGCCCATGCGCCTAGAGCCTGTGCTCTGCAACAAGAGAAGCCACAGCAATGAGAAGCCCGCGCACCACAATGAAGAGTAGCCCCCGCTCAACACAACTAGAGAAAGCCCGCGCGCAGCAACGAAGACCCAACGCAGCCAAAAATAAATAACTAAATAAATAAAAAGAAGAGAGTGGAGGGGAAGAGCTGAAAGTGTGTCTCAATCATCCATCCCAGGTCCCGGGGAGAGGCCTTGTTACAGTGGCTGTGGAGGTGGGTAACTCCCCTCCAGCCACATCCCCCTAACTTCTTCGCAGCAGCCCAGGCTTTATAGAGTCCCTTGGGCAGAAGTGAGGCACCGAATCACTGGTGGTGGTGGTTGTACGGCTCAGCGGTGGTGGAGACTGAGGAGAGAGGAGGAGGGAGAGAAATCCCCACACACTTGCAGCTCAGCACATGGAGAGAAAGTGGCCAGCCCTTTCTGAGGTGACCTTTAACACCGAGGGTCGGATGGACATCAAAGACCAGATGAAGAAGAGCCCAGGAAAACATCATTTTTTAAACAGAAGGTTTGCTTTTATATCTCAGCAATCTGACAAGTCAGTGTCTAAAACAAAAGTATTATTGAAAACATGGCCTTTACGAAGATTTTTGTGAGGCAAAAAAAATTTTTTAAGTGAACGAAGGAAAGCAGTATCATGTTAAGTTTTAAAGAATCTGATGAATGGAGGCGTGGGGGGTATGATGGGGAAATAAGGTGCAATTTTGCCAGGTGTAAATCTGGTAACACTCTCCTTCCTCCTGAATTCAACAGTTTTCTGCAGGCTAAAATGAGTCGTAGTCATCAATAAAATTGATGGCACACCCTAGGGCCAAGCCAGTGTAGCGAAGGTCTGGCTTCCTGGAGTCTCACACAAACTGCAGAATCACATAGAATGCAGGTTTCCCCCTCTCTCTCCTTGGTCAAAAATTCTCTGACCTTAACTTTCTTTTCCTTTTGTTCCCCTTCTTTGGGAAGAGGACATTTTCTTTTCACTCCCCAACTCCCCTTCAATTTTCTTTTCATTTTTGGTCAATTTTGTCTTCAGTGGCCAGTAAATAGTCTCTGTGCTATGTTTCCAAGACCATTTTCTGTTTATTTATCCATTCTCTATGCCTAAGGACCAATTATTTTTGGAAATTGGTATTTTAATATTTGCTGAGTACAAACAGGGCTCAGAAGACCAATAACTTGGCTGTCTCCTAACTTTCTCCCCAGCCTCCTGACTATAGTTAGATGATTACTGTCCACTTCACTCCTAGCTAGTCAACCCAGCAGGCAGGTTGAGTTCTGGTACCCCTACAGATAAATAAACCCAACAACACATAAATCTGCTCTGAGTTTCAGTATCTGCTTTCTTTAGGTGATAAAAATAATATGTCTTCCTGGTATGTGATTGATGGAACAAAGATTGCTTTTAGAAATCAACAAACCAATAAGCATAAAACAAAGCAAAACAAAACAAAAAAACCTGTGTTCCTGAAAACCACAGTCAGGAGAAAAATTTGGTCAGACTCTTGCACACAGAGAATTAGAAGCTAAACTCCAAAAACAAGTGTCCTGGGTAGAGAGACCCAAACCTGCCATTGCCTCAAGTTTAAGTCCATCAGAAGGCCAGGATGGTGATGGATGGGGCCTCTATTTCCTGTATACAGGTCCCTGGGGTTTTAGGGCAGGAGATAATTTTCATATTTTTCATGTTAATCCAAAGAATGAAACATTTTCTAACCAGAAGGCTAGACTAATGGGTTGGTTGCCCAATGGAAAATGTGTGTTTCAATGACATTTTCAGAGGGCTGCCTCTATATTGGACTCAACTCTCTATATTGGACTTGACTCACAGGAAGAATATTCCCTGAATAAGTTGACATTTCTAAACTATGCACCTTTTATAACACAAATAACTTGAAGTAGAGCGGTCAGTAGGTCAGTTATCCAGAAAAGGTGATCCATCTAACACTTCACCACCTCAGTCACCTGTCCAAGTGTGTCCTTGGTCCAAAAGCATCCACACCACCTGGGAGTGTGTTAGAAATGCAGAATCTCAGGCCTCTCCCCAGACCTGCTGACTTGGAATCTGCATTTTCACAACATTCACAGGTGATTAGAATTTGAGAAGTTTAACCTGTGAAAGTTTGAGAAGCCTAATGAAGAAAAACAAAACACCCTTAATAGTCAGAGAAGCTAGAATAATGTTTAAATAATTGCCCAATTATTTACTGGAGATGGAAGTTTTACCCTTGCTGGAATTGAAGACCACTGTGGAGATCTCTTTTCCTCTGTCTTCACTTGCTCTCTCATTTCCTGTTTGAGTTGTAACTTTCTGGAGATTTAACTTTTTGGAAAGCCACCTTTAAGTAAAGGAGACCGGTCAGCAGGGGAGATGATGGACAACTGAGGACAGTCTCTTGCAGCTATATCCTGGCTAGAAAACATCAATTAACATATTTCTCAAACTGAACCAAAAAGTAGCTCCTTCAAATTATTTCAAATTATGTAAGTAGACTGAAATAAAACTCTATTGATTGCTTCTGATGAGAAGATCCTAATATGCTAAACACCAAAAAAATTAACTTTTATGAAAATGTGTTTGGTGAGTGAAGTCAGACATTTTACCTACCACAGAGTAATTACAGACTTCCGCACCAGTGGTGGTCCCACGGACTTGAGCATTCACTCCTCACAAGTAAAATATAAAGGTGAGACACCAGAAGGGCCTTTAGAGGTCAGGTGGTTCAAGCTTCTCATGTTATAGTTGGGAAAACCAAGACAGAGGGTTAGAAATAGAGTCTGTACAAGAAAGAGCCCAGGCCTTGTATGTATTGCTTAATCCACACCTCTTCCCACCCCAGCACTGCCTGCCCCCAAACCCCGTGATTCTTGAATATGTTACTATCTTGCTGCTGAATTTCTTCAGTGTCCATTTTCCCCTCTCTCATTATTGCATAAGGGCTTTGAAGGCAGGAGATGTGTCTTGTCCTTTATCCTGCCCAGTGATTAGGAGAAAGTTAGAAATACAGAACTAATCAATGTTGCCTATGGTGAGGATGAGGGCGATTGACTGCAGAGGGACACCAAGGAAACTTTTGGGATGATGGACACATCCTTCATATTGATTGAGGTGGTGCTTAAATGGGCATACATTTGTTAAAGCTTATCTGACTGTACACTTAAAATGGGTGCCTTTTATTGTATGAAAATTACATCTTGATAAAGTTCATTTTAAAAGGTAAAAGAAAAGACTATCAGACATAGATATCACACATAATGATATCACATCATTAGATTTGTGCTTGCCCCTGAATATTCTGAATACGGTCTGTGACATGTCTTTTCAGTGGATAAGCTACTTGTCCATGAATAAACTGTAATATAAGTATGTTCAGATAGGAGGCAAGGAGAGGTGAACTCTGACTTTTGTAGTCAGAATTTTAAAAAGTATTGACCCAGTTAATTGAATAAGGTCTTCAGAGATGGAAAAAAAATCCACCTCCTTTCTAAAATGCTTAAGGAAAATACTCTGGGAGAATATGGTTGACTGGAAATATAATAACAAAGATAGCAGTTATCTTTACTTAATTCACAAGGAATCCATCATTCCAGCATAATGTATAAAGGACTCATCCCAGTGCCTCAAGATTGGACTTACTGCATCACTTGGACTATTTAATAATCACTTGAGGATTGAGATGAATCACAGAAGATTTTAAACATAAAAGACCCCCACCCCACAAAAAGTCCTGAGTAATTGTAAAAAAGAAAAAAGAATAATAAAAAAAGAAGATCCACCAAAGGGCAGACAGCAGAAGCAAGAAGAACTATAATCCTGCAGCCTGTGGAACAAAAACCACCTTCACAGAAAGACAGACAAGATGAAAAGGCAGAGGGTTATGTACCAGATGAAGGAACAAGATAAAACCCCAGAAAAACAACCAAATGAAGTGGAGATAGGCAACCCTCCAGAAAAAGAATTCAGAATAATGATAGTGAAGATGATCCAGGACTTCAGAAAAAGAACGGAGGCAAAGATTGAGAAGATGCAAGAAATGTTTAACAAAGACCTAGAAGAACGGAAGAACAAACACCCAGAAGAATTAAAGAACAAACAAGTAGAGATGAACAATACAATAACTGAAATGAAAAATACACTAGAAGGAATCAATAGCAGAAGAACTGAGGCAGAAGAACGGATAAATTACCTGGAAGACAGAATGGTACAATTCACTGCCACAGAACAGAAAAAAGAATAAAGAATGAAAAGAAATGAAGACAGCCTAAGAGACCTCTGGGACAACATTAAACGTAACAACATTCCCATTATAGGGGTCCCAGAAGGAGAAGAGAGAGAGAAAGGACCCGAGAAAGTATTTGAACAGATTAGAGTCGAAAACTTCCCTAACATGGGAACGGAAATAGCCACCCAAGTCCAGGAAGTACAGAGAGTCCTATAAAGGATAAACCCAAGGAGAACCACGCCAAGACACATGGTAATCAAACTGGCAAAAATTAAAGACAAAGAAAAATTATTGGAAGCAGCAAGGGAAAAATGACAAATAATATACAAGGGAACCCCCGTAAGGTTAACAGCTGATTTCTCAGCAGAAACTCTGCAAGCCAGAAGGGAGTGGCATGACATATTTAAAGTGATGAAAGGGAAGAACCTACAACCAAGATTACTCTACCTGGCAAGGATCTCATTCAGATTTGACGGAGAAATCAAAAGCTTTACAGACAAGCCAAAGCTAAGAGAATTCAGAACCACCAAACCAGCTCTACAACAAATGCTAAAGGAACTTCTCTAAGTGGGAAACACAAGAGAAGAAAAGGATCTACAAAAACAAACCCAAAACAATTAAGAAAATGGTAAGAGGAACATAAATATCAATAATTACCTTAAACATGAATGGATGAAATGCTCCAACCAAAAGACACAGGCTTGCTGAATGGATACAAAAACAAGACCCATATACATGCTGTCTACAAGAGACCCACTTCAGACATAGGGACACATACAGACTGCAAATTAGGGGATGGAAAAAGATATTTCATGCAAATGGAAATCAAAAGAAAGCTGGAGTAGCAATACTCATATCAGATAAAATAGACTTTAAAATAAAGAAGGTTACAAGAGACAAGGAAGGACACTACATAATGATGAAGGGATCAATCCAAGAAGAAGATATAACAATTATAAACATATATGCTCTCAACATAGGAGCACCTCAATACATAAGGCAACTGCTAACAGCTATAAAAGAGGAAATCGACAGTAACACAATAATAGTGGGGGACTTTAACAGCTCACTTACACCAATGGACAGATCATCCAAACATAAAATTACTAAGGAAACACAAGCTTTAAATGACACAATAGACCAGATAGATTTAATTGATATTTATAGAATATTCCATCCAAAAACGGCAGATTACACTTTCTTCTCAGGTGCGCACAGAACATTCTCCAGGATAGATCACATCTTGGGTCACAAATCAAGCCTCAGTAAATTTAAGAAAATTGAAATCATATCAAGCATCTTTTCAGACCACAATGCTATGAAATTAGAAATCAATTACAGGGAAAAAAAACGTAAAAAACACAAACACATGGAGGCTAAACAATACGTTACTAAATAACCAAGAGATCACTGAGGAAATCAAAAAATACCTAGAGACAAATGACAATGAAAACACGACTATCCAAAACCTATAGGATGCAGCAAAAGCAGTTCTAAGAGGGAAGTTTACAGCTATACAAGCCTACCTCAAGAAACAAGAAAAATCTCATATAAACAATCTAACCTTACACCTAAAGGAACTAGAGAAAGAAGAACAAAGAAAATCCAAAGTTAGCAGAAGGAAAGAAATCATAAAGATCAGAGCAGAAATAAATGAAATAGAAACAAAGAAAACAATAGCAAAGATCAATAAAACTAAAAGCTGGTTCTTTGAGAAGATAAATAAAATTGATAAACCATTAGCCAGACTCATCAAGAAAAAGAGGGAGGGGCTTCCCTGGTGGCACAGTGGTTGAGAATCTGCCTGCTAATGCAGGGGACACGGGTTCGAGCCCTGGTCTGGGAAGATCCCACATGCTGCGGAGCAACTAAGCCCATGTGCCACAACTACTGAGCCTGCGCGTCTGGAGCCTGTGCTCCACAACAAGAGAGGCCACGATGGTGAGAGGCCCGCGCACCGCGATGAAGAGTGGCCCCCACTTGCCACAACTAGAGAAAGCCCTCACACAGAAATGAAGACCCAACATAGAAATCAATCAATCAATCAATCAATAAATCTTAAAGTGTACAGTGGTTTAAAAAAAAAGAAAAGAAAAAGAGGGAGAGGACTCAAATCAATAAAATTAGAAATGAAAAAGGAGAAGTTACAACAGACACCGCAGAAATACAAAGCATCCTAAGAGACTACTACAAGCAACTCTATGCCAATAAAATGGACAACCTGGAAGAAATGGACAAATTCTTAGAAAGGTATAACCTTCCAAGACTGAACCAGGAAGAAATAGAAAATATGAACAGATCAATCACAAGTTATGAAATTGAAACTGTGATTAAAAATCTCCAACAGAAGTCCAGGACCAGATGGCTTCACAGGTGAATTCTATCAAACATTTAGAGAAGAGCTAACACCCATCCTTCTCAAACTCTTCCAAGAAATTGCAGAGGAAGGAACACTCCCAAACTCATTCTATGAGGCCACCATCACCCTGTTACCAAAACCAGACAAAGATGTCACCAAAAAAAGAAGGCCAATATCACTGATGAGCATAGAGGCAAAAATCCTCAACAAAATACTAGCAAACAGAATCCAACAGCACATTAAAAGGATCATACACCATGATCAAGTGGGATTTATCCCAGGGATGCAAGGATTCTTCAGTATATGCAAATCAATCAATGTGATTAACAAACTGAAGAATAAAAACCATATTATCATCTCAACAGATGCAGAAAAAGCTTTTGACAAAATTCAACACCCATTTATGATAAAAACTCTCCAGAAAGTGGGCATAGAGGGAACCTACCTCAACATAATAAAGGCCATATACGACAAACCGACAGCAAACATCATTCTCAATGGTGAAAAACGGAAAGCATTTCCTCTAAGATCAGGAACAAGACAAGGATGTCCACTCTCACCGCTATTATTCAACATAGTTTTGGAAGTCCTAGCCACGGCAATCAGAGAAGAAAAAGAAATAAAAGGAATACAAATTGGAAAAGAAGTAAAACTTTCACTGTTTGTAGATGACATGATACTATACAGAGAGAATCCTAAAGATGCCACCAGAAAACTACTAGAGCTAATCAATGAATTTGGTAAAGTTGCAGGATACAAAATTAATGCACAGAAATCTCTTGCATTCCTATACACTAAAGATGAAAACATCTGAAAGAGAAATTAAGGAAACATTCCCATTTACCATTGCAACAAAAAGAATAAAATACCTAGGAATAAACCTACCTAAGGAGACAAAAGACCTGTATGCAGAAAACTATAAGACACTGATGAAAGAAATTAAAGATGATACAAACAGATGGAGAGATATACCAATGTCTTGGATTGGAAGAATCAATATTGTGAAAATGACTATACTACCCAAAGCAATCTACAGATTCAATGCAATCCTTATCAAATTACCAATGGCATTTTTTACAGAACTAGAACAAAAAATCTTAAAATTTGTATGGAGACACAAAAGACCCTGAATAGCCAAAGCAGTCTTGAGAGAAAAAAAATGGAGCTGGAGGAATCAGACTCCCTGACTTCACACTATACTGCAAATCTACAGTAATCAAGACAATATGGTACTGGCACAAAAACAGAGATATAGATCAATGGAACAGGGTAGAAAGCCCAGAGATAAACCCATGCACCTATGGTCAATTAATCTATGACAAAGGAGGCAAGAATATACAATGGAGAAAAGACAGTCTCTTCAATAATTGCTGCTGGGAAAACTGGACAGCTACATGTAAAAGAATGAAATTAGAACACTCCCTAACACCATACACAAAAATAAAGTCAAAATGGATTAGAGACCTAAATGTAAGACTGGACACTATAAACCTCTTAGAGGAAAACATAGGAAGAACACTCTTTGACATAAATCACAGCAAGATCTTTTTAGATCCGCCTCCTAGAGTAATGGAAAAAAAACCAAAACTAAACAAATGGGATCTAATGAAACTTAAAAGCTTTTGCACAGCAAAGGAAACTACAAACAAGACGAAAAGACAACCCTCAGAATGGGAGAAAATATTTGCAAATAAATCAACGGACAAAGGATTAATCTCCAAAATATATAAACAGGTTGTGCAGCTCAATATTAAAAGAACAAACAACCCAATCCAAAAATGGGCAGAAGAACTCAGTAGACATTTCTCCAAAGAAGACATACAGATGGCCAAGAAGCACATGAAAAGCTGCTCAACACCACTAATTATTAGAGAAATGCAAATCAAAACTACGAGGTATCACCTCCCACCAGTTAGAATGGGCATCATCAGAAAATCTACAAACAACAAATGCTGGAGAGGGTGTAGAGAAAAGGGAACCCTCTTGCACTGTTGGTGGAAATGTAAATTGATACAGCCACTATGGAGAACAATATGGAGGTTCCTTAAAAAACTAAAAATAGAATTACCATATGACCCAGCAATCCCACTACTGGGCATATATCCAGAGAAAACCATAATTCAAAGAGACACATGCACCCCAGTGTTCACTGAAGCACTATTTACAATAGGCAGGTCATGGAAGCAACCTAAATGCCCATGAACAGACGAATGGATAAAGAAGATGTGGTACATATATACAATGGAATATTACTCAGCCATTAAAAGGAACGAAATTGGATCATTTGTAGAGACATGGATGGATCTAGAGACTGTCATACAGAGTGAAGTAAGTCAGAAAGAGAAAAACAAATATCGTATATTAATGCATATATGTGGAACCTAGAAAAATGGTACAGATGAACCAGTTTGCAGGGCAGAAATAGAGACAAAGATGTAGAGAACAAACATGGACACCAAGGCGGGAAAGTGGCGGGGGGTGGTGGTGGTGGTGGTGGTGGGATGAATTGGGAGATTGGGATTGACATATATACACTAATATGTATAAAATGGATAACTAATAAGAACCTGCTGTATAAAAAAATAAATTAAAAAATTCAAAAAGAAAAAAAGAAGCTGCCTCCCTAATTATAGTTCAAACAACAAAAAAAGGCCTAGAGTTTTAACATGACAAAGGAGAAACAAACTTTAATTAACACTGTCTGGTACATAGCAGATATTCAGTAAATATTTGTTGTCTGATAAGCAGGAATAAAAAAAAAATTTCTGAGTACTTTGAGAAGAGGATACAACTGTCTAAAATCTTATCTTTATTTCTAACGAAGGTAGCTCAAACATAGACTGCATATTATCCAAATATAAAAGGTGAACAGTAAAGAAAATCTGCGTTATTAAATGCTTCCTCTATAAGTGCTACTTGGGGCATCAATGGAACTATTGTTACATTTTAAAATCCAACTCCAGTGATTGGATTGGTGTGTTGTGCTGTTTGAATTATAAAATTTAGAATTGAAATATATCCCTATCCATGCATTACCCTATGCGGACCAAAGATTCTCTGGCCACTCTTCAGTCTTGACACTTGTTTCTCTCACTATTATTAGATTACTCTTAGTGAATCATATTTTATTTACTACCATGGAAAAAGCCTTCTGCGTCTCTCCTGCCAAAATTTTATGGCTAGCAGGGCTCATCTTCCATAACAAATTATATCTTGGCTTCAAATTTGTATAGTAAAGAAAAAAAGACAGCTGAGAAAATAAAACAGATTAATTCACTGTGTGCTTTCCCTTCACAGATGAAGAAAATGTTTTAGACAGTGACCCAGCTTGGGCTATTACTTCTACTTGCCACTGTGAGGTCTGTTAGTATTGGATTATTCATCTATGTCAGTAGATTCAATCATTTAGCTAATATTAATTTATTTAACAAATATTTATTGATGACTATTTTGTGCCAGGCACTGTCCAGAGGAGTTACCATGTCCCCATGCCTCCTAAATTGAATTTATCATCATGCTTCCCTATATTTCCTGCACAAAATTTTATTTATTCTCTGTATTCTTCTATATCTCATACTGTCCCTTAAAGTTGTTTTTAAGTCTTCAGTTATTAGTTGATGGTGCTGTTATTAAACAATTAATGGGAGACAGCTACACTTCTAAGGACTGTGGCTATTCTGGGCCAGGCATTCAGGGTAAGGTGTGAGCAAAACAACATGGTGCTGTCCTCTTGCAAGTTTACAGACCAACAGAAGAGACAGACATTTAATGAGCAAATAGCATGGTGACTTCTTGTGGTGAGGATGCTAAGAAAATCACAATATCAATGATGGAGAACAAATCAAAGTAGGATGGAGGAGAATGGAAAGAGGAATCAAATAAAGCACTGTTAAAGCTGAAATCTGAAGGATGGAAAGCAGGAAGTCATGTAAAGATCTGGAAGGTGGTCATTGCAGGCAAGAGGACCAGCATGGACAAAGACCTTGAGGCAAGGGATATAGCGTATTCTAGGACCTTGAAGGAGGAGGAGCAAAATGGATGAAGGGGACAGAGGGGTGAGGTAAGCTTGGAGAGGTAAGCAGAGCCTTGATAGCCATGGTAAGGTATTTGGATTTCATCTGAAATACAGGAGAATCCACAGGAGGATTTCAAGCAGGGATGAGGAGGTAGGTGGTCTGAGTTACATTTTTAGAAAGTTGCTGTGGCTGCTAAGCATAAGTGCAAGGTCATGAAGGAGGCCCTCACCATATCCAGGTGAAGAATGATTTGCTCGGAGTTGGGAAGCGGCAGTGAGGATGGAGCGGGGAGAATACTAGAGATATATTTAGAAGGAAGAAATGGCCTCACTTAACTCTTGATTCATTGGATAAGTGGGTAGAGGTATGGAAAAATCAAGGACAACTATCAAGGTCTAGTCTTAATCGAGTAGATTATGGTTCCAATAACTGACGTGGTGAAGATGTTTTGCAGGGAGCTGATGATCGTGACATGGTTGAAAAAGAAATGTGTTTTGGTCAATGTCCTATCCTTATCATATAAAGGTCATCCATAATCTCGTCGCTGCTTACATATTTAGACTCATCTCCTTCCCCTCTTGCCTCATAACGTATGTGATACCAACACCTAATTCCCTCTACCACCAGGCAGTTCCTTACCTCCACACCCTTGTTCATGCTCTTCCCTCTGCCTGGAATGTCCTTCCTTCATCACCTAGCCAACTCCTTCTACTTTGCAAAACTTAGCTTATACATCATCTACCTAAGGAAGACTTCCTTGATCCTCAGCCTAAGTACCACTCTATTGAGCTTCCAAATTTATACACTATTGTGTTGGCTCTGGAATACAACAGACCTGAGTCTGAATCCACACTACTTGTTATTTTAGCTGTGAGGTCTTGGAAAAGTTACTTGACCTCTCTGTACCTCAGTTCCTCTTCTGTAAAACCAGAATAATAATATTCTATTATTGGTATGTTGTGAGGCATACATCATATAATTGAGGTAGAGTGCTAGCACAAGGTCAAGGCTCTTCAAACATTAACTCTCCTCACTCCTGTCCATGTGTCTATCTCCTCCACTGGTCCAGGTCTACTGGAGAGTAGGAATTAAAACTTGAAATTGTATCTGTGGATCCTAAAACTCCTGGGCACATGGGAGACACTCAATATATATATAATCAATGAAATTCAAACTCCTCAAGACTGCATACAATACCTTTATTGGTGCATAAGCCCTCTCCATCTTGTCACCTCACACCGCTCTCTCATCCACTTCTCTGTGCCACTCCCCCAATTCACCTCATTGTACCTTCTTGCCCCCTAGAAGATTCTCACCTTAGATGCCCTCTTCTTCTGGGGTTCCCTGTTTTTGTTGGTCCTTCTATCTGGAAGTCCATTCCCAACTTGGAAACTCCTACTATTACTTACCATTCAGAATCAACAGAAATACTATCTACTCTCTATACGTGGCCAAGCTCCCCCTATTGTATCCCTCAAGGATTTCACCTGTGTACATACTTTTATGGTAATATTTTCTATTGTATGATAGGTATGTGTTATGTGTGTGTTTTCTCTTCTATCCTGTGGGTTCCTTAGGTACGAATCCTGGTATTTATCTCTGTATCTTGTTCTTCAAACTGTATCACATATAGTAAGTGGTTGATTATATAAATGTTTTCAGAATTGAAGTGCACATGTTAAGGCCAAGTGTGGTGGCCTTATATAATTCTGACAATCAGAACCAGAAAGGGGGTCACAAAAACTTCAGGGAGCATACTCACTGTTGGACCACCTTTCAAAGGGAGGTATTTTGGAGACTTTGGCATGACTGTGTAACTCAAGAGCAAGCATTAGTCTTATAACCCATCTTCCATCATTCCTCAAACCTACCTTCTTTCCCTTGCAGCATCTAAATAAGTAAACTGTCTTCCTTTTTTGTTCACCATTCTCTGAGATTCTCTTATGATGCAGACAGTCCATTTCTACGTAGCCTGCCTTTCTGAATGGATTTACATCTAGCGGTGAAGCAGTTAGTTGGGCTTTCCTTACTACCTCTCTTCGCTTTTTCAGTTCCTACTCCCTGAAACATACTTTCTGCTGGGCAAGTTCTAGTCAGTCTCTGTATGTCCTACTCTACGTCCGACCTGGAGATTAGAGCTCATCACTACCCACTCTGGACTACCAAGACATTTTGTACATTCCTATCTTACAAGACATATCATACCATCTGTTAATAGGGTTATGAGCACTGCAAGGGCAGGGGCTATTTCCAATTCATCTTCATACCGTCAATGCTCATCTAAATGCCTGGTATAGTGTAAGCACATAATAAATGATGGATGGATGGATGGATGGATAGATGGGTGGATGGACAGAACAGAAGATAGAGCCTTGCAGACTAAGCCACCTCCCTCCCCCAGACCTTTACTAAACTTTCAGAAAAGTTAGCATGACTTAAAAAAAATCTGTCAGTTAAGATGATATAGGTTGCAAGTGACAAAACAAAAACAAAAAACAAAAAAAACCTTGACTCATATTGGTAATTTTCCAGCTCAGCCACTTTCACCTGATCAACATAGACTGTTTCCTTGTGGTCACAGCATGGCTTCAATATCTTGTTCCAACCCTTATATATAGACACAATAACTTTCAGAGATGAAAGGGCTATCTCCCCTTAGGAGAGAGGAAACCTTTCCCGGAAACCCCTCAGAGGCTTTCCCCACAAGCCTCATGGGCCAGAACTAGTTCACATGCCCACCAATCTCTGGCAAGGGGCCTAGTCATGCCTACAGAAATTTACTCTTGAACTAGGGAAGAGATCACCATCCTCAGAGCCATGTGGGTAATGGGTAGATGCCTAAACAAAATAGGAGTGCTGGCAGCAAGGGGGAGGAAGAGAGGATGCTGGGTAGATATCTGTTCCTCAAGCTGAAGTTCCCAATTGATTCCCTTATTCAATATGCATACCCAAACAGGTTTGAGTTTGAATTCTGCTGCTCCTTCCTGGCCTGTGCAAGGTCTAGAAAGGGACGAGGACAGTGTCCCTGCTTGTTATCAGCCCTCACTTCATTCCCTCAGTGTCTTGATTCTCGTACTCCACAGTTCGTTCTCACTCATCTTCCCACCTGTAGGCTCAACCACATAATGTGTCCTCAGACATACTTCTGAGCTAGGAAGTGCTTGAATATACCTGTCCTCCTCTAATATCAAGTATTCTTACTGTTAAGATGACTTGTGATGCAGAGCCCCACAATGAATATAATACTCTTAAGATGCGAAAAAGTCCCCTTTGCTGCACCCCTGACCCAGGATAGGTCCTTGGTGCCCATGTTGCTCTCACCTCTCCATATCACCTTGCCCTTTTCTGAGGAGATCCTACTGTGTCTTTTGCTCCGGTCATCTTTGAATGAAATCATTCCTTTCCAAGTGGTAACATATCCCCATGATCTGTTTGCTTCTATCACCATCTAACTGTCAAAGGATGTGAGACATCACTTGAAATTGTGCTCCGGTGGCTCCTTTAAGCACTTCTCTAGCCCGCCATCTGTTCAGCTATAGCAATATGCCCAGGAATTGCCTTGATGTCTTAGTCTGGTTCCCTCTCAGTGCATGACCTGCTGAACAGAGTTTATTTACATGGCTTCTGTTCTTGAGGATTGGATCTGCTCCAGGAACTCTGTGTTGGTTAGTGACTAGGGAGCTGTAACTTGATGTTTGCTGGAGCATGTGTCACTGATTCAGAGGATGAACTTGACGACAACAGAAGGTCCAGATCTCACACTTCAAAAGATAAGCACACTGTGCCATGAATTTAAAATATTTCACTTTGTCTGAAACTTGGTGGCAGTTTATGCCTCTCTGTCAAAAATCCACAAGTCCCTTCATTTGGCCTCCTAAATTCTATTTTGCATTTTATCTGTAAATATCTTAATTTGCGTTTAATCTGTGATCTCATCATGGACAATGTAGAGAGTTTACAAAGAAAAGTGGGGCAGCTCTTCATCATTCTCTCCTTATGTGACAGAGATCCCTCAAGTACCATTAATGACCCTTTTCTCATAAATGAAAGTGCGTGTTTATGGTGTTAACCTCAAAGAAAGAGCTTTAGGCAACACTGTCTTCAGCTGCATGTGTGAATGTCTCAGAGAGACACATGGGAATTGTGAATGGGGATTTAAGGACAGCCTCTGACCACTTGAACTTCTCATTAACAAAGCCTTTGCTTAAATGTTTAATGTCCAATTTTACAATAGACAAATCCATGCTTCACTAGAATCCATCTAAATACTTCATTAACCTTCTCCCTTGCCACACCTCCTGGGAATTCAAGGCACCGCTGAGTTATCTCCTCTAAAGGAATTTTGTTACTCACAGAAAATAACAATGACCAGTTTGTGAACTCCAGAGAAATGAAATTTGGATCAGAGATAAGAAAAGTGGTAAAATATGACATGATCATCACTAGAACCAGTTCAGTCGGACCACATGGCTGTCTTAGACTGAATATGCTGAGTGGTAACTAGCACTTGGAATGGTGAAATGGGGCTAAAAAGTTGTCAAAACCATCAACTGACCTATCAGTTAGTAAAGACAATACTTTGCCATATTCTCTACATCAACTGGATATTTTATTTTTTCCCTAATTGTCTGTTCCATGAACTATTATTACTTCTTACAGGTTTCACTTTGGCTCAGCTTTTGGCTTTATAATCCTCAGATTCTGAACTTTAAAATTGACAAACGTTGGAGAGAAAATGGCTTTTGAGTTTTTCTCAAAAGCTTAGGTTTGGAATGTCAAAAGCAAAGGCCTTGAAGGATTCAGTCATAATGAATAGATATGGAAGGATATGATTTCAATCATATGCCAGGTTTTCCAATCCCTCTACCCTCAGCAAGCACCAAATCCAGATGAGGGACAGTTTTCCAGGCTAAACAGAGAGAAGAGATGGGGATGGGAGGAGGGTAAAGAAAAGACTTTACACAGTGGTTCATCCCTGGCTGCATGTTGGGAGTGGGGATGGGAGGATAGATGCCACTCCTCGGGTAGACTTGGGGTATTTGAGAGCATAGGCTGTATGGACTGTTTTCTAGGTAGGTCTCAGTGAGGGCACCTACTTCACCTTGGTCACTGGTGGAGCATGCCTTGAGAGATGTCAGGTAGAGACAGAGGTGTGAGGTATCCACACACACAGGCCTAAGACAACTTTTCCTAGGTACCGTGGTGTGATTCACGGCAAACAGGCAGATAGCCAGCAGACCCAAGAGGTCTTGCTGTACAAACAATGAGGACATGGTCATCATCTATTTGAACCAAAGATGAGAAACTACCCAGGATTCAGATCTAGCCATGGACTGTGGACAGAGGACAATGAAATAACAAATACTCTGACTTTCCATTTTTCTCCTAAATTCCAGGAGTCCAACACTGTGACTCCTGGAATTTAGAGAATCCCCAAGAAAAGAGAAAGAGAACATCTTGAACTGACTGAGGATAATTCGGATTGACTAATTAAAACTTTGAATTGATTGAGATTAATGTAACTAGTCAAGATTTTGTTTTTGCCCCCAGGCATAATGGTGATTTGAATTATGGAAAACATAAAGTTACATGGCTTATATACCTGAGATTTTGACAGATTATATATATCTATAATTTATGGAAAAACAAAAGAAATATACAAAATAAACCCCAGGATAGTAGAATTATGTCTTATTTTTATTTCTTCTTCATATATTTTTTATTTTAAACATGTTTCAAGAGGCATGTGAACTTCAATATTGGAAATAAAACTATTAGTTACAAAAGAAAGAAGAATTTGACCCAAGTAACCAGTTTGTGAGCATCAGAGAAATGAAACATCAATAAGAGAAGATCCTATCTAAGCCCTTCCTACTCTGCAAGCTGTTTAGGAAACCCCGTGAGCACTTCTGTTCCAGGATGTAATGGGATGCGTTTGCTCACCTTAGGCCCTTTCCTTCCCATCTTTCTTGCTAGCAGAACCCTGAGTTTGTTCAGGTAGCCTCCCTTGGTGCACTCTGGGTGAGAGGTCACATGCCAGGCCCAGGGGTGAAGCAGGACAATCTAAGCCAATGACACACGATGGGAAATCTGGAAGGGTGGGTGGGTATTGTGGAAAATGTTCCTTAGCTCTTAAAAGAAGACTCAAGATGGACAGAGTCCCCCTTTCAGCTTCTGGCCACTTGTGTGTGAGAAATAGCTGCCTGGAACTGTTTCAGCTATTGTCCAACCTCACAGCTATTGTGAGGAGGGGAGTTAGCTTGGTGGGAAGAGACTGAAGATAGCAGAGCAAAAAGTTGAGAGGACACTGGCCTGGATTTAAGTTGCTCAGTTCACCAACTGTGAGAACTCCAGATGTCTGGTTATTTGAGACAGTAAATCCACCTATTGTTCAAGTCATTTTGAACTGTTGTTGTTTTCTTTTACTTGTAGCCCTGTTACATGGTGCACATACTTAGCACATGGTACGATCAATAATGACTGATTTACTTGTTTGTTTTCCACTTTCCATGTGTCCTTCCCTCATCCTGCCCTGCATCATGACCATCTTGAGAACACAGATTATGTATTATTTATTTATCTTTGTATGGCTGACCCAGGACTATGAAAATGTAGCTTAGGCTATACAAAAATTATTCAGTCATAAAAAGGAGTTCTAACACGTGCTACAACATGAATGAACCCTGAAAACTTATGCTAAGTGAAATAAGCCAGACACCAAAGAACAAAGACTGTATGATTCCACTTACATGAAATATCTAGAATAGGCAGATTCATAGAGACAGAAGGTAGATTAGAGGTTACCAGGGGCTTGGAGGAGGGAAGAATGGAGAGTTATTACTTAATGGTTACAAAGTTTCTATTTGGTATGTTGAAAAAGTTTTGAAAATAAATAGTGATAATGGTTGTACAACATTGGAAATTCAATTAATGCCACTGAATTACATACTTAAAAATGTTTAAAATGGCGTTTTACGTTACAAATATTTTTTTCACAATTAAAAAAAAGGAATGAAGGAACACTGTCCCTACTACCTAGTACTCATGGGTCTTACACTCAGGATGGCCACAAGGAGGATTTTGACAGGGATGGGGGGCAGAGGGGAGGGGAGAGCAAGCTAATGGTCACAAGGCTGTAGGAAGCCTTCTTTAGGGGCTCACAATTCAGAGGAAGGAATGAAGGGGGATAATTTGTCTCTTCTTTGTCCTCCATTTGTAAGGGCCCAGGAATCCCACAGTAAACACTTGTGATTTACAGGCATTTTGACCACTGGACAGATCATTCCAAACAGGTACTCTGAGAGAAGGACCAAATTGGAACCAAAGGTGGAAGCAACTGCCCAGTGGAAACAGAGAGAGGAAAGTCTGTCTACTTGAGTCAGTAATACTCAAAAGTGTTAATTGTTCATATTTCTTTACAGTTTTATTTTTCAGCATTTGGAAAGATGCCCTATTTTCATTCACTCAACACTTAACTACCTCTGAGCACTAGTTTAAATTTGTGTTAATATAATAGAAAAACACATAGAATCATTATGGTAGCTGTCACCAGTACAGACCGCCAAGGGGAAAGCCTGAGCAGCCTGTCATGTTACATGCTCAGAACTAGCCCAGCTTCTCCTCGGCCCACCTCAGGAGCTATGAGCAGCAGAATACCTTTCTCTCCTGCCTTTGCTGCAGCCTCGATTCCAGGTCAACTACCACAAGGGCAGTAGAACAATGTATATCTGGGGCCCAGCCCCCTGCATGCTGAATCCTGGGTAGCTAGTACAGCACATTCCACAGGTGCTGTCAAAACAAGCATTTTGGTATCCTTTTCTCCTCTTATTCCTTCTCTTATCACTAAGCCTCATTGCCAAAGAATTTCATCCTCTGAGACACTTGAATCTATTTTAGTGGGTGTGGTTATTTCTAAGTTTATTATGCAATATTTAACATATTCAGAAAAGTAAGGAATAAATCTACATACAACTGTAGTAACTATATACCCACCCAGCTCAGAAATAACATGTTATCAACACAGTTGAAGGCCCCGCTTTAATTACATCTCCATTCTTTTCATTTCACCAGATAAAAGAGTTTTTCAACCCCTCTCAGTAATAACCCAATGTTCAAGAAACATAAATACTAGGAAATTATTCCACATTTGCTCATTAATTCATGTATGTTTTCATTCAACTAATGCATCAAGAGTCTAGTGTGTGCAAATATCATGGGAACAACTTACTTGTCCCCTACTCACCATTCTGTATCGTAGGCCCCAATTTTCCTACTTTGTATTCAGTTAAATGGCAAACAGCCGATTGCCATCTTTGGGATAATAACCGTATTGCTCAACACCATTAATAAATTGTCTTCCTCCTTCTCATCTCTAATACCATGAACCTCAGTCTCTATAGTCTTCCATTCCAAAGCTCGTTCTTCAACCTTCAAATTAATCTTGTGGTTCTTCTCTAACCCTTTTCCAATGTTCTCATGTCCTCCCATGTATATGTGCTGTTACACTAATGAGTAAAACATCTATGGTTCCTAGAAAATAATGTCAGCACTTATTGATTACTGATTATGTTCTGGTTACTTTTCATATAGCTACTATCTTTTATCTTCATAAATACCCTTCCTAAAAAAACCTGGGGAGGTTTGTGGATGAGCAGACTCTATTATGGAGAGATTCAGTAATGTGTTCAAGGTCACAGAGGTGACAGAGTTGGGAGGTGAACTAAGGTGGGGTAACATGGCCATGCTCTTTCCTCTACTCTCCCTCTCTAAATGGCTAAAGAAACTCCCTGGTGAAGTATCTTGTGGTTAAGTCATAATAAAGATGATCAGATTGTGAATTGTGTTGTCACACGCACTTTAGTAAAGATGCATCAGTCAATCTGGCTACAGCTCAATCAGATCCATTTAACAAATGACAATAATTAGTGTACTCAGAGTCACACACTTGCTTTGTGTAGAAGGAAGGGCCTGTTCACTAGAACACAGAATGCAATCCCTGACAAAATCAACATTAATCCATGTGAGAGCCACACTTCTTGTCCTGTTGGTAAAATAAAATTCCCCATTCCTCAAAGAGAAAGCAATCACTAGAATGGCTTTTGAGGACCAACTACCAAAATGAAAAGCTTAATAATGATTAAAGCTTCTGCAATCAATAATGTGAAGCAGAAAAGTAGACAACAGACCTCTAAAGGCCTCAAATAAAAGAACTCCTACCCTTTGGGGAACCCCAGGAATTACTCAAGTAATATTTTGTTCAACCTTGGAATCCTAGATTTAAAAGATATGCTATCTGTAAAATTAGATTTGCAGGAACACTCCAGTGAGCCTGAGAAAGTAAAGTTGGAAATTAAGACTTTCTCATGGTCTTTCCCACAAAGCCCAAGGTAAGGAGTGTTACAGAGTCAATGCTCAGCACAATGCCTGGCATACATGAGCTATGAACTCCTGACTGAATGAATGAAGCAATGAACCTGCGGAAAGCTGAAGGGAAAGTAAGACTCTGTAAAAACATTCAAACTATAGGCTTCCTTCTTTAAGACTTCATGCTCACCAAATACGGCTTTGAATAACTAATCTAATTTCTCAGGTATAATAATTCAAGGAAAAAATTAACTAAATGGATGCCTCACAGATACTGCCAAGAGTTAGTGTGTAAGATCATGAGTTGTAAAGAGAGATGAATTCAAATCCCTGATCTCCCATTTGCTACTTGTCTAACGTTGAGCAAGCTACTTAGCCCTCTCTAAGCCTTAGTTTCTTCAACAGTGATTTTAATGTGCCCCTTTCAGATTCCCCTGGCAACTTATTTGTTCTTCCCCACATCTTGTAATTTTTCTTTTTGAAAATCACGACATGAAATCTCAAAAGTTAGTGGGTTATGCAGACAACTTCCCTTGAGATAACATTTATATTAACATATTTCCATACAAATAACCCAATGAAAGTTTAGTATTAGTTGTTTTGTTTGTTTTTTTATACTGCAGGTTCTTATTAGGCATCAGTTTCATACACATCAGTGTATACATGTCAATCCCAATTGCCCAATCCAGCACACCACCATCCCCACCTCACCGCAGTTTTCCCCCCTTGGTGTCCATATGACCATTCTCTACATTTGTGTCTCAACTTCTGCCCTGCAAACTGGCTCATCTGTACCATTTTTCTAGGTTCCGCATACATGCATTAATATACGATATTTGTTTTTCTCTTTCTGACTTACTTCACTCTGTATGACAGTCTCTAGATCCATCCATGTCTCAACAAATGACTCAATTTCGTTCCTTTTTATGGCTGAGTAATATTCCATTGTATATATGTACCACAACTTCTTTATCCATTCGTCTGTTGATGGGCATTTAGGTTGCTTCCATGACCTGGCTATTGTAAATAGTGCTGCAATGAACATTCGGGTGCATGTGTCTTTTTGAATTACGGTTTTCTCTGGGTATATGCCCAGTAGTGGGATTGCTGGGTCATATGGTAATTCCATTTTTAGTTTTTTAAGGAACCTCCATACTGTTCTCCATAGTGGCTGTATCAATTTACATTCCCACCAACAGTGCAAGAGGGTTCCCTTTTCTCCACACCCTCTCCAGCATTTGTTGTTTGTAGATTTTCTGATGATGCCCATTCTAACAGGAGTGAGGTGATACCTCATTGTAGTTTTGATTTGCATTTCTCTAATAATTAGTGATGTTGAGCATCTTTTCATGTGCTTCGTGGCCATCTGTATGTCTTCTTTGGAGAAATGTCTATTTAGGTCTTCTGCCCATTTTTGGATTGGGGTGTTTGTTTCTTTGATATTGAGCTGAATGAGCTGTTTATATATTTTGGAGATTAATCCTTTGTCCGTTGATTCATTTGCAAATATTTTCTCCCATTCTGAGGGTTGTCTTTTCGTCTTGTTTATGGTTTCCTTTGCTGTGCAAAAGCTTTGAAGTTTCATTAGGTCCCATTTGTTTATTTTTGTTTTTAATTCCATTACTCTAGGAGGTGGATCAAAAAAGATCTTGCTGTGATTTATGTCAAAGAGTGTTCTTCCTATGTTTTCCTCTAAGAGTTTTATAGTGTCCAGTCTTATATTTAGGTCTCTAATCCATTTTGAGTTTATTTTTGTGTATGGTGTTAGGGAGTATTCTAATTTCATTCTTTTACATGTAGCTGTCCAGTTTTCCCAGCACCACTTATTGAAGAGACTGTCTTTTCTCCATTGTATATCTTTGCCTCCTTTGTCATAGATTAGTTGACCATAGGTGCGTGGGTTAATCTCTGGGCTTTCTATCTTGTTCCATTGATCTATGTTTCTGTTTTTGTGCCAGTACCATACTGTCTTGATTACTGTAGCTTTGTAGTATAGTCTGAAGTCAGGGAGTCTGATTCCTCCAGCTCCATTTTTTTGCCTCAAGACTGCTTTGGCTATTCGGGGTCTTTTGTGCCTCCATACAAATTTTAAGATGATTTGTTCTAGCTCCGTAAAAAATGCCATTGGTAATTTGATAGGGATTGCATTGAATCTGTAGATTGCTTTGGGTAGTATACTCATTTTCACAATGTTGATTCTTCCAATCCAAGAACATGGTATATCTCTCCATCTGTTGGTATCATCTTTAATTTCTTTCATCAGTGTCTTATAGTTTTCTGCATACAGGTCTTTCGTCTCCCTAGGTAGGTTTATTCCTAGGTATTTTATTCTTTTTGTTGCAATGGTAAATGGGAGTGTTTCCATAATTTCTCTTTCAGATTTTTCATCATTAGTGTATAGGAATGCAAGAGATTTCTGTGCATTAATTTTGTATCCTGCAACTTTACCATATTCATTAATCAGCTCTAGCAGTTTTCTGGTGGCAGTTTTAGGATTCTCTATGTATAGTATCATGTCATCCGCAAACAGTGACAGTTTTACTTCTTCTTTTCCAATTTGTATTCCTTTTATTTCTTTTTCTTCTCTGATTGCCGTGGCTAGGACTTCCAGAACTATGTTGAATAATAGTGGTGAGAGTGGACATCCTTGTCTCGTTCCTGATCTTAGAGGAAATGCTTTCAGTTTTTCACCATTGAGAATGATGTTTGCTGTGGGTTTGTCATATATGGCCTTTATTATGTTGAGGTAGGTTCCCTCTATGCCCACTTTCTGGAGAGTTTTTATCATAAATGGGTGTTGAATTTTGTCAAAAGCTTTTTCTGCATCTATTGAGATGATCATATGGTTTTTATTCTTCAATTTGTTAATATGGTGTATCACATTGATTGATTTGCGTATATTGAAGAATCCTTGCATCCCTGGGATAAATCCCACTTGATCGTGGTGTATGATCCTTTAATGTGTTGCTGGATTCTGTTTGCTAGTATTTTGTTGAGGATTTTTGCATCTATATTCATCAGTGATATTGGTCTGTAATTTTCTTTTTTTGTAGTGTCTTTGTCTGGTTTTGGTATCAGGGTGATGGTGGCCTCATAGAATGAGTTTGGGAGTGTTCCTTCCTCTGCAATTTTTTGGAAGAGTTTGAGAAGGATGGGTGTTAGCTCTTCTCTAAATGTTTGATAGAATTCACCTGTGAAGCCATCTGGTCCTGGACTTTTGTTTGTTGGAAGATTTTTAATCACAGTTTCAATTTCATTACTTGTGATTGGTCTGTTCATATTTTCTGTTTCTTCCTGATTCAGTCTGGGAAGGTTATACCTTTCTAAGAATTTGTCCATTTCTTCCAGGTTGTCCATTTTATTGGCATAAAGTTGCTTGTAGTAGTCTCTTAGGATGCTTTGTATTTCTGTGGTGTCTGTTGTAACTTCTCCTTTTTCATTTCTGATTTTATTGATTTGAGTCCTCTCCCTCTTTTTCTTGATGAGTCTGGCTAATGGCTTATCAATTTTGTTTATCTTCTCAAAGAACCAACTTTTAGTTTTATTGATCTTTGCTATTGTTTTCTTTGTTTCTATTTCATTTATTTCTGCTCTGATCTTTATGATTTCTTTCCTTCTGCTAACTTTGGGTTTTGTTTGTTCTTCTTTCTCTAGTTTCTTTAGGTGTAAGGTTAGATTGTTTACTTGAGATTTTTCTTGTTTCTTTAGGTAGGCTTGTATAGCTATAAACTTCCCTCTTAGAACCGCTTTTGCTGCATCCCATAGGTTTTGGGTCGTCGTGTTTTCATTGTCATTTGTCTCTAGGTATTTTTTGATTTCCTCTTTGATTTCTTCAGTGATCTCTTGGTTATTTAGTAACGTATTGTTTAGCCTCCATGTGTTTGTCCTTTTTACGTTTTTTTCCCCGTAATTCATTTCTAATCTCATAGCGTTGTGGTCAGAAAAGATGCTTGATATGATTTCAATTTTCTTAAATTTACTGAGGCTTGATTTGTGACCCAAGATGTGATCTATCCTGGAGAATGTTCCGTGCGCACTTGAGAAGAACGTGTAATCTGCTGTTTTTGGATGGAATGTCCTATATATATCAATTAAATCTATCTGGTCTATTGTGTCATTTAAAGCTTCTGTTTCCTTATTTATTTTCATTTTGGATGATCTGTCCATTGGTGTAAGTGAGGTGTTAAAGTCCCCCACTATTATTGTGTTACTGTCGATTTCCTCTTTTATAGCTGTTAGCAGTTGCCTTATGTATTGAGGTGCTCCTATGTTGGGTGCATATATATTTATAATTGTTATATCTTCTTCTTGGATTGATCCCTGGATCATTATGTAGTGTCCTTCCTTGTCTCTTGTAACATTCTTTATTTTAAAGTCTATTTTATCTGATATGAGTATAGCTACTCCAGCTTTCTTTTGATTTCCATTTGCATGGAATATCTTTTTCCATCCCCTCACTTTCAGTCTGTATGTGTCCCTAGGTCTAAAGTGGGTCTCTTGTAGACAGCATATATATGGGTCTTGTTTTTGTATCCATTCAGCCAGTCTATGTCTTTTGGTTGGGGTATTTAATCCATTCACGTTTAAGGTAATTACCGATATGTATGTTCCTATGACCATTTTCTTAATTGTTTTGGGTTTGTCTTTGTAGGTCCTTTTCTTCTCTTGTGTTTCCCACTTAGAGAAGTTCCTTTAGCATTTGTTGTAGAGCTGGTTTGGTGGTGCTGAATTCTCTTAGCTTTTGCTTGTCTGCAAAGCTTTTGATTTCTCCATCAAATCTAAATGAGATCCTTGCCGGGTAGAGTAATCTTGGTTGTAGGTTCTTCCCTTTCATCACTTTAAGTATATCATGCCACTCCCTTCTGGCTTGCAGAGTTTCTGCTGAGAAATCAGCTGTTAACCTTATGGGAGTTCCCTTGTATGTTATTTGTCGTTTTTCCCTTGCTGCTTTCAATAATTTTTCTTTGTCTTTAATTTTTGCCACTTTGATTACTATGTGTCTCGGCGTGTTTCTCCTTGGGTTTATTCTGTATGGGACTCTCTGCGCTTCCTGGACTTGGGTGGCTATTTCCTTTCCCATGTTAGGGAAGTTTTCGACTATAATCTCTTCAAATATTTTCTCTGGTCCTTTCTCTCTCTCTTCTCCTTCTGGGACCCCTATAATGCGAATGTTGTTGCGTTTAATGTTGTCCCAGAGGTCTCTTAGGCTGTCTTCATTTCTTTTCATTCTTTTTTCTTTAGTCTGTTCTGCAGCAGTGAATTCCACCATTCTGTCTTCCAGGTCACTTATCCGTTCTTCTGCCTCAGTTATTCTGCTATTGATTCCTTCTAGTGTATTTTTCATTTCAGTTATTGTATTGGTGATCTCTGTTTGTTTGTTCTTTAATTCTTCTAGGTCTTTGTTAATCATTTCTTGCATCTTCTCAATCTTTGCCTCCATTCTTATTCCGAGGTCCTGGATCATCTTCACTATCATTATTCTGAATTCTTTTTCTGGAAGGTTGCCTATCTCCACTTCATTTAGTTGTTTTTCTGGGGTTTTTTCTTGTTCCTTCATCTGGTGCATAGCCCTCTGCCTTTTCATCTTCTCTATCTTTCTGTAACTGTGGTTTTTGGTCCACAGGCTGCAGGATCGTAGTTTTTCTTGCTTCTGTTGTCTGCCCTCTGGTGGTTGAGGCTATCTAAGAGGCTTGATGGGAGGCTCTGGTGGTGGGTAGAGCTGACTGTTGCTGTGGCGGTCAGAGCTCAGTAAAACCTTAATCCACTTGACTGTTGATGGGTGGGGCTGGGTTCCCTCCCTGTTGCTGTGGCGGTCAGAGCTCAGTAAAACCTTAATCCACTTGACTGTTGATGGGTGGGGCTGGGTTCCCTCCCTGTTGGTTGTTTTGCCTGAGGCAACCCAACACTGGAGCCTACCGGTGCTCTTTGGTGGGGTCAATGGCAGACTCTGGGAGGGCTCACGCCAAGGAGAACTTCCCAGAGCCTCTGCTGCCAGTGTCCTTATCCCCACGGTGAAACAGAGCCACCACTCGCCTCTGCAGGAGACCCCCCAACACCAGCAGGTAGGTCCGGTTCAGTCTCCCCCAGGGTCACTGCTCCTTCCCCTGGGTCCCGATGCACACATTACTTTGTGTGTGCCCTCCAAGAGTGGGGTCTCTGTTTCCCCCAGTCCTGTCAAAGTCCTGCAATCAATTCCCTCTAGGCTTCAAAGTCTGATTCTCTAGGAATTCCTCCTCCCGTTGCCGGACCCCCAGGTTGGGAAGCCTGACGTGGGGCTCAGAACCTTCACTCCACTGGGTGGAATTCTGTGGTATAAGTGTTCGCCAGTCTGTGAGTCACCCACCCAGCAGTTATGGGATTTGATTTTACTCTGATTGCGCCCCTCCTACCGTCTCACTGTGGCTTCTCCTCTGTCCTTGGACGCGGGGGGGTATCCTCCTTGGTGAAGTCCAGGGTCTTCCTGTCAATGATTGTCCAGCAGCCAGTGGTGATTCTGGTGCTCTCGCAAGAGGGAGTGAGAGCACGTCCTTCTACTCCGCCATCTTGGTTAATCTCCGAGATATTTTTAATAGAGGATGCTCTTCCAGGAATCCATACCTTTATATATGTTGTGCTCTTTCCCTGGAACCTTTTATTTGGCTTGTGGAGTTCCTAACGATTCTTTAAAGTCTATGCATCTCCGTCCTTGGAAAGTGTGCTCTGCTCCTACCCCACCCCCCCGCTCTTGACACAAAATTTAGTCTCTCCCTGACTCACATTCTTCCTTGCACATGTATTATAATAGTTCATCACCCACTACCTTATAGCTATTTGCTTATGTGTCTGTTTCTCTTCTAGCCTGGGAGTTCCCTACAGATAAGAACAATGTTCTCTTTGCCATTATGCACAAGCATCCTGTCAAGTGTTCATCTGCTCCTTTACTCATGTTTACTGAGCATCGACTACATGCCAGGCACAGTTCTCAGCACGTGGATTCCAAGGTGATCAAGGTAAAAATCTTACCCTCTTAGAAGTTATGTGCTAGAGGAAGTGGATATTCAATAAATGTTGAAGAGACACAGAGTACACCCTAAACAGGGGGCTCTGTGGAAGTAACTATTTACTCCCTCTTTCAAGTTTTACCTAAATTTCTGGGGTTTGTTTTAACCAATAGCAAGAAGGTCTAAGACTGAGAAATCTCTGTCTTATTTGCTGTTAGTTCTCATGATATTCAAAATAAATGACTATGGTAGGTGACATCTGTAAAAGACAAACACACCACAATTCTATGCTCCTGCACACTAAGGAGAGGGTAGTTAATTGGCTCACTAATCAGTTTTTGAGCACAGGGCTAACAGGATAATGGGCCAGTAATGAGATGACTCTTCCAAGCCAGGTTGCCAGCTAATCACATCTGGTTTGTAAAGTATTAATCAGCTCTGAGTCAGTGGGCAGGGAACATTAAGAATGTGGTTACTTCCTAAATAAATTATTTTCCACTTACTCTGACAATCATAATTGGAGCATTTGAAAGAATTATTTTAATACACTAAGTAGAGAAAAGCTCAGATATTGAGTCATTCTAATAATATTCTTTGATTAAAAAACCAAGTTATAATATTTTATATTATTAAAGATTTACGGTAATAATAACTCAATAGGTTTCATGCCACATTAAAAATGTCAAGGCAGTATGTCGCATTTTAAGATTTGCTCTGGAAGTACCAAGCTTTCTAAGTCTTTACATCATTTCATCATGAAAACAACATTTTCTGCCCCAGTATTTTAATTAGTCCTTTAACTGGAATTGTCTCCCTGGGTTCACTGAAAAATTAGCTCTTTTCATTTTCCTATTACTCTTTATGTTCCAGGTACATTTGATGTTCTTCCTGTTAGTCATTTGCCTTTTCCAATTTTTACCAAGATGTTCTCACAGGAATTGGATGCACTTTTATTTTTGGAAGACAGCGGGTAGAATAATTAAGTTTGAATCACAGAAATAAAGGCTTGATTCAGAATTCACTCAATACCTAAAATAAGAACCCCACTAAAGGGAGTTTTAAAACTCCCATGAATGGCAAAGCTAGTGAACATTGTGCTGATGGCATGTTTCAATCTCAAGTTTCAAACATGTGCAGGATGAAGGTCAATGTATTTGGTTTGTGTAGAAAACATATTTTGCTTATGAGTTTATATACAATTTCTTCTAATATGCTGTCCTATACTAATATTTTTATATACACCTACAGAAAATATGATTTCCTAGCATTTATGTTGGTATTTAGTTTTCTTCTAAATATATAATAAGCTTTTACTGTAGAAAATTTGAAAGTGGGGGAAAAGTATAGAGCAAGACATTATCCACCTTCTCCCTCACCCTCTAAGACCTTATCATCATCATCATCAAGAATGTTTACACTAACTCAATACTTAAAATGTGTTCACATGCTCTGTTAATACTTCACATGAATTTCTCACTTAATCCCCAAAAAATCCTATGAGATAGTATGCTAGATTTTTAAAACTATTTTAAGTGATTAGCTTATAATATTCCCATGCTTCTTTGTGCCTTTCCTTTATCACAGGGGCTGGAAGACCAAGAACTACATGTCCTAGACTCCATTACCACTTAGGCTCTGCACGTACTTTATATTTTGCCGTTTAGTGAAATACTCTAGCACTAGATGTGGGAGACAAGAGGGAGTCAGAATTCATTCTTCTTTCTCCTGCAGTGGCAGATATGTGGGCCTTAGGAGAAATCAGTCTTTCAGTGGCATCTGAATCCCCTTCCAGTCACATGCCATAGAGCACAGGCATAACTGGGATAACAGCAAGGTGTCCTACAGTCCCTCACCACTGGATGGGATCTCTGGGACACAGTTGTAAAATCTAATGGCCACCCTCTTGACTTCCCTCTCCAGCCCTTCCAACAGTTTTGTAAACCCCCAAATATGATCACATAGCTTCTGCTTGAAATACCTAGAGTGGATCTGTTTTCTCAACTGAACCGTTAGTGTTATAGCTAAATAATAATATGACTCCTGGGGCATTTTACAACATCAATAACCAATTCTCCAGTTATCTGGACACCAACTAGATGTCCAACAATTTAATTTAATTCTGACACTACTTGGAGTTAGCATCAAATTCTACAAGTTAAAGGGCTCAGTTCCACAAGACTGCCCTCAATTCAAATGCCAGTTACAAGTCCTGAGCCACTTTTAGTTCTGACCCACCAGCTATAAATCAGGAGTTTCCACAGCCCCTTCTTGGTTCAGTAACATGCTAGAATAGCTCAGAGAACATGTAAAAACTTTTTACTCATTATTACTGTTTTATTATAGAAGACACAACTTGGGAACTGCCAAATGGAAGAGATGTATAAGGCAAGGTATAGTGGCAGCGTGATGGCGGGGGCAGGGGGTGGGGTGGAAAGGCACACCACCCTCCCAGCCCTTTGATGTGATCACCAACCTGGAACACATCGTTGAACCCCATCATTTAGGGCTTGCATAGAGGTTCTATTATATAGGCATTGTTGATTAAATCATTGGCCATTGATGGCTGACAATCTCTCGCCCTTCTTGCTTCCCTGGAGGTTGTGGGGTAGGGCTGAAAGTTCCAGGCTTCTTTCTGATCATGCCTTGGTCTTTCTGGCAATCAACCCCTGTCCTGAAGCTATCTAGAGGCCTGCAAGAGTCACCTCATAAGCATAAATGCAGGTATAGTTGAAGGGAGCTTATCACAAATAATGAAAGACACTCCTATCACTCTGAAAATTCCAAAGATTTTAGGAGCTGTGTGCCAGGAAGCCAGGAAAAAGACCAAATATATATTCCCCATTGTACCACAACTCCCATTTCACAGTGGAGAACAAAAAGAGACTAACAAACTCATTCAAGGCCACACGACTAGAAAGTGTTAGAGCTGAGGTTTATGTCCATTCAGTCTGCATCCAGAGGCAGCACTTTTAAGTCCTATGATAAATTGTATATAACTTTAGCACATTCTATGCCAATCTAATTTTTATGCATTTTAACCCATTTGTGACCCATACCATTTATAAAATGTTGCAAATTGCTATTTTTCAAATAGTGCATGATTTTCTTTCTCGTTTACACACTTAACTTATAAGAGTCATAAAACATTTCATTTTATTTAACATAATATATTTAAACAGTCTTTTAATATTGGACATTGAGACAAATTCCAGTTTTTACTCTTAAATAATGCTCTCAAGCTTTACCTGCATTTCACATTGTACCATAAAGAGAGATTCCTAAAAACTGGGTTACTGTATCTCAGGCTACAAATTTCTTTAAGATTTTTATACTTATATTTTAAAATAATGAGCAAATGAAAAATGAAGCAAATTTGAGGTATATTTCCAAGCTAAACAAAGTAAAAGAAATTTCTTCATGCCCTAACCACTTGTTCCTATTAACCACCACCCCCAAAAAAACAACAAAATGTTCCTGATTTTAAAAAGGTCAAACCCAAAGAGAATAGTTATTTAATACTTACTTAAAATCTGCCATGAAAGGAAACAAAGATGATGAGGTTGATAATTGTCACGTTTATTAAATTTGCAGGTTTAATATTTCCTTACTAACCTTACCTGGTCTTGTGATCAGTGACCACAATAAAATTAAGGAAGCTCCAAAGTTCAAGTTTAATTTCATTTAGATACTTAAAGTTTCATTTGCCTTCAAGCAATGATATTTTCTATAATAACATATACAGGGTTAACCTGTTCTTTTGCTTCTGTTAAGCCACTGCCTTAACACCTGAACCAATGGTTCTCACAGTGTGGTCCCTGTACCCCAAACTTCAGTATCTCCTGGGAATTTGTTAAAAATGCAAATTCTTGGGACCCACGTATACCTACTGAATTAGAAACTTTGGGGTGGGACCTAGAGATCTGTGTTTAAGAAATCCTCTAAGATTTTTTTGTCTATTTTTAAAATCTCTATCCCTATCCTTGTCAAGGTATCTTGGTCTTACCTATGCTCCATCTGAGATGCTATTTCTCTTAGTTGGGTGTCTGTAAGGTGAGTTAGAGCATTAGTGTTGTCAACCAGGACTGTCTTATTTAAGAGTCTGACAAAATCCAGCTTCCTCCATTTGGAGATCCTGGAATTCTCTAGAGTATACCATTTGAAGAAGTTGTGAACTTAGTGAGAAGTTGGCCAAAGTTATGAATTGACTGTTGCCTCATGTGTTGTAAAATTAAATGAGACTAGATCAGAGAGAGCAGCATCACTACCTTAGACAAAAAATTGAGAGAAAAATACATAATGTATGACAGATCATTAATATCTGTACCCCAGATGGTTTTGAACTGTCGAGAATGTTGTAGGTTGAGGATCTCAAGCTGAAGCAGGATTCTCAATTGGCTATGCATTAAAAGTAGATATAGGTATGATGTAGATGGGCCTTGTGCATAAATTAATTCAGTTTTTCCCAGACTTCACCCTTCCCCCGTCACTGCCAATTTTCATTAATAGGACCCAGTTTTAAAATTAAATATATTTACCTTTGTCCTAATCAATAATTGTCATGAAATCCTAGTTTTGTTAGGCTAGTTATATACTTTTTTCTAGTACAAATTAAAATAAAGGCATATCAGTGATATGTTTGGTAAATATGAGATTAATTAATTTATTAAATTATCACATCTCTTCATTAGAGAATCTCAGGAAAGAATGCAGACTTTGACAAGAGTATCTAGCTATATCACAAATGTACGAAACAACTCACTAAAGGAGGAAGGAGGAAAAGGCTGACCTAAAACTAAAGGCAAAAGGAACTGCACATAAATACTTTAATTGATAAAATTGTTTTCCATGGAGGTAGAGGTTAAAAACTCTGATTCTGCTATACATGTATATTGAAATTAAATAAGTAAATGGTTCTCCCCTTTGGAGAGAAAATTTATAGGTCAGCAAGGGGAGGAGGCTAGAACAATCCTTGTGGTAATAGAGTTGGAGACTCGGTAAGAACTCATGTTTAAGTTAATATAGATTCAGAAGGTTACACATAGAGATATTTATAGATATATGCATGTAGACAGTACACACACATATATTTCCTTGCTCTGTCAGCTGAGGGGCCTAAAAGAGAGGACCCAGTAGCAATGAGTACACGTAGCCCTCAGATCTTGGTTTCTAACATCATTCTCCTACAAAAGAAACCAGTGTTCCCTAGAGAAATGGCTGATTCTAGCGCTGGACAGGAAATATACAATCTGAGCCTGGGGCATGTTGTAGCCCCAGAAAGTAAGGAAGTGACCCACCCCCACTCAAGGAATCCCACAGTGATGGGAATATGTCAACGGGGTATAGGCGCCAACTGAAAGAGTTTCCAGTGGCCAAAGCTAAAGTAATTTGAGCAATAAAATAAAGTAGTATTGGATTATCAACCAGAATATTAAATATCCATGAGTCCATACTGAAATAAATAAATAATTGAACAAATTAATAAATGGGGGAGAAGAGACAAATCTCTCCATGCAGAATTCCAAAAATTGATGCAGATACTCCATGGAAAGGAAAAGGAACATAACTCTCTATGCCATAAGTGTGGGCTACACATACTGACTCCCTTCCAAAGAGTAATTGGAAGGAGGGGAAAAGAGTAACTTTAGAGTGGAGAAACCTGACAAACAAACACTAATTCAGGCAGGTGACCAAGGTCAACATCAATAGTCAAAAATCATGTTGAAACTTTGTACCCTTGATATGATATGATGAAAATGACAATTTATCTTTGTGAACTTTCTCCCTAAAACATATAACCCCAGTCTTAATCATGAGAAAAATATCAAACAAATTCCAGTAGAGGGACATTCTATGATATATCCGACCAGTACTCGAAATTGTCAGTCATTAAAATCAAGAAAAGTCTGAGAAACTGTCACAATTAAGAGGAGCCTAAGGAGACATTATAACTAAATGTAATGTGATATTCTGGATGGGGTCCTGGAACAGAAAAAGGACACTAGGTAAAAACTAAGGAAATCGGAATGAAAGCATGAACTTTAGTTAATAATAATGTATCAGTATTGGGTCATTTGTTGTAACAAACGTACCAAACAGTTAAAAAGGAAACAACGGGACCAAATGGAGTCACTTGTGGTAAGCCTCATGTCAGCAAATCAAGACTTAATACCTACCCTAAATGCAGCTACAACCTCTCCCAGGAATGTAGTCTTAGCCAGTCAGTCTGGAACTCTAGTCAGGACCAATGCGGTCATCTGCCACATGTGCCCTTCCATCCCCCATAGGGAGGAGGCACCCAAGCCTAAAGTCTACTCTTCCTCCCCCTCTGCCTATAAAAGGCTTCCATTTTGTACAGCTTCTCAGAGTTCCTTTCTACTTGCTAGAGGGGTTGCTGCCCGATTCATGAATCATTCAGTAAAATCAATTAGGTCTTTAAAATTTACTCAGTTGAATTTTTGTTATTTAACAAAACTAATGTAAGACGTTAATTATAAGGGAAACTGCATGGGTGGGGGGTACGGGGAGACATAATGGGAACACTCTGTACTAGCTGCTCAATTTTTCTGTAAATCAGTAACTGTTCTAAAATATAGCCTATTATTTAAAGAGTTAAAATAAATGTATCACAGCTCTCCAGGAGAGCCTGCTGCCTGTTGCCAGGAGGTTCTCTTCATCTCATTCCAATTTATGCCAATTCAGGAGGGTGATTCGGGGCTTCAGCCCAACTCTCACTCTGCTTATACAGCCTATGGCCCAGGTAATAGACTGCACCCCTTCAGAGGGGTCAACTTTGTGTAATTGGTATAAAGGCATTGGTATATGCTTGTAATTTGCATAGATGCCTTGGTATGTGCTAGTTCCTGTGTTAGTTTCCTGTGGCATTCCTAATTATTTCGGGAATGAAAGCATGAGGGTGAGGAGAATATTTTTTCTGCTGAACAGTTCTTTAGACATGAATGCAAGTGAGAAGTTCACCTTTAATATATTCTGACACTTTTAAGCCCCTAAAGGCAGAAGTCTGGACCAGATGACCATCTAGGCTTTAGATGGTCTAAAGAATTCTGATTCTGTGGATGCAGGTAGTGAGTAGCTAATATGATTAATAGTAATAATAGTAGCAACATCAGTTAAAGACTTAACCACATCCCAGGCACCAGCAATATAGAGTTCAAAGTAATTTTTGAAAAGTCCAGAGTCTTTAATGCCTCCAGGTTAATGTCAGTTCTCAGTTTTGCTTTAGAGCACCACAATGTTCCAGTTGTGCCCTAGGCTCCGGTGTCCCCAGACATCGGCTCAGCTGGTAGAAACCTGTTGCCGCCCTAGTCCTCTTCAGGAACATTGGCAAAGGCTACTTCACCCCCATCAAAGACATCTCTCATGGCACCTCTTGCCTGGGGAGACCGAATCTCTAACAGGCCCTGAATGTGTCTCCCTCATCACGGGACTCCAGGCTGTGCTAATCAGAAATGACAGTTACCTGTACATAGTAATTTCCCACACAGGTGTCCCTAACTCAAAACTGCTTCAGAGCTGAGCCACAATAATAGAAAACTTGGCTCCCTCTCTCCCCAGGGCCCCATCCACTCACTCCCCAGCCTACCCAGGCCCTCCCTGCATGTGTTCCTCTCACCATTAAAAAGAACTTCCTGTTTCTTTTTTTCCCCCTGTCTTATTTAGATAATAATTAGAATTCACCATTTTATGCTCTAAAGGTTTTAAAAGGCTTAAAAAAAATCTCCACTGGTCTTGTAGCTTTTTTAGTCAAAATGATTAAGTGAAAAACAGCTTTAAATGTTTCCTGAATTAGGCAAATGAATAATGATCAAGTCTGATTCAGTGGAGAACCAGAGGAAAGGGGTGTGAGCCAGGGGCAGCTTTTTATACCAGGTATTTACTGTGCCAATATCCAGAGGAAGTTTTTAATGAGAAAGGAATTAGATGATACTTATCTGAAGTGAGCCCACTAAGAGGAATTACCTTAGGTTTGGTGGATACCCAGAATGCAGAGTTAGGCATTCGTTTTTAAATCAGTCCAAGTCTAATGGCCAATTAAGCCCCATTTGTTCAACTCTGCCATCCTCTTTTGTTGTTTACTGCTTCGACTTTGAATGCCAAAAGCTTTTAAAAGAGAGCTTGACCTTTACACAAAGGAGATTTTTCAGTTTAACTTCTAATTTAATATGACTGGCATACAAAATATACTAGTTTGATGCTCAGGCAATAACTCACAGGAGAGAGAGAGAGAGATGGAGCTTCCAGACAAAACACGGCATAGAGACTGATAAATAAAAAATACTGACCAGTGAGCATTTTCAAGCAACCAAGATATGTTTTTATAATAAGCTTCTCTGATTGCAAAGCATTTACAGATATTTTTATTGTTGCAGTACAGAAAAAAGCCTCCAGAAAAAAAGAGAGATTTTTCAAATAACTAATTCAAATGGTCACAATTGTATCTCCTGGATTATTCTCAGTTTAAAGTGATACTGTTATTTTTTAAGACCATTTTTACTCCTGTGTCATAATTCTAGCTCATTGACTAGCCTAGAAGTCTGCAAAGAACACTAAAATCATCCTTCATGAAAACTTTACAGCTGTGCAACGCTGCCTTTATGGGATTAACTCTTAAGCCTACTTAAAGGATTGGGATAATAATGTCACCAATACTTAGAACACTAGGGCTTGCTGTACATTTTTCTGGAAATTCTCTTCATCAAGGTCCTGACTTTGGGCAGTGTAGATTTAGAGTTTTTATTCTTAGCAGGTGTCAAAGTTTACATCTATCTTGAGACAACCAATAGGGATAAAATGTATAAGATTAACAAGGTCCTGCCTCATGGAAATTGCATTTCAATTGAAAAGAGATAAAATAAACACAGGAAATCACTTTGGAAATTGATACTTGCTGTGTGTGATCAGGTGAATTCCTCTATCAGGGGGACACCTGAGCAGAGACTGGATGAAAAGAGAAGCTAAGGTAGAACAAGGGAAACTGCAAGAGCAAAGGTCCTGAGGCAGGAATAAGCTCAGAGTTTCCAGGAAGAGAAAGAAGGCCAACGTGGCTGGAGAAAGTTGACCATAAGCAATACTCTAAAGGTAGGCAGATGCAAACTGGTATATACAGGATGGATAAACAATGAGGTCCTACTGTATAGCACAGGGAACTGTACTCAATATCCTGTGATACACCATAATGGAAAAGAATATGAAAAAGAATGTATACATATGTATAACTGAGTCACTTTGCTGTACAGCAGTAATTAACACAACACTGTAATTCAACTATATTTCAATAAAAAATTTAAAAAGGTAGGCAGAGGGTAAACCATGTCACTTAGGCCATAGCAAGCAGGTGGAATCTTATTCCCAATATGCTGAGAAACAATTAGAGGGTCTTAGGCAGAGAAGACATGGATTTCCTGCATGGAGAATAGATCTGGTGGGCTAGTTTGTAAGGTCTGAGAGTGGTTCAAGCAAGAAATGATGGTAGCTTGAACTCGGAGCAGGTGCAGGAGGTGTTAGGGAGGAGACAGCAGTGTCCATTCATTCAAATATTTACTGAGTGCTCCTTGAATGTCCGACAGTTTCCTTTGTTCTCTTTTTTCTCCTCCTGAACCTTCAGCCTTAGCACTTCCATCACATCCCTCTCATAGCACGTACCACATTGTATTTTCATTTTCTTAACTCTTTGTTTCTGTGCCTCTTCTCACATGCTAAATTGTGAGTTCTTGAAGGACATGTATGGAATATAATTGATCTTTCTATTTCCAAAGCCCAGGGCCTGGCATCTAGCGGTGTCTCAATAAATGTTTTTGTGTTTAATTAATATGTTGAATTGAATTCAAGACTCCTATCTCAAATTCTCAGGAAAAAAGCTTGTCATCAAGCCCTGCCTATCTGAGTACATTCACGAATTTTTTAAAGTGCTCATACAATTTCCTTCCAAGGTAGTGTGGTTTGCCACCGGCCCATTCCAAATAAAACTAGTGCTGATTAACATAAACAAAATAGGAAAACAGTTGGCTAGAAATCTTTGCTTTCTTCTTCATCTGCTATTAGCTTTCCTCCATAACCATGGAAAAAGATGACCAAATACAAAATTTTTGTCTTCACTGGTGATGGTCTTGACAACATCCAAGATGAAAATACTTATCTCTCTATATTAAATCATGTGACAAATCTAATTGCTTTTTCCCTCAAAAGTAATATTTTTAATTCTTTTGGACCAAATATTATAACTTGAACCATCAGACAAAGACAGTGCAGTGGTAGGCTGAACAGTGAGCCCAGAAAATGTCAGGTCCTAATCACCAGAACCTGTAAACATTATGTTATGCAGACACGAGGACTTTGCAGCTATGATGAAGTTAAAAATCTTGAAGTGGGGAGATTATCCTAGATTATTCAAGTGGGTCCTAAATGCAATTACATATATCCTTATAAAACAGAGGAAGAGAGAGAGCTGAACACACAGAGAAAAGGAGATGTGAAGATGGAGCAGAGAGGTTTGAAGATGCTGGCCTTGGATATCGGAGCGATGCAGCCACAAGCCAAGAATGCCAGCAGCCAGCAGGAGCTGGAGGAAGCAAAGAAATCGATTCCCCATTAGAACTTCTAGAGGAGAAGCAGCCCTGCTGAGGCCTTGATTTTAGACCAGTGAAACTGATTTCAGATTCTGGCCTCCATAACTGTGAGAGAATACATTTCTGTTATTTTATGCTTCCAAGTTTGTGGTAATTCGTACAGCGGCCATAGGAAACTAATACAGCAAGGTTATGCTTTGAGTTATTTTTTTAAGACTTCTCCTCGGGCATCTGGTCTGCCTTCTGTCCTCTGCAGCATCCCACTTTACCTCTCAGCTCACTGCACAGGCAGCACTAATCTCAGACCTGGTGAAATGACCACCTGTCCAAGGTCCTGTGCTCTAGAGGCCCAACTACCGACCTTGTCCAGATGTCCCCTCTCCCCAGGGTGGAAAGTGTATGGGCCATGAGATGTGGCCACCCTGAACCCATAACCCTCCTATCCAGGCCACACTCTCTTGTTCTGAGACTCCAGGATCCCCTGCCACTAATGGTGCCAAGCCAGCTCCTGGGATTCTATGGGCCCTTTTCCTAAGTCTGAGATGGAGCTAAAGTGGGTGGCAGCCAGGGACCAGAGACTCACACTCTCACCGCCCCTATGTTCCGGCACTGAACTTGGCGTCTTGAGAATTCCAAATTGGAGTTGGCCTTCCAGGTCATTATAAAGGTATATCTGTCAAGGTATAAGTATGAACATATTTATTTAGCAGTCTTTGGGCCTGCCTTTTACCTTTAAATATGCAGGCTTATGATATGTGGGTGTCCGTCTGTGCTCTTGTCCTGGTCCCCACAAATGTTAGAGACCCAGGAATAGGTCTGGGCTTACCAAGCTGACGTCTTGTGACTTCCTCTTCCTTGCCCAAGTCCTAGTGTCTGATAGCTAGTTTAAAGATCATTCCATGTTCTTGAGCTCCTTGATCAGAGTTCTTGTATAAGTTCCTGGCACATTACTACAACCAACAGGGGAGAGGATCCAATAACAGAAAGAACTGGGGCTTTGGAATCAGACTTGGCATCAAATCTGTGCTCCACCACTGGTGGCACATTCTTTAAGTTCATGGGACTTCAGCTGCCTGTCACTTGCCCCACTGCAGTGACCTCAGAGTCTCTACTCTTGCCCCCCAAAGCCCATTTCCCACCCGGGAGCTGGAGATATTTTTAATAAGACAATCAGATCATGTCATTGGCAAAGACTCTCACCTTTGTCAAACTTAGTCAGACTCTTGCCCCTTTTCGATTAGGCCCTGTTTGGGGTCCTTGTCCTTAAGAGCAAGAATCCTTCTAAGTCAATTTACGAAGAATCCTTCACTCTCAATATCTGATCACCCTGGCCTGCCTTCAACAAGAAGCCTGTTGAGTTAGTTTAGCCAGAATCCCCCCCTCAGCCCTAATGTTTCCTCTAATAATTTTTTTGTCCACTGACCCTCACCCTGCTCATTGGTTGTAAATCCCCTCTTGTTCTTGTATTCAGAATTGAGCCCAGTTCTATACTGAGGTCTCTTTCCCCCATTGCAATAGTTCCTGGTTAAAATCAGTTTTGACCACTTTACTGTGCAGCTCTCGTTTTTCTTTGGCATCAGTCCTCTGCGGAAAACTACCTAAGGACTTCCCGTCACACTTAGAAGAGCCAAACTCTCCAGGACAGCCCACAGTTGGGGTGTGGCTCCTGTCTGACTTCCTCTCCTCCCTGCTTCTCCTTGCTCACCTTTCTGTAGACCCACCTTCCTTCCTTTGTTCCTTGAAGATGCTCTATTCATTTCCTTTTTAGGGTCCTTTGTATCTGCCTGGAATGTTCTGCCTTCACATTGCCTCAGGACGGGACCCCTTCTTGCAAGTACCTCCCAGCTCAACTATCACTTCCTGAGTGCCACTCCCAGGCTCATTCTATCACATGTTTACTTGTTTGTTTCTGTATTGGCTGTCTGTTTCTCCTAACGGAGTGGAAGCCCCGTGTGGGCAGGGATTTGCTGACTGGTTCCCTGCTGTATTCTCAGTGCCTAGCACAGTGTTTGCTCTGTAACTATATCCTGAATGAACACTTGTCAAGGGCTTGCTCTGAGGGTTCAATGAATCTGTCACCCATCTCACATGAGATTTTTAATAAATGCCAGTCTTCCTCACCCCCTTCCCTTTGACAGGATGTGTGATTTATGACCCCCTGGGCTCACTACCTCTTACTTGTTTCAGGAATGTTCATGCTTTATCTGTTACCCCAGTGCTTCTCTTTCCCATCATAAACAGAAAGAACCTGTTCCTCCAATGAAGCTCCAAGAGTTGATTATTTTACTCTTGCTGCTTTGGATTTTGTTGCCTTGATAACAGAGAGGACCTTTCTCATGGAGAGTTCCTATTCTTCCTTCAGGCCTAAGCACAAGTATTTCCAGAACTTATCTCATGGAACAATGATAGCTTGTATACTATTCTGTCCTTTCCTATGACCACAAGCTGCCTGAAAGCAAGGGTCACATCTTATCAACCATTTCTTTCCTGCAAGTGAGAAGCATATCCAATAATCCCAATGGATATGTAAGTTAATTACATACATTTAATATATATGAAGTCTAAGAACAGCTTTCTTCCTGATTGCATTCATTTGTTCATTCAAGTACAGCCGTGTAAGAGGTGCAGGGCCATGTATGCCTATATATATATATATATATATTTTTTTTTTTTTTTAAGATGTCTTTGTTTATTTACTTCCTTGCTTGCTACCACTATCCTCCTTCCCAAACACACACACATGCACACATATATATACACACTTCCTTTATAAAAAATGATTTCAGAAGTCTTAAAGGGGTAATGTAAAATATAAAAGATTTATTTCAACTATATAAAATAGTTGAAAGTAGGGTAAAAGAAGATATAAAAAAAGGATGGTACTAACTGAAGACAGGAATAAAACTAAAATTGCAGACCAAAAAAACCCAAACATAATAAAGATGTGCATAACAGAATTATACAAGCATGTGAATAATAAAAGTGTCATTTTTCATAGAAAACAGTTAAATATGGCATATATATTTTCTAACTAAACTTAATTTTTTAAATCTTTATTTTTTTTCTAGACTTTCATGCATTTTATGGATGCAAGTACAGACTATTTAAAATTTAAAGCATTTTTTACTATAAATATTGTGAACACATGGTTTTACTCATTTGCTTGTTATTTTAAATTGATATTCATAAAGCCTACATAAATCTCTCTGCCTTGTTTTGGAGGAATTGAAACTGTTGGGAGGTTTAAAACAGATAGCTATGGTGCCATTCTTTATCATACACAATCAAGATGCTTTCTTCCTTTATTCTTTGTTTTTTCCTTTTAGAAAAATGAATCCATGGTTAAAGTTAAGAAGAAAATTAACTGTAAAATCACATTTTAGAAACACTACAGTAACTTGAAAGACAACCCACAGCAAAAGGCTGCAGCATTAAAGAGCTAGGCTAAAAATTCTACATCTGGAGACTTAGCTGGAATTCCTTTTATCCCACTTAGGAAAACATTCCTAGATGCCAAAGATTAAGCATGCTACTTTATGGGACTAATGTTTAATGTTCTCTACTTCATTCAAAAGTGAAAAGCAAATCATTCATAAAGCTCAACAGTTTATCAGAAGCCTAATATTTGTGTTACATCTTAAAGCTAGAGTTGAGGAGAATGGCTTCTTGGGACAACACTCTTGATGTTTAGTTGATTTCAAGGCCTAAGTGGCTCAATAGTTGATTTGCTTCTTATTATAATTCTCAGATAGCCAAAATTGCCCTTGAACACCCCTTATTGGTCCATGAGGCATAACTATCCTGGTTTCAAGAACATATTTCTGTACAGTAATCCTTGAGTATACCATTAAAGTTTCAGAACCACTGGTCAGACTAAAATAAGGAACAAAAGGAAAATCTATATGCCGATGCTTAGGCATCTAAATTATTCTGCCTTTCAGATATGATTAAACCCTAGCAGTGAGTGGGGGGAGAAATGTAAATTATGCAGGCTTCTCTGCAGGTGCTACTCCATTTTTTGGTAAGACTAAGCCTTCATGATCTTAATATTTGTTAGTAGATTTATCGTTGTAAGGATAAAAGTAAGTCAGCTTACGGTTAACTGCATGATACTGTATTGTCTTGATTTTGCAGTTAAAAGCGGCCCTAAATTCAAATAGAAGACAATTAATGCATCAATACCATCTTCAGTTATATCCATTTATTTTGAACTTTGTTCTAACTTTCAATTGAGCCTTTAATGGCTTAGTAAAAGACAATTTGTTTAAATTTTCACTGACATTTTCTATTTTCACAAGCTTCACGTTTCTTCAAAGAGCCCCAAACTCAGTGGCATATTTTTCATAATACCTGTAATCAAGGCCTTCACCCAGGTCCTAAGCAAAGCTAACAAATAATTATCCTTCACAACAGAGTTAAAAACAGGAGTCTAATTAATTAAAGCACTAATTGAACTTCCCCATTACTGATACATTAGTTCCTGCTCTGACATAAACATTAATCAAAGTCGTTGAATAATTCAGCTCTCCACTTCCCCCACCTGTGTAGACAAATCTACCCGCTATCCTATAATGATAACATAGAAGAAAATGTTTCATAATGCTGTTTGGTAATGTCTTTGTTAAGTACCAATAACCGATAACTACTCTACAGAAAAGTGGGAAGAAGGTACAGGGTAAAAGCAAATTGTAGTCATATATATGACTACATATGGTATGTAAAATATATACTTAAATAAAATATATTTCTTATTTAAATAAAGTATATTAATATTACATATAAATATATTTATGTATTTCCTCTTTAAAAAAATAAATCCATGGAGGAAAGAGTCTTTTCAGGAAATATTTTTAAGTATTTCACAAAACTTTTGCATTTTAATGAAGTGGGCCATTTAGACTGCAACTGTACAGGGAGGGACAGTGGATTTCCTTTAATTATGTGATTAGATAAATATTTATATTTTTTTCTCTGTGTTGAAATTCAGGCTTCCTGTTGAGTCTAGCTGTTGGCTCTCTCCTCTCCAGCTGGCAGAACCAGTTTCCAGAGCTGCTGGAGGAGATGCACATCAGATGCTGCTTCGATGAGATAGGAAGTCACCATTATGGACAGTTCTGCTTTTGAAGCCAGGCTGGCGGGGACCCCAGTCCGGCGTTGCAGGATGAGTTGTGGTGGCTGCTTTGGCCACCCCTCCATCAGGTTCTTGCTGATGCACGGGTTCTTGGACAGGAGGATGTACACTCTCAGAGGGCACCCTCCTTTCTAAGCATCTATCACCTTAAAATCACTAGTAGGATGTTCCTAGAAGGCCCACCTAATGGTTTAACATGGAGACTGTAGTACATGATATGATGCATGGTCTCATCTCCCTTCAGGAATGCAGGACTTATTCCCCTGCTGCTGTCAGCCCCTTAGAGGGATTGCCCTGGTTGAAGAGACTCACCTTGTATAAGGGCATACTTCCTTCCAAAGGCAGCTTACATCCAGTGCTATAAAGGGTATAAAGGCCTGGCCTCCTTGTGTCAGTTAGGGGCAACTCTGAAGGGTGGTCCTGGCTCAAGGGTCTCCCATCCCCTTGGGGTCAGCTAGGGCCTTCCTTGGGACTGCGTTGTAGCTCAGCTTCTCCCTCTGCCCCATCCTACCTCCTTCCACAGGCCTGTATCACGAGAACACTTCCTAATCTCTGCGCACTAACCTCTGCTTCAGAGTTGGCTTCCTAAGGAATGGGCCTGTGACAGAAATGACAGGAAGTTCCCTTCCAGAAGAAGTAAATGGTTTTTATTCTTCAATGTGTTAATATGGTTTATCACATTGATTGATTTGCATATATTGAAGAATCCTTGCATTCCTGGGATGAACCCTGCTTGATCATGGTGTATGATCCTTTTAATGTACTGTTGGATTCTGTTTGCTAGTATTTTGTAGAGGATTTTTGCGTCTATGTGCATCAGTGATTCTGGTCTATAATTTTCTTTTTTTGTAGTATCTTTGTCTGGTTTTGGTATCACGGTGATGGTAGCCTAATGGAATGAGTTAAGGAGTGTTTCACCCTCTGCAATTTTTTGGAAGAGTTTGAGAAGGACAGGTGTTAGCTCTTCTCTAAATGTTTGATAGAATTCACTTGTGAAGCCATCTGGTCCTGGACTTTTGTTTGTTGGAAGATTTTTAATCACAGTTTCAATTTCATTACTTGTGATTGGTCTGTTCATATTTTTTATTTCTTCCTGGCTCAACATCACTAATTATTAGAGAAATTCAAATCAAAACTACAATGAGGTATCACCTCACACCAGTCAGAATGGCCATCATCAAAAAATCTACAAACAATAAATGCTGGAGAGGGTGTGGAGAGAAGGGAACCCTCTTGCACCGTTGGTGGAAATGTAAATTGATACAGCCACTATGGAGAACAGTATGGAGGTACCTTAAAAAACTAAAAACAGAGCTACCATATGACCCAGCAATCTCACTACTGGGCACATACCCTGAGAAAACCATAATTCAAAAAGACACATGCACCGCAATGTTCATTGCAGCACTATTTACAATAGCCAGGACATGGAAGCAACCTAAATGCCCATCGACAGACGAATGGATAAAGAAGATATGGTACATATATACGATGGAATATTACTCAGCCATTAAAAGGAACGAAAGTGGGTCATTTGTAGAGACGTGGATGGACCTAGAGACTGTCATACAGAGTTACATAAGTCAAAAAGAGAAAAACAAATATCGTATATTAACACATCTATGTGGAATCTAGAAAAATGATATAGATGATCTTATTTGCAAAGTAGAAATAGAGACACAGATGTAGAGAACAAATGTATGGATGCTGAGGGGGAAGGGGGGGAGGAATTGACACATACACACTATTTATACTATGTATAAAATAGACAACTAATGAGAACATACTGTATAGCACAGGGAACTCTACTTAATGCACTGTGGTGACCTAAATGGGAAGGAAATCCAAAAAAGAGGGGATATATGTATATGTATAGTTGATTCATCTTGCTGTACAGTAGAAACTAACACAGCATTGTAGAGCAACTATACTCCAATAAAAATTAATTTAAAAAAAAAGAAGTTAAATGGTATGACACTGATTACAGTCATTAACAAGGTGGGCATGGCATCAATAGGCAAATGATAAAAGGACGTGAAAGAAAGTAGTTGGAGGTATGGGGGGAGAAGTAGGTCACACTGGAGACTAAAATGAAATAGGCAATGTTTTCCTTTCTTCTCAGGCTGAGTTGAGTCAAGTGGATTCTGGACCAGAGCCTGGGGCCTCCTCAGTGAGTCTCACTATTGAAAAACCTGTTCTCACCAACATGGCCCGCTGTTGAGAGGAAAGGACAGCTAGGGTTGGGAGGAGAGACTATTCCTCCATCCACAGTCTATTTAATCACCTCTCAAACACTCATCAAACTCTTCAGAATCAGCTTCAGAGTTACTTTAAAGAAGCCTTACTTCAAAGTGATGTTCAGAGATTTGAAAATAAACTCCAGAGTTCTCAGAAATCTCCTCAGCAGCAGCAGTAGAGTGGGCACCTCTCCTGCCCTTATCGTGGTTGGGAGATGGCAGCCCAGGGATCTGTCTCGTTAGCAGAGAGAACAGCAGCCCATCTTTAGCACTGCTGATACGGACACAAACTGTTCACAGGTTTCTAGCAGAATCTGGCCACCATCCCGTCTGTTTTGAATTCTCCTTTTTATCACCTTCACCATAGGTGGTCTAGTAAGTCTCCAGATGAGATCATGGACTTTAGACACCACTACTTGATGAAGGTGAGACATGATTTAACCCAGGAGATCCTCACTGGGCTTTACTGACCAACGTGCAAAGAAAAACCATCACAGCTGCCAGCATAGGCCTACCCACCTCGGGGGAGTGAGGGTGGGTGTTGTAGGAAGGCAGAAGGTAGAGGCACGAGTATGGCAGCAACTTTAAAGAAGAATAAGTGTAGACCTAATACTTGGTGATGTCTTTATCCCCCAAAGCCTGGCTGTCTGCACACAGCCCCATCTCAGGAAAAGGCCACTGGGAGAGCTGTGTGAAAAGGTTCCTTTTCTGTTCTTTTTTTTTTTTTTTTTTTTTAAGTTATCTGCCAGATGCTCTGAAAAGAGCTTTTTGTGTTGAGCTTAAGGCAGCTCAGTTTAACTAGCAGTAAGCAGAGCATTGTCAAAATGGATAAAAATGGGAGATAAGCTTTGCTCCCACAATCTGCTTCCAGAAGAGAAAGAAGAGAAGTGGCTTCTCGGAGGCACATTGTTGCTGCACTTCCTGGGCTCAAAGGCCTTCCTCTAAAATTAATATTTACCTCCAATTACAGTTTCCTGGGGTAAGGAGTCCCCACTAATGATCCTGTTCTGAAAAGCTTTGATTTGTTGAAGGGGTAGGCAAATCCACTCACTTAGGTACCCCCTCACAGAAAGCGGCCAATGAAAAGATTAAAATCAGAGCAGGAGGAATGTTTTATTTACATTTCTTTGAAGTTCAGGCCTTCATTCCTTCTCTTTCCCCACTCCCTTGAGCAGAATGGCTCCAATAAGTTTTGCTCTGCTTTTAGAAAGCTCACATCTGCCCCTTGGCTGTAGTTTTGCTTTGTATTTTGCCACATTTGGAAGGCTTTTCTGTCTCCTTGAAATTAGGATTTGGCCCATGTGGAAAAAAAAAGAAAGATGTAGATGTATGACTTTGCTGACTCCGCATGCATGCAAACCGGGAAGTAGCAGACTAGCTGAACCTTGCAGAGATACCAAACATCAATTGAAAGCTTGCTTTCCCCTCCCCACCAGCCCCATTTTCTGTTAACTGCAGCCACACAGAGCTCCAATCCCTTCTTTGGATGGGTGAAAAAAACGAGGTGGAATTTTTCCTCCAAGAGAGGAAAAGAAAGGAAGCCAATGGAAGCCGTCCCCTGGGCCTGATGAAGCACCGGCCTTTGTTCTTTCCTGGTGCCCTTCAGGACCCTAACAGGTTATTACAGCTGAGTTTTGGAATGGTGACCATCCATGGCAACGTTAGAGGATTTCCAGGGATGAAGCTGTACTCCACTGCGGCAGTCCCGGGAGCTTTTCAAACCCCTGTGGCCCCTCACTGTAGTTGGACATGGCTGGGTGTGGAGGGGACTTAGTCCTCTCAGGCCTTCAGCCTTGCCGATCCTCAGCCTTGCCGAGATCACTTGCATATCTCTACCGGTACTGCCCAGAATGGTGTGTAGTTATAACAGATATAAGAAAGTATCTTGAAACTAATTATTTTTTTCTTTTAGGAGTCAGTCGTTTTTTAAAATTTTATTGAAGTATAGTTGATTTACAATGTTGTATTAATTTCTGCTGTACAGCAAAGTGACTCAGTTATACATATATATGTATATATATATTCTTTTCCATATTCTTTTCCATTGTGGTTTATCACAGGATATTGAATATAGTTCCCTGAGCTATATAGTAGGTCCTTGTTGTTTATCCATTCTATATATAATCGTTTGCCTCTGCTAATCCCAAACTCCCAATCCTTCCCTCCCCTAAACTCCCTCCCCCTTGGCAACCACAAATCTGTTCTCTATATCAGTGAGTCTGTTTTTGTTTCATGGATATGTTGATTTGTATCGTATTTTACATTCCACATATAAGTGATATCATATGGTATTTGTCCTTCTCTTTCTGACTTCCTTCACTTAGTACGATAATCTCTAGGTCCATCCGTGTTTCTGCAAATGGCATTATTTCGTTCTTTTTTATGGCTGAGTGATAGTCCATTGTATATATGTACCACATCTTCTTTATCCATTCATCTGTCAATAGACATTTAGGTTGTTTCCACGTCTTGGCTATTGTAAATAGTGCTGCTATGAACATAGGGGTGCATGTATCTTTTCGAAGTATAGTTTTGTCTAGGTAGATGCCCTAATTCTTTATGTGGAGAGAGGAAGGAAAAAGGGATACTGAAGAAAGATTTTTGATAAAGAGAAAAAGTAAATAACTTACCATATATTGTCTGATAACAGGGAACAGACCAAGACATGTGCTGAATCTTCCCCTATAATCAGGTATGTCTGGATGTCTCAGGATTTCTCTTTCTCCTCCTAGGAGCCAGGAAAAGGGCTCGAAGCCCAACCATCCTCCACAGTTTTGGATAGACCTTTCAGAGATCACGTCTGAGAGACTCTTAAGACAAAGGTATGGAAAAGAGATGGCCAGCTGTCAGGATTAGCCACCTGAATCCACAATAGGGGAAAAGTGAGACTGAAAAAATAGAAAATACAGAAAAATGTAACCACTGAGCTGATAAAATAAGGGAAAGTGTTCTTGTAGCCACCCTGTCTCAGTAAAATTTAGTTCCAATATGGTAATCCCAGGGTCAGGCTATCATGCATTGGGACTTTTTCCTGCTCTTATCCCTCTGAACAACAGGAGTATGGTCTATGGCCAGGAAGCTCCTGCCAATGAATATTTTCTATTCTTCCTTTGTCAGGGTTTTCCTTTTCAAGCTCCCAACAAGATCATTTTGCCAGGGGAGTGTTTTCTTGTGTGTGAAGGGTTTGGGGGATTGTTTGTTCTGAAAAGCATCTGCAGACAATAATTGGGAAATGTGTTAAAGCTGCCATCAATTTGCTTTATTGATATGGAAGCCTCAGTGGGTCCCCGAGGAGAACAGACTTTTTCCCCATATGAGCAAGCGACTGAAAAGGCTGAGACACTGAAAAGGACAAGTCAGACAGAGGCAGGGGCCGGGAGAGGAAAGTGACAAGGGGAAACGGAGGGGCGGAAACTGAGCCAGAAGTCCTAAGACAAAGCCTGCGATGAAAACAAAATCTTCTCGAGATGTTCAAAAGGAAAGCTGGTTATCACAGAAGCTCCTCCAAAAAAAGGAATTTTCAGGGATTAAGACAAGGGTGGGTGGTGACAAGAGATGAGGGAACATGTGTATCAAAAGAACCTCATCTGGATGGCATGGTTCCTGTCTGTTAAGCAGTTTAGTTTTTACAGAAGCTTTCTCCCCCCATTACAGCATAGTGTTTAGTTCTGCCATAGAGAAATCCAAAGTCTCTTGACTTGTTGTTTATGGCACCTGGACAAATGGTAATTATCAGCCTATAATTCCCTTGAGGGGAACTGATGTTTCAATAAATTGTAACAGCTGAGTCTGAGTGGTTTACAGCGCCATCAAAACCTTGCTATGGACATATAATCTTATAACCACAACTTGCTAGTAAATAGGTGTTTGCACAATGGGTGATTTAGGAGCTTCCAGCCCTTCTCAGGGAGCAGTGTGGGCTGCTGGGCTCTCTCCAGCTGTCCCCAAGCCACCCTAGAACGAACTGAAGACACTTCCCCTCTCAGTAGGTTGCCAAGGCTCACTGCCTTGGCTTCTCCAAGGTGAACACATTTGGATCCGCACTGGTATACACATCTATAAGATTTGTTGATTCCCCCAAAAGAGTACTCCCCAAAATGACCACAAGTGTGTTCTCAAGCGTTTAACATGTTCACAGGTATCTCAGAGCAAGGAAGAGCTCTACAGATTATATTCAAGGACAGAGCGAAAGAGGGACTGTCTAAATCAGTATGCAACCTTGGTCGTGGTGATTTAATAGTAAAACTTACAAGACCTGTTTTGAAAATGTGTTAGAGCCCTATTAGAAGCACTGGGTTCAAGACATTCAAGAAATATTTATTGTGAGGCTCCTACATGGACAGGACATAGAAGTGTCCTGTTAAACAGTCAGGCAGAAGATAGAAATATGGCAGGATTGCTAAAAAGCACTAAAAAAAGTCATAATTCATTACTTATCTAGTGTATTTAAAGTATATACTCCTGTGACTTCCAAAAATAGTTTGAAGTTGCTTAGAATATAATGTCATAATATATATTATGCCAAATATAACTATTATATATGCAAATATGCATGCATGTGTGTGTATGTAATTTTTAAAACATACCAAGGGAAGAGTGGGAGAGAATTGTATTGGATATTAAGAAGTAAGTTAAAGTAATTTGGCTCTAAGTTTCTTTTTGAACTTCCTAGAACAAGAAAAGAAATGGAAAAAAAAAAAAAGAAAAGGAAAGAAAAAAGAAAAGATGATGGATATAACCGTTGAGGAAACTGAGGTTCCAGTAAGAAACCTGATCAGTGGCGCGTCTTAGGTAATGCAGTGGGGACTCCAGGGCCCAAGTCTCTAAAACACCATGGCAGGTAGAGCACCATTTCTTACCAATCGGGTCTTCTTCCTCCTCTCTGCACCCACACAAAAGCAAACAAATCACTTTTCATCCATCACACTGTCTCATAAAGAGAAAATATCTACAGGCCTTTCTGCGCCTATGGTCACAAAACATGAAGGCCACAATCCCACAATTAGACCTCAGGATTCAGGAAAGAAAAGCTCTTCTTCACAGAACAGTGGCAGTATCCAGCCCTTATAAATCCTTGGAATAAACCAATTAAAGCCACTGACTCACCAGGCAAGGGCTTTAGCATGAAAAGAGAGTTATTGCTGTCATTTCCATACACTATCTCATTCTAGTACCATATTTTTAGTGTGCTTTCTTAAAAATATCTATGCTCCAAATTGCCTGACAAATTTTAGCACAAACATCCATTTGCCTTATAATCTTTGCCCTACGTATGTTAAGCCTCCAAAGATTTTCAGAAGTACTTATTTTCAAAAGCATTCATTGGTCCTCCACACCTTCACACTTCAGAAACTAAGGCACCCTGGGGAGAGTGTTGGTTTATTGAATGGATAATCCATTTTTGTAACAATAAATAGAGACAGGCTGAACATGTTAATAGGAATTACCACACTACAAGAATTTCTGCAATAAAATATTTTCAGACTTCAATATCAGCTCAAGAGGCCCGTCCCTCCAAACAAAGGTGTATGCTTCCGTTAACTGGGCAAGAGAATTCTAGAGTCTATTCTTTGATTAATCCAAAGCACAGAGTTAAATGTCTGGCTGAAGTAACAAATTAATCCTGGTAGTTCTACTCCTTTTAATGATCTCTTAAATGGTTCTGTTTCTACTTTTAATTGTCCTGTTACTGTAAGCTGCCTCAAAGTCTTTTTTAAAAGGTGTAAATCATGTATAAGCAAATGTAATAAAACACAAATGCTTTCTACAGGAACTTATGTAAAATGCAGGATGAACCAAAAGATGCATATCAGGGTACAAGACAAATGAGAATAAAGTTTCCTTGTGATATCCCAGAAACTGTACCCTGGAACAATATCAGGTCCACAGAGCCAAACAGTTTACATGTGCTAGAGGAAGAAAAAACCAAACCAGTAACAGGGAGAACTCAGGGTTCTCTTTTCAAAAATATAGATTTGTGACACCTAAACCAGAATCACTGGGCAAATTTAAATGCCTTCAAGTTGGAAGTGTGGGTATAAATGAATGAAATGGTGAAAAACCACAAAGGGTGGGCCTTATGGGGAAATGGAAAATGTGCCTTCCCACCATTCAAATGTAAATTTTTATAAAACATGCCTCAAGACAGACAAAATATTGTACATCTGTTGACCACAGTTGTTGGCTCAATGGCTATGTTGTGACCCCCGATCTAAATAATCAATATATTTCACGCCACTAAAGTTTCTCAACAGTGGAACTACTGGCACTTGGAGTGGAACCAACTTTCACTGTGCAGGATTTTGCTGTGCATTGCAAGTCTATGGTCATCCGGGTCTCCCAGAAACAAAAAGCTATAGTATCATTCAGGCAACTGAAAGTGTTCCTCCCACCACCCCACAAATTTCAAATGTGTGTTTCCCACCCCTTCCTCCCGCCCCAAGGTGGGAACTAGTGTCTAGTTCCATGTCTAAACTATTCTGCCTCTTGGTATTTTCATATCTCACCTTGTATTTTTCCTTCTTCACCAAATGATTTTCAGGATTTAAGAAGAACAGTATAATAGCAGGCCCTTTCCTTTGTCTTACATCAAATTAGAAAGGGTACTATGAAGGGGCTGGTGGGAGATATGAAGATAATGAGATGAGGAGGAAGAGAAAATGATCAAGGGCAAGTCAGTACAGTCACTAGGCAAAGGAAACAGCAGGGAAAGTATGTGGGGATGGAGGCTGGACTAGTGATTTTTATTATTGCTACCACCACACAGTTTTTCAAAGCTGCTCTCTTTCATCCTCTTCCATCACCTTGGAACTTTCCCAGAGTGCCCAATTTGAGAAACTTTGCATTATATCTTTGGTCCCTAAATTAAGTTAGAATCCTGTCTTAATGACCACCATTTATAACATCCAGTTCTACATAATGAGGCCATTGCCAACTCATGGTCAACAGCCCACAGTAACTCAAGGTTGCTGTTATGGATATAATTAGCTTCCTTAAATGAAAAACTCATGTAAGACAGATGTATTCCCAAGTCATTGTTCATTTACCAGTCAACCTAGTTAATACACCTACTGATATAGTGTTTCATTCAGAAATAGAAATTACTTTTGGATGATTGCATGTTATAATATCCTGTGTAAATCTGGCATCAATTCTCAAAGTTCAGTTTTCTGTTTCCTCTGAGTGGAGAATGTTGTAAACTATAAGGGCTTGATGACTGTGGGGATTCCCCCTGATGAAGAAATGGCCCTCGCATTTTTAAAAATGGTAAAAAAAAAAAAAAAAAAGGTCTCAGGGATATGCAGATTTGAAGATGTTTGGAATAAAACTGTTAACAGAGAAGAGAAAATGAACCAAGGTGGGTGTGGGAATATAGGTGTCAGACAATTTCAAAAGTTCAGAATAGAGGAGTGTCAGACATAGGTAAAGCAGGGTGGAAGAACCAGTGTAAGGAAAGGTCAGGAGGTATAACTGACACTAAGCTTGGTTCTAGCAGAGAAGCAAAGACTAGCAGACTGGGCGTGTGTTGCAGGGGAGAGAGGGGATACGGGGGAGGGGTGGGTTGGGGGGAGGAAGGAGTCCTCTAAGCCTCCGTATAAAGCTGGGCTTTTAAATGTAATGTCCACGCTTATTGACAAGGAAGGGAGGATTACAAAATAAGAGGTCACTAACAAGTTCCTACAGCCTCAGAAACAGATTCAAAGTAACTCTTGATATGTTTTTAAAACATCTGTACTTTTTAATAATCATGATAATATCAACAACTAGTTGATAGTTCATTCGTCAAGCTGTAGGCAATGTTCTGTTAGCTTTACATGGATTAGCTTCTTGCATCTCAACACTGTGGCCATCCTCATTTTACAGCTGAAGAAACTAAGGGGGAGAGGGTTAAATAACTTGTTCAACTCTGTCACATGGGTACTAAGGGGAATTTGAAGGCAGGCATCTGGTTCCAAATCCCTGCTTTTAACTGTCAAGTGACACTGCCTCTTTTCACATCTGACACTCTCTGTTATTCCCAGGATGACCCCTTGAAAACTATCTCTACCCCACCAAGAGTGGACCCCAGAAGCCCTGCGTGCACTATCCCCTCCCCAGGACGGAATTGTTCAAATCAAGGTAGGCACCTTGCCCCAAACTAATCCCTTCAGATTCTCCCCAACCCCAATAGTTTGGAATTGGGATAGAAATAACCAGTGAGTTTGGTCCTTTATGCTGAGAAATGTCACTGTAGGGGCTACCATGTATCTGCCTCTTCCCTTCAGGTCTATGAGAGACAGAAGATGGGGAATGAGTGGAAGGACACAGAAAAGAGATAGAAAGGGAGCATTTCCTAGGTCCTTAGTGGGTGTCCAGCTCCTTTTTTCCAGGCCAAACTGAGGCCAGCTCCATTCCTGCCATTAGATTCAGTAAAATGCCCTCTATCCTCATAATAAGAATCCCTTTTTACTTATCCTGCTCTGATTTGGTTTCTGTCACTTACAACCAGAGATGTAACTAAAATAACATAGAGACCTCCAATCTGCAGTTTCTATCTCTTCCTCTGTATTTTACTGTCTTAAGCATTTATCCCTTTCATCAACATTTTCTGTCTTCTTTCAGATAAGAAACCCTTTCCTAAATCCCTCTGAGATTTAGTCTTAGAACAATAATAATATCACAGACACCAGCAGACCTCCATCTCCTACTAGAAAGACTGGGAACAAAATAACCACAGAGTGTACAGTACATATTTGCTTTATGGAAATGATTTTTAAAGTGATAACAATAGCCACCACCACCATCACATCTGATATCATAAATACCCTTTTTATTTGTAGAGTAGACATTAATTTTAATGGTATTTGGGCTCTTTTGATAGTCTACCAATTTCATTAAAATGGAATTCTACTGTAATCCCTGATAAATAATTAAAATAGCCCCTGATAGAAGCTTAACTTTTATACTCGCAAATAAAACTTTGCAATGGATTGCCTTAATAGCATGATGATCTCCAAAGCAACTTTCCCACATCAACTATGTTTTTATGAGGGGGATGGAGGCAAGGATACTGCCTATGGTTATTTTCTCAAGTTGACCTGAACTTGCCTGAGCCATTAATATGCCTGTGACTAAACACAGATAGAGCAGAGAGACCTTTTCCATCATTCTCATTTTGCAGACAAGGATGCTGAGGCCTAATGAGCAAGGTCACACAATTTAGTGGCAGCGTTGGCACTGGATCCTGAGTCAGCTAATATTCCTGATTTAAAGCTCTTTACATTTCACCTCTTTGAGAAGGCTTTGTGGCTTTTACAAGTTTCATAACATTAAGAGGCGACCTAAGGTTGAGGAACTCAGATCAATTCACATGAGAAGTATCCAGTAGAATGGCCAGGCACTGGATGGGGAGTTCTGGTCCAGGCTCTGCCATTTACAGAGCTGTGCTTTTGGGTCCCATTTGGAAAAAAAAAAAAGGTGAGGAGATGGAACTAGTTCCAATGGTTTCTTGACATTTTGGAGAGTCCTCAGATGCCTCTAGAAAACCTGGCTAGCCTCCCATTGGGGCTTTTGGTGGCAGCTTCTACTGGCTTTCCTATACAGTGATCAGAACTGGAAATTCATAGGCTCTTCTTGTGAGCCAAGGGAGCTCCCCACCCTCTTCCTTCAGAACCCAGAAAATGTGCATGAGATTCAACCCACAATAACATTCAGATATCTGTGTCAGTCACTAAAGCCAGAGCCATTTAGTTCACAAGCTTTGGAAATTTACATCCATCTACTTTTTTTTTTTTAACTTGACTTTATCTTACTAGTTTCTTTACTGAGCAAAGAAATTTTGAGTTCAAAAAAATCTCTTAATCTGACTTAAGGTAAATGTCTTTATAAACAGATAAGTTCAAATAATAGACGTGTGATTTGGTCACTGTGGTTCTAAAACAAAGCAAAAACCCCTGCACTTCTCTTTTATAAAAAAATACCTTCATGGATTTTGTACTCCTAGTTTCTGGTATCAATTCAGCCTCCTGCAATAGATGTTACTAAAAATCTTTGGAGTGCTTGTTTGTACATGCCAGATTTTCTTTAATATACCAACCAATAAATAGTTCCACTCTGCAATCTTTCAGAAGAAAAAAAGCTATGAAAAATGAAGTAAAAAGCAAAATAAAATATTTTTCACATTTCTTCATTTTTGTCCTGAAGCATGGAATGTGGCTCAGGATCTCCACCTAGTGGAATCTTTAAGGTGATAACTCTGTTGTAAAATCTCTAAAACTTAAGAAATTTGAGGATGGGGCCATCAAGTCAGACGAGTGATTTTTTTTCTGCACAAAATGTATTTATTGAGAGTCTGATATGATAAGTCAATATTGCTTCTTTTTAAGTGGGAGAGTTCACATTTCCTAGGTTACTATTAAGAGATCTTTTTCAACTAAGATCTCTGATCCCTGAAAGCCATCCTTTGTCACATCATAAGCAGGGTACTTGGGTTCTTCCTCTTTCCCTTTGCCAAGCTCATATCAGAAGACAGTGCTTTATAAAAAATCCACTCTGAATGGGTAGGGAAAAGAAAGGGACTGTTGATCAGGAAAGGACATTTTTTCCTAGTTATTAATTCTTATCAAAAGGTTGATGGAGAAAGTTGCTGATAAGGTATCTAACAAGGTGATGTAAGTGCTCTCAGATAGATTAAAGAGACATAATAAATCATGGGGCTCTCATCTACTTCTCAGGATGAATACAGATTATATCTGTGTAGACAACTGAATGAATTTCAATGATAGCATGTGATTTTCCAGATAGACCACTTCTGATCATTTTTCCCTTTGAAAGGTAAAACATATGCAATGCAAGTTACACTTCCACAAGCAGTGCTAACTGCTGCTCTCAGAGTAACTTCCGGAAAAATCTTTAGGTGCATAGTCACCACCTCATGTGCCCACCTCAGTGATCTGGAAAGGCTAAGACTTCCTTTGCTGAATTTTCCATCTTCTCTTCATCACATCTGGTATTTTGTTTCTGGCACCTGTGCTCATTACCAATGATCCCTGAGAGATCACTGAACCAAGAGGGATCCCTGAGTTCATATTCTGAGTCTGTCACACTATCCATATGCTGCCTAGAAAGATGCGGGGCATTTGGGGTTCAGTAGGGATCTTGTTATAATTATGCTGTTCAATAGACTAGCTGTTTATTCATGGCCAACACATAATTTATACAATAATTGTCCTTTACTCCAAAAACAAAAAGCATCAGTGGTCAATTGGTATAAAGACTGCTATCTATGAAAAATATAAGCCTGTGATTGCTGATATAAGTCACTGACATAAATCTGTGCTTCATGGTCACCCTGGGCTCTGTGCAGCCAAATTCAAATTACTTTCCTGTCATATTTTGGTGTAATGATTGCATTAATGGCCCCAATTCCTCACCCTTCCATCTATTTGCCATGTCTCTTCGTAATGCCCTCTCACTCTGCCTATGGCCTCAGCCCTGTGGCTTGTTTGGCCAATAGGATGCTAGCAGACTTGGCTCAAGCAGGTGCCTGGCAAGGTACTTGCACCATTCTGATTCCTCTCTCACATCATTGCCATCACCGTGAAAACCTATCCAGGCAAGCCTGCTAAAAGATGAGAGGTAAGTGGCCCAATCACTCTTGTCACCCTAGCTGAATATCAGATATGTGACGGGTAACAGTTGATATAAGAAGAACCAGCCAGCAGAGCAAAGCCTAAATCACTGATCTATAGATTCTTGAGCCACTATTACCTTAAGCCACTGGGTTTTGTGGTAGTTTGTTACACAGCATTATTGAGGCAATAGATAACTGATAGAGGATGCACACTAAATTTTGGGATGGCTTAGGGGTTAACCAGAGGAAGTTCTTATTGAAAAATAGTCATCTGAGAGCAAAGAAGAACTGTAGTTTGGGATTTTGAAAAATGACAGCTACAGGGAACAAAAGTGAAAAAGTACTTCATGGTGAAAATAAGCGGACATTTAAGAAAGTTGAAAAGGATATAGTATCAGGCAACAAGGCTAGAACCAATATAACCATGCTTAGTGAATGTGTATGGAAGGAAGGGATTCTGATGGAAGAGAATGGCTACCACACAGGATTTGACCTCACCACATATTTAAAAATAGCGGGATGAACATAGGCAGAACACTCTCTGACATATATCGCAGCAAGATCTTTTTTGATCCACCTCCTAAAGTAATGAAAATAAAAACAAAAATAAACAAATGGGACCTAATTGAACTTAAAAGCTTTTGCACAGCAAAGGAAACCATAAACAAAACAAAAAGACAACCCACGGAATGGGAGAAAATATTTGCAAATGAAATGACTGACAAGGGATTAATCTCCAAAATATATAAACAGCTCATGCAGCTCAATATCAAAAAAACAAAAACCCAATCAAAAAATGGGTGGAAGATCTAAATAGACATTTCTTCAAAGAAGACATAAAAGTGGCCAAAAAGCATATGAAAAGATGCTCAACAACCCTAATTATTAGAGAAATGCAAATCAAAACTACAATGAGGTATCACCTCACACCAGTCAGAATGACCATAATCAAAAAAATCTATAAACAATAAATGCTACACTGCTGGTGGGAATGTAAATTGTTACAGCCACTATGGAGAGAAGTATGGAGGTTCCTTAAAAAACTAAAAATAGAGCTACCATATATCCACAATCCCATCTTAGGCATGTATCCAGAGAAAACTATATTTGTAACGTTACATGCACCCCAATGTTCATTGCTGCACTATTTACAATAGCCAGGACATGGAAACAATCTAAATGTCCATCGACAGAGGAATGGATAAAGAAGATGTGGTACATATATACAGTGAAATATTAGCCATAAAAAAGAATGAAATAATGCCATTTGCAGCAACATGGATGGACCTAGATACTGTCATACTGAGTCACACAGAGAAAGACAAGTATCATATGATATCGTTTATATGTGGAATCTAAAAAAAAGGTACAAATGAACTTATTTACAAAATAGAAATAGAGTCACAGATGTAGAAAACAAACTTATGGTTTCCAAGGGGGAAAGTCGGGGGAGGAATAAATTGGGAGATTGAGACTGACATATACACACTATTATATATAAAATAGATAACTAATAAGAACCTACTGTATAGCATAGGGAACTCTATTCAATACTCTGTAATGACCTATATGGGAAAAGAACCTAAAAAAGAGTGGATATATGTATATGTATAACTGATTCACTTTGCTGTACAGCAGAAACGAACACAACATTGTAAATCAACTATACTCCAATAAAAATTAATTTAAAAAAATAAAATAAAAAACAAAACCAAAAAACATAAAAATAAAAATAGCGGGATGATCGCTTTAACCATTAAGGAATTGCAAATTGCATTCCTACAAGTAGGTCTTGGTTTTTTTTAGCTGTAAGTGGAGGGGTAGACTAGAAGAGTTCCAAAGCTCCTTCCACATGTCCCATAACCCTATTATCTCAGTATACCAATTCATTGTCTTGAGAAACAATGCATGGTAGTCATGCCCACAATTACTGTATGCAATTAGAAAGCAGTATATGTAGCATTAATACCACTATGATTTGAGTGTGTCTGAGCTGAAGAATACTTCATGAGAATTATGCTAATAGGATGGTTAGGGGTTTAGAGCATATGTCTCATTCAGGAGGTATGCCCCTTGATGGGATCTCCAGAGGTTTCTGCAGGGGACAGAGTGAAAGAATTGATGTTTGACTACAATAACAAGGCCAAACTTCATGCATGTTATTCATGTCTTCATGCCAGGGTATCTTCAGACAGGATTGGGCAATAAGACCTCTGAAGATGTGGATGATCCCCCAGCTACATGCAATTTTCCATACTGAGTAAAGCTATTTACTCCTTCCCTATCATATACACACATGAGCTGGCACAGCCCTTCATATGATTTGGTTACTGAAACAGAAACAGAAAGAGAGAGAGTGCAAGAAAGTGAAAAAATAAATTGACTTCAAAGGCTACCTTAACTGACTATTGTGTTTTGGGAGAGGAAGGATAGTTTCATGGGCAAATACCTCATTAACCTCAACTAGAAAGTTCCCTGTGGCCAGGGACCCATCTCACTCTTAAATACCTGTAGCATTCAAGCCCATTGGAATGAACATTGTAGACCCTCAACAAATATGTTCTATTTTTTCTCCTCTTTTGTAGTAGGGGACTTTAAGTGCAGCCTTGTTTTTTTGTTTTTGTTTTGTTTTGTTTACAACTTTATTGGAGTATAATTGCTTCACAGTGTTGTGTTAGTTTCTGCTGTAAAACAAAGTGAATCAGCTATATGTATACATATATCCCCATATATCCTCCCTCTTGCATCTCCCTCCCACCCTCCCTATCCCACCCCTGTAGGTGGTCACAAAGCCCCGAGCTGATCTCCCTGTGCTATGCAGCTGCTTCCCACTAGCTATCTATTTTACATTTGGTAGTGTATATATGTCAGTGCCACTCTCTCACTTCATCCCAGCTTACCCTTCCCCCTCCCCGTGTCCTCAAGTCCATTCTCTACATCTGCATCTTTATTCTTGTCCTGCCCCTAGGTTCATCAGAACCATTTTTTTTAAGATTCCATATATATATGTGAGCATACGGTGTTTTTCTCTTTCTGACTTACTTCACTCTGTAGGACAGACTCTAGGTCCATCCATCTCACTACAAATAACTCAATTTTGTTTCTTTTTATGGCTGAGTAATATTCTATTATATACATGTGCCACATCTTCTTTATGCATTCATCTGTCGATGGACACTTAGGTTGCTCCCATGTCCTGGCTACTGGAAATAGTGCTTAATGAACACTGTGGTACATGTCTCTTTTTGAATTATGGTATTCTCAGGGTATATGCCCAGTAGTGGAGTTGCTGGGTCATATAGTAGTTCTATTTTTAGTTCTTTAAGGAAACTCCATACTGTTCTCCATAGTGGCCGTATCAATTTACATTCCCACCAAGAGTGCAAGAGAGTTCCCTTTTCTCCACACCCTCTCTAGCATTTACTGTTTGTAGATTTTTGATGATGGCCACTCTGACCAGTGTGAGGTGATACCTCATTGTAGTTTTGATTTTCATTTCTCTAATGATTAGTGATGTTGAGCATCCTTTCATGTGTTTGTTGGCAATCTGTATATCTTCTTTGGAGAAATGTCTATTTAGGTCTTCTGCCCATTTCTGGATTGGGTTGTTTGTTTTTTTGATATTGAGCTGCATGAGCTGCTTGTATATTTTGGAGATTAATCCTTTGTCAGTTGCTTCATTTTCAAATATTTTCTCCTATTCCGAGGATTGTCTTTTTGTCTTGTTTATGGTTTCCTTTGCTGTGCAAAAGCTTTGAAGTTTCATTAGGTCCCATTTGTTTATTTTTGTTTTTATTTCCATTTCTCTAGGAGGTGGGTCAAAAAGGATCTTGCTGTGATTTATGTCACATAGTGTTCTACCTGTGTTTTCCTCTAAGAGTTTTATAGTGTCTGGCCTTACATTTAGGTCTTTAATCCATTTTGAGTTTATTTTTGTGTATGGTGTTAGGGAGTGTTCTAATTTCATTCTTTAACATGTAGCTGTCTAGTTTTCCCAGCACCACTTATTGAAGAGGATGACTTTTCTCCATTGTATATTCTTGCCTCCTTTGCCAAAGATAAGGTGACATATGTGCATGGGTTTGTCTCTGGGCTTTCTATCCTGTTCCATTGATCTATATTTCTGTTTTTGTGACAGTACCATACTGTCTTGATTACTGTAGCTTTGTAGTATAGTCTGAAGTCAGGGAGGCTGATTCCTCCAGCTCCATTTTTCTTTCTCAAGATTGCTTTGGCTATTCAGGGTCTTTTGTGTTTCCATACAAATTGTAAAATTTTTTGTTCTAGTTCTGTGAAAAATGCCATTGGTAATTTGATAGGGATTGCATTGAATCTGTAGATTGCTTTGGGTAGTATAGTCATTTTCACAATGTTGATTCTTCCAATCCAAGAACATGGTATATATCACCATCTGTATCGTCTTTGATTTCTTTCATCCGTGTCTTATAGTTTTATGTATACAGGTCTTTTGTCTCCTTAGGTAGGTTTATTCCTAGGTATTTAATTCTTTTTGTTGCAATGGTAAATGGCAGTGCTTCCTTAATTTCTCTTTCAGCTTTTTTGTTGTTAGTGTATAGGAATGCAAGAGATTTCTGTGCATTAATTTTGTATCCTGCTACTTTACCAAATTCATTGATTAGCTCTAGTAGTTTTCTGGTGGCATCTTTAGGATTCTCTCTGTATAATATCATGTCATCTACAAATAGTGACAGTTTCAGACCTTCTTTTCTGATTTGTATTCCTTTTATTTCTTTTTCTTCTCTGATTGCTTGGCTAAAACGACCAAAACTTGTTGAATAATAGTGGTGAGAGTGGGCACCCTTGTCTTATTCTTGATCTTAGAGGAAATGGTTTCAGTTTTTCACCATTAAGAACAATGTTGGCTGTGGGTTTGTCATATATGGCCTTTATTATGTTGAGGTAGGTTTCCTCTATGCCCACTTTCTGGAGAGTTTTTATCATAAATGGGTGTTGAATTTTGTCAAAAGCTTTTTCTGCATCTATTGAGATGATCATATGGTTTTTATCCTTCAATTTGATAATATGGTGTATCACATTGATTGATATGTGTATACTGAAGAATCCTTGCATTCCTGGGAAAAACCCTACTTGATCATGGTGTATGATCCTTTTAATGTGCTGTTGGATTCTGTTTGCTAGTATTTTGTTGAGTATGTTTGCATCTATGCTCATCAGTGATATTGGCCTGTAGTTTTCTTTTTTTGGTGACATCTTTGTCTGGTTTTGGTAACAGGGTGATAGTGGCCTCATAGAATGAGTTTGGGAGTGTTCCTCCCTCTGCTATATTTTGGAAGAATTTGAGAAGGATAGGTGTTAGCTCTTCTCTAAATGTTTGACAGAATTCACCGGTGAAGCCATCTGGTCCTGGGTTTTTGTTTGTTGGAAGATTTTTAATCACAGTTTCAATTTCAGCGCTTGTGATTGGTCTGTTCATATTTTCTATTTCTTCCTGGTTCAGTCTTGGCAGGTTGTACTTTTCTAAGAATCTGTCCATTTCTTCCAGGTTGTCCATTTTATTGGCATATAGTTGCTTGTACTAGTCTCTCATGATCCTTTGTATTTCTGCAGTGTCAGTTGTTACTTCTCCTGTTTCATTTCTAATTCTATTGATTTGAGTCTTCTCCTTTTTTTCTTGATGAGTCTGGCTAATGGTTTATCAATTTTGCTTATCTTCTCAAAGAACCAGCTACTAGTTTTATTGACCTTTGCTATTGTTTCCTTCATTTCTTTTTCATTTATTTCTGATCTAATCTTTATGATTTCTTTCCTTCTGCTCACTTTGGGTTTCTTTTTTTGTTGTTCTTTCTCTAATTGCTTTAGGTATAAGGTTAAGTTGTTTATTTGAGATGTTTCTTGTTTCTTGAGGTAGGACTGTATTGCCCTAAACTTCTCTCTTAGAACTGCTTTTGCTGCATCCCATAGGTTTTGGGTCGTCATGTTTTCATTGTCATTTGTTTGTAGGTATTTTTTGATTTCCCCTTTGATTTCTTCAGTGATCTCTTGGTTATTTAGTAGCGTATTGTTTAGCCTCCATGTGTTTGTAGTTTTTACAGTTTATTTTCCTGTAATTGATATCTAGTCTCATAGTGTTGTGGTCAGAAAAGGTACTTGATACGATTTCAATTTTCTTAAATTTACCAAGGCTTGATTTTTGCCCCAAGATATGATCTATCCTGGAGAATGTTCCATGAGACCTGAGAAGAAAGAGTATTCTGTTGTTTTTGGATGGAATGTTCTATAAATATCAATTAAGTCTCTCTCCTCTAATGTGTCTTTTAAAGCTTGTGTTTCCTTATTTATTTTCATTTTGGATGATCTGTCCATTGGTCAATGTGGGGTGTTAAAGTCCCCTACTATGATTGTGTTACTGTCGATTTCCCCTTTTATGGCTGTTAGCATTTGCCTTATGTGTTGAGGTGCTCCTATGTTGGGGGCATAAATATTTACAATTGTTATATCTTCTTCTTGGATTGATCCCTTGATCATTATATAGTGTCCTTCTTTGTCGCTTGTAATAGTCTTTATTTTAAACTCTATTTTGTCTGATATGAGAATTGCTACTCCAGCTTTTTTTTGATTTCCATTTGCATGGAATTTCTTTTTCCATCCCCTCGCTTTCAGTCTGTATGTGTCCGTAGGTCTGAAGTGGGTCTCTTGTAGACAGCATATACAGGTCTTGTTTTTGTATCCATTCAGCCAGTCTATGTCTTTTGGTTGGAGCATTTAATCCATTTACATTTAAGGTAATTATCGATATGTATGTTCCTATTACCATTTTCTTAATTGTCTTGGGTTTGTTTTTGTAAGTCTCCTTCTTCTCTTGTATTTCACGCCTAGAGAAGTTCCTTTAGCATTTGTTGTAGAGCTGGTTTGGTGGTGCTGAATTCTCTTAGCTTTGGCTTATCTGTAAAGGTTTTAATTTCTCTGTTGAATCTGAATGAGATCCTTGCTGGGTAGAGTAATCTTGGTTGTAGGTTTTTCCCTTTCATCACTTTAAATATGTACTGCCACTCCCTTCTGGCTTGCAGAGTTTCTGCTGAAAGATCTGCTATTAACCTTATGGGGATTCAATTGTATGTTATTTGTTGCTTTTCCCTTGCTGCTTTTAATATTTTTTCTTTGTATTTAATTTTTGATAGGTTGATTAATATGTGTCTTGGTGTGTTTCTCCTTGGATTTATACTGCATGGGACTCTCTGCATTTCCTGGACTTGATGGACTATTTCCTTTCCCATGTTAGGGAAGTTTTCAACTATAATTTCTTCAAATATTTTCTCAGACCCTTTCTTTTTCTCTTATTCTTCTGGGACCCCTATAATTCGAATGTTGGTGAGTTTAATGTTGTCCCAGATGTCTCTGAGACTGTCCTCAATTCTTTTCATTCTTTTTTCTTTATTCTGCTCTGTGGCAGTTATTTCCACTCTTCTATCTTCCAGGTCACTTATCCGGACTTCTGCCTCAGTTATTCTGCTATTGATTCCTTCTAGAGTATTTTTAAATTCATTTATTATGTTGTTCATCATTGTTTGTTTGCTCTTTAGTTCTTCTAGGTCCTTGTTAAACATTTCTTGTATTTTCTCCATTCTATTTCCGAGATTTTGGATCATGTTTACTATCATTACTCTGAATTCTTTTTCAGGTAGACTGCCTATTTCCTCTTCATTTGTTTGGTCTGGTGGGTTTTTACCTTGCTTCTTCATCCGCTGCATATTTCTCTGTCTTCTCATTTAGTTTAACTTACTGTGTTTGGGGTCTCCTTTTCCCAGGCTGCAGGTTCACAGTTCCTCTTATTTTTGGTGTCTGCCCCCAGTGGGTGAGGTTGGTTCAGTGGCTTGTGTAGGCTTCCTGGTGGAGGGGACTGGTGCCTGTGTTCTGGAAGGTGGGGCTGGATCTTGTCCCTCTGGTGGGTAGGGCCATGTCTGGTGGTGTGTTTTGGGGTGTCTGTGAACTTAGTATGACCTTAGGCAGCCTCTCTGCTAATTGGTAGGGCTGTGTTCCTATCCTGCTAGTTGTTTGGCATGGGGCGTCCAGAACTGGAGCTTGCTGGCCATTGGGTGGAGCTGGGTCTTAGTGTTGAGACAGAGATCTCTGGGAGATCTCTCACCAATTAATATTACATGGGGCTGGGAGGTCTCTGGTGGTCCAATGTCCTGGGCTCAGCTCTCCCACCTAGGAGGCTCAGGCCTGACACCTGGCCAGAGCACCAACACCCTGCCAGCTGCACAGCACGGAAGAAGAAGAAGAAGAAGGAGAAGGAGAAGGAAAAAAATGAACATACAGAACCCCAAAACAAACGTTAAAAGCAAAACTAAACAGAAAAAATCACACACACACACACACACACTCACTCACAAAAAGAGAAAAAAAAAAAGGAAGAGAGCAACCAAACCAATAAACAAACCCACCAATTAAAACAAGCACTAAAAACTAAACTAAGATAAACATAAAACCAAAAACAAATCAAATGCTGAAAGAAACCCCAAGTCTACAGTTGCTCCCAAAGTCCACCCCCTCAATTTTGGGAACTTTTGTTGTCTGTTCAGATCTTCTTAAAATGCAGGGTTTATCAAGTTGATTGTGGGGATTTAATCTGCTGCTCCTGAGGCTGCACAGAGAAGTTTCCCTTTCTCTTCTTTGTTCACACAGCTCCTGGGGTTCAGGTTTGGTTTTGCTCCCACCTCTCCATGTAGTTCGTCCTCAGGCGTCTGTTCCTTGCTCAGACAGGAAGGGGTTAAAGCAGCAGCTGATAAGGCTCTCTTGCTCACTGAGGCTGGGGAGAGGGAGGGGTACGGTAGTCATAATTGGAACACGGGACGTGCCTGCAGCAGCAGAGGCTGGCATGATGTTGCAACAGCCTGAGGCATGCCGTGTGTTCTCCTGGGGAAGTTGTCCCGGGATCATAGGACCCTGGCAGTGGTGTGTTACACAGCCTCCTGGGGGAGTGTGGGTAATGACCTGAGCTTGCACACAGGATTCTTGCTGGCAGTGGTGGCAGCGGTAGTGGTCCATGCCTGCCTCTGGGGTCCAAGATGATAGCTGCGGCTCACACCCGTCTCTGGAGCTTGCTTAGGCAGTGCTCTGCTGCCTGTGGGCACACGGAGCAGGAATCCCCTCTCCTTGCGCACGCTGAAACAATGGTCTCTTGCCTCTCTGGCAGGTCCAGACTTTTTCCCAGACTCCCTTCCGGCTAGCTGTGGCACACTAGCCCCCTTCAGGCTGTGTTCACGCCACCAACCCCAGTCCTCTCCCTGCGATCCGACCGAAGCCCGAGCCTCAGCTCCCAGCCCCGCCCGCCCCGGCGGGTGAGCAGACAAGCCTCTCGGGCTGGTGAGTGCTGGTCGGCACCGATCCTCTGTGCGGGAATCTCTCCACTTTGCCCTCCGCACCCCTGTTGCTGCGCTCTCCTCCGTGGCTCCAGAACTTCCCCCCTCTGCCACTCGCAGTCTCCGCCAGTGAAGGGGTTTCCTAGTGTGTGGAAACCTTTCCTCCTTCACAGCTCCCTCCCACTGGTGCAGGTCCCGTCCGTATTCTTTTATCTCTGTTTTTCCTTTTTTCTTTTGCCCTACCCAGGTACGTGGGGAGTTTCTTGCCTTTTGGGAGGTCTGAGGTCTTCTGCCAGCGTTCAGTAGGTGCTCTGTAGGAGTTGTTCCACATGTGGATGTATTGGTGATGTATTTGTGGGGAGGAAGGTGATCTCCACGTCTCACTCCTCCACCATCTTGAAGGTCTCCTTCAAGAACCACGCTTTGAGAACCACCATCCTGCTGGTCTTGGAGAGTCTCTGGGAGAGCGGAGGGCATGCAGCTGTGGCTCACCCTGGGAATGTGAACACTGGTGGAGGACACACTGAGGAACATTCAGCCGCAGGAACACTGCTGCTGGAAGCTAATTTCTTGGCTCATTTGCACTGAGACCTGGCACCACCCAACAGCCCGCAGGCAACAGTGCTGGGACACCTCCAGCCAAACAACTAGCTGCTTGTTTTTATAGAGGTGAAAAGCTTTAGAATTTTTTCAACAGTAAGTATGAATCTTCCTTCATCTTTTACAGCATAATTTTTTTAAAAAATCATGGAATGTTTAAAAATAACAGCCTATTTCCTTAATGAAATGGCCATTTAGATGTCTGGTTTCCCAATCATCTTTACCATTTCATGCATTTCTGTGACACCTCTCTATCTTATAACTAAATGATTATAAAGGAGAAGCCTAATGGTTTAGAATTAACTACACAGACAGTAATTATATCTTTCCAGTCTCTCACTTCCTCAGAATTTTTTAATGATCAAAATATATTCTCTTGAAGAGAGCTGGTATGAATTCTCATGTTTGCTCTGTTTGTTGCAAAGTTTGTACCAGGCAATTAAAGGTAAGTAGATGACAGCTATAGAGATACTTTCCATAACCACCCTGTTTGCTACACCCCCTCCAGCTGGACTTTTCCACATTTCTTATCACTTCCTTTCTCCTCTTATTCTTCACACCACCCCCTCTTCTTGCTTGCATGCAATATTCACCCATTAACTGCTCTACACTAAGTTTACACACCTGAAGGGCTCCTCTCTCTCAATGATTCTCAGTCAGGAGGAAAAATCATATAAACATTTCTACCTATATATAACAGTGATGGCTGTGATAATAAGCAATCAGAACACTACTGACTGAGGGGACAAAATGTATCTGGCATCGTTCTAAGAACTTCTTATATATTAATTCATTTAATCTTGACAACACCCTGCCCTATATTTTGTCCCTAAGTTACAGATGCTGAAAAAGGTTGTTCTATTTTTTTTAAGAGAATGAAACATGGTTCTCTTGGAATCAGATGCACCACATTCCTCTGAGCATGTGAATCTAGTAATAGAACACGATTTAATGAGGTACTGAAACTGGATGGAGTGTATCTCATCTAACCAAACACAGGAGGAACTGTGTTTAAGATACCAAAGGGCTACTTCAGGTGAAAGAACTCCTACTCATGCATACAAAAAGACACAGATTCTTTATAGTGAGGTTACTGAGATATCCAGTGCTATATACATAATAGGTGCTTTAAAAGGAATTGCTGAATAAATGGCATGGCATGTTAATGCTCTATGAATATGTCTTCATTCAGTAAAACGTGGTAAATAAAGGGAAATGGTATTTCTCGGTAAAGTTTCCAATTCCAAAGTACTAACGCTATTTAAAACAAGATTATATACCTCTATGCAACATTTGGTACAAATGTTTATATTTTGTCACTTTGAGTAAATGTTTCTCATTAAAATATGAATAATTAAAAATAATAAGGTTTTTTAGTCTGTTTTAAAAGGTTAAGCATGGATTAGTGGTTAAGTGTTTAAACAATTCACTCAAGTTCCCCCATTTACTGTCTGTGAGACTTTGGCCAAATTATTTAACTTTTTCAAGCCTAGATTTCCTCATCTACAGAGTGGAAAGAAACAACATGATAGAGTTATCAGATTAAAGGAGAAAATGTAAGTAAAATACTTAGCAACTGGCACATAGTAGATAGTAAATGTTGTTACTACTGGTAATTAAAGGTGAGGCAAGGAGCTGTCTAATTAAATGAAAATAAATTGTATTTTATAATCTTAAAAATACAGGAGTGGCTTCTTCAACGCTTACTACAACCTGAACTTGCTTTGGCCCCTGCTCTGCATCATGCTTATCCTATGCCCAGAAACCAACACTTCTCTTTATTCCCCTCAGTGGATTTATACAATCCTTTTCCATGTTAACATTAGTGAAAACAAGCCCATATTGAATTCAGTTGCTGATACCAGCCTAGTCTTTTTAATGTTTTATTCTTCAGTCCCTAAGGTATTCCTCTGAAACAAAAGCAAAATCAGAAGAAAACACAAGAAACTGTGAGAACTCTTTCTTTTCCACACTATTACAAATGTTCTCTTTTGCTATTTTCTAAGAGTAGCCTTGCGGCCACCAAATTTCCAGCAAGCTGTGCTAACTTGTAATTCCATGTAAGCTAATGAATAAAAAGTACAAGCAAACATACAAAAACTAAAAATATAGCAGCGAGTTAGGCCAATACTGATCTGAAAAGGTAGTACTCCAGGAAAAGGTCAAGAAAGCACAGCAATCTGTGTTAGATAAATAGGAGCATAGGCTCTGGCTAAAATTCAAAACCTTTTTCCTCCCAATGTGACACAAGGATGGATGATGTTTACATGAAGAATACACACCCTTGAGTACAGAGATAAGATATGTCAAGAGATGTGTGGAATTCCTAGGGAGCTAGCTGCAAGCTTGGTCTCTTTTTCCCCAGTTCAAGAGAAGATATAGCTGCATGCAAGTAAACATGAGTGCTTACGGATAGCCTGAGAGTCATTCTAACTATATAAAGCCTATAAATTATTTCCTCTATTGATACTTTATCATTCAGAATAAATTATTTGCAACATATCATGTTTCTTGAACAGGAGGACTCAACCACATAAATATACAAATTTTTCACAAGTTAATTTATAAATTTAATGCAATCCTAGTAAAAACACCTAGTTCTGGATGATTTTGGTGCAAGATTATACTGGTGATTCATAAGTTAATATTGAAAATAAACAAACAGGAATAGTCAGAAAAATTCTGGGGAAAAAAGGAAGAGACACTAGCCCTTTCATATATGCAAACATATTTTATAGCCATAATAATTAAGAAGAAGGAGAAGAAGAAGAAAAAGATAGTGAGGTACTGGTGGTGCTTTAAAAAAACAATCAATAAAACAGATTATACTGTTCACAATAGACCCAAATAAATGTATAAATATAGTATATGACAAAAATAGTATTTAAAATAAGTGGGCAAAAGATTAGGTGTTTGACAAATACTATAGGAATAAATAGCTATTTATTGGGGGGGGTTTGGATGGAGGGTGGATAAAGTTAGAGCCTTACATCATAACTTTTATGCCAGAAATTGAAGATAGACCAAATAATTACTACAAATACAAACAGGCATGAAAGCACTTGAAGAAAACACGGGAAAAATTAATAAAATTTAGACTGGGAAAGGCCTTTGTGAGAAAAATCTAAACGCCACAAAATAAAGTATTGATAACAACAGTTATATGGGCAAAAAAAATTTCCTGAAAATAAAAATGACAAACTGGGAAAAATATTTGCAACTCACATCACAGTAGACTAATCTCACTAATGTATAAAGAGCTCCTACAACTCAATAAAAGACAAAATAAATAAAAATTATGAAGAAGACGATTCACTGACAGGAAATATAAATGGCTTTTAAACAAATTTAAAGATGCTCAGCCTTACTCACAGTAAGAGAAATGTAAATGAAAACTACAAGCTATTTTTTTTTTTCACCTATCAAAATGGCAAAGATCAGATCAAAAGGTTTGTAGAAGGGAAAATGCCTCCCCTGTTATGTTCCACTTGGTGCCCTGATTCTAAGCACACATTATATAATATTCCAGCTTGGCTGCTATAACAAAATGCCATACACTGGGTTGCTTAAGCAATAGACATTTATTTCTCATAGTTCTGGAGGCTGGGAAGTCTAAGATCAAGGTGCCAGCAGATTACATTCCTGGTGAAAGCCCTCTTTCTGGCTGGCAGATAGTTGCTTTCTTGCTGTGTCCTCATATTGGCAGAGAGAGAGTGAGGCCTGGCCTCTCTTCTTCTTCTTATAAGGACACGAACTCCATCATTGGATCCTACCTTTCTGTTCTCATCTAAATTTAATTACCTCCTAAAGGCCCCACCTCCAAATACCATCACTTTGGGGTGTTAGGGCTTCAACATATTAATTTTAGGAAGGGGACACAAATATTCAGTTCATACAACACAACAATGCAAAGAAGCAAAGGGATCTCATCACAGGCCTGAATTGTAATGGCTGATGAGAGCGTCTGTAGGGAACTGGGAAAGGAGTATTCTCTACATAGAACCAATGTTCACTGAGTGCCAACCACATTAAGGAGGAGGAGGTATTCTTTATGATATTTATTTCCTTCTTATGACGTGTTGGGTGGGATTCTGATTCAACTGCAAGTAGTGCATGGCATGTACCAAAGAAGGGAAGCGATGGAGTGACTAGACTGAGTGAAGCTTGCTTTTTCAGATTAACACTGTCATTATTAGTCACACACACATACACATAGACAGACACCCTGACCTTGCAGAGAGTAGGTGTCATGGGGGAAAGGCTGAGATCTCAAGCTCAAGGATAAAGAGACTGAATGGGAATTTATCCTCTACACTGAACTGTCCCATTTTAGGCTAACTTGTCTTTGAAAACCCAGGAAACTCCTTAATTATAAACAGGAATTTTATTGACATTGGGGTAGACTCGGTTAATAAGACATTATGATTTCCTCTCTACTCCTGTTGCCATTCCTTGTCTATTTTTGGCTGTGAAAGTAGTGGAAACCACTCAGACTCTTTTCTCTTCGTGTCATCACTTGGAGAAGTGACCACTTCCCCTTCCTGAATTGACAGAGAGGAAGAAGCAGCCTCCTTTCCAGACTACCCTCCAGTCTGGGCAGCAGAAACAGAAGAAGAAGTGCTCAAGGATGGCCAGATGGTCAGCTGAGCCACAGTTGGGCTTCCAGCCTAGGCAGATGGGTTCAAGGCAGCCACAGAGGAGCTCCCGAATGTCTGTGTGGAGGGGCAGCAGAATGTTTCTCATGGGTCCCAGAGTGGCATACTCATGACTTAGACTGCTGGAAGCCCTGGCGAGACTTTGCTGCCAGGACAAGGAAGGGTATACAAATGAAATGTGTAGACCAATGCCTGAAGTCCAGACTATGGTGTCTCTGTGAATGCCAGCGTGCCCTGATAACATCCAGGAGGCCCCCCACCCTGATACCTTGGGGCTCCAAAGTCTGCTAGTATTGAACATGATCCCAGGGAGAGAGATTTCGCTTCAGCCACCCAGACAGGATATTAAAGCCTCAAAACAGAAACAAATTTTAGTTACAGAAAAAAAAGTAAAGAAAAGTTTCTTTCTGGTACACTCAAGCTTGTGGATTAAAGGACAGTCAGTATAATCAAATACAGATATTTGAGAAGGAGGGTTCTTGTTAGAAGGGCCTCAAACTCCAGGTTGGGTCATATGTAGTTTATCCTGTAAGCCCAGGGACTCTGTGGTTGTTTCCGAGCATTCTCTCTGCCTAGTTGTAACCTGAAGTGAAAGCAGGTTCTGGATGGAGCTGTAGCACCTAACCCCTATTAGTTAAATACTACAAACGGCCTTTTCACTTCAAAAGAAGAGTTGTGACCACTTTTGTGAAGTGCTAATAAGCAAGCTTATTAGTTGCCCCAAAGTCCAGTTTGTGGAAAACTGTCAGATTGGAGCTGTGACTGGAAACATTTATAGAGACACCACTGCCCCCAAGAGGTCCTGCCCAACTGATTCCAATTTCAGAAGTGTGGCAGCAGTTCTGTATTTCCAACTGCAAATTCCAGAGAAATATGGAAATGAAGTTGATTTTAACTATGTTGAAAGGTAATACTTTAAAATTATCATTGTTGGAGACCATGGTGGGTTTTGGTGTTTGTTTTATTTATTTATTTTTGGCTGTGTTGGGTCTTTGTTTCTGTGCCAGGGCTTTCTCTAGTTGTGGCAAGCGGGGGCCACTCTTCATCGCGGTGCGCGGGCCTCTCACTATCGCGGCCTCTCTTGTTGCGGAGCACAGGCTCCAGATGCACAGGCTCAGTAGTTGTGGCTCACGGGCCCAGTTGCTCCGCGGCATGTGGGATCTTCCCAGACCAGGGCTCGAACCCGTGTCCCCTGCATTGGCAGGCGGATTCTCAACCACTGCGCCACCAGGGAAGCCCCTTGGTGTTTGTTTTGGTCAGCTTTTTTTTTTTTTTTTTTAACATTTTGAGTATGTGTATTGCTCAAATAACTAGTTCCATTAGACCAAGGATTCTTTTTTTAGTTGTATATTAATCTTCACTGTATCTAGTGGTGTGCTGCTAAATGTTTAAAAACTAGCTCTTTAAGAAGAAAAGCCCTGATTTATAGCCTTTGCCGATTTCTATGATGTAAATACACAATAGCCAATTTCAAGCTACCAATGTGAGATCTCTGAAGTAGAGTTGGGAAAAAAATGCACAGTTGCTAGCACATTCTTACACTGTATTTCCACCATATAGATACACTTGTAAATGACCTCAAAAGCATGAATAATAAAATGTAGTGAAAATTAAGAAGTGATGTTTTTACTATTAACTTTGTTTTAATATAATTTATATATTTGTATATTCACATAATTTAATAATTTTTAATAATGGATGTGTTTGACAACTGACTCACAAAAGTCCTGAAACATTAACCATTGGCTCTTGTGAGCCAGTACAAGCCACTTCAGTGTGGCACTGATGGTCACACTGTCCCTAGCATGGTGATTGCCACCTAGTAGGTGTTTTACATATGTTTGGTGAATTAATTGGTTCATTAGTTAATGAGTAACTCTCTGAGCCTAAAAGTCTTCCAAATGCAAATGCAATAAAAGATTCAGGTCTGTTTAAAACCAAGTAAGGGGTGGAGGGGGTGACCCCCTCATATAAGGCAAAAAGGCATGTAAGGCAAAAATTCTGTTTTCTTGGCTTTAATAAATAATAAATCAACTAGTAAACTTCCACTTTTGCTACTATGTAGCATCCATATAAACTCAACGGCTGAGTGTTAAACTCAGCAAGATATCATAACCGACTGTGGGACAGTCACTTAGCCTTTCTGAGAAAGGAACCTTCACTGGTTGAGGGCCTCACGGGTACCAGTGATGCCTTTCATTTCTAAAGCTGATCCAAGGGTTTAGAGGTGTTTGATTTATTATTATGCTTCATAATAGGCATGACATATTGGTTAGGAGCATAGGTTGAAGCCGGCTGGCCTGGGTTTGAACCTTCACACGTACTGTCCCTGTGACATCTGTCATGGTTCCTATTCCCACTGGGCTGTGGTCTCCTCACCAGCAAACTGAGGACAACACCACCATCCACTCCATGGGGTGTTTGTGAGGACTGAATGGATTAAGATATATGAAAGGCTTGGAACAAAATACATACATAAAAGATGGCCTATAAGGTTAGCTATTATATTATTATTATGTGTATCATGTATCATATTATAAAGAAGGAAAGAAGACAATCTTTAAAAAACCAAAAGTTGAACTACATATTGCTGCAACATTTTCTAATTCTAAAAATGTTCATATTATGTACATATTTGCCAACTCTGAGCCTTTCAAACTGACCTAGCATATGTGGACAAGCCCAAGGCTGGGTGAAAATGCCCCATCGTGTTCCAGCCATCCCCCACCCCTACCCCAGGACCCTCCTCTCCCCTGTCTCCTTGGTTCATTTTCTCCTCAGCTTTTTCAGCTTCACAAGCCTCACTGTGGCCCACTGCCATGGACTTTTGTCCCCACCCGGCCCGGGATATGTGACCTGGAGTTGGATTTCCCGGTCCCATTGCTAACTTGTGTGAAGGACCCCAGGTCTCACTAGTCAAAAGAGAGCGGCACCTCCTGGGACCCACCCCTACCCTGCTGGCCTTGCCCCTCCTTGGCCCTCTCTGAAAGGGGAGAGGAAGTAAATAACATTTAAAACCTGTATTTGTGGGGCTTCCCTGGTGGTGCAGTGGTTGAGAACCTGCCTGCCAATGCAGGGGACACGGGTTTGAGCCCTGGTCTGGGAAGATCCCACATGCCGCGGAGCAACTGGCCCCGTGAGCCACAATTACTGAGCCTGCGCTCCGCAACAAGAGAGGCCACGATAGTGAGAGGCCCGCGCGCCGCGATGAAGAGTGGCCCCTGCTCGCCGCAACTAGAGAAAGCCCTCGCACAGAAACGAAGACCCAACACAGCTAAAAATAATAATAAATAAAAATAAATAAATAAATTTATAAAACCTGTATTTGCAAATATGAGTAGACTGGAGATGAGGCTTTAGCTCTAGGAAGACCTTAAGGTAACAGGGGAATGAAGAGGGAAAGTGTTGGACTGAATTCAGAGTTAATGAGGTTAGATGAAATGATGATTATATAGTGTCTGGCACTTAAGAGGTATTCAATAATTAATATTTTCCTGGGACAAAGGAGAACTGAATAATAAATAGTTCACTTTTTTTTTAAGCCTGACTAAATTATTTATCATCTCCAGGTAAAACTGGGAGGTTGGATTAGTTGATGCCGTAGGCAACCCTGCCTCAAAAAATCAGTACATATTCTCCCTTAGGCTAAAGTTTGATTATACATAAAGCCCAGAAATAAGAAATAATAAACCTTGTTGAGTCAGTTCGAAACTGTTAAAATTGTGATTTATAAATTTTCCCACCAGAGGGCACAATATAAAAGCCAATGGCTGCTGAGCTACAGCTGGTGTATCGTTTACTGTGTATAATCATTTCATTCTGCTGATTTTGGAATGGAGTTTCAGCTTCCTAGGTGGTGATAGTTGCCCCCTCCTGTTTAACATCCATTTTAATATAATCCACACTCCATTCTTCACATGTTTAGGGTTTGCCTTGAGTCTGAAATCCACAAATAATTTTATCAAAATGGCTTTTCACATCTGCTTATTGAAACAGACCTTTTTTAAGTTCCAACTTTTCTTTCTAATAGGCAAAAGACTGTAACTTTGAAATGATCTTGAAATGTAAACTTACAATAACACTCTATGGTGCCTTTAAACACTGCCAAAATCTGTCTTCAACTCTGTGTGGGTGTTAGTGGTTAAAAAGCAAAGGGTGTAGCTTTATCAATTTGTTTTGTGCTCTGAATCTAGTTTACATGCAAATTCTCGGGACACTGAGAAAATATACACATCCTTATCATGTTCTAAGTAAAATCTATCACCTTCAAAATTTAAATGTATGTTCTTTAAATCTAAAACATCACAATTTTAAAAACTAATTTACTATTCTTTTCTGCTTTCTCAAAACATGTGTTTATTTAATATAATGGCAGTTTGAAAGGATTTTAATACATGTAATAATAAGCTATGTATTATTCCTATCCTTCAAAAGGAATAGGTATAAAGATTATCATTAGATCTTTTATTTATATCTTTGTGGCAATTGTGTAATTTTTCAAACCAAATTTTGTTAAGGGAATTTCCCCCTATTGAGATGTTCTTCATAGTAATTTAATGGACTTATCCAGTGAAGTTGTAAACTAGTAAGAAAACATGTGAACATCTGAAAAAATCTGAACAGCAAGGCAGGTGATGAAAACAAACCCTAAAGCATTATAAAGTCAACTCTTCCATTCTAAGGAATATAATTTATAATGTTCTCTCCCCTCTTTTATTTTATTTTAATTTATTTTTAAAATATAAAATTATTTATTTTCTCCCCCTTTTCTAAAAAGGATAAAGCAGGAACATGCCATGTAAAATAAAAGCTATTTCCCATAACTATAACTTCTCCTACAGACTTATGGATTTTTAAAAACCGTGTAACTGGAGGGAAAAAAAAAAGACTAAAATTCAAATTAATAAAACAAAAAGTCTCATAAATATTATTAGATGTTAAAATTTTAAAATCTGAGAGGGGGGATATTTTTCTAGATCAGAATTCTTTTCAATTATAAGTAATGTTTTGAAGCAATATTTTACCAATATTTCCCCTTCAACATGAATGAATTTCACACCATGGTAGGAATGTTGCTTCAACTGAGGAAAATCTATCCCTACATATGTTTGTTATTTTAGAAAGACTGCAAATTTTGAACATTTCCCATCATAAGAATTTTGTAAACTCACTTAAGAGAATGCTAAGATATATTTTCAATATAAAAATTTTCTTCTGGGGAAGCAACTCACAATATTCAGGAACTGAATATCTATCTGGTGAAAGATGCATTAGTTTAGTTCTTTGGGGGACTAAGGAGGCCACCAAAAGGCATTTTTATCACCTCTTCCTTGGCCCCATTCTCTCTTTCTTAAACATACTAGGCTGATGTTGGTGTACTCATCACAGAGATCATGCCTGAATCTCAGTTCTACTGGACCCATCTTGGAAAACAGCCATTTCTATTAAAAACTAGATAGCCAGAGTTACTTGAAGTCTGGCTGCCTCAAAGAAATTTACTCAATATGGAAAGCTTACATCAGGAAGAAACGTAGTTAAGTTAGATTTCAAGTATCCAACTGAACTGCCTCCCTTTCCTCCCTGACTCCAATAAAAGAAAATTTGTAGCAAAGTTTATCTGAGTTATATTTTTATATATATCTTAAATTAAAAATCTCCTTCTTGAAAAAATGTCATCTCATAAAAATGCTTCAGTAATTTTCTGATGAACTTTAATGGAATTAAGATTTGTTCTGAGAAACTAGTTACCCACCTAGTGGACTTTAACCAAACTTTTTTTAAACCATAACCTAGAATTGATTTTCTAACCATTTTCTTTTCCTCTATGAAATACCCCTACCATAAGAACATTTTTGAATTGACCTCCTTGAGCACTGCTTCTCAAACTCTCTGTGGTGAAGGAGCATTAATCAATTAGTTAATTATTATTATTATTATTAATTCCAAACTATTGCCACTGATACTTTTGTAAAACGCAATAAAAATGAAATGCTGCATAAAGTGTATTTTTACATTACACAAAATGCAAGTCCAAATATTTTATTATTAAATTCAACAGATATCAAATGACTGTGGATATTCCTAAATGCTTATTCTCAGTTTTTGTAATTATTCCTCCCAATCTAATAGCACCCAGCTCACAAACTAGCACCAGTCTGCAGATAACACTCTCAGTAGCATGGTACTCATGGCCTTTCCTCTTACAGCAAGGTTGTAAAAAACTTGACATGTTCTCATAGCTACATTGCCTGAAGAGTACTAACACTGCTCAAAATATGTTTCAAAGTATCTAAATAGCTATGAATGACTCAAGGTTTAAGTAAAGTCCCTTTCATCTTGCAAAACGTTAAAACAAAAATCCCATAACTATTACTGAATGCTGAAATTCTTCAAAATGGGAGGAATTGAGTCAGAGGACGGCTTTTGGAACTGTATATCCGTGCTTAACTATGTCCCTTGTAAACGTATCCATCTGGGAGGCAGGGAGGAAGAGAAAAAGGAGGGTTGGAAATCATCTGGCAACGATGTAAGAAAATATCTTTAAAAATAGCTGTATTTTCCTAAGCTGATATATGGAAAGTTAGTTAAATTTAGAAGGAAAGAGAGAAAAACCTTTGGGGAAACTTCTGTAGTTTTTCCCAACAGGAAAATCGATTTCCTTACAAAGAGTTATTCATTAGAAGTAGCCAAGCTAAACTGCACATCAGTGGAAGTAATAGAACAGTTGAATCTAAGATTAGAGACACAGCTCCTAAAAAGTATAATTTGGGCTGCCATTGAGTGAGTTAATGCTGGTTGACTTGCATGCCCTGTGTATGTAATTTCCTCTAGAGATCAACTAAATACAGTTATCCAAACTTCTGTGAACACAGCACTAATTCTAATGTAGGACTCTTGCAATGACATGAAATTACACCTCCAGTGTCCTAAACAATTTCACTGGATTTATATTCATTTCTGGATCTGGCTCAGGGATGTCTTTGGGGGGAAATCTCACATCCCTGCTGGCTTGATAGGCAGTTAAACTAATAGATGTAAAAAAATTTAATTAAAAATTGAAAGTGGTGTGTCTGTGTGTGCGTGTGTATGTGTGTGTAGGTATGTATATATATATTATGTACGTATGTGTATGTATTATACATATGTATATATGTATATGTATACCTGCAGTGTACGTAATACACTGTTATTATTTATCATGTCTATTATAAGTCTCAAATTTCACTTGTATTAAATGATCAGCAAGAGAATAGATTTCAAGAGTGGAATAGCCCTTAACCAAGGATGTAAAGCATTTGAAGAGATCTAGGAATTAGAAAAAATAGATATTATTTACAGTTTTGACAAATACTAATGAAAAAAGTACCTTAGGAAGTAATTTAACTTCTCTAATATTCAGTTTTCTTATGTATAAAGTAGGATAATTTCTGCCTCTGCCTGTCTGGTATGGTTGTGGTAAAATGCAAATGAATACACTTTGTGAGGAGGGCAAGGGACTATGAGAATAGTACACTTTGCCCATATTTCTAACATGAGTATCATTTCTGTGAAAACAGGCCATTTGAAAGTAAAATTTTTTCCTAAAGCATGTGCCATCCACAATAACCACTTACATTCTTCCAAATGAGTCTCCATCTACTTTCCACCCTTAGAGGATAATGCTTACCTTTTCCTACACTCTTAATTTCTCTCTGCTGTGATAAGGCTGTAATTGTATTTAGCCCTGTGAAGCACAGTGGATAACTTGTTAAATAATCAGGTTATTGATTCCTGTAGAAGTCTTAAATTTGTGACCTAGAATAGATATATATATTTTTGCTGCAAATTAAAAGCAATGCCTTCACAATCATGTAAGCAATTCATCTATTACATATACATATAAATATACATACACATATACATATACATATGTTAGCAGCCATAGGTCACCTGGATAGAGGACAGCCCAATAACAGAAGCCAAGCTATACAAAATCAACGGGAAAAACTAAACACATAAGTAAACTTTGAAACAGAAGTGGCAGGTATTATGCAGAGAGAAAGAATCAATTAGTAACAAATGACTAAATTACGGTTAGTATTTTGGAGGGAAGAAAACGTTGGCCCATTACATGCAACCAAAAAACATAATGAAGATATTATGATCATAGCCATGGAGAAAATGACCTTGAGAAATGTGATTAGTGAATCACAGCCAATTAGGGATTGATGATACATTATGATCACTCTGATGAAAAGTTTTATTCAATCATGACTTTGTCAGTAGTGTAGTTTGGACACTGAAAGAGGAGAAGCAAGAAACTCACGAGTGCTAATATCCATTCTGTAAAATAGAAGAAATATGATTTAACTTGGGCAATTAAGAAAGCATCATCCTCATAACACCTAGTCTAAGGGATTGGGGAGGTGGCCACCATATAATAGAGGCTAACCAGAGGGAAAGTTTCCCATCAGCCATAAAGAGTTCAGCTTCTAGTTCTATTATTCTTAGGACCCCTGGTACTATGATAGAGATGAAGTGTAGTAGGGCCATTGCCAAACTGGTTAACTAAGGTGCTACCACTAAAACAGGCTAAGTGGACTTTGGGAGTCCATGAGCCCAAAAGAGTTACGGTCCTAGGTTTAGATAAGGATGAGAACCTCTAGTTTTCATCCAATATCGGACCACTAGGGCTATAGGAAATATCTGGTATATTCTATATGTTATCAAAGAAATAGGTTGTGTAAAAGATTTATAAAGTGGACATTCTTTTTTTAATTAATAGACTATATTTTTGAGTGGTTTACAGAAAGATTGAGTAGAAAGTATTCAAAATCTCAAGATAGTTACCCATATACCCCTTCACTCTCCTCCAGTTTCATCTACCATAATCCAATACTGATACATTATTATTAATTAAAGTCTGTAGTTTACATTGGGGTTCATTTTTTGTCTTTGTGGACACTCTTCCTTAAGAACCCTAAGCTTCTACTGTATATTAACAAAATTCCAGCAAGAGTCTATTCCGTAAGTAAGAATATTTGTGAAAGTATTTTGCTAAACTTTTTAACATTCTAAGGAAAAATTAAAAATTGTTTTAGTAAATAATATGAAAATGTATATTCTTATGATGAGAAAAATCTTTAAATGGAGGGTTGTGATAATGAATGAGTTTTATGTGTGTAAAGTGCATGTCAGTGGCTGGCACAAAGTAAATGCTCAATAAATGCAAGCAATTATCATCATTAGAGTCAATAGTTCTCATAGTTGTACACCTTATTCGAAGAGGGGGACCAAGTGATATGGTATCCTTGAGAAGCTAAAGAAAAGATTGAGTAATCCACTTCACCAAGCACTAGAACAGAGTTGCCAAGAAAAATCCAGTCAAAAGCAGGTCAAATTCATATAGATGTTGAAATCACAAGGAGGAAGGAGATGCAACCACAGGGCAAATAGTCAAGAATCATATAAAAATAGATCATAGGTACCTATCATCCAGTAGCAATGACTTTCAGGTTTAAACTTGCTCATTGATGCTAAAACAATGATGTCATCATTCATATTCATGATTCTGTTGATAACGTAGCTTACCTATTGGAAACCTTTATAGCTGCCTCTCACGCAGAGGGAATTAGTAAGTAAGGGTGAAATAGAGCAATAAAGCATCTCAGAGCTGTCGTTAAGATTGACTTCTATTCCTTTTATTGGGGCCATTTCATTTTAATGACATCAGAGCGTAACTGCTATATCAGGCAGAGTATCTCCCACACTGATACTGCTAAAACCCTTAGACCAGAACTTTGGGCATTTCTCACTGAGATGGCTCTATGTGCCCCACTAACAGTAATCTACCAATTACCTTCTACATAACACACATACAATATTTGACTCAGATATGTGCACAGACACAGATAGCTATATAAATCTTGTGGATATAAATTCTGAAATTAATTGATTTGGTTTAGTTTCAGTGGTGCCTGGGTAATATGAATTAAACCCAAGTTAAAATCATCTTGATTCCTATAATCTGTTCTTACTAAATCCCTAAGTAAGGTATTAAATCTCACTACCAGTTTGGAAGTGCAGCATAGTAAATTTACCTAGGGCTTTTGTTAATATGCAGATTAGGACTCAGGAGGTCTGGGATGAGGTCCAAGACTGCATTTCTAAGAAACTCCAGGTGTTGCTGCAGGTACAAAGATGCAACTTAAGTTGTAAGGATGCGTTTAGCATACGAGCTCTGGAGTCAGTCACATCTTGGAAAAATTACTTAAGCAATATGAGCTTCATACTTCTCACTTACAAAAAGGGAACAATAGAAATTATCCATCTCTGCTGTTTGTTGTGAAGATTAAATGAGATAGTAAATGCAGAATGGTCAGTTCAAGGCCAGGAACCAAAAAAATGAACCGAAAAGCTAGCTTTTGTTGAAACTTTTGTTACTTCTACTACCTCTTTGTCAACCAAAGGATATACATTTCTCAGATCTTTTCATTAATTCATTGATTCAGTTGGCAATATAGTTACTGACTTTTACTAAAAGTAAGGGCATGATTACCAAGAGGTTAATTCTATTAGGGAACATAAGACAAGGATGGAAGGGGATAGCACATAAGGTCCAAACTGTGCTAGATTTGACAGTCAAATTCAGGGTGAGCTTATGGTTGAAGCCACAAGATTGACAGTTACCCATGATGTCCTTTATTTCTCTAAATCTGACGAATGGCCATGTCCTGTCAGTTCCATCTCCCAGTCAGCTCTCAAGTCCAACCAAGTAGTCTCCAGGTTTAAAGTAGCATCACCTCCTAGCTGCTCTCTTGTTTCCCACCTTGACTTTCTCTCATCCATTTTCGTATTCCAATTGGAGTGAAATTTTAAAAGTGCATATCTCCTGTTGAGCACTCTACGGCCTACAGAGTTATGTCCAAACTCCAGAACAAGGTCTCAGGTTCCCAGGAAAAATTCTGCCCTCACCCTGTGTATCTCCTACTGCTTCCTATCCATACTCTGGCCTCCCTGGACGAAAGCCAGAACTAAAGTTTCACCTTGCTGCTGGCCTCCCACGTGCTATACTCTCTGCCTGAAATGTCTTCTCTCAGATCTTTTCCTGGCTTCCTCCTTTGAAATAAATGTAAGATCTCAGGTTAGAAGTCATTTCCCCGGAAGCCTCTCCTGGCCTCCTTGGTGTGCTCCCACAGCTCGCCCTACCTACCCCGTCAGAGCTCTTATCACTCCAGACCCAAGCCTCAAGCAGATCCTCCAAGTCCCTGATCTCTTTGCAGCATTCACTTCTCTTTGCTCACACTCTCTGTAGCTGTGCTTTTCCATGTGTTCATGTGACTCCCTCATGAATGCCTCCCTTGTAGATTGTAAGCTCCAGGCCAGCTAGAAGTGGGCTATTTTATTGCTTTTCAAGACTGCTAAATTGCAACACTAAGAAAATGAAATGTTGAAAATAAAACCATTTATAATATAATACAATATTCCTAGGAATAAATTCAGTTAAATTTGTGCAAGACTGTTACTGGAAGACTTAAAGAAAACGTAAGTAGAAAGAGATATCAGATTTTAAGAATAGAAAGGCAATATCATAAATATGTCAGTTTTCCCTAAACTGATCTATAGATTTGATGCAATTCTAATCAAAATACAAACACAGTGAGTCAAAGAATCTGATGAGATGATTCTAAAATTTTTACAGTAAAAGAAAAAGATCCAAAGAGCTATGACACTCATAAGGAATACTGTAGGGTGTGTGTGGTGGGGAGGAGGGTAAGGTTGTTCCTATTAAATATAGTTAATTACTAGAAGGCAACAATGATTAAAGTAGTGTGATACTGTCACAGGGCTAGACAAATTGATCATGAAGTCTGACAATACTAAGCACTGGTGAGGATGTGGTGCAATGGAAACACACCAACTGGTAGGGATACCACTTTGGAAAACAATGTGGAATCACACATTCCACTTCAAGTTCATTGTTTAAAGAATCTTTTACAAGAGCCCCAGGTGACTTGTACAAGAATATTCATAGATGGGACTTCCCTGGTGGTGCAGTGGTTAAAAATCTGCTTGCCAATGCAGGGGACACAGTTTCGATCCCTGGTCTGGGAAGATCCCACATGCCGCGGAGCAACTAAGCCCGTGCACCACAACTACTGAGCCTGCGTGCCACAACTACTGAAGCCCGTGCGCCTAGAGCCCGTGCTCTGCAACAAGAGGAGCCACCGCAATGAGAAGCCTGCTCACCGAAATGAAGAGTAGACCCTGCTCACCACAACTAGAGAAAGCCGGCGTGCAGCAACGAAGACCCAACACAGCCAAAAATAAATAAATTAATTAAACAAAAACAACAAACAAACGAACAAAAATAAATGCAGCTTTATAAAAAAAAAGAATATTCATAAATGGAAGCAACTCCATCAATAAGAGAATAAGTAAAGCGTGGAATATTCCCACATTTGCATGTTACCAATGACAGTAAATGAAAACCATAACATGGATGAATCTTAGAAGAGTCATGAGTGGGGGGAAAAAAGAAAATGGCTTGATGACATAAAGTATAATACTGTTTTTATAAAGTTCGAAAGCACATGGAAAGACTGTAAATAAAAATTCAGCGTAAGATTTACCTCTGGGGATGGGGGAAAAGGAGAATGCGGAGGAGCACACAGGTAAGTTGGACAGTTTTGGCAATGTAGCTTATAGTATAGTGAAAGATTCATGGGTTTCCATTTTTAAGGTAATTTTCAAGGCCCTGAAAACATACAATAAAGGCCATGTGGCATAATTCCTTAACCTTATTTCTTCTTAAACTGTTCAAGCAAAATGAATAAGCTGCCAAGATCAAGCTTTAGTCATCGCCAAAGCTCCACCCTTTCCCAAAGCACCACAATCAGTCAGACAAAAGTGAATGCAAATCAGGTTTGTTATGACAGCCCTTGGCAAGGGATGTGCAGCCATGAAAGAAACCTCCTCAGCAAGGATGTTGTTGCCTTTACAGCTAACATGGCCACACCTTTGCCTCCACATTCTCCGCATCACTGATGGGAAACAGAGCAACTGAAATTCTCAAATTAAATAAAACTTTTCCATAATTCTCCACTCTAGCTGAGCAGGGCTCAATTTTCCACGAATGCCATTTGCTTTGGTAGCATAAAATCTTAGTGAGCCATGCTCTCTACTTTATTTCCTTTGAACTTTTGTATATTTTTGCATAAAATTTTATATCCAAACATAGAAAGTTATGATACTTCTTCGAAAGTCACTTAAGTCATCAGGGTCCAGATTCATTATTACTCTTTTCAGAACATCAGGAAGTGTAACAGAGAAGGCTGGTGAGTTGGCCTTTCTAAGGTCAACTTGATTCTCCATGTTTTCCTTTCGTAGCCATAGGTTTCACACCAAGTTTTGAGTCCCATTTTTTAATGCCAGCTCTTACCTTGATATCTCTGAAGATATTTTATAGTTCCTTCCTGTGGTAGAATATTTGCAAGGATGACCACAATAATTTTCCCATCCCTGTATGCATACCCCTTTGTAATGTGACTTTATCACATCCTGCATCAAGAGCTGGAGCCTATTTCCCCACGCCTTGAATCTTGGCTGCTCTTGTGATAATTTGACCAATACAATGCAGTGAAAGTGATATTGCAAGACTTCTGGGACTGAGCCTTAAGAGTCTTGCACTTCGGTTCTCATCATCTTGGAATGCTGCCCTGAGACCACCATGGAAAAAAGCCAGGGCTAGCCTACTGGGGGGTGAGAGGTTACATGGAACAGAACTGAGTCCCCAGAACAACCAGCTAATAATCAGAATCAGCCACCAGACATTTGAGTGAGCCCATGTTAGAGCACCCAATCCCTGTCAAGCCCCAGATGACTGTGGTCACATGAGTGACCTCAGATGAGAACCACAGAACTGCTCAACTGAGTCCAACCTAAATTGCTGAGCCACAGAATTGTGAACTAATAAAACAGGTGTTTTAAGCCACTAAGTTTGGCGAGTGGTTTGTTACACAGCAACAGATAACTGATATATTTCCCTTCTTTTTTTTTTTACCTTTTATCTGCAAGGGTTGTGGTGTGTGTGTGTGCATGTAGAAGCGGAGCCATATTTAAATCTTCTCTATCAGATTTTGGTCAAATTGAGAAAAATGTTTGACTTTGTGCCCAAGGGTACTGAAGAATGAAGATAAACTAGGTAATTCCAAGACTTGAATATTTCATGTAAAAGGAATCCCATAGTTAGAATCTTTAGAATACATTATTTAATAATAAGACTTATCAGGTAAATTATTTTTCAGAATAGATTGTTTCAATTATGTTTATACTTTTTTTATTATTATATATTTCTCTTTTTCCATGTCAACAATCTCACATATTTTGTTCCTTCTACATGATTTTCAGCATTTCTCTTCCTAATTTGGAGTTAGGTTTTATTTGCTTTCCTTTTTGAATCTTTCAGAATTTGTTTACTTTTCTCTGTCCTGTGCTGTCATTCTTATTCCCGACATCTTCAAGGCTGTGATAGAAGGAGTAAAGTGGTAACTAATGCATAGATCCATATGGCGCTCTGACGGCTTCACCTCCTTTACCTCCAAACTACATCTCTGATATTCTCCACAGTCCCTCCCTCCCTCCCTTTTGTTTCTTTTCCTCATAAACTTCACTCTCCTCTTTGCTGCCAGAAATACAGCCCGTGCCTGCTGTGATATGGATATGAGAAACCACACTGCTAAGCAGCTCGGGCTGTACTTGACAGATTAGAGATTATTTTTTTCTCATTTGGCTGTGTCAGGGCAGCAGCATATTTATTTTTCTCTTTGACACCAGTGACAGCTATTACTGTGCCAGCTCCGTATCTAGAGAGTAAATGAATGCACTGAGGAGGCATGGGGCCTTCTAGGCTGACTCAACACAGCCTCCCGAGCTCTGCTGTGTTGCAGCCTACTGAAAATGGAGTCTCAGAGAGCAGCAGCCCAGACAGAGTCTCAGGGGACAGTGAGAAAAACACGGTTGGGATGGAGGGGAAGAGAGTGGGGAGAAAGAAGAGAGAAAGTGAAGATAGATAAGGGAAGAGAGAGGAAAAACAGAGGGCTTTGTGGTTGATAAGAATTAACCAGGGGATACTGGCAAATACACTCTTGGCACCTTTGCATCTCTGCTACTGCCTGCCAGCCAGAGTTGTTCTTATTAAAACACACACGAAGAGAAACAATAGAAGAGTCTGAGTTTCCCAGAAATGGAAGTAAGCAACGTAATCAAGCTGCTTATATTTATAAATCTATTAAATAGCTCCTTCAACTTGTTTTCCCTTTTATTTTCTTTTTAATACAATTGACACGTGCAAGAGAATATATAGAAGATATATGCAAGTTATAAATTATAGTAGTATATTGAATACCTGGAAACTCACTCCAACCCACGAGCCAGAATATTACCAATAACTTATTTCTTCCACGTGTTTCTTTCCATTCCATTCTTTTCCCTGTTTCCCAGAAATTACCACTTTGCTGAATTTTGTGTTCTTAATTCCCTTATTTACTACACATATGCATATATGCATTCTCACTTATATGCATGTATGCTTATGCAACATTGTTTAATCTTGGTTATTTATGAACATTATAAAAATAAGGTCTTATGGGACTTGATTTATTGATCTTACCTTATGTTTCCAAGATTCACCTCTATTGTCATTAGCAATTTTATTTCATTGCTTTTCACTGCTGTATAATATTATATACATTTATTTCTCTTTTCTCCTTTTAATGAAATATGAGTTGTTTACAAGTTTTTGCTATCATATAATATATATATTAATAATATATATAACTATATATGATAATATATATATTATTATATAAAATTGCTACAAATATTTTTATGCATGGTGCACATGTGCAAGGGGGTCCCTAAGGAAAACACTCAGAAATAGAATTGTAAGTTATACAAATATGTACAAAGTATATAAGAATGTATTTATAAATTTTAAAATTATATACTCATAAATATATGCATTGGAATAAATTTATATTCAAGAGTAAAGAAATAATAATAGACAAGGTACTCATGAAGAAGAGTTTCTTTTTAAGATATAAAGACTTATGATGAAGCCATCACAATTAGGACAGTGTGGTATTTCTGCAGGGATAGATTAGAGACCAATAAGATAGAATTAACTGTCTAGAAACAGAAACCACAACATATAGTACAGGAGGAACTGTAGATACTGGGGAAAAGTGGGACTAGACAATAAATGATGTTAGAATAATTGGCTGTCCCTTTGAGAAAGAAAAATTTAATTGGATGTCTACTTCATATTATACACAAAAATCGATTCCGGAAAATGGACTTACTGCAAAAGGCAAAACTTTAAAACACTTTAGAAGAAAATGTCTTTCTGATTCTGGGGTAGGGAAGGATTTTTTAAATAAAATACAAAAACGTTAACCATAAAGGAAAAAATTATAAATTTAACTACATTAAATTTAAGAAATTCTGTTCATTAAGAGACATGAAAAAGTAAAAGCACAAGACACAAACTGGGAGAAAATATTTGTGGCATATGTAACTGAATACAGACTACCATGCAGAACATACAAAGAAATCAGGCAAATTAATGAAAATATGGTAAAACAACTCATTAGAAAAATGGACAAAAAGTTTGGTGAGTTATCATATGAAAATATAATCAACTTCATTAACAATCAGAGAAATACAAATAAAGACCACAGTATAATTTCACTTTACACCTATTAGATTGCCAAAAATTAAGAGGAAAAATTGGTACAAGTGCTTTGGAAATGATTTTGCATTATTTTGTAAAAATGAGTAGTATTTTGCAGACCCTACCACCTGGCACTTCCATTCTTAGGCATGGATACAGAATGGCCACCAAGTCTGGGACCATGGACAAATACGTAATAGCTAGTTTATTGCTATTACATTATAGTACATGATAAGATAATAGCATGCATATTTCCAGACTTTATGGCCACACTGAATGCAGTCTAGAGAATTCTTCAGTTCTAATTAAATATGGAGATATGTGAAATCCTTCCTTTCCCAACCCTCTCTTTGCTTAGGCTCTTGAAAAACATACTTGTTCTTTGTCAACTTCAATCTCTTAGCAAAGCTGATGAAACAGTGAAATCTATGCAGACTCTCTCCCATGAAAAATTCATGGATGATTTCAGGGGGTTGAATACCCCACCCTGAAGTCCTTCTATGAACCATTTAAGGGCCTGTGTTTCCTGGATTAAGAATTGGATTAGCAATTTTCACTGCAAAGTAAAGGAGCTGCTACAGTGGAGGATTACTGGACTGAATGTCAATATTATGACATAGTATGAGTGTGTTTCATGTTTGGTAATTGCAATCATTGTTGCTTTTGTTGTGGTCATCCATGTACAATGCTTGGTGTCAGTCTATTTATCTCTTGTAAAAATAAAATACAGTGTGTGTGTGTGAGAAAAAAAAAAAGAATTGGATTAGGAATTAAGAACTGCTCTAAGTCATTCTCTTTCCAGTGTTAGAACTTAAGGCACTGAGGTATCACTCGGTCTCCATCTATGAACTAAACCTCTTCAGGTTTTGGTTCTAGACACTTGTTCCTTTTTCCAGGTTTAGGAGTCAGCCTTTTGAGACTACTGAACCTCAGCATACATTATCCCATTTAAGGACAGAGCAACAGCGATTCCAGAACCAGTACCATGGGCACTTAGACCTACGGGTCCCCAGCTCAGCAGGCATGATGACACAAGAGGGCAGTGTCAGGCATGCTTCTGTGGCATATTAAGGAGCCCAGCAGGAAAATCAACATTCCTGAGGAATGTTGATATGAATAATATAAACAACCTCACACTTCTGAATCGAAGTTTTCCAGAGTGAGTTATGCAGAGTCCAGCAATTCTAAGCAAGTAAAATGGATTCATACCATCCCTCCAACTACCTCCGGTAAGAAAAGACAGGTTCCATTTCTACTTTGCAATTATATTCACAGCTCATTCTTAAACATTCAGATTTTTCGTAATTGCTAGCCATAATGATAAATACAAGAATCTGAAATTATTGAGGACTTGGTTTGTCCGGCATATATAGTTATTAATTGCAAAACACTACAGGAAATGTAACGCATCATCTTAGGAGGAGGAGGAGGACAAGGAGATTCTAAGTGTATCTGTTCTAAAGCCAGACTGGCTATGCCATTTAATACCATTTACTTACTGTGTAACCTTGAGCAAGTCTCAACCTCAGCATCCTTGTATGTAAAATAAGGATAATAATAGTACCTGTCTCGTAGGGGTATTATGAGAATAAAATGAGATAGAAGCATAGGTCAGTGTCTGGTACATGGGATGTGATTTTAAAAGTGAGCTAGTTTTAACATTAACACCCCATTCTTCATCATTTAGATCCATGTCCCCTTTCTTTCTTTCTTTCTAAATTATTATTTATTTATTTTTGGCTGTGTTGGGTCTTCGTTGCTGCGCACGGGCTTTCTCTAGTTGTGGAGAGCGGGGGCTACTCTTCGTTGCGGTGCGCAGGCTTCTCATTGAGGTGGCTTCTCTTGTTGTAAGCATGGGCTCTAGGCACACGGGCTTCAGTAGTTGTGTCACGCCACGGGCTCAGTAGTTGTGGCTCACAGGCTCTAGAGTGGAGGCTCAGTAGTTGTGGCTCACGGGCTTAGTTGCTCTGTGGCATGTGGGATCTTCCCAGACCAGGGCTCGAACCCATGTCCCCTGCATTGGCAGGCGGATTCTTAACCACTGTGCCACCAGGGAAGTCTTCCATGTCCCTTTTTTCCAAATATTTTTGAAACTGTGGCATTTGTTTTAATTCTTCATTAACAGAGAAGCTAAAAGGGTATCATTTTCATTGCTCTTGAAGAAGAAGCACTTCATGGGTACTAATGAGTTCTTAGAACAAAAATGTATGTGCTGACAGTAAGCATTAGGTAGGTTGTCATTGTGATGACACATCTGTGTGGCCATAGAGTGGAAACATGGAGTCAAAGATAAAGGAATAATCCCCAAAGATGAAGGAGATGAATAGCTAAATAATTCAAAAACACATGGGTTTTATTTAAAAACAGATATGTATTTAAAATATTTCTTGAGTGATAAAATGGGGGAGAAAACTAGAAAAGATGGTTTGATTCTTTAAGAACAATCCATCCTATAAAAAAATCGTTAAAGGTTTCTTTGACTTTATTGCCAGGAGGATACTGTTAAAGTTTCCCATGTAATATGAAAGATGATTTACATCTAATTTTTGAAATGAAATGAAGTTAATAAAGGTTAAGAACTCTTTCATTTAAATGGACCCAATGATCTAAATTACTAAAGCCTCTGAATCCAGCTCTAAAACCAACCTGTAGTTTGATTACAGTGTTTACCTACAGAAGACCATGACCCCACTACCTGAGTTTTCATTCATATTCCACAATCACTCTTTGTGACCTTCACATTCTCATAAATTTCTGATCCTGGGTCTTCCCTGGTGGTGCAGTGGTTAAGAATCCGCCTGCCAATGCAGGGGACACGGGTTCGAGCCCTGGTCCGGGAAGATCCCACATGCCGCAGAGCAACTAAGCCCGTGAGCCACAACTACTGAGCCTGTGCTCTAGAGCCCACGAGCCACAACTACTGAGCCCGGGTGCCACAATTACTGAAGCCCGTGTGCCTAGAGCCCGTGCTCCACAACAAGAGAAGCCACCACAATGAGAAGCCCGCGCACCGCAACAAAGAGTAGCCCCCGCTCACCGCAACTGGAGAAAGCCCGCATGCAGCAATGAAGACCCAGCGCAGCCAAAGATAAATAAATAAAATTAATAAATTTTAAAAATAAAAATAAAAATATAATATATTTCTGATCCTGGGCTTCATGGCCATCTGTCAGTTGACTCTCCAGTATTTTAGTTCCCACATTCTCTTACATTGCTCAGTGAGACTTACTCTCTAACTTGGAAACTTGCACAATATTCCCCATACCCACCAGGACTAATGCACTTGAGAGTATGGAAAATCCAACTACCTCATCCCTCTTCACTAAATGACTACCCAGAATCTGCCTCCTTTATAAAATCATTCTCAGAGTCCAATCTAACTGACTGTCCTCTTGCCCATTTTATGCAAGTATAAATAGATCTGCATAAACTCAGGCCTCCCCCTTCTTCCCCTTAAAAATGTGGATTTCTTTTAGATAGGGTTCCCTAATAGAAATCTCTCATGTCTGTGAGAACTTTTAAGGGGATAAATGAAGAAACAAGCGGCATGTTAGTAAATATTGACTGATTTACACCATTTATTCTTTAGTTTAATATTATAAATGCTATTTTTTTAGTGATACCAATACATAGAAGTAAAGCACATTTTTTGGCATTAAGAATCTGACTCTGGAGCCAAACTCTCTGGTTACTAATAGCAGCCCTATTAGTTACACTGTGTTATTCTTTCTGAACCTCAGCTGTCTCAACTGTTAAATGAGGGTAATAACAGTATCTACTTAACAGGATTATTTGGAGGATTAAATGAAATAATCCATGTAAAGTACTTTTAAAAAGGGCATGGTACATATTAAGCACTGAATAAATGTTTGTTGCATTGTTCTTACCACCATTAATTTATCAGAAAATATAACTGGTCATTTTCTAAGACTTAAGTGTAAGTTTGAGTGACTCACAACAGGAGTCACCAAATTATGAAAGTGTCAGTTTGGTCTGAATTTAAGTGTGTGCCTTTCTTTCAAAATTTCTGACTGTATCTGGAGAACAGCATAAAAATAAATGATTGTTTCTCATCGTACAGTACCCCAAACAACAGAACCTACCAATACTCTTCCTCTATTTCTGCCCATAGCATAAGTGTGGAGTCACCCATCATTTCCTAGGGGTTGAATCCAATGCACCTACGCCTATCCCACTTGACCTCCTCTGTGTTAGACACTGTCCACCCTCTATCTACCTTTTCCTTTAACTTCCAGATACATTCCCTGCTGGTTTGCTTCCTGTTTCTTGGGCCCAGTACTTAGTCCTTCGTGGGCACCTCTTCCTTTCTTCAAATAGTGCTGTTGCATAAGTACCTTCCTTTCTCACTCCACATACTTGCCCTGGATGACCTCATTCTCTCAAGATTTCAACAAGTTGATAGCTCCATATCCACCTTTACTGCCACTGCCTAAGACTAGGCCCTCATCACTTCCAACCTAGCCTGGAAATTGCCTCTAAAATAGCCCCCTTGCTGCCTTTTTCCCACTTCACATGGCCACCAGAATGTCCTTCCTAAAGTATAAATCTGACCTTGTCATGCTCAAGCTAAAACTCTTCAACGGTTTCCCTTACCTTGCTGGATAAGATCCTAAAATCTTTAAACTATCTAACCCTTCTGCACTTTAACCTAATGACCCACATTAGGAAGGCACCCTACAAGTTTTTGTTGTTCAAACAAGGAACATTATTCTAAAAGTTTTGCCAGGGCTGTACTTCTTATTCAAATCACTTTTCATTATAAATTATTGATCGCAGCCTTAAAAATCAATTAGAAGAGTTTCTCAACTCCAGTAAATACATATCCCTAGATCTCTTGAATTGAAATTTTTAAGAACAAGTCAATTATATACAATGCACAAGTGCAAGCATACACACACACACACACACACACTATACATTATTGTGCTTTAAAAATAGATGTATAGATTTTTAATAATAGTAAAGCATATTATATAAATGCATACACTTATATATACTTAAAATCAGTTATGCAAAGGAAACAGAGTAATAATGAAACTGATTATGCCATAATTTGACAGCATTGTCCACAAGTTTAGAATTTGGATCTATTATAAATCTCAGATTTCCATATTATAGAACTGCTAAAGATCAATCTTGCTATAAACTGATAATCATTTATAGAGTCCACACATCTCAGAGTCTTGTGTCAATGTATAGGAATAATATTAGGGATGTATAGAAATTCAAGATAAATTGCTAAATGAAGAGGGGGGAGTGGAAAGACCTACCGGATCAAGAGCAGAAGTTCTGAATTTTGTCCTGACCAAGGTCCTACTTCTCATAGATGGTGAGACTGAAACAGTTAATTAGCCTTTCAAGATGTTACATTCCTCATCTTCAGAAGGAGGGGTTTTAATTACACAGATCTCTGAGGCCCTTGCCAGCTTTGAAATTTGGATATTTAGCTATGGCATACCCACAGAACAGAGAAGCCCCCCCAGCCCCGAACAAGCTTTGAGAAAGATCAAATCCACTGTGACTCTCAATCACAAACAGTTGATAGATCTCTTAGTTGTCCAGATTTTATAAGGCTCCCCAGTCTACATCTCTGCAAGCCTCCACCTTCAGGTGCTAAAATCTTCAGCTTCCTCACTGCCTTAACCATGCTGGGCATTTTCATATAACGTAGCCTGAGTTGTTCTAGGCTTGAATCAATAAAAATTTAACAGAGAATTCAAAATAACCACCCCCCCCTGCCGCTCCCCACTTTCAGGTCCAAGTAATGATAGCTCCTTAGCCTTCCAGTGACACACACTAAACATTTCATAAGGAAAAGGCTGGATGAGTGACTAATGTGTGTTTTTAGCCTCAGTTTCTTGTGTTAGGTATATAACAGCTGTATGCAGTAAAATTCCAGTGTAGAACTGGCTGTATCGACAATTTAAGACATCCACGCCATTGTAGTCATAGCAGCTGTACCTGTTTTCTGCAGTGGAGATTTAACGTATTGGATAGGATTATAAGTGAATTGGATTGGCTTCACCATTTTGTACCACATTTTGCTTTATGATGAGCTGCAAGCCAGAGTCCGTATAGTTAGACTTGGGGCTTAGCTGCCTAACCAATAAAATATAATGAGAAAAAAACAAGTCTGCATTCTACAGTGTATCCCAGCATTAAACAACTCTGCTGATATTTAGAGATGTCTGTCTCAGACTGCTCTCTTGTAAACTTTCCCTTAGAAAGAAAACCCTTAACGTATAGTTACTATTTTACTCCCATCAACTACAGGTAAGGTTCTGCCAAGAAGAAGGAAAACGAATGCGATGTGCGCATCTGCGTTATTTAAGCCAAAAATGGCAACGTGCTTCACATAACTCAAACCAAATTATCCACATCCCCTAAGTCAGAAGTTCAAAACTCACAGAGAAAATCCAACAGTATAATTCTAGTTTGCTTTGATTTGAAGACTTGTGTTTGTCAGAAGACATGCAAGCCTTGGAATTGAGTCAGAAAAATGTGTAAAGAGGTGATATACTGAAAAAAATAGACAATTCACCCAGTCAGTGTGAGTCCAGGAAATGTGAGATTCCTCCCACATTTCCAGAGCACCGGCCCTACAGCCTTCTGGAACTTGAGCTCCGAATGTCACTTACCCTATGACGATACAGGAGATGGCAGTTCCCAAGAAGGCATATGTTAAAATAGATCCTAAGTTCTGAAAAAAGTGTCTCTGGGGAGAAAAAGATATATTTTATATAGTACATCAGCATTTTTCTTCTTAGTGTTAACAGGAAATAAAAATAAATGCAATAAATTGCCCCACCCTTCCCTCACTGTTGAGGCAAATTTTGTTTTTGGAGCATTAGTTCCTGGTCTTATTGTACAAATAAGGCTTAACTGATTTACACAGCAAAGGACAGAAATTTCAAAAAAACAGGGGAAAAAATACACCTGGAAGGTGACAGGGTAGAGATGAGGGAAACTACTGCCAGAATTGGCTGGACCTGAGAGAGAGGGAAGGGACTGGGGCAATGGCCATGCAGGATTCTGGGATGATTAAAGGAAGACAGAGTTTTTCAGAAGTTTTGTTGTCACTGAAACCCCTTTAGCACTTTAAATGCACTATTCTAAAAGATTTAAGTTGTCTTTTGACTTTTATTGGATCTCTGATTTACAGTTCTTCTGAATGTGATGAAACAAAACCTTAATCACCTACAACAGTTTATTCTAATGAATCACACAAAATGATGCCTAGTCTTGGGGCTGGGGATGAGGAAGGATGACTGGAATAAGTCTAGCTTTCTAAATCTTTTCAAATGCTTGCTTGGGAAAACTCCCTTCCAGTTCTGTAAGTGGCATCCGAGTAGCCAGAACTGACAGAAAGAGGGAGCCTGGAGTACACAAGAAAATCAGGCCTGTGCTGAAAAAGCAAAGGCTGCTGGAGCCCACAGACCAAAGGAGGAGAGCCCTAGGAATCTCTGGAGTGGGTGGTGGGCAGCAGAAAAGCAACTGCACTACCTCTGCATCTCAAAACTCATTCAGGCCAGAACCTCACTCTGCAGCACTGGGGATGCTAGCACCTAAACTTTTATGTGAATTACTAATTTAGGAAATGTGAGCATTCAGGCTGCACCTAAGTAATGTTTTGCAAGTGCATAGAAACTGCAAAACCGGACTTTGTCTCTATGAGCATCAACAGCTGAGTACTAGCAAAGCAATCTTAAGTTCTCACCCAATGGGTGATGGGTAAACCCAATGTAATTCACAGCAAACTCTTTGGTTATAATCATCTAGAATAATATTGCTCAGTAGAAATATAATGTAAACCGTATATGTCATTTAAAATTTTTCTAGTAGCCACATTAAAATAAGTTTTTTAAAAGTAAAATGAATGTTGATAATAAAATGTTTTATTTAACCCAATATATTCAAACATTATCATTTCTATATGAAATCAATATAAAACATTATTGAAATAATTTACATTATTTTTTGATACTGAGTCTGTAAAATCCAGTGCATATTGTACACTTAAAGCACGTCTTCAGGGGCTTCCCTGGTGGTGCAGTGGTTAAGAATCAGCCTGCCAATGCAGGGGACATGGGTTCGAGCCCTGGTCTGGGAAGATTCCGCATGCCGTGGAGCAACTAAGCCCAGGCACCACAACTACTGAGCCCGAGCGCCACAACTACTGAAGCCCGCGTGCCTAGAGCCTGCGCTCCACAACAAGAGAGGCCACTGCAATGAGAAGCCTGCGCACCGCAACGAAGAGTAGCCCCCGCTCACTGCAACTGGAGAAAGCCCGCATGCAGCAATGAAGACCCGATGCAGCCAAAAATAAATAAATAAAATAAACTATGATAACTGTAGAAAAACGACTGATTAAAAAACCCCAAATATTAATAAATAAATAAATAAATAAAAGTAAAAAAAAAAAACAAAAAAGTAAAAGCACACCATTCAGACTAGTCACAATTCAATGGCACGTGGCTATCGGTCAGTATATTGGACATAGCAGGATTTAGAAGAATTCTAAGCATGTCAGATTTGAATCTGTATCACATATGATCTAAGATAATGATATTCTTACCAAATAGGTAAACCCATAAAATAAAATAATTTTTTTCATTAGTGCTGGCAAAATTCTCTACTTAATGATAAAAGAAGAAAACAATCACTGTATATTTACCTTCTTTAGGCTATATCCGGCATGAAATATAATTGGTGGCAGTAAAACATTGAAGAAGATTTCTGGATCAAATGTCATCTGCCAGAAAAGACAAAAGTATAGTTAAGAAGATGCTCCTTTGGGCTACTAAAAATAAGTTTAAAAAAATTGTTATAGTCACCCTTGCTAAGGTTGTCTGAGGCATATTAACATGATATTAAATTAGCAAAGATGAAAATAAGAGAAAATGCAAACTTAGAAATTCATAATTGAATACAACTATAAAGTAATATTTTAAATGCAAAACTTACACTCTATTCTGTAGCTAATAAGAACATCAAAAAAACCTCAATGAAACCTCTCTAGGCAAAGAAAACCTTTTCCTTTTACTTTGATTAGTTATTCATTCCTCATATTTTCAATGTTTTTATTCTATTTTATTTTTTTCTGGTTGAGGGGGTTGGTAGTGTTCCAACACTTTAGCTCTGGCAAGGATTTATTTAAGGTTTTCCCAAATAAAACATTTTTAGAAATTTAGTCTTACTTTTCCCACTTTATCCCATTCTGAAGTTCAAAATATTTTCTGGACTCTGGAAAAACACATTTGAAAGTGAAACTGGATTTTTCTAGTATGTGTTTATTGGCTTTTACTTAAATGTTAAAATAAACTTGGCAAAAAATTCCTTGGTGTGAAGTACAATGAAATGAGATGTAGAAATTCTTGAATCCAATATCTGCTATTTGCTGGGTAGTCTGAAAATGATAACTCATTTAATCTTTAAAGCCTTCCTTAGGCTCATTCTCTTCTTCCACACTTTCTCTCTCTCTCTCACACACACACACACACACACACACACTGCCATTCGTTATTTCACCACTAAGGGCTTCTTACCATTACAGCACTCATCAAAATCTTTGAGATGTATGGGTTTCACAACTATACTTTCTAATTTCCTCCCCCTTTTTGCCTGAATTCTTACTCATCTCTGAAGCTGGATCTCAAAAGCTACTCCTCTCTGAAACATGCTTTGATTTCCCAAGTCAAAACTGACCATTCTTTCTTCTATGCTCTTTCAGCACTTTGTACCCTCCCTTGCAGCATATGTGTTTCATAACATATTTTACACGATTATTGGTTTCCGTTTGACTGTTTTCCCAGTTAAATTGGGAACCCATCAAGGATCACAATGATGTCTTAGTCAATTCTGTGCTGCTTTCATCCCCCCCCAGTGCTAGCCCATTGCTCAATTGGAAAAAAAATTAATTGCCTTTGAGAGACAAATCTATTAAAATGGAATGAATTATATATATCCCTAACAACCTTACACATTACAGGTAAGAATTACTTAAATAAAAATTAAGAAATTAATTAAGAAAATTAGAAATTAAGAAATTAATTAAGAAAATTAATTAAGAAAATTAAGAAAAGCCTTCCTTAACTCCCATTTTTTACTTTGGGCCTAATTGAGCATTGCCAGAATCCCTCTTAGCTTTTCCGCATACTGGCCCCTCAACTCTACTCTTCTAATATTTGGGAAGGGGAAGTGGGGGAAGTAGGAGCCACCTAACTCAGCTGGGCACCCTCTCATAAACCTAGTTATTCCCTCATTGATGCTACAACTTCTTGTACCAGTGAGCATTCAGATAGATCAGCTTGGCCCATCCCTAACTCTCTGTGCCAGTTTCTTCATCTTGAAAATGAATACAATAATCTGGTACCTAATTTTAAGGTGGTTATAAAAATTAAATGAATTAATAATTACAAAGCCCTTGCAGCGTTGCCTAACATCTAGTAAGCACTTTTAAGTATTTATTACTAAAGAAAATGAAGTATCTGAATTAATATTTTGAAGTTATACTATTTGAAGAAGTTGCCCTGTTGCTAGGAAATCTTTGAGTGTTACAACTGTGTAACATTTGGGCAAAGATATTACTTTTCCTTCTAAGTTTACTCTTTTTTCTAAGATTATCTGAAACACCATTATTGATCTATTTTTGAGGCCTCTTTGAGAGTGTATCAATTGCATATTTGAAAGTTTTTAGCAAAGAGATGCATGTCTGAGTTCTGGAGGAGAGAAGCAATGCAGCCGTGACCATCTGGAAGAGAGAATTACAGTGGCACAACATCTTGGACAGAAAATCCCTCGCCTTGGCAGTTTTTCTGCAAAAATCAGGTTAATCACTCAACCAGAACATTTCAATAATCAGAATGCCCCATTCCCTGCATGCAGGTTAACTAATGTGTTATTGAATTATATTTTCTGGAGCAGCCAGATGAAACTGGCAGGCTGAGAATGGCATGCAGCGTACGAGGATTTATTTGTATATACAAAACAGATTTGTGTTCCTTTCAGACTTGCTATAAGCTTGGGAACTGCTAAATCAGAGTTCTGGGAGTAACTCCAAACCCAGGCAATTTCTCAGAAAGGGCTGGATCTGCCGCTGCACCAACCTCCAGATGGCGATTCCACATGTCATTTTCCTCAGACTTTGTGTTCAAATCGTGGCCTTGGAGATGAGACTATTTTTAAGGCCCAAACAATTAAAATTTTTCATTATAGTATGAGGGGGAAAAAACCTAACACAGGTGTGAAAGGGAAGAGCAGAAAGTTAAAAATCTTCCAGCTAAATACATTAGTCTTAAGATACAAATTTTATAGACCAGCACTGTCCAGTAGGACTTTCTGTGATGTGAAAATGTTCTATTACTGTCCTGCCCAACACAGTAGCCATGGGTCACATGATCTATTGAGCAACTGAATTGCAAGCTACTGGAACTGAGGGACTGAAATTTTTATTTTCTGTGGCTAGTAACTATTGGATAGTACATTTATAGACAGTTACTAGAATTTAAAAATTCAGACCATTCAATTCTTAGATGGTTTATCGTCCCATATAAGGAATGGCTAATTTGGAGCAACCGACCTTAGACTCAGGTGGTAGAATTATGGATGCTTCATGAAAACTGTGAGATTTTTAAATACTGAGATTCAATTCTTAAAATACCAGATAACATGAGACAGAAAAATACCAATATGTTCAACTACTATAAGGATGCAGTAGTTTTACCTATTAACTCAAATATGCACCGGTATTCGGATAGGAATGGCCTGGACATGTTGATAGAGATAATCAACTTGAAAACTTCCAAAAGCAGAAAGCAAAGGTACCAAGTTTAATTCTCATCAGAAGGTTATAGATACAAAAATTCTGTCTGGGGCTTCCCTGGTGGCGCAGTGGTTGAGAGTCTGCCTGCCAATGCAGGGGACATGGGTTCGGGCCCTGGTCTGGGAGGGTCCCACAGGCCGCGGAGCAACTAGGCCCGTGAGCCACAACTACTGAGGCTGTGCGTCTGGAGCCTGTGCTCCACAACAAGAGAGGCCGCGATAGTGAGAGGCGCGTGCACCGCGATGAAGAGTGGCCCCCACTCGCCGCAACTAGAGAAAGCCCTCTCACAGAAATGAAGACCCAACACAGTCAAAAATAAATTAATCAATTAATTAATTTAAAAAAAAAAATTCTGTTTGGTCCTGAGTATTATGGCATCCAGCAACTCAATATGAACTATCTAGGAAGAAATATCAGTGTTCTAGGCAACTACTAAATAAATAAGCATTAAAAGAACCACTTTAATAGGGGACTGGGATTTATGTGGCATATTACTCCCAAAGAGGCCTTTTAGAAACATAGTTTCATCAACTCTGACAGCATTCCTGAGTGGTAACTGGCAAATGGAATTATCCCCTTTTTCCAGAGACAGGAGAAGAAATGAATAGCATGCCCAGTGTCAATGAATGTGTCAGGGATATTGCTGGGAATTGGGTGTATCTGCATGGGCAAGCTAAATGTGTGCTTTCCAAGGGAGAACCAGGCTAACATAACTACTTAAAGCAAGACTTAGGAGTGTTTAAGAGAAGTTGGGACTCAGAAGTAGGCTTTCATTATTTTGGCAATTCCCAATTCTTTTGGAAAAGTAAAAGTGGTTAACACAATAATGCGTTCACTTATCTTCAACGCTTTGTTCATTAGAAATCTAACAAGCCTCTTCTCTGTTGCAAAGTTCTTGAAGATATATGATAGATGGACTGAATCCATGAAGGTTATAGTCAAAAGAAAGACGCTGTGTAGTTTCAGTACAAGGCACAGGGTTACGTGTAGTTCATGGTTCTCTAGGACAGAGACACCACTCTGGGCTTGCTGACCCTGCACGGAGGCTTGATGTTGAAGCAGCGTATGAGCTGGGTTTTGAAGGATGGGTAGGAGCCTCTCCATGGAGCACCAACATACAGAATCATGCTCCTTTGTCTGCCCTGGAAGCAGTGGGCCAGGGTTCACCAAGCCACAAGGGAAACTGGCAGCTTCCTGGAGTTTCAGTTATACTTGATAGCAAGCAGTTTGAAATATTTTAAATATTTTTAAAATGCAGATATATTTAAAAGTGAAAATCAAAGCCCATATGCATTTTTAATACAAATATGAGAGTTCAAAGAAAACTTGGCTTGCTCGGGGGAGGCAGCTTTGGGATATACATAGAGACAACTCAAGGGTGTGCGTTTCCTTTCCTCTGCCCTAAGTTTTGGTATGAAAAGCACCAGAGGGGGAGAATGGAGAACAAATTCAGAATATCTGATGAAAATATACCACCTACTAATTAGATGAGCTTAGTTCACTTAATCTCTCTGAGGCTCAGTTTCATCATTTGTAACATGGGCATGCAAATGCCTACTTCCTAGACTTGCTTTTGAGGATTAGATGTAATAAGAGATGTAAAGTGTTCTACTTGGTACCTGACACTGATTGTTTCTCAAGAAATGCTCACTATACCTGAATTGAAATGGAAGAAACTGTTAAAGCAATGGGTTAAGGATTGGAGGTGCAAGGTGCACTTGGGGAACAGAAGTAGAAAATGTAGACCTCCTGAGTGATGTGGGAGGAGGTCAAGGCCTGGCTCTGCATACTGCCCAGACTATGAACCGCTCTAGCCCAGCGGAAATGAACTGAAACTATATTCATTCAAACACGGAAAAAAGTAGAGATATTTTACACAGCAGGATTAATCAATAAAATGGCTATTGGGAGTATAAATTTGTATAACCTTTTAGTAGAGTCATTTAGCAAAAGGTATCAAAATGTCAAATATTCATACCATTTGTTTTGCTTTGTTTTTGTAATTTATTTATTTATTTATTTTTGGCTGCTTTGGGTCTTTGTTGCTGCACGTGGGCTTTTCTCTAGTTGCAGGGAGTGGTGGATACTCTTCATTGCGGTGCACGGGCTTCTCATTGCAGTGGCTTCTCGTGTTGCGGAGCACGGGCTCTAGGCGCTCAGGCTTCAGTAGTTGTGGCACGTGGGCTCAGTAGTTGTGGCTCACAGGCCCTAGAGCGCAGGCTCAGTAGTTGTGGCACACAGGCTTAGTTGCTCCGCGGCATGTGGGATCTTCCCAGACCAGGGCTCGAACCTGTGTCCCCTGCATTGGCAGGTGGATTCTTAACCACTGCACCACCAGGAAAGCCCAAATATCCATACCATTTGATTCAGCAACACCTCATCTGAGAATTTATCCTGCAGATATGCTTGCACATGTGTGGAATGACATAAGGGCAAGAGTATTCATTGCAGGTGAATAAGTGGGAAAAAAGAAAGCATCGAGGATGATTGAACAATGGACTGGTTAAATAAATCACAATATTCAGCTGACCTTGACCAAGGTAGGGGTTAGCGGTGCTGACCCTCCATGCAGTCGAAAACTGGGTGTAACTCACAGTTGGCCCTCTGTATATGAGGTTCTTCCCTTTCTGCAGTTCCTGCTTATCCATGGTTCTGCATCCGCGGATTCAACCAACTAGGGATCATCTAGTACTGCAGTACTTGTTATTGAAAAAAATCTGCATATAAGTGGACCCACGCAGTTCAAACTTGTGTTGCTCAAGGGTCAACTGTAATCTGTAAAATTGAATACTATGCAACTGTTAGAAAGGCTGAGGAAACTGTCTATGAACTGATATGGTTGCTTTCTAAAATTTGCCGTCAAGCTAAAAAAAGCAAGGTGTAGAACAGTCTGTCTGGCATGTGTAACAAACACTGCTATGGCCTCACCACACCCTATTTTCTTTTTGTCCTGGCCAGACACTTAGACCACATTTCCTTGTAGTCACATGGGGCCATATGGCAAAGGTCTGGCCAACTGAATATGGATAGGAGTAATATAAATAATTTCCAGCCCTGGTCTCTAAAAATCCCCTAAATCTTCCATGTTCTCTGTCTTTCTGCCTTTGTTAGCTCCTGTAGAACATCTGGCAGAGGTCCCAAACACTAGGGACTCGCAGAACCGCTAGATTAAAGGAAGTTGGGAATGATTAGTGGCCCCCGGAGAAGACTACAGTGGTCCCCTCGTGGCCCAAAAGCCACACTGGATTGGAACACAAGCAAGAAATAAACTTTGATTGTGTTAAGTCATAGAGATTTGAGGGTAGTTTGTTAAAGCATTTGGCCTATTCCATGATTTGTGTGGAAAAGGAGGACATGTAGAATATTTACCTGCATATTATAAATATGTGTGTGTGTATATATGCATATATATATACTATTGTCTATTGCATATTATATATATGTTATACATATATATATATATATATATATATACAATCAGTTGCTTCTGGGGAGGCCAGGGAGGAGAACTTGGTGGCAGGAAGCACGGGGGTTGGGAGAAGGATTTTCTGTATGTACTTAGTGAGGGATGACTTTCTTCGCCCTGGCTTCATATCTATGGATACAGAGAAGACTGCTGCTTAGAGCAGGGCATCCCAGCATTTTTGCCATCATGACACACACACAGAAAATGAGTATATTGGGTCAATGGGGTAAACTGGGGGGAAATTAGGGTCCTGATGAGACTACTCAGGGGTGAAAAGATGAGACTAGGACTCTGACCATCCTCCGCCTGAGGACGAAGGGACTGATGTCTCGTGGCACACCTGTAACCCATCAGCACACCAGCTGCGGAGCGCTGTACAGGATTTAACACTCCTGGCCCTGGTCCCACCGTTCACTCACTCTCCCTAGGAAACAGAGAGTGACTAGTCTAATTGGTAAGCTGGAGTAAAGGAACTGAGTGTGTGCATCTCAGCTCCCTCTCTCTCCATGTTGGAACCGGCCTGCTTGCTCAAAGTGGATGCCCCTGGCTCCTCCCAGGCCTCGGGAAGGCTCATGCTGTCCAGCTGGGTCCATGGCTGGGTGGGTCAGTCTTTCTAATTCTGGGGTGAAAGATGAGCAAGCCAGCTTACAGACTGAGCCTCATTATTTTACCTAGCTTTTGCTCTCCGTCTTTCTCATTCCTGTACCTATGTCTCAACTAGCTATAAAATCAGATGGGCAACTATACTTCCAACAACAACAAGTCTTTTTTAATAAATACTATCAAGTTAAAAATCAGATGGGCAAAAGAAATGATATTGAATAATGTCTTCAAGATTCCAACCTACCTTTTTTGTACCTTTTGAACATTAAGCCCCATGAATGTATTACTTACTCAAAAAATAAAGTCATTTAAAAAAAAAAAAAGGTGTCTCAGGTAGATTAGTTTGAAGGGGCCTCAAGTTTAGCCTGGATGAAGGGAAACTATTGTCAAGTCACAGAACCAAAATGAGCACAAGGTAATGACAATGTGAATGAAGGTGACTGTGACAGAATGGAAAGAAAGGACCAAACCCAGGAGACATCCATTCATTCAACGATATTTACTTAGAATAAGTAAGATCAGGACAAAGAATGGTAAGGGTGTAAGTTTAGGGAGGTAAAGAAACCATACAAGCAGCAAAAAGATAATGAATTACTGTTTTTTAAAAATGGGGGGGCTTCCCTGGTGGCGCAGTGGTTGGGAGTCTGCCTGCTAATGCAGGGCACACGGGTTCGAGCCCTGGTCCGGGAAGATCCCACATGCCGCGGAGCAACTAGGCCAGTGAGCCACAATTACTGAGCCTGCGCGTCTGGAGCCTGTGCTCCGCAACAAGAGAGGCCGCGATAGTGAGAGGCCTGCGCACCGTGATGAAGAGTGGTCCCCGCTTGCCGCAGCTAGAGGAAACCCTCGCACAGAAACGAAGACCCAACACAGCCAAATAAATAAATAAATAATAATTTAAAAAAAAAAAAAAAAAAAAAAAAAAAAAATGGGGAGAAATCCTCTTCTTGACATTCAAATCTGTGGAATGGCCAGGTTAGGAGATAGTTATTCACAGTGAAAAGCATTCTTCCATTTTTCCAGATGGAAAAATGGTTTCCTACAGAGCTCATCAGAGGGACTCATCAGAGAAACAGGTTTTACCTCCTGTAGGCTGTTGTTTAAGAAATACATAGTGCCACAGACACACAGGCTGTCAGAAGGAGAAGCTGCCTTAGAGGTCACCCAACTTAGGGGTCTGCAAACTGATTTCTGCCAATCCCTGGGCTCCACGGAGGGAGTGGTGGTGATGGCAAGTGGAGACAACTGTGCTGCGTCCACCCTGGCTCTGCCCTCCAGGTTCTGCCTGAGCCGTTTTGATTTCACCTGTTTCACACATTGTGAAGGATTTTCAGATTTTCTTTGAATGAAGTGTTCCTCTGCTAAAAAATGTTTGAAACCCTGACCTAATGTTATCCCCCAGAAAGTTCAAGGGACGTGTGGAAAATCACAGGATCACTCAGAGGCACCACTGAACTTTGAAACCCTAAACCAGAGCTGTTTCTCTTTTTATTATATTTATATTCTTAAGTTTGCTTCAAACAAGTTTTAAATGATGTGTCAGAGTTGAAGACCCTTCCCCAGAAGTGACCAATACTCTGAAGTTAGAAAGTGTTTTCCGTCCATGACTGTATTCTTGTACTTCATATACATGTATCCATAGCAATAATTAATATTATTTGTGTATTTTTAAATTTTACAGAAATTTATCCATAAATAGCCTTTTGCATCCTGCTTTCTACATTCAGAAGTGTTCTTACAATTTATCTACGTTAATACACGTGCATCTTGTCTATTCGCTTAAACTGCTGTATAGCCTTCTGTTGGATGAATATATCACGATTGTTTTTTCCCTTCTCTGATAAGAGAATTAGGGCAATTAGGTATTTTCCTATTTTCACTATGACTAAAAATAATGCAATAGATTTTCTTGTACTTAAGCCTTTGCACACATGTGTAAATTTCTCTAAAAGAGGAAAATACATAGCAGTAAAACTGCTGGATGATAAGGTATATGAATCTTCAACCGTAGTAGGTTGAAGTAACTTTAAAGTGGTTACACCATTTACACTCCACGGGAAAGTACAGGAGTATTTCTCCACCTTCTAGCCAACACTTAGTATTGACAAATTTCTAATTTTTACCAGTAAGATATATATGAGCTGCTACCACATTACTGTTTTCTTTGCATTTCCCATTACTAATGAAATAAGCATATTTTCCTTGTTTATTGGTCTTTTGTGACATCTCTTTAGTGAATTTTTGGATCATACCTTTTACCCAGTATGACTTTTTCTTGTTTATTAGTTCTTCACACAACCTGATTACTATTCTGTTTTGGTTATTTACACTTCAAATACATTCTTCTATTCTCTCACCTCCTTAAACTTTTTAACATTGTTTTTTAAGTTTGTCAGTGGTATCTTTTCATGCAAAATTTTTTTCATTTTAATGTAGTAAAATTTATTCCATTTTTACTTTGATTCAGCTTTTGGTAACTTCTTTAAAAAAATCTTCTCTTACCTTGATGTCATAAATATATTTTCTCCTAAAGTTTTATAATTGGCTGTTTACCCTAAACTTTTAAAAGCCTGAGGAAAAGTAAGGGTATAATAATAAATAAATAAAGCAAGTTGCAAAGTTCGAGCTTCTAATTGTGAGTCCATTGCTTTGTTGATAACAATAAAGATAATAAAACTAACAGTTAATATACCTTGAACACTTACTATGAACCAGGCACTATTCTAAGTGCTTTACATGTATTTTCTCAATTGCAACTCACAATGACCCTACAAAGTATTGATAGTTAGGAATATCCCATTTTACAAATGGGGAAATTGAAGCATAGGGAAACTAATCATCTCACCCAGCATCACACAGCTGGTAAGTAGCATTTGAACCAAGTAATATGATGCCAGGGACCGCCTTCTTAACTAAAATAGTCCATCTGCCACCCACCTATGGGTTCAGATTATCCACTCCACTACTGGATGTGTCCTCATGAGCTTCAAATACATAAAGACCACCTACATTTTCCAGATCATTGCCACAGCACCTAGACACCGATGGGCAGAGAGTCTCCTATGTTTCTGCATAAGATTCTTGACATATGAACTTACCTCTGTTACCATTGTGACCCTTTACTAAGGTAACCATACCTTCTGGTTTGACAAGAACAGTCCCAGGTAATACCTGTTGTCCTGGCCTAATTATTTATCATGCCTCACTTAGCTCTCAGGAGTTCCAGTTTGAAAATCAAATGATATGGTTTCCTACTCCCGACCCTAGACACCCAGACTCCTGACCTTCTAACTCCCTACATATAGCTTGGATTGGCTGCTGGTGCCCTTTGCTGTGTGGGTTGCCTACCTGCCCTTACCTCCACTAGCTGTGGTATTAACACGACAGGGGAACTCCCTGGCTACAGATCAGCAGGGGAAGAGAAAATCATAGATGTGTGTGAGAAGGGCCTGGTCCCCCATCTCACCAAGAGTATTCATTCCTCAGTACCCAGGGGAGGGCTGCAAAAGGAAAGACATCCAACACAACTGAAAACCTGTGCCTCAAGAATGATTTCCCCCCTAATCTGGAATTGATCTTAATCTTGGCCAATTTTTATATTATAAGCCAAAGAAACTGTGCTTTCCAACCCTCGGAATATACAGGAGCACCACAGTCCCACAGAGTTTCTTTCTTGCCTTACAATTTTTCTGAGTTTGCATTATCTTTTTGGGCCTTAGTTTTGAAGTGTGCTTGCAGCTTCCCCATCACGAGACCTCACCAGGGAGCAATTGGCCTGGGGAAGCTGGACAGGGAAGGCCTGAGTCAGCAAGGACCACAGTCACAGCAGGCATGCTTGAGGGGATTTGGGGGAAGTGGGGTGGAGGGGGGAGGTGCTGAAATCAGCAGAAAATGATGCCAAACATCTTGATTTAAAATTAAAATGATGTATTTTTCAAACAGTGCATTCACCTTAAAAATGATGCATTAAAAAACAACACCAGGGCTTCCCTGGTGGCGCAGTGGTTAGGAATCCGCCTGCCAATGCAGGGGACACGGGTTCGTGCCCCAGTCCGGGAAGATCCCACATGCCGCGGAGCGGCTAGGCCTGTGAGCCACAACTACTGAGCCTGCGCATCTGTAGCCTGTGCTCCGCAACAGGAGAGGCCGCGACAGTGAGAGGCCCGCACACCGCGATGAAGAGTGGCCCCCACTCGCCGCAACTGGAGAAAGCCCTCGCACAGAAACGAAGACCCAACACAGCCATAAATAAATAAATAAATAAATTTATAAAAAAAAAAAAAAAAACAAACCACCAAACTTCCTTCAACATGCCCACTTCAAACTTTGTCCCAAGGAGGAAATCCATGCTTGCCAAGGGCCAATGTTAAGGAAGCAGAGTAGTATTTACAGCACACCTAACACTAAATAACTTTTTCTCCTTTATTTTGTAAAGCTAAAGTGGGTATCACTGATCCCTGTTTTATAGATAAAGAAAAATAAGAGAAGTTAACTTCTCCAAGTCTCAATGCTGAAAGTGGCAGAGGTAGGATTCAGTCCTAGGTGTAATTGCAAAACTGCAATGGACTGAATATTTGCATCTCTTCAAAATTCATATGTTGAAATCCAACCCCTAAGGTGTTGGTATTAGGAGGTGGTGCCTTTGGGAGGTGATTAGGTTGTGAGGGTAGAGCCCTCATACATGGGATTAATGTCCTTATAAAAGAAAACTGAGAGAGCTCTCTCATTCTTTCTATCACATAAGGACACACAGCAGGAAGACAGCCATCTATGAATCAGAAGGCTAGCTCTCACCAGATACCAAATATGCTGGTGACCTGATCTTGGGCTTTCCAGCTTCTAAAACTGTGAGAAATAAATGTGTGCTGTTTAAGTCATCCAGGCTATGGTATTTTTGTTATAGCTGCCCAAAAGGACAAAGACATAAACCTTACGCATTTCTCTATATCACCTTAGAGGTAGTCAGTTCAAGCTGAAGATATGAAGCTCTAATAGTGAAATTTTATGACAGTCATCATGTGAGAAAGAACTTTTTTGTGAGATGAAACATGTGGTTTATGGGTATTTTCAGTTCTCTTAAAAATGCAATGATACAGGCATATATTCAGTGGTGTGCTAGTAAATCATCTCTCTGGAGTAAAAAAAGCCTACAGGCCCCGATTTGCAGTAGTTGACAATTTCTGTAGTCTGAATACTCCTACCACGGCCCATTTCAAGTTACCAATGTTTGATCAACCGGCTTGCAAGATTCCTGGATATTTAATAAATAATCAGCTCTCAGAGCACAGACTCCTAGTACTCCACTGCATTATTTTACTTCAACTATGTTTTAACTCATCATTTGGGTACTCTTCTTGCGCACATAACCTATATAAAGCTTCTCAGACTACTGAAGGTATAGGAGACCAGAATATGTTATATCCCCCCAAAATATGCCTTTTTGGCCTTAGAATTATTTTGATCTGATTATTTTGAGAAACAGCAGACACAGGAGAAGCTCTGAAAACAGACTAGAAGTTACCCTTTCGTAAGGGAAACTTACACTAAGGAAACCTCCGTTTGTAAGGGGTGTTTCCTTCTAGGAAGAGAAGGATGACTCTAAATCATATGAAACTTATCAACAAAAAAGGCACAGACTTAAATCTGCATAATAACCTCACCCTGTTTACCATACATGTCCTGGTCACCTTCCTAAAACTTGCCTCCCCTACACACTTTTCGTTATTTTAGCTAAAGATGGTACTGAAGCCTGAATTCTAAGCCATCTCTTTGGGTTACTCATTCCCTAGATTTCTCCCAGGTATTCATGAAATAAATATGTTTATAAACTTCTGTTTGTCTTTCTCTTGTCAATCTGTCTTCTGTTACAGGGGCCCTAGTCAAAAACCTAGACAGGCAGAAAGAAAGATTTTTCTCCCCTACAAGGGTCAATGTGTTAGACGCTGGGATTTTCTTTCATTGAAGGCTTTGTCAACCTCTGCAGCTTAGAATGATGTCAGCCCCTTCAGAGACTGCCAAGACTGAAGAGAGCCAGCTCACCCAAAGTCACGCCCTTCCCAGAGCAGCCCACATCCAAAGACAAAATGACTTGGTATTTTAGAGTCCAGGACATCTCAGTCCAACTGTGGATGACTCTGAAGAGCCATTCTAACTCCAGGGCTTCCCAGGGAGTCAGACAAAATTGTTGGGCCTGCATCACAGCTTAACTTCTCCCTTGGCCCTCTCAGGCTTTCTTCCTCGTCCATTCATAAGGTGTTGATCTCAAGGGCACTTAACCATCCCACTAAACTTCACCTCTGAGTCCTCTAGGAACCCAATAGTCAGAAAGAACGGTAAAGAGGGGAATTCCCTGGTGGTCCAGTGGTTAGGACTCTGTGCTTCCACTGCAGGGGTCACGGGTTCTATCCCTGGTTGGGGAACGAATATCCCACATCCGTGAGGCATGGCCAAAAAGCAAAACAAAACAAAACAAAAAAGGAACAGTGAAGAGAACCTGAATTTGTAGACAGTCTCGATTCACGCACCTCCACCTGAGGCAGAACTCTGTAAATCAGACCATGTCTAGTTAGCCTTATAATTAAAAATGGATCTGAGGGGAGCAGCTGGGAGACCCCTAACACAAGACAGGCTTACACGGCATCAGGAGACAAGCCAGTTAAATGTACAGCTTCCTTAAGGTTCTCACCTCTCCTGAAGGGTTCCCACCCTTCCTGTGCCACTGATGCATATCCTACCTTCAGGCTGTATAAGCTACTAATGAGGAGCTTCTTAATGACCTTCGGGAAGAACCAGGAAATGCAGTTGGATGGAACCTTATATAACTACTCACTGGAGCCCAGCAATGATAAATGTGCACTCTCGCCACAGTTTAATGTTTTAGAAGGAATAAAGCAAAGAGGAAAGAAATTGAAAGATCCATTTTAAGTTTTATCTACTCAGACTATAAGCCTTATGAGAAATCTCTCTTTCTCCCTCCCTCCTTCTCTCTCCCTCTGTTTGTCTCTCCTGTACCCAGCCTCCTCTTCTTCCTCTCCCTCTACCCTTACTCAATTATTTGGAGATGAGACTGCCAGCAATTCAACCCTCCAAGTAGCAAAAAGCCATCACAAAGTCCTGGTACTTCACTCTGAGGAGAAATCTGTGATTAGATACTTGGGTATAAAATGGCTGACAACTAAGACAGGACACAGTAGCAGAGAGAAGTCGCAACTGAAAAGCAGAGAAGAATACTTCATTATATCACCCACTCACTTGCCAGGGTCCACAGAGTATCAACCATATGCCAGGCACCAGCACGCATGTGCTGTCAGCTGGGAATACAATGTGACCACAGACAGACCTGGTCCCTCCTCTCCTGGGGCCTAGAGTCTGGTGAGGAGACAGACATTAATCCAACATCATGGATATAAATCTTAATTTACAACTCAGCTAAGATACAGTAGGAGAACACCAGCTGGAGCTTTGAGACAATAGAACTGGGTACTGAAGTGTGGCAGCGTGGGATCACTTGGGGTGGGATTGAATGTTCTCACAAAGCTAACAGCCCCTAAGAGCGTCCCTATCTCAGGCCAAGAGCCCATGTACATACTGGTGCTGCTGAGACTCAGAATATAGTAAGGTTTCAGAGAAGAGCAGAATTTTTCAGGAAACATATCAAAAATAGTTAAAATAAAATTTTAATAAAATATGAACTGTTCTATTGGTCCTTAAGTTGAGGTGTACATATGTTAGGAAGTAAACAAGATGATCCACCTGAGTGTGCAAAAACCTTTTTATATTTTATTTTTATCTCATCCTTTAAAAAATTCTAGTTTGATACTGCTTTATAATATATACAGTACATTGGTACAATAGTACTTTCATCTCATTTGTAAATAAATAGGCATATATTAGGTACACATAATAGTGTTTTACTGATGCACATATCAAAGTATGGAAATCAGTGTTTTAAAGTACTTAGCAGTTAGCTGGTGCTTAATAATAACATTAATATTTACTGAGGACTTATTAATGCTATAACATATTATCTGGTTATATGAATTATTTAATTTAGTCCTCATAATAACCTTTTGAGGTTGGTACTAGTATTGCCTCATTTGACGAAACAAAGGCACCAAGGGTTAGGTCACATGCTAAAGATCAGGTTAAAGGTAAACCAGGGATTTAAACCCAGGTATTCTGATTGCAGCGTGGGGCTCTAACCATATTATGCTGCCTCATACACGCCAGTTCCCAGCATGTATGTGTTGATGTTTAAAAGAATATTTTGGTGTTTTTTGGAAAGATCACCTAGGAGGAATATTTTGTTCTGAGATAACACACAATAAATACAAGACATTAATAATTACAGAAAATAGTATCAAATAACAAGGTATAAGTCATTTTTTTAAGATTGGTCTCTCATGGAATATATTTCACCATGATCTTGAACTGAGTAGGATAGGGAAGTGGAGAGAATAGCTTCAGAGCCCTCAGCCACCCCCCTCCCCCCAAAATAGCTTTGAAAACCTGTCCTTTGAGAGCTAAATGGATGGCTACTCAGCACCCCAAAATGCTAGTCCACAGTGTGGTCTGCCGTGCTGGCTCCCATAGTTCCTAAAAATGTGTCTGTGCTACCACTTTAAGTCCCTTCTGGAAACAGGCAAATGGATGACCAAATGGACGTGCTAAGATGGTCCGAGACCAGGCAATAGTCAGGAGGCAGAGGTGATTGGGAGTTGGGTGGGCATCTCAGTTGTTTCTCCCCATGGTGGTCTGGGATATCTTCTCGGGCTTGAAGCCAGGAATCTGAGAAGCTATCCCTTTACTCCATAGCTGCTCTCCTCTTATCAAATTTTGTCATGATAGAAAGAGCGCCACGCCAGTGTTCATCCTACTCATACACTTTCACATGACTTCTTTCCTTTCCCAGAGAAGAGTGAGTGTGAGAGATATCAGTACCATCTGTGCTGTAATCACATGACACTCCAAGAGACCACTGCCACCAACAGTTTTTACATTCTTTTGAGTAGCTAGGCTTTTTGTTAAGAAATAAAATCAGACAGCTGGTTGGAATGCAATTCCTGCCACAAATAAATGTTCCAGTGGTCAGTTTCCTTAGAACATGAGTCCTGAGTGATGAACTGTGAAGAAGAAGAAATGAAGCCATAAGAGTTTTTGAGTGCTGCCTCCATAGCCCTGTGTTAGAAAGCCGAGCTGCCTTCCAGGTGGCAAGGGCTTAATCCAAACTCTGCCACATAGATCTGTCTAGGGTAATTCTTCATCCTGCATTGGGGGTGCTCCAAGTTACAATCAAACTGTAGTAGAACAACTCCTTCGTGCCTGGACTGTGCATTCTGAAGGCCAGAATGCAAAAGTTGCCAGGATGCTAGGCAGAGCCTGAAAGTCTTTGGGGCACGATGTTCTATTATTTCTACATTTTCTGCATTTTCACTGCCCATCCCAAGTGGATGTCTCTCTTTTTCTCCTCTACCCTTCTCAACCACAAGAAATAGAATTTTTCCAGAACTTTTTGTATAGACAAAAATGGTCTTGGATGTTGATGAAAAATATAGCAAAGAACTGGCAAGGGAAAAAAATGACCTCCAGAAAGCAAAGGCATCTAGTCTTATTTAGTTTTGCCCTCTGTTTTGAAATTCTCCGCTTACAGATCTCTGCATGGCTCACTCCAATTTCATTCAGATCTTGGCTCCAGCTTTACTTCCTCAATGAGACCTTCCCTGCAGGACATACTTAAATACACTTCTCTCACCATCCCCTCATTTTGTTAACCTTTCTTTACAGCACGTGTATCCACCTGGCATTAGATTATGAATGCTTATGTTGAACTGTACTTTATCTATCTCTCCCCTAGAACCTAAGCTCCATGAGATCGAGGACTTTGTTTTGTTCACTACTGTATTTGCATCATCTAAAACAAACAAAATATGATTAGTACCCAATCAATAAATATTTGTTGAATGACTAAATGAATAAAGAAAATCTATGTTGTTCAATGACTAAATTAAAACCAAATGGAACTAATCATCAGGGAAATGCAAATCAAAATCACAAGGACATAGGAGATATCATCTCACACCTGTTAGAATGGCTATTATCAGAAAGACAAAAGATAACAAGTGTTGACCACGATGTAGAGAAAAAGGAACACTTTTCACACTGTTGGTGGGAATGAAAATTGGTGCAGCCAGCATGGAAAACAATATGGAGGTTTCTCAAAAAATTAAAAAATAGAACTACCATATGATCCAGCAATCCCACTTCTGAGAATATATCCAAAGGAATTGAAATTAGGATCCTGGAGAGATAGCCACACACCCATGTTCATTGTCTCATTATTTACAATAGCCAAGACATGGAAATGACCTAAGTGTCCACTGATGGATAACTGGATTAAGAAAATGTGGTGTATATATATAGATATACGCAATTGAATTATTCGACCGTACAAAAGCAGGAAACCCTGCCATTTGTAACAACATGGATGGACCTTGAGAACATTATGCTAAGTGACATAAGATAGGGAAAGGCAACTACTGTATGATCTCACTAACTTGGAATCTAAAAAAAAAGAAAACCAACGAACTCATGGAAACAGAACAGATTGGTCGTTGCGAGACCTGAGAGATGAGGAGTGTAAAAAATGGTTGAAAGTGGTCCAAAGATACAAAGTTCCAGTTATAAGATTAATAAATCCTGGGGATATAATGTACAGCATGGTGACTATAGTTAATAACATTGTATTGTATATTCGAAAGTTGTTACGAACTTAAAAGCTCTCATCACAAAAAACTTTGTAACTACATGAGGTGATGAACGTTAACTAAACTTATTGTGATGATCATTTTGCATTTGATATATATATAGATATCTATATACCTATATAACATCATGATGTTGTACACCTTAAACTAATGTAATTTTATATGTTAATTTTATCTCAATAAAATTGGAAAAAAATTTTAATGGAATATTTAGAGTCGAGACATTTCTGAAGTCATTTCTCAGGCCAACGTTCTACAAAGAAAGTTGAACAAAGGTGGAAGAAAACAGATAAAACAAATTTAAAATGTTAGCTTTCTTTATTAACAACAGATCTCTTAACTAAGATTTACGATGGAAGTAGCTAAGTCTATCCAAACAGCCTCATGCTCTTCCAAGCTTGAGATCCCCCAGGACAGTCTCATGTGTAAGAGTCAAGACTTGTCATGACAAAGAAACATAAATCATGAATCCCTGTTCTCTACAGAATGGAGAAATAATTGATAGTGTCCTAAAAATATTTCTCCAAACCCAAAGTGCTGATTTATCGTGATGCTTGTGTCTCTCATTGTGCCTAGCACAGTTTTAGTGATTTCTTTCCTGTCTTTTCTTTATCCTCTCCAAAAGTGTCCCAGCACTAACTGCACATATTTATCTCATGGTCTAATGACTCCTTCTGATCAAGCTGTTCCTGTTACCAGAAGAGCTTGCCTATGAGCCAGAATAATCAAGCAAAAAGAAAGACTGGAAAGAACAGAAATAGTTTACAAATAAATATGTGAGAATTAAGACTCTGAACCACAAACAGTCAAAATCACCATCAGAAAATGTTGGACAGTGAGAAAAATATTAAGACACTGATGTTTTGATACTGCAAATACAAAATTATTTTTTAAAGTCATATAATTAGCTGTGGCTATAAGGACTTCCTTAAAATATCTCAAAAATATACAGTATTATCAACAGAATTGATAATAGCTTCAGTGTGACCTATTTGCCTGGTAATTCTCTTTACTGAAACAATAGACAGAACAGATTACTCAGCAGTGTAACTTACTCCAAAATAACTTTCCTTACCAAATGATAGTGTCACTTGTCACACAGGAAGTGAAGACTTGGCAAACATTTCACTGGGTAGTTTCCTTTGACTTTTCACATTACAGTCAACTGACTTGTAAATTATAGGAAGTATAAATTTAACTGTGCTGACAACTTTTTGAAAACCTACTGGGTCTGCAAGACTTTTCCAGCCAAATGGTCTGCTGACCTTTCCAACTCAATGTGGAAAAACATAATGTGTTAAATCAATGATAAATAAATTAGTGATGAGACAAATTAATTCATTCATCAGTTTTAAACTATACTTGTGATTTTCCACTACAAACCAGCTCCTTCCCTTAACTTTTAAGGTCCCCATTTCTGTCCTGCCACTCTCTGTGAACCCACAGGAGAGGGTAGCAGAATTAGCTCTTCTCTCTTCCTCCTTGTGCCCAATTGGTCCAAACTCTACAGCGTCTTCCTTCCTTGCTTCTCTTCCATCTGCCCCTTGGTTACCATTCAAGCTTAGCCTCATCTGTCTCTCTGCTTTCACTCTCTACTTTGTACACAGGAGCCTAACTATTTCTTTTCTTTTGTCAACATTGCACTCTTCCACTGACTACCAATAGAGCAGGCATTACTCAGCCTGGCATTTAAGGGATTCCGTAACCAAGATCTGCCTTTATTCCCACCCTATGTTTCATTGGTCTTCCGTACTTCAAATTATTGGAAATGTTTTTCTTTCTTGGAATACTCTCTACCCCTTTTTCTACCTCCACATCATGCTTTTACCTCTGCTTGGAATGACTCTCCTACCTTCACACACTACATATATCACCACCAGAGTTAATCAGCTATCCTTCTTTGAAATCTTTCCTGTCACCCTAACAAGAAATAATATTGCCCCCTCTGAATGTCTGTGGTATCTGACCCACTCCTTTGATAGCTGTTTGTGGTGTATTTGTTCATTTATTCATATGCTGTGTTTTCCCCAATTTACTAATAAACTCTTTGAGATCATTCTTTATTTCAGAATTGAAACGGAGGAGACTCACTCAGTTCACTTGTGTTGAAAGAATGAATGAATGAATGAATGAGTGATGGAGAAAGTTCTTTTATCTCCTGCTCTTCAAGAGCAAGGTTTAAACTTCCTATTGATATGAAATTCAGAAATGCTTCGTAGACATTTTAGTATGCCTAAACACTCTGTAACAAATTAATGTCCGTAAAGCCACTGTGTAATATAACATAGGCCCTACTCAGTTAAAACTACTTAAGGATACATTAGATCCACAGAACAGTTTGACAAACAGTGTTGGAAACATTAACTGGATAGATACAAAGCAGCACGGTCTAGTTTTATTCTCTCAGAAGGTTGTTTTGAGATCATCAGCTGCTCATAACATATAGAAAAATACTGTTTTCATACATCTTTAAGCGAAAATATTTTTTCCTTATCTGTATTGAGCATGACCAAAAGAAGCTTGGCATATGGTATTTCCTGAAATTTTTATATGTTTATAATGTGGCATAAAAGCACAGTACACTGCTGCATATATACATGCCAACAGCTCTCATATTTTCCAGTTTTATACCTTCTTATTGGAAGAAACTCAGGGAGCCATCAAGCCCAGAGCTGTTTCCAAACACATCAAGGCCTAGCCATCTCAGAAATACACGTGCTCTTACAAGTATTCCAAGAGATGATTATATAGCACAGGAATTTATTTCAGCCTCTTCAAATCCTGAAGTCAGAAATTTCATCCAAGCCCTTAAACTACATTCTTCTGAGAGTAAAACTCATTTCCTCATCCTGTAACTTTTAGAAACAAAGGCCAAATACTCCCTTAAATCTGTACCACAAAGAAAAAGGTGCCAGTGGAGCCGCACCAGTGGCTTCTGTAACACCATGGTGCTAGACCTCTTTCTGTAATTCTGACCATCCTCTTCTCTTTCCAGCACTGGTCCTCATCTCCTTCCACCCATCTCAGTGTAAGATAGCCCAGGCCTCAGTCCTTCTCTGTCCACAGGGCCACTAAAGAGCCTGTCCAATGGTGTGGGATATCATAAATCACTCAGGACTCAGAGTAAAGTGCTATGGGTCTCAGTTCTGCCTCTGACCAGTAGTGGGGCCCTGGACCCACCATGTAATTTCTCTGGATATGAATTTCTATCTATATGTACACAACCAAGATTAGATAATATCTTAGTCTCTTCAACCATTAAGTATCCAGGACACTATTCTACCAACTCCAAGATGATAACTTCCAAATAGTCTAGCTGTATACACTCCACCAAGCTCTCAGATTCTTCCATTTACTCATTCATTCATTCACAAACTATTTATTTAGCAGCAATATGCATCGGACACTGTGGTAGTCTTTGGGGATACACTGGTCAATAAAAAAGGCATGATCCCTGTCTTTGTGAAGTTTACAGTCTAGTGGACATCAAACAATGTAAGAATGATAATTAATAAGCAAGAAAATACATATAAAATTTCATATGGTGCTAAGTACTTTGAAACAAAAGAGAGGGCAGGAGAGAAAGAGAGAGAGGGGATACAGTGTGAGAAAATCACAGGGCAAGCCCTCTCTGAAGGGACGGCATTTCAAGATTCTGGGGATAAGAAGGAGGCTGACATCCAAAGAGAAGGGGTAAGACCATTTTAGGCAAAAAGAATAACGTGTAGAGGTCCAGAAGCAAGAAAAGTACTTTGTGTATAAAAGGGGCTGATAGATCTGCAGCAGTGGAGGTGAGGAGAAGAAGCAGAAAACTGGCATTTCTCTCCTCACTATATTCATCTGAACACAACACAGGACCAAAATCAGTGGTTCCCAAACTTGTCTGCACATTAGAATCACCTGGTGAAAGGGGGGAAAGAGGGGGGAGTTGAATTGAGAGATTGGGATTGACATATATATACTACTATGTATAAAATAGATAAGTAATAAGAACCTGCTGTATAAAAAATAAAAATAAAAAAAAAAGAATCACCTGGTGATCTTCTAAAAGTTCCAAAGCTCAGGTGGCACCCCAAACCAGTAAAATTACAAACTCCAGGGGTGGGACACAAGCACCAGGATTTTTTGCAGCTTCAAATGATCCCAAACTTCAGACAAGTTTGAAAATCACTGACTTAAATCAATTTTAGGGCTTAAGTTCTTCTTTGACTCATCTGTAAAATGATGGAGTTCGACTTAATGAAGTCAGGGCTCTTTCTTGCTCTAAATTAGATGATCTCTCTCCAGATGCAGATCCACAGTCATTTTCACCCATCCTCTTGCACAAATCTTCCTTCCCTCTATCCTAGGACTCCCACATTCTCCCAGCCAGACCTGAAACCTTAGAATCTTAGATTCTTCTCCTCACAGTGTTCCTATAAATCAAGCAGGTTCTGTTGATCCAAAGCGTTGATGAAGCCCTTCTTCCCTTTTCGCCTAGATAACCACTTCCTGCAGCCTCACCCTCGTCCTGCCCACATCTTTCTGAACTCAATCCTGCTGCCTATTCAAGCCACATCCACATTTCAAAGCCCTTCTCAAGTTCCACCTCCTCCAGGAAGACTCCCTAACAAGCTCAAGTATCTATGACAACTAATCCATAAAGCTTCATAATCCTCATTGTCTATATGATACAATTTAGAACTGAATTATATACTAGCATATATTATACATTGGTCTTATCTCCCCAAGGGATGTTAAATAAATGGAAAAAAACCCCACATATTTTATTAATCCCTGGCATATATTAAGCATTCAAATATTAGTAGCAGCAATGGTAGCACTGGTCTTAGAGGTAGTGCAGTGGTGATGGTGTTGGCGGTGGTATTAGAAGTGGCAGTGGAAGTAGTAGTAGAGGCAGTGACAGCAACATAAAGGGCCTTATGGCAGTCAGGTACTTTATATACATCATCTCATTTAAACATTAAAACAATCCTACAAAATAGTTCTAATCTCCCCACTTTACAAATAAGAAAGTTGGAGATTAGGAAGTTCAAGGAACTTACTAAGGATAGACGGCAGATCTATCTGGTCCTGAATTTTTTTCCCATTACTCCATGTTACCTCCCTATAAGCCTTCCAATAAATAGGCCATTTTTTGGAATTCTTTTGCATCTGACATAAATTAATTGCTCAATTGATATGAATACTTGCATGCGGTGGACAATTCCCGGTAACAAATACAGACTATGGGCATTTCATTTTTGCAGACTAACTAGGGTCCCCCAACATTGGCACTTAAGCAACAAATGTGTGTTAAGATATACTCTGGCCTTTTATAAAAAAGATCTTTTCCACTTAAAGTTGTCTAATATGGTAACTGTACCAGTGGATGCCCCTTTCTCCACCAGCAAGGAGCTGGGGGATCTACCCTGGGTACTGAGCTGCCTATTGCCAACCTGGGATGCCACGAGGAACAAATGCTAATTGTGAGTCAATAAGTCACACAATTTAGAAGTTGGTCTATAAAATACTTGAGCATTCAAGGTCAATGAAACATTTCATGTGCAGAACTCATAATCCACCCAACAGAAAAAACAAGAAGGCCCCAGAAACTTAGACATTTTCTCCATCTCTTGCCTTAATTTTTCAAAAGCAAACACTGGAGTTTGGCTGCTGATAAAAAAAGTCAATAGGTCAACAACACAGTAACAAATTTTCTGATCAGGTGTTTGTAGGCTATGCTGTTAGAGAACAAGTTGCTATAAAAAAACCAGAGATAATTATCAGCATCTTTGGGGCCGGGGGTGGTGGTCAACCTGTTTGGAGAAATAGTGCTGCTTAGAAATGCAGATAAAATAGGTAAGAGAGTGAGGAGGGAAATAATTTATGTTCCGATACTAAGCAAAGTAAAACTGAAGACAGTGTTTAAATTATGCTGCTAACAAGGTCACTTTAAAAAATTATTTCAAGATAGATAGTTTTCTATTATTCATGTAAATAGAAAGATCTCATGGAAGAGATCATCCAAAATAGAAGATCTAGAAGTTGCTCCTATTTACTTCAGAAATACATTATTTAATTTGCTTTTTCGTGCTTCACTTCACTTTACTAAGTCTGATTTAGGCTAGTATTATAATCAGTTTGACTTTCCTGAGCCCTCACCAAGTGCTAGGAGGAAGTTAATCTAGAATGTGCTAGTGGAAGATAATGTGAAAAAAAAACACTAGAAATTACTCTTCTTGAATGAAGAAAAATCCAGACCATGTATCTCCCCTCCTGTCTCAAATCTCTCGAAACGGAAAAAAAAATGTGTATTTTAAAAGAAAACTAAATTTATATGGGATAAAGTTGATAAAGTGCACTTCCATAATAGCAAGGAAGTTCTCGGCTCTAACACAAAATGATCTAGAATAAATCTCATAAGATCCTGATTCTTAGCAGGTACTTGTGTTGTTAAACACAAATTCACTTATTCCAAAGACTGATCCGCACACAAGACACCACAGAAGGTAACCTCACCTGTTTTCTGACCCAGAGTCCTGAGAGCAGAAGAAAGTTTCCCTTCTAATAACTGAAGCAATTCACGCATTTGCAATAATAAAAACATTTTTAAAAGATGAGTAACTTCACAATCTTCTTTTTTCAATCTAAGATTCCCTAACTAAACTGATGGAGTCAAGATCTCTTGAGATTGACTGTGTGTCAGTGTATAAAACAGCCAAGTGGCCAGTGTTTTGTGTGGGCAGCTAAAAGTCAGCCATTCTAGATCAAGGCTTGCAAGTGAAAATTTTTTTATTCTCCTCCATTTTCCTTTTGACTTAAGGGAGATTTAAACTGCGTAGCCAGCTGGTAATATATACAACAACACTTAAAACACACATGTGGGACTTCCCTCGTGGTGCAGCGGTTAAGAATCCGCCTGCCAGTGCAGGGGACACAGGTTCCATCCTTGGTCTGGGAAGATCCCACATGCCATGGAGCAACTAAGCCCATGCGCCACAACTACTGAGCCTGTGCTTGAGAGCCTGGGAGCCACAACGACTGAGCCCAACTACTGAGCCCAAGCACCGCAACTACTGAGCCCGTGTGCCACAACTACTGAAGTCTGCGTGCCTAGAGCCCGTGCTCTGCAATAAGAGAAGCCACTGCAAGGAGAAGCCCACGCACCACAACAAAGAGTAGCCCCCGCTCACCGCAACTAGAGGAAGCCCATGTGCAGCAACCAATGCAACCAAAAATTAAAAAAAAAAAAAAAAACCCAACGCAACCAAAAATTAAAAAAAAAAAAATGTGAAAACTTGAATCAAGTAACATGAAAGGCAGAGTCAACTTAATTACTATTATCTTTTTACCTTATGTAACTGTGGCTTGCAAAACAGTTATAATAAAAAGCATTATTTTTTGCAACTTCTAGAAAAAAAATACAGACAACTGAGCTTACAATCAGAGTATATCAAGGCATTAACCACTTAGCTAAATCGCCCCATTAGTGTGGTGTTGAAAAAGGGCATATGTAGGTGTATGGATGCATTATTTATGGTGGCTCATATATGATGCAATTATTTATACTGGAAAACAAAAATATGTGACCAGAGAGGGAGGATCCTTACCTTTTCAAGTATAGCGTTGCCTTGATGAGGACTGATGTTGTGCCGGCTTATTTCTCTCTTGTATTTATATTCATAAACTTGGTCAGTAATATTAATCAGCAGAGTTGAAGGGCTGAAGACCAGTTTTCCACAATCATACACAGTTCCACTTTCAATATCAGTTGGTGCTGTAGCATATCGTAAAATTAATCCCATTACAAGGCCTAAAATAAAGAATAAATAATTGCACTGGAGAAATGTAATCTAAAATGTTCATTACTAGATGCTTTCAAATATATGATTTGTAACTTGTATAGGTGGCAGAAGAAAGGGTCGTTGCCTGGTTTAGAAAATTGTTTACTCTTCCATAGATACCAGCTCAACAGACTGTATTGTTAAAATATTTGCGATGGACACTGTTAATACTTCTCCTTTTTTCCTTCCTAATGGACCCACAGATTTTGGAGAGAAGAGCTACCCACCTCTTCTATCCATGCAAGTACTCAAGAAAACCTTGGCTCCATGAGAGATACTGAGTAATCTAATCAGTCAGGATATGGAATTCCCCTGGAGAAAGTTTCTGGTCCACAGATCAGCACATATCTGAGACAGCCCCATCAGACTAAAAGGTTGCACTTATATACTGTGGTTAGGGGACAAGTGTTCTTATCCTCTCCCTCAGGACATGATCAAGGCAATATGTTTCTCTACTTTTTGCTGGCAGGTATCTTGTGACCTTGAGGGGATATAGTCCAAGGACACAGCCAATATACTGAGGATGGCTGGACTGAGATATAGACAGAACCCAGGTCCTGGATGGCTTCACTGAGCCCTGGATCAACCTATCCTGGAGCTACCCTAATTCTAGACTTCCTTTTATGTGACATAATACATTTTCTAATTTTTCAAACAATGTAAAATCAAGTTTCTGCTTACCTGCAGCCAAACGCATTCTAATGATACAATATTCCCTTAGCAAAGAGTTGAACTCAAGTGACAATCCTTGACTTTTTGAGTTTACAAACTCTGTGAGGATGCTCATGGTAATCTGATAAATGTGAACTCTCTTAATATTGTGGATTTATTAACAAAATCACAAAGAAACTTTAGAGGTCCACACATTCCTCAATTTAAAATTAGGATTGATGTATTTGTTTTAGGATAAATCCACAGTTCACTCTTTAAAACATCAAAGGTTTGAGGTTTTACCACTCTTTTGTAAATCTAGTCATCTAATGGCCTTTCATTTATTCAATAAAACATTTGTTGGGTGCATATTTTGTTTCAGACATTTATAGACTTAAAATAAAACTACAGTCCCAGTCCTACAGGAGCTGAAGTTTGTAAAATGAAGATCCATAAGCAAACAATTATAATACAACGTGACATGTGCTATGACAGCTGGTAAGTACCCTGTGTTATACGAGTATAGAGAGGAGACACTCCAAAGCTCTTTGAATGATACACAGCTTTAGATGAATCTTAAAAGGTCACATAAGATTTGTCCAGATGACCTGAATCAGGGAATGAGCTGGGATCCAGGCTGCACATGTGGGTGGCAGCACGTGAGTAACGGCAGAGACAGATAAACGTTCCCTAGGAATTTTGTTTGCTGACGTGTAGAATAGTTGTCAGGAAGTGGCTGCTTGGCCAGAGATTGTGTTTCCAGCTCTCTGGCATTTGGTTGGGTTCTCACCGATGGAATATAAGCAAAAGTGATGTGTGCCAGAGCACTGAAGAAGTAGGTGAGTTTTCCCCCTTCTCTTTCCCCATTTATCAGATGGATGGGGCGGAAACAAAGGCCCTATAGGTAGACAGAGTCACCACACTAAAGAAGTCTGCATCCCTGAGACACCAGGTGGGGGGAAGTCATCCACCAACCAGGAAAACATGCACTGGACTGTTACTTGAGTGAAAAGTTAACTTCACTTGTGTAGTCACTGAAATGTGAGTGGTTCTGTGTTAAGTCACTAGGATAACCTAATAATATAATGTATAAATACAGAGGAATTTAAGAAATCTGATGGATTTAGGGAATCAGCAGTGGAGCAAGAAGAGAATAGGTGGAGAGAGACAGAGACAGAGACAGAGGCAAAGAGAGAGAAAACCTCTAGACCACAGGGGCCAGGTCATAAAAAGACTCCTCTGTCATGCTAAGAAGTTTTTATTTTTAACCCAATGGTAATATAGAACTATTGAAAGATTTTAGGCAGGACAGTAAAACAGTCAGATTTTCATATAAGATCTATCACTTTGGCAGTAATGTAGAGAACTAGAGTAATAGGTGAGAATGAAAGCAGATTTCTGTCAAAAATATTTTTACCTTACTTGTTCCTGCTTCAGTATTTGGCCCACTCCCCCATAATAGTGAGAAATATTTTATCTTAACCTTTGCCAGCAAGAAAAAATAAGTGATGGGTATGTAACCACCATGAGCACTTGACCCATCACAGAACAGTGGGCAGCCTTCCATGTGCAGTGTCAAATGACTACAATAAAACTAGTCAGGACAGAGAAGGGAAGACACACCACATACACTGCACATGGTTTAGGGTGCCTGCGTAAGAACATCACTTTTCCAACACTCTGGTGGAATCCTAGGAAGGATTCGTTTTCTAAAAGTTACTTGGCAATTACCATGAATGATACTATGACCTCTGTTTTCTGCTAAGTAGAATATAAAGAAGGGAAACAAGGTACTACATGCATAGGGCTTGAATGGAGAGAACCTGTATTGATAATATCTAAAATTCCCAAAGGGTGAGCCGCGAGCCGCTTATTTTCGCAATATGCTTTCAGTGCAGTAACAAGAAGTAAACACGAAGTGTCCACCGTTTTTTCTCAAGCAGGGGAAACAAGTATTTGTCATAATAACAAGTGCTTAGTACCTGGGTTTCTGTGGTTAAATTCATACAATGCCTCAAAAGCTAAATGGCGGTGCCTGGCCCTCTGTACCATCTCTGGTTCCAGCCTTCGAGAGGCGGCACACTGGAGTAAGTGCAGTAAGCTGCTCGCTGCCAGAGGTGACCAGATGTAATAGCCATGCAAATGCACCTTGCAGATAGATCTCCCACTATGAGAAGTGTGTAGTCTGACCGATGGTATGGAATTCACTGCAGTCATGCTGAAGCCAGCCAATGACTGATCGCAGCAGGGGCACTAAGACAGGGAGATGGGACTCCTCTGAAGGGTCACCATGGCTCAGACTCCGCATCAGCTTTGCCCAACCTTTCTTAGAATTGCACCGCAGCTTAAACCTTTTCCTACGCAGCCTCCCCTCCTTCCCTCTCTCCACGGGGGTTGGTTGGGCTGCTCCAAGACCTGATAGCTGGCCCAGCATCTGCAGTCTCCCTCCCCATTTTTCCTCAAAGGAATTTTCCCCCAATAAACCTTTTGCGCAGCTAATCTCTCTCCAGCATCTGCTTCTTGGAGGACCCAAATTAACACACTAGACAGAAGGCCCTGGCCCTCCTTCTCCCCAATCCCAAGGGTTGAGAGGAATCAACATCTTGGCACAGTACGAGGGCCAGTGGGGAAGCTGCAGCCTCACCATGCACTCGGTTAACAAATGCATCCACCCATTTGTGTGCAGTAGCAGCAACGAGAAAATCCTTAATGTTGGAGGCCAGACACCTACTCCTAGAGCCTCATAATGCTTTTGACAGCCACTCAGAGCTTTAGCTGTACGCTGACACAAATGTAGAATGTTGAGTTAACTCGCTCCAGACCAGTATTGCATGAGAGCAGGTGATAGATAAAGTAGGATTGCTAGTAGGAAGAAAATGCTAATGAAAAGGGGTTATTTTTATACCGCCACAAAGATACAGGGTAAAGAGAGCATCAACCACTTGTGCACAGAAGAAGAAAAGACGGGACTGTCTACCATGACTTATGGACACAAACCAGTACTCTCTTTGGTAAGCCACGAACCAGAACCCTACCTGCCCGGGCAGAAAAGGAGGCAGCCTGTCCCAGCAAAGCAATACCACAAACACATGTGTGCATAGCCCTGGCCCCAGGTTGTATCCTCACCAGCATGACACTTTGCTGAGCTCTGTCACTTGGCCGGCTGGTGGCATTACCTTCTCCAAGCAGAAACTCTAGTCCAGATGAATCCTCTGGGTCTACAAGTTTGAGCATCTGGGCAACTAGGGTGACAGTAGTGGGAACTTGCTTTCTAGTGAACGCTGACCTTGCCCCAGAAGCACACAGACCCCCAAGACAGATCTTGGACAACAGACCTCATCCCTAAGGTCTTCACAATCCTACAAAGTCCATCTCAAGTCCCAGCTGGGGGACCTGTGCTCTGATGCAGACTGTACTCACTAAGTTCCCTAATCTTTGAGTACTTATAGTTTGCACCACACCCTTTTTGGCCCCATTTTATATAGAGATATATATCGTTCAGCACTGCTCTGTAGACTTTGGCTTTGTCACCCCTACTGGATAATGAGACTGCTTAGGGCAGAAGCTGTGCTATTCTTCATCTCTTTTTTTGTCTAGAAAAGCCAAACACTTTAGGCAGTTATAACTCAACTTTCTCCAAGTCCACAAACTCCCTTGGATTCAAGAAGAAAAGGATCCTCTGAGTTTATGTAGTTAGTCAGTGACATTTTAAAATGTCACATGTAAGGAGCATCACGCCAAATGTTGTGATGTCCCTGTCCTTACAGAGCTTGCAATACAACTCTCACAGCAGATGCCTGACATACAGTTGACATGGTGATGTCTGTGGGAGAGGAAAGGAGGGAGGACGGAGGAAGGAAGGAGGAAAGAGCCTCACAAGCACTCAGAATGCGAACCATTTAGAAATATGAGCCTCCGCTTTCTGGACTGGCTCTCCATTCTCCACATTGAAAATATGAGAAAACCCCACTCCCTTCCTCCCTCCTTCTCCTTTCATGCTACAGACATGGAAGGCATTGCTCTAGGACTTGTGGGAGTTATAAAAATGAATAAAATATGGCCCTGATCATAAAATATTAAAATATTTAAATCCTACCAGGCCTCTTCCTTCCACCCAATCCTGTGATCCTGATTTCCAGTGAGAATAAGGTACAAGGGTTTCCTAAGTGTCTTCTTATATTAAGCCTGCATTTCATAACCGGTTCCCCTGCATCTTATTTAGTCATTCTACATGATGCTGAAATGTTATCCTAAAGAGAATTTTCTCAGAGGAATATAGATGGGGATTTACTTTTAGATATAATGATCATATTTATATGTAATGAAATGGATAACAGGATGGTTTTTAAAACACAACATGTTGAAATCTCTTTGGCTATGTTCAGACCAATGATTGTGTTCACACACTATCACACACACTGCCACGCCACATAGCACACTCCAGCGGGCTCCTTTCAGATTCTCTTCCTGTAGGAGTCACACAAAGCAACAAGCCCAACTATATACATGCGTCTAATCAGACTATCACACAGGTATATTTAAATGCCACATGACATTGGAGAGAATTTAGGAGCCTCAAGAAAATGTAGTTAATACATGAAGATTGAAGAACTGAGTTTTGTAGTTCTTTCACTCTCTATGCACGGAGTGGCTACCAAGAATAATCTAAATAAATGAGGTATTGTCTCTTACTGAAAAAACAAGATAAATCCTTAAGCTACGTAATATGATATTTCAACTTAATAAGGGTATCAGACACTGCTGATTGGCAACTCAGCATCTATCCCCCTCTTTTTCCCAACAAAACCCTGATTTGTTTGGCTAACCATCCCTCCTCACATGTGCTCAGGGTAAGCTGACCTCTCTCTCAGGTCCAAGGGTGTTTCTATTCCCCTTGCTGATAATTGGTACTAGAAGGCATGTAACTCTATTCCTGTCAATAAAATGTGAAGAGAAGCTTGCTAGGAGGCTTCTAAGAAAAGTTTTGACATCCTAAAAGAGGGGCAGAGGAGAGATGAGCTCTCTTCTTCCTCAGGCTATTATTGTGCCTGGTCAGGACACCAGGAACTGCCATGCCCACCTTGCTCCCAGCCTGGCATTGAAGTCAGCACTGGGAATGGCAGAGCAGAGAAAATGAAAAAAACCTGCATCCTTGAAAACAATAGCAGTTGCTGAATCAGCCAGCCCTGAAGACTACTCTTCTCTAGACTTCTAGTTATGGGAGATAATTAATTGCCATACTGCTTAAGTCTGTTTGAGTTAGGGTTCCTGTGACTAGCAGTTGAACACATCCTAACAGATACAGTTTTTTTTTTAACAAGTGAATGTACAAAGTCCCAAAGAACCCTAAAGGAGAGATCAACTAACTCCACCCCCTAAAGTGTTAAGGAAGGCTTCGCAGAGGAGCTCCTTAAGGATGCACAGGATTTGCAAGGGAGAGAAGAGGGCGTGGACTTTATAGGGAGAAGCACATGGAAATCAATAAGTGGGGTGCTAATCGGGAACATCGAGCAGTTTGGGTGGCCCACTAGGGCACCTGAGATCAAGGACCCCCGTGCAGCTGAGAAAAAGAGGGTGTTCAAGAGGGAGAGATGGTTGCCAAGAAGATCCTGAGGAAGAACAGAGTGAGTTCCTTTTGGAGAGGCAGATTTGTTCTGTTTCAGGGCAGAGGAAAGAGCGTTTGGAGAAAATTATCCGAAGAGAGAAAAGAGAATTGAGATACAGTGGGAACATGGAGAGGAAGTTAACATCAGAAATAGTGTCTATTTATGTGAAAAATAATTTAGCAAAGGAATTTGAGTAGAGGAATTTCAAGATGACAGGAATAAAATAAAGCCAAGGAAGAGTGTTCTTTACCACTCTTAAGACTTTTTATAGTGGGAGACTCTTTAAGGCAGGGAATCTAAGATGTTATTTCAGTCACTCAGATTAAAAAAATATGAACTAGGGATCCAAATGTGGAAATGAAGAAGGAAAGGGTGTGATAAATATTCTAAGGAAGCCAAATCAGTGGACACCATTTAACTGTAAGATAGTATTCACAAATATTAGACATTACGTGTTATGGCTACAATTTTTAACTGTTTACTTGATATTTATCCACCTCTACCATCTTATCAAAGCCTTTGTCAGAACACTGATTTAGAGGGGATGATATGGGTTTGAGTTTCAAATGCTAAATGCATTCCCTAACATTTTCCTTTAGCAGTTTAGTTTTACACTGAGATTAGTCAGGGATAGAACCAAAAGTAAAAATATACAATGCCTTCTGGCTATTTAGGACTTTTGTTCTCTCTCTGCCCTCCCACCAACCTTCTAAATTCAAAGGACTAAGGGAAAGTGTGGGTGTTGTTAAAAGGGACATAATTTATTGCTTTGTGCTGGCTCACTATCAACTTGCTTTGCTGAAGAAAAGTATCCCATAAAGATTTCAGAATAGGTCTGTCTTGCGGGGCATCTGCCCGCAAGAGTATCCCATGATATTCCAAGGTGGAAAGTGGTCCATGAAGCTGTTCCACCTTGGGATGCTTCATCCATTTAAAGTTCTATCTTCTCACAGGTTAGAGTCATATGCGAAATGACAGAGTCCCAACCATGAGATCTTCCACCATGGTAGGCTGCCCGATGTGCACATCCATCCTTGGTGCATACCAGACAACACACACATGCACACACTCGTGCACACAACACACACAAACACACACATTTCACAGCACTCCGGGATTCCTAACATAGCACTATAGGTAACTTTTCTCTAGAAACTATCTCAGCCACAGCTTATATGTAGCTAATACCCTTCCTTGAAATCATCTTAGGAAGTTTACAAAAGAAATATAGAGATATCTACCTAGATAAATACTGACTAAAACAAAATGATTTCTTTTATAATGTTTACACACAGAACAGTCTATTTTTCCTCAAACCAGAGGTGGAAATGTCACAAAGTATTCTAGATAGTGATAGAGGAAGGGACTCTCCAATACATGGAGATTGTCTCCCAAACTCTCTCTTCATCACAGCAGGGTAATGAAGTGAGAAAGAAAAAAGATAGGAGAAAAGAAAGGAGACAAAACTAGAAACTGCATGTTTCATTTTCCTAGTGGAGTAGTTCTCAGCCTTTAGTGCATCAGAAACCTCTGGAAGTTTCATTAAAACGCTGCTTTGCTGGACTCCAAGTTTTTGACTTAATAAGGCTGGGTTGAGGGCCACATATACCCATTTCTAACAAGTTTTCAGGTGATGCTGCTTCTGCTGCTTCTGGAACCCTACTGTGAGAAGCACTGTCTTGTAAGACAGCAGTTTCTACCAATACGACTACCGTCACAGTCACAGAACTCCATCAAAATCCACGTCACCTCAGGTTCATGCACACAGGTTTCATCAAGCTTGGAGAGCCCAGAGGTATAAGTAATTTTATCTTCAGTCTCTTCCAAAAATTTAATTCCATTAAACTAAGATTAGATGAAAGCCTAGTTTTGCACACTCCACATGAATAAGGCATTTGCAGTTCCTTCCCCACCCATTCTGACAACCACAGGCATTTAAAACCAGAATCACTGTGACCTTGCAACACCGCCTTCTCTGATGCTGGGGCAGGTGTTTCCGGGTCAGCCCCATCACTCTCACTGGGACATTTCAACCCAGCTGCTTGGCATGGATGTGCTTTCACAATATTGCTCCCATTGTCTTTCCCATGCTGGGCTTTTTGCTATGGACAGTATAATGTTTCTGAGGCCTCAAGGTAAAAAGAAAACTTAACGACCCACCTCCCTTTCCCAACCTCTCCTCACTCCTGACTTCCTGGGAGAGCTAAATACCAACAGCAGACTTTGATGAGAGGACAACTGTGGCCAGAATTTGAGAGCACCAGCTTCCAAAAATGGTGTTTCTCCCAATTATTGTGGGCAGCCTTGGCCATAGTTGTAAATTTTTTGAGTTTCTGTTTCCTTGTGTACAAACTGAAGATCCTCAGGCCTATTCTGCATGGATATGGTGATGATTAGCCATGAGGGTTAGTATGTAGTTAGATCTTTCAATCTCTGTCTTTCTTTTATAAACTTTCTAAAGTACTATCACCTGGCACAAAATAGACATTTATTAAGTAACAGCAATGCTTCTAGGGCTAAATGTGTGACACAGGTGAAAGAATATGGGTTTTATGATCATGGGTTTGAAGTTCAGCCCTGGTGGTTACCAGGAAGTCACTTTATGTCTCTGAGTGTTGGTTTCATCATCTGTAACATAAAAATGACAATACCTCCCCCGTGCAACACACACATGCACACACAAACACACCCATGTTTGTGATACCCAGTGGCATTATGGAGCCAAACTGCCAAGGTATGAGACCCAGCTTAGGTATCTAGTACATGTGTGACCTTAAGCAGGTTACTTAATTTTTGGTGCCTCAGTTTCCCCACATAAAAAATGGTTGTTGTGAGGATTAAATGAGTTAATATATGTAAAGTGCTTATGACAGCATAATTCACACTGTAAATGCTATTTGTGTTAGCTATTTTCATTATTGTTACTTGTTATATTGTTATTTTTATTATGTTACTTTGACATCATAAATATTTAACAAATATTAGTTTATCATGTTCCCACTTGCCTAACCATTTAGACTATATATAATATCTCCATAAACAGTTTAAATCAAAAATTCATTTTCTTGATGTGCACACTCATTAGCCTTTAGCGTCTGAGATGGGATCCTTTGAGGCAACACAGTAGTTTGCTCTACGGCCTTCCTCTGTAGCTCCTTAGTGATTCAGAAGCACAGCAGAATATATAGGAGGTTATTTTCTTAAAATCAACTTTTAAAAACCTACACAGAGCAATACGTCTTTGATTTTTTCCACTTTTTCAAACTTTCTTTGGCTAACACTTTACAGCATGGAAAACCTTGCCCTGATCTCCGAAACTTCTTAAAACCAACTTTTTTCCCCCAAGAGGGAAAGCAAGTTTAATTCATTAGGTTCTTAACCCTAATTACCTTTCCTGCAGATCCCTTCAAATTAAACCAGAGCCACTCTGGTTTTCATATGACACGCATCCACAGATCTCCAAATCCACAGCCAGACCTCACTGTTCTGATGGTATAACTTTCTCTCTTTGCCTTTCTAACAGGAATTCAACAGGATTTACTGAGCATTCCGTATAAAATCAGAGCAGGACTGGAAGAACTAAGAATGGTAAAATAACACTAATTAAAATCCCATCTGGGAGAAAGACTCGGATGTCATTATAGGCTGGTAGCGTTCTGGGAAAAAAAGCGATTGGTTTGAGTTGGAGCGGCTGAGAGTTGCCTGATGGCTAATGTCAGTCTTGGCCTGAATTTTGAAGGACTTTTGCAGCTGGAAGGAAGGTTAGTGAAATCTATTTCATTTCTTCCTCATTTTATAGATAAGAAAACTAGGGCTAGAGATTAAATCACTTGCCCAAAGTAATGCATCTAGCTACTGAAAAAAAAGAAAATCATAAGGATTTAAAAACCCAAATCCCCAAGAGAGCATCCAATGCTTTCTCCATAAAGCATGCTATGTTTGAATAAGTAAAAAGCCTCAGAAGGGCCTTCCAGGCAGGGAGAAGGGTGTGAAGTGGCAGTCAACATCTCTTATGGGCCTGGCAGTCAAGGAGGCAGGGCTGGACTGAAGCAGAGTAAAATGCATCAGTAGGGGAGAGCAACACCATGTCCACCAACCCAATTTTATCCTGAGGAACCTCCAAGCAGTGCTAGGATAAAATTAATGCCTTATGATTTTTTAAGAAAAATAGCTTTTAAAACCTTAGTGCTTGACTATGTAACTATGTTTTCTTTAAATCTTGAAAAACAGGCTGTTGAGTGAACTCAATTGGCCTTACTAAACTGCTAAATATATTCTTAGAGGATCAGACATAGTTTAATACGTTAATATGATATAGTCTAATGAATTCAAAATCTAAACTTTGTGGCTTAAAATTTCTCTTCAGCCCACTAAACAGTGAGCAAGATTTCCCCTTGTATTTGGAGACTGTCCCTTATATTTTAAGGCTGTGAAATCAAAGGTAGAATTCTAAGGGATTTAAATTGTTTTGTCCCTAAACTCAGATCCCAACCCTCAAATGCATGGCATTATGAATATCCTACAAAGTAAGGGAGCTCCCAGTGATGTGTAATGGAATTGTTAATGCTATCAGGGAACAAGGAGCAATTTTTCTCTTACGAACAACGAGCAATGGATACAGGGCCCTAAGCGAGCAGCGCTAAGTGCACCATCTGTTGCCAGTCAATATTTTGACCATTAATAGTCTCTTAAGCTTTTAGTCCAATTTAAATGAATATCATCATGGCTTATACTTTAGGCCAGTTATGGATTCTAATCCTTTGATTTTGAAATAATGAGAGCTGTAGAATGTCATGAGACACAATTACCAACCACTGTTCCTGGTGAAGCAAAAATATTGTTAAAATGCTGCCACTAATTTTTAAAAGCATCCTAGGACGCTTGATACCAAGAAAGATAGATTATTTGTATCTGGAGTATCAGAATTATCTCCAATGAACTCCAGAGTCAAACCAAACACCACCCATGATTTTCTTGGCCTCTACAATACTTCATATAAGGTTAACAACTTGGAAATTGTTCCTATAACAATAACTATAAAAGAGCAGTTAAATGTTCTGTTTGATCACTTTTCTCCTCACTTTTATTTAATTGCTCATTTCCTAAGACCCTGCTCCCTAAAATTTTTTAATTGGATTTCCCCATATACAGATAAAATGCATCAACATCTAGTGTGTCTTCTAAAGGATAACTGACACATATCGGCGGAATAGTGACAGAAAGGCAAAAGGCTGGCTGGGCTGAAACAGGAAATCCAGTGCCTTAGAAAAATATTTATGGTTCTGATACAGAGGAAAATGAAACGTTATACAAATAGTTGACGAGAGTAAGAGCAGTAGTCAGTCCAGTAGCGGAACTGTTAGTCAAATTCATTGATAAGCGTCAGGTACAGGACCAAGCAATTTTAGAAGGTGTTTCATTACAAGCATATCTGTCTGTAAGATGGAGATGACTGAAGTACAGTTTACTTTCAAGTGTTCATCTCCTTTAAGATAAAAAAAAACTTTTAAAAGATCAACGTGAACCATAGTTTTGTTTCTTTTCTTCCCCACTGATTATCACCAGGCCCCTGGCAGAACTCTCGCAAGAGCCACGGCTTCCATCCTCTGGCGATGAAGGCCTTTATTTGGTCTTACTCTGAAATTTCATTCTTTTGGACTTTCTGGAAAAGAGAATCTATCTGACTAATCTTGAAAGCATAAACAATATGAGGATGCATCTGGATCTCACAGATACATCTTCTCTCTACGACAATCATTGAAAGAATTTATTTATTTTAAAATATCTTCAGCATCTCTTAATAGAGATAGATAGATAGTCCAGCTTGGTGGCTAATTACATGACCTTCATATCTCTAAGTCTTCATTTCCTTACCTGTGAGATGAGGATGCTGGACTTACAATCTCTGACTCCTTCCCAATATATGAATTTCAAATTCAGTTATAGCTACTGGGAGATTCATTCACTTGGCATCTCCCTTCCCCTCACCATGCTAGTGGGAACCTGCTGTATAGCGCAGGGAGCTCAGCTCGGTGCTCTGTGCTGACCTAGATGAGTGGGTTGGGGAGAGGTGGGAGGGAGGTCCAAGAGGGAGGGGATATATGTATACATATAGCTGATTCACTTCGTTGTACAGCAGAAAGTAACACAACATTGTAAAGCAATTATACTCCAATAAAACAACAAAAAAAGGTTTATCTGAATGTCCCATCTTATTTCTCTGTTGTCATTTCAGACGATTTTATTACATCACTGACAGAAAGTCCCTAATAAATATTTCAGACATAACATTTAGATCATCCCTGAAGAAGAAATATGAGATGTCACCAGTGCTATCCATATGGACTATTTTCAGAGATTATCAGTGAGAACTCTTTTGAGATGAACATGAACCTTATTAGACATGTGGATGAGTAAAATCACATGGACGCCGCCATGAGTGGCTATTCAGTTTGGGGGAAGTTCACTTCTTTGAGATTTAGTTTCTTCCTCTGTATAATGAGGTGGTTAGAGAAAATAACCTTTAAGATCTCCTTAAATTCCAACAATTATAATTCTATGCCAATAAAAAAAAACTAAACAACACTAAAATAAAAGTCTTTTCACTGATTTATACAGTTCAAGATAACTCAAGGATACTAAAAATTCTAGTAATGGGATAGTTATACGTATATATGGATGTCTCCATAATTTTTATAATCCTTAGACATTGCAGTGTTTCAGAACTTGCTTTCAATAACTCCCATATAAAAAATTTATAAAAGAAGGACAGAAATCAGACATCTCAACTTAATCCCACACAAACCTTAAGCTTAAACTGCCTTAAGAATAGCAATTTAGAGAAACGCTATCTCAACTATTGCTCAATGTGCTAATTTTTTTTTTCTTCTTTATTGAAGTATAGTCGATTTACAATATTGCATTAGTTTCAGGTGTACAGCAAAGTGATTTGGTTTTACATATATATACATACACACACACACACACACATATATGTATATATAAAACCAAATCTTTTAAAAATTCTTTTCCAGTATAGTTTATTACAAGATATTGAATATAGTTCCCTGTGCTATACAGTAAATGTGCTAATATTTTATGACTTCAACCACAACTTAAAAGTATTTCATGCAGTTTTTAAGGATTCAAGTTAATCTGGGAATTTTCATGTTAAAAAGTAAAAGTTACATTTATGTGTTGTGAGTACAAAGTATGTCTGAATTTTAATAGGTCACCAAAATTTAATCAAAAGTTTTACAAAACAGTATCTCCATCATAGATAAGCTGAAATTGGTAAATGAGTCATAGTTCAATCAAATTCAGGGCTATGAAGAAATCTTTCCCTCTAATAAAGGTTTATAATTTTAAAACCAGTGTTGTTTTGCTAAACTATATATAGCCCTTTAATTTAATGCCAAGAATTACATTGTTTCTGGCTTCTCAGATTACATCCTATATCCTCTTTGATTATTTATTAGAAGAGAGTCAGTAGAAAGCCTGGTCCACTGATGGTGGAGAAGGGCAGTGACTGGCGCCAAGGGCTTTACATCTGGTGGTGCCACTTCCCTTCTCTTTGACTATTTCTCTTTAACCTGATTGTAAGTTTTTCCCCTCAAATGAGAGTTTTGTTATGTGTTTTAAGTCCCTCAATGGAAAGGAACTTAACTGTGCTCTGAATGGACCAGCACATCAGCTTCCTGAAAGAAATTACACTGCTTAGCCTAAAACTTCTGCCTTCTAGCTCAAGTATCTCACAGTGGGATCCAGTTAAGGCATCCGATTTCTTATGGTCTCAAATCATGACTGTACTTTGTTATCATCAGGACATCATATGGTTAGCATATAAAATGTGCACTGATCCTGTTCCTTGAACCTCAGGGGTATAAAAGGCTTTAGGACTTCCAAAAGAAGGGAAGTGAAATATAAAAGTATATTCTTTACTAGGACTTATAACAATGCCTCAGCTGTTTCCATTGTGTTCAAAGTTCCTATCCATTATCAGGCTAAGAGTGGTAAAGCAAACTATTTCATAAATCAGATCAGTTTTAAAACTACCAGTGTCTTACACTTTACTTTAAAAGATGCGAGTACAGACTGGATAATCTCTGTCACATTTTATTAAGCTTTCTGAAAGGAATGATGTGGTAAGTTGCACAGAAAGAGCAATACCTTGGGAGTTTAAAAGGTTAAATTCTTTTCCACACCTTGTCCCTCCCTCCAAAAAAGAAGGTACATAGTAAATCATACTAATAATAACAATAATTATAAACTAGAAATTATGAAATCGGGCTAAGAAATGAAGAGCACTGCATAAAGAAACTTGTGTATTATAAGAAAATAAAACATGCTCATATAATTAAAATCGATTTGAACAAAATTACTCCAATAGTAGGGGTGGAATACATACGTTTCTTCAAGTTTTCTTCTTGAAACTAGCTGATGTAAGAGGATTTACTCAATACATGTTTAAGTGATGTTATTTCTAGGACTCATCAGCCCCTCCAGTGAAAGAAGGCTGCTCTCTGTGACTTCCCAATATCTATCATTACAAAAACAAACAGCTAGCCCTGTTTGTCTCCCCACATGACAATGGACCTGCATCTGTCAACAGACTCGCATTATGTGCCGCGTGAGAACATGACTGTGACATTTACTCTTGTGACAAGGCAAATTTTGGCAGCTCATCTGGATAGAGATGAGCATTCATTATGCTGCAGCACCTTTCATCAAGCTAATGACATTTCAATCAGCACGTTTTCTCCAGTTTCGGTACTTTGATCTGAGCACACAAGTCTCTAATTACGCCCAAGCAACAAGTTTCACATCAATCCTACAGTTTCTGCACTCACCGTACACCATCGCTCCTCCGGTTTCATGCAAGAAGCGAAATCGATGATTTTTAAATAACCAGATTGTCAAAATGGTAAGGATGAGCAAAAAATTAAAGACAAGCAGCTCCACTGCTCCCTGATGTTGAAACTGATATTCGTCCCTCTCTGACATGAACCTTTGCTGTCTCTCCATTTTCCAGTCTACTCGGGATTCCTTAGATAAAAACCTGGATAAGGACTGTTTTATCAAGGTTTGCCTAAGACGGTCTGGCTGCCTGAGGATTTCAGGATAACACTGCCACTTAAGTTGCTACTTCATGAGCATTCTGCCTTGGCTTAGTATTCAGATGGCTTCTAGTTACAACTTCCTGTTTCTCTCTTAAAGCAGCCTCGTCTCTTTTCAAACTCCAGAGTGTGGTTTCATCATCGACTCTTACTGTCTTTAAATGATTCATTCCACGAAATTAACTTTCATATCGGACAAACCTGCTATCAGTCATTCTGAGATCTTGAGTCATGATCTTATCGTTTAGAACAAGTCTTCTTAAGCCGCGTAAGAGGTGAATTGTAGATTAATAATAAAGCAGATCACCTTACATCACCAACACTTTCTAAATTCAAAAAGCCAATTCCTGAATCATAACCTCACTCACATGTGAGATTTTTCCTTTCCAACCAAAGCCTAGCAATGTGATGGGGACAGACTGAAAATGATTTCACAAGGATTTTTTTTTTAAGTTTAGAAGTAAGAAATAATTTTTTATATGACTGTCTCTCTCTCTGGTTTTATATAACTGGTAGTCACAAGAGCAGCATTTAAACGCTGAATCAATTGCTTTTCTTTTAACAAGAATAAATGAAAGCACAAGACAAAAAGAATTTTGTCCTATCTCTACAGCTGTGTGCTGTTTTTATATGTTCAGTCAAAAAAGAAAAGAAACTAAACACGTGTCTTTGAAGGAAGAAACCATACAGCCATTCCCAGTAATGCCACATTTGTGGATTTCTCTTTGTAAAGCTCCTGGTCCAGACATTCAGGATCCACAGAATCTGCCACGGATCACAAATCTCCTCTGTCCTATATGCAAAACAATGTGGTTCACTGAGGAATAGTCTGCCACCAACAATGAAGTTTCCAGAATTCCAGGGCACAGACAGTGATGATTCTTCAGATCATCTTGCATGTGGCAGGTTAGTTCTGTTTGAATTAATATTCTTATGCTTTTTGAAAAAGATCAAGATAACACTACCATAGGCTCTGCTGTTTTCTTAGTAATTGTTGTGATTCGTTTGCCTTATTGGTCTTATGATACAATTAGATACAGGGTTAAGTGAGGTTCTTCATCATTTCATGATATTATTATAACTCAGGGGTTGGAATAATCATCTAGTATCCCCATACTTGACGGAATTAGTATTCAATTTATATGGTGTAAGTGATTCATTGAGTAGGATGAGTCCAAATAGAGCCTTAGAATATCTTGTCACCAAAAGCTAGAGGTCAAACACACAGTATATTGGGGGCTAAACTAGCTCCTCAATAACAGTTTTACCCACAGAGAAAGTCTATCAACCACTTAATACAAAACTCTGCTGTTTCAGCTTCTTTGCCTTCTGCAACTTTTGAAGCTGATTTCCTGAGTTTAACTCAGCAGGGGGTATTTATGTGGGCTGCAGATGTTCTTTTAACACACTACCCTTTTTGGCAGACATATCCGTGATGACTAATATTCAAACTGTTTTGAAATCTGTCAGATAATGCTTGCAAGCATTTCATGAAGCTTTGCTAGCAGGTTCTACCTTTACAATTTTGCAACCCCTCAGGTTTAGTCTCGAGTTGTTAGATTTACAAGATAACCCAAATTCAAAACGTGGCAATTTCCTATCTTTTTTTTTCTTTTTCTTTTCAGTCATCACTTAATTACTTTGGTTTCCTTTTAATAATGATGATTATTCCATCTGGCTAGAATAAACTTTCTCTGGTTGTCTTATTACGACATCCAATTTTACTCTCTTACCCAATGAAGCAACTCAGTGACAGGATTAAAGGCCTATGGAATGTTTTCATTGGTTAAAAATCCTAAACTTGATGTCAACATATGAAAAAAGGTATATTTCACATAAAAATATCAGACACATGGTTTCTCTAGAAAAAAACTGGTAAGACCTGGCACACTGGACCTTCCTTCCCATGTGGCCACAACCTGTTAAGGCTGAGGGGTTTCCTGTTTGCCACAAGTCCCATTCATTCTATTTCACTCATTTATGTTCCCTGCATGACCCCTACTGTCATTTGAACATGTGGCCCCTGGTTCATTCCAGGAATGGAATACATTCACTATTCCATTGTCCAATCCTGATACTGTTTAACATTAGGATGGAAAGCTGAAAAGAAAAGGGGGCTTAGGAAACTTTTCCAATTCTTCCATTCAGAAAAGTATTTCAATTCCTCCTATCTTGTGTTTTCTTCTCAGAATATCATTTAATATTCTTATGTACCAAGAAAAATAAGAAAATGAAGAAGCACATATTACTTCGGAATCTACTATGAGCCAGGAAGTATGCTGGGAAATTTAATTTAATGTAATAGTCATAAAAACCCTATGTGTGAGGCACTTAAGGCTCAGAGAGGGTTGGTAATATATCCAAGGTTGCACAGCCAGTAGGGGTTAAATTTACACACAGGGTTTAGTGGCGTTAAGATGGCATTTTAGCTGGGGTGATCAATTCACCTTGCCTTGTTAGAGACTTTCGTGGTTTTAGGACTGAAAGTCCTGTATCCCAGGAAACTCCTCAGTCACAGGCAAACCAGCACAACTGGTCACCCTAATAGCCAAGGTTCCCCAAATTTACAAATCCTGTACTATCAAAAATGACTGCTCTTTATGAGATTCCTGAGGGAGATATTCACAAGAAGAATATCAATTAAAAATTAAGGCAGTATTTTATTAGCTGGTGACATAAACCTTAGTACTAGGTCTCTGACCAAGTTGGGATCTCAAAACTTAAATACAAAACTTAAATACTCCCAAAGAAGAATTCTTGATTGTCCCTTAATTCAGATCTTAACACCTATTGGCCACTGAGTCAAAGGTTCTTGCTGCAAGATGCAACATGCCAGTAAGAGGAAGGAAGTAAAGAGAAAAACAGGATGGCCGAGCTTATGCAGTGAAATTCCCCTGTCTCAGCTTGCCCATCTAGTCTCATGGAAGGAAAATCTTGAAGAGAAGAGACTTCCAAGCCAAATAACTTGGTGTAGCATAATAACCCCACCCTTAGTGAATGTGACCAGTTAGAACCCCTAGACTGTGTTTCATAATCTAGCCAATCATTTGAGAGTTCCTCATTCTTGGAGAGGACAGTGGAGATTGTGGGCTCAGAGGATGGAGAAGGGAAACTTTCCTAGGGTGAGGAGAGATGCTGGGAGTTCCTCTTCCCTGCTCCCTAGAGCCCCACTCTGACCAGTCTTAGTTCTCTCTCAACCATCGGGCTTAACAGAAAACACTTAAGTCAATTCAGGCCCTGGGTTAGAGGAAAATCCCATTTCCTCATTCACTTGGCCTTTCTCCTGATACATATCCCTCTCTGAGACCAGTGAGATGGCAGTTTCATAGTTTGCCCCCAAAGGTTCTAAAATAGACCAGGACAGGACTGTAATTAAGTTTACTTGAAGGTCACACAATGCACTAAACTGAAGATTCACCCCCTCTTCTATTTTCAAACTTTCCGTAAATCCATCTGTTAAAGTAATTAAATGAGGCAACTATTAGACTGCGGTGACGCTAATGCCTTGGTCACCTATGCAAGCAAACCAAACCTAAGCCAGAGTCAATGTGCTCAAATCCAAGAAAATGAAGTTTAAGAACAACCAATCACAAACGGCCAACTAAGATTTCCCCAATAAGGCAAACACGAAAGCTATAGCAAATCAAATACTGTCCTTGCTTTGTTTCCCTATCTTTTCTACAAAAACTTCTCTCTAAGCTTCTGTTGGTGGAGTGCTCCTAATCACGTTCAGTTTGGTGCTGCCCCAGTTTGAATGCATGTATGCACCAATAAACTCTTGAAAATTTTAATGTGCTTCAGTTTATCTTTTAACACATCTTAGCTTTCCCTACCCTCCAAAAGTCACATGTTAGCATAAAAATGTCCCTGATTTGAACAATATGAACTGCACCCATTAGTAGATTCCCACAGAGAAATGAAAGTTCAAAACTTTCACAGAAAGTTAAATTCCATCTAAACACTTGGACAGTATTAAGTCCCAAAGACATTCACTGCCTAATACCTGGTTTTCCTCTTCAGACTCTGAGGCTATGGGACCAAGGACCATGAACCCAGGACATAACCCCCAACTGCATGTTTTTTTTCCACTGCTCTTCATTATGGCAGCAAAGTGAAATAAAGTTCACTGAAAACTAGTGAGAATGAGAGGGCTTGTATAATTTCATTAAACAACTCATATATAGAAACATGTGTGCATGAATGAGGATCTCGTCCTTCTTCTACCCCACCAAGTTCCAGCCATGCTCTGAGGAAGGAAAACTGGGGTACAGACCTTACTGTTTTCCAAGGTGAGGTCTTATCTCTAGATTGTTCATCCTTGATGTACACAAGTACATAATAAGGACCCCAAACCAGTGATGACCAGAGAAAAGGGGAATCGTCTTACACTTGCACTAGATGCCACTTGCTGGCTTTGTCCCAGCAAACATATACTGGATCCCACTATTTTTATTTAAGCATTGCTTCATTGAAGGGTCCCAAAGCTGTGCAGAGCTGAAGGGAGGCAAGGCTGGCACTTTGCCTGTGATCTAGCCATGTCATCCCTGTACCATCAAAGGGCCTCACAGCTAAATAATGACATTTGCAGCAACATGGATGGACCTAGGGACTGTCATACTGAGTGAAGTAAGTCAGACAGAGAGAGACAAATATCATATGATATCGCTTATATGGGGAATCTAAAAAATAGTACAAATGAACTTATTTAAAAACAGAAACAGACTCACAAACATAGAAAGCAAACTTATGGTTACCAAAGGGGAAAGGGTGGGGAGGGATAAATTGAGAATTTGGCATTAACAGATATACACTACTATACATAAAATAGATAAACAACAAGGATTTCCTGTATAGCACAGGGAACTAGATTCAGTATCTTGTAATAATCTATAATGGAAAAGAATCTGAAAAAGAGTGTGTGTGTATATATATATATATGTAGATAGATATCACTTTTTATATATATATATATATATATATATATATATATAATTTATCACTTTGCTGTGCACCTGAAACTAACACAATACTGTAAATCAACTATAGTTCAATAAAGAAATTTAAAAATAAAATAAAATGGTATCTTCTAAAACTCTGAAATGTGCAGGGGTGACACCTCTAGTCCAGTACTCCGGATTAACCCAAGGCTTCATTGGTCCGCTCTGTGTCTGTCCTGTATGTTGAAAACCTCTTAATTATTTATTAATGAAATAATAAACATCTGGACCTTTAACGTAGTCCACCATAAAATCATGTGAAGGAATAGTTAAAATAAGAATGGCAACAATTTTATGGTTGCTGTGACTGCATAATGGGAATATTATATTATTCTATCTATTTTTATGTGTAATTCAAAATTTCCACAATAAAAAATTTTAACTATATTTTTATTTCCTTCTTGATTGCTGCTTTTAGAGGATCCAGTTCCTCTCAGAGCCTGAACTCTGTCTAGTGATACTGCCTTCATCCCCTTCTAAGCACATTCATGACCTAACATTCTATGTAAACTCAACCTCTTTCCTTCCCTATTTCTGCATTCCCAGTAGAAACTCAAAAGGATTTTAGCCTGTGCTGGAGCAGATTTGGAGCTGGAATTCCTTTAACCTTAATCTAAGGAACCATATCTCATAGATGCAGTTCCCTCTTATCACCCTGATGGCCTCATTTAAAGAATTATCCTCAGTACACCCCTAACTGAATCCTCTGTGGATAGTTCTAAATGAGGATCATTGTGTTCTTTTTCATGTCCTTTCCCCCCAAACCTTGCCTTTCCTTGGCTTTTGGACTTTTCAGACCTTGAACGTCTCTCTTCCCACATCATTGGTAGCAGAGCTATTCATTCAGCTTCATCTTTTCCTACAGCAGTTTAATATCCCCTAATGTTCCATTTCCTTCTCTTCTTCCATGAACTCTGCAGGCTCAGCAGAGCTTTGAATTTTCTTTCCTCCTGGGTAGCACTTATTGCTGGATCAGAGTTCCTGACTTTTTTTTTTCAAACCAGACAGTTGTTCTGGGATCCCCTACATGAAATCAGTCAGTTCTGGGTCAGCCAAATGTGTTCACTGTTCAAACATATCCAATTACCTTCACCATCCCAAGCTCAATAATTCTAACCATAAGTACCTTCCATCAGCCTAGCACCTGACCCTGGCCTGGAATTGATCTCTTTTAAACCTACCAGGCTCCCCTTCACTGTACCTCATCTTCCCTAAATCTTTGCTCAGAGTCCTAACCCTATGATTTTCCTGGACATCTTCCCCCAAACAATGGCCATACGAGTTTGCCACCTGAAATGACTCTGTTACCTTCGGACTCATCAAACAATGTTTAATGTATTCTCTGCTAATCTTCCCAGTCCTTCTATCATAAATGTTGTCCACTTTTTCTTTCTTTTTTAAAAAATTTATTTATTTTTGGCTACATTGGGTCTTCGTTGCTGCGCGCGGGCTTTCTCTAGTTGTGGCGAGCGGGGGCTACTCTTCTTTGTGGTGCGCGGGTTTCTCACTGAGGTGGCTTCTCTTGTTGTGGAGCATGGGCTTTAGGCGTGCAGGCTTCTGTAGTTGTGACATGCAGGCTCTAGAGCACAGGCTCAGTAGTTGTGGCACATGGTCTTAGCTGCTCTGCAGCATGTGGGATCTTCCCGGACCAGGGACTGAACCCATGTCCCCTGCATTGGCAGGTGGATTCTTAACCACTGCACCACCAGGAAAGTCCCCGTACCCAATTTTTCTGCAACCACCCAATACAGCATTTCCATGAAATGTCCATAAATATATGGATAATAATACACGCATAATATGAGGGAATTATTGCTAATATTTTTAAAGACAGTTTTTAGAACAGTTTTAGGTGTTACAAAAAAATTAAAAGGAAGGTGCAGAGATATATAGTTTGCCCACACACATGCATAGCCTCCCTATTATCAACATCACTCATCAGAATGGTATATTTTTTACCAAGTATGAACCTACATTGACACAACATAATCACCCAAAGTCCACAGTTTACCTTAATGTTCACTCATGGAGCTGTCCATTCCACGGGTTTGGACAAATGTATGATGGCATATATCCATCATTATAATATTATACAGAATTTTTTCACTGCTCTAAAAATCCTCTGTTCTCTGCCTATTCATACTTCCCCTCTCCTCACCCCCTGCCCCTCACTAGCAATCACTGATCTTTTTATTATCTCCATAATTTTGCTTTTCCTATAATGTCATATAGTTGGCTCATACAGCATGTAGCATGTTCAGATTGGCTTCTTTCACTTAGTAATATGCATTTAAGATTCCTCCATGTCTTTTCAGGGCTTGATAGCTTATTTTTTTTTTGCACTGAATAATATTCCATTGTCTGGATGTACCACGGTTTATTTATTTATTCACCTACTGAAGGACATCTTGGTGCTTCCAAGTTTTGACAATTATGAATAAAGCTGCTATAAGCATCCATGTGCAAGTTTTCGTGTGGACATAAGTTTTCACCTTCTTTGGATAAATACCAAGGAGCAGGATTGCTGGATCATATGGTAAAATTATGTTTAGTTTTCTAAAAAACTGCCAAACTGTCTTCCAAAGTAGCTGCACCAACAATGAGAGTTCCTATTACTCCACATTCTCCTCAGCATTTGGTGTTGTCAGTGTTCCAAATTTTGACCATTCTAATAAGTGTGTAGTATCTCATTGCTGTTTTAATTTGCATTTCCCTGATGACATATGATATGGAGCAACTTTTCATATGCTTATTTGTCATCTGTATATCTTATTTGTTGAGCTCTATGTTCAAATCTTTTACCTATTTTTACTTGGGTGGTTTATTATTCTATTGTTGAGTTTTAAGGGTTCTTTTTATATTTTGGATAGCAGTCCTTTATCAGATGTCTTTTGCAACTATTTTCTCCCAGTCTGTGGCATTTCAGCACCATTTACTGAAGAGACTGGTTTTGCTCTATTTTATTACTTCTGTTCCTTTGTCAAAGATCTGTTGACTACACACTGAAGTAGAGATTCAACACATCTTTAGACTGGTTTGGGTATATTAGGAGGATAATATATAAAATCACAAAATATGAGTACCTGTTATGTATAAGAGTATGTTATATATTCTAAGAAATATAACGAGATTTAAGGCACAAGTCCTCTTCTTTGGACCTACACTGGACTGCATCAGGGTCCCCAAGACCACCCCTGGGTTTGGTGATTTCCTACAAAGACTCATAGTACTAAGCATATAGTCATATGGATGGCTAAGATTTATTAGAGCAAAACCAGCAAAAGGAAAAGGCACATGGGACGAAGTCCAGAGGAAACCAGGTGCAAGCTTCCTAGAGTTCTCTCCTGGTAGAGTCACTCAGCGTGAGCTTAATTCCACCATGGTTGAATTGTGACAACGTGTGAAATGTTGTCTCCGGGGGAACTCGTTTGAGACTCAGTCCTCAGACATTTAACTGGGTGTCGGTCACGTGGCAGCCTCTGCATAGCATGTACCAAAATTCCAGACTCCCAGAAGGAAAGCAGATGTTGAACACAAACCACCTGGTTTACCCAGACAGTTTATAGGCGCAGTGAGTGGCTCTCATCAATTAGGAAATGGCGGGAATGCTCCCCAAATCCAGGTTCTCATGCCAGCTAAGGGCCAGCCTTGTAAGCAGGCCTTTCTAAGGAGAACAGTGTCAGGCCTGCCATGGTAACTCTTTTCTGCACATGGACACAGTAAAAGTTATTATGTATTTAATAACTTTATAATAACTAAATAATTGTGTTCAACCAAAGTTATTATGTATGCCTATTGGGCCTGATGTCATGCTAGTGGCATCTGTCAGTCACAAGTACAGCTGAATGATTTTTAAAACAACTGAGCAGGGCTTCCCTGGTGGCGCAGTGGTTGAGAGTCTGCCTGCCAATGCAGGGGACACGGGTTCGAGCCCTGGTCTGGGAGGATCCCACATGCCGCGGAGCAACTGGGCCCGTGAGCCACAACTACTGAGCCTGCGCGTCTGGAGCCTGTGCTCCGCAACAAGAGAGGCCGCGATAGTGAGAGGCCCGCGCACCGCGATGAAGAGTGGCCCCCGCTTGCCGCAACTGGAGAAAGCCCTCGCACAGAAACGAAGACCCAACACAGCCAAAAATAAATAAATAAATAAATAAATAAATAAAACAACTGAGCAAAGTATATGATTTGGTCATTATTCATTGACTTAGTGGTTCTCAGTTACATTTATTAATTCACACTTCTGCTGTAGGACTTAATGATTGTCTTGACTTATTGGTCTTGTTTCTAAATAATGGCAACTTTGTAACAAAGTTATCTATAGTCGGACATCAGTACTCTTGAATAAAATGGCTAGTTCTTATTTCACAAAGAAAGGTGCAGTATGTTTTAGTTTTAGAAGTTAAGCTAAATCTTTAAATGACTAAATTAGCAGGGAATATTGTCAGAGCAGATGAATCTAGTATTTTTAACAACTGATTTATGCAACTCATCTCTGAAGGTAAGAGTGAAAAGTCTACATTTGAACACAAAACCAAAAAATTACATGGCTTGAAACTTAGAAATATTGTTAAAATGAATAAATATTATTAATAAAAATGTGAGTTATAACTTCAAAAAAAAAAAAAAAGACCAGTTGACTATATTTATGAGTGGCTCTTTCTGGGCTTTATGTTCTGTTCTATTAATCTGTTATTTGCCAATACCAAGTTTTTTTTTTAATTGAAGTATAGTTTCTGTACTATATTATGTAAGTTATAGGTTTACAACATAGTGATTCAAAATTTTTAAAGGTTATACTCCATTTATAGTTATTATAAAATATTGGCTATATTCCCCATATTGTACAATATCACACCATCTTGATTACTGTAGCTTTACAGCAAGTGTTGAAGTTGGGTTGTGTCAGTTCCCCAACTTTGTTCCTTTCCTTCAGTACTGTTTTGGCTATTCTGGGACTTTTTCCTCTCCATATTAACTTTAGAATGAGCATGGCCATATCCATTAAATAACTTGCTGGAATTTTGATTAAATCTACAGATCAAGTTGGGAAGAACTGACATCTTGACAATATTGAGTCTTCCCACTCATGAACATGGAATATATCTCCATTTATTTAGTTCTTTGATTTTATTCATCAGAGTTTTATAGTTTTCTTCATCTAGGTCTTATACATTTTTTTTTTTTTTAGATTTATACCTAAGTAGTTCTTTTTGGGGGGGAGGTGTGCTAATGTTAATGATATTGTATTTTTTATTTCAAATTTCACTTGCTCATTGTTTGTGTATAGGACAGCAATTGACTTTTGCATATTAACATTGTATCCTGGAACTTTGGTATAATAGGTTATTAGCTCCTAGAGTTATTATTAATATTTTTAGATATGAAAGAACCTTGTGGTTAAATTTTGCTTTTTAAATCCTTATTTCTTTAAGACAATACAAATGAAATTATATGGTGTCTGAAATTAACTTTAAAATAATCCAGCAGGGGATAAGGGTCTGGGGGAGGAATGGAGAGGTATAGATGAAATGAGAATGACCATATGTTTATAACTGCTGGAGCTGAGAGATGAACACATGGAGGTTCATCATATTATTCTCTCTTCTTTTGTGTTTGTTAGGAAATTTCTGTAATTAAAATGTTTTTTTTTTTTTAAATACGAAGAAGGAGGAGGAGGAGAAATGAAAGGGAAAGGAAAAGAAGAGAAGAGAAGGGAAGGGATGGGGAGGGAAGGGGAGGGGAGGAAGGGGAAGTTTCACTCTCAACAGTATTCTCTATCTGGGCTCTCACTGGGAGAATTAATCCAGTTAGCTCTCTCAATCTCATTTCCTTTATTTGGTTTCATGAGCTCCCCAAACTCCTTGATTGAGTAAAAACTAAAATATTTCCCTTTTTCCCAGTTACATCTTTTTTCAAGAATTCAACCTTTCTTCAAAGGTAAAAGTTCATTCTCCAACTCTATCTATACTCTCAGTGTGTATGCCTTCATTTTGCTTTTACTTTTTCTCATTGATGTTTTGATTGTAAGGTCAAACCTCTTTCCAGTTTTCTTTCCTCAATATATCACTAAGCAAACCAAATTCCAAATGACAGAGTGTCCTGGAAGGAAATCTTGAAATTGTTCCTACTAGCCTTTGGTTCATAATGAGGATGGTTTTGTTTTGAGCTCTACTCCAGCTTAAAAAGGTGACATAGCTCCTTTGGAGAAATTCCATATTCCTCTTTGCCTGTTGCACTACCCTTCCATGGTTGAAGCTGTAGTTGGGATAAATCCACACCGATGAGCAGAATTGCTAAAGTACCCATTTCAGAGCCAATTTACAACCCAAAGGTAGAGGTTGTATATTTCCAAAAATCCTATAATGGAGCCTCATGAGCCCAAGAGACTATTTGTAAGATTTGGAACTTATCTGGAGCTGCTACTCAGGCCTGATGCTAACAAACTGGAGGTCAGAACGAACACATTAGTGTCCTGTGCCCCAAGCACTATATGGAGAAAAAAGACACTACGAAAGTAGCAATCATTCTTTCTACAAATGTCTAAAAAGGCCTCACATAGTGACGACTACGTGTTTTGAGGTGGCATTTAACCAGAACTCTGATTCTGAGCATCCCGTGCCTTATGTACCAGCTACGGCTGTATAATAAACCACTGGGAGCTGCCCCAGCCCAAGCTGACCACTGAGGCTTACACTGAGATCCTCAGTCTCCCTAGGTTGCCTTTTGCTGCCCACATGCCCATCTTATGTATATACTTGCTTCCCAGCCTATTTTAGAGGTCTTTTAGATCTAAAATCCTATTCTGCTCCCCTTCAGAGTGCTGACAGATAAAGCAAACACTTAAAGAACACATAGCCAATTGTATGAATGGTTTAGCAGGGCTTCTGCTAAAACATGTTGGAGACCACAGCTTAGACCTGAAGTTTTCTTAGATCTAGGATCTGCACGTTTACCCTGGGGCTGTGTCCAGGTTGCAGACAGGACTCTGTGTCCACTTACCCAGTCAGCTGCAAGGACCAGGCTACACTGTGTGCTGTCTCCAGCAGGGACTGATGCCCGTGGAAGGGCGCTACCCAGGTGGGCTTACTGCTTGGCCACAGAAGTGCAGGTAAGCCTGTTTGCACCTGACAGCCCAGGGGGTCACAGAGATTAAGGTGGCCCCCTCCTCTTTTTATGGCACAGTCCCCACAACCAATATGGCCCAGTGAGTATCACACTCTGTCCACAGCAGGTGGAGGGAGGGCCACAAGCTTTCTCACCAGAGCTATTCTGAGAGGACAGAAATATTGGTGAATGCATCCTTCTCTCTGGGCCAAGATGGGATCATGTGAAGAAGAGGAGAAATTTTTCTTTACAACTTTTTTTTTTAATTGAAATATAATTGGTTTACAATATCGTGTTAGTTGCAGGTGTAATACTTCCTTCACAACTCTTAAGTTTGAGGTTTTAAAATTGAGGAAACTACAGTGGGAAGGCCAGAATTTCAAGTGAGTCATCTAAATCAGAGAAAAGTCACAAATTCAGAACCTTTCCTGAAAAAAGTCATAGTGCTCTTTGATTTTACTATTGATAAAATAATATAATTGATAGTTTTGTATAGTAATGCTTCTCACAGTTTTCCTAAACTCTAAAAATTCCATCCTTGGAAATACAATCTTGTATTTTAATATCTCTGCAGTAATAGAATTTGCACCCAGTAGGAACACTCTATTATTTATCAAATACTGTGGTTCTCAAAGCGAGGTCTGGACCAGCAGCATCATCATGGCCTGGAAACTTGTTAGAAATGAAAATTCTTCCACTCCAGACCACTACATACGCAAGAAACTCTGAAGGGGTAGAGCCCAGAAATCTATATTTAACAAGCCCTCCAGATGGTTCTGATGCTCATTATAGTTTGAGAACGACTGGTCCAAGAGATATCTTGATAGATGTATGAATTGATAGAGCAATAAATGACTCATATCATAAAGTAAAAGGAGCAAATAGACAAATGAAAAAGTGCCAAAGCCTGGTTTAAAACTAGTAAAATAACTGGTATGGAACATCACATGTAAGTAATAACACACATGCCAAATCCTCAAGGTGACACCCACTCTCAGATAAATTGGATGCCAATATGTTCTTCTTTAAGAAACAGTTGTGTGTAGCCAGTGCTATCATTTTTTTTTCCTTTTTTTTTTTAATTGTGCAGAAAGATAGTAAACATCCTGCTCATTTTCACAGGCATTGCGTCACTTTCATTTCCAAGGATTCAGCATTAGCGTCTCCCTGTGGTGTCTTGCAGGACTGGCTTCCTATCTCTTCCTTCATCATTTATCCAATTTCTCCTCCCCTTCAGACACTCTGCTTCACCAAAAGCCATCATTATTCTGAAACAGTATTGGATGTGGTTCTGCACAATGTCACTAAGAGCTTTGACACAATAGACATAAAGATGATTATTAATCCAGACATCTAGGATAACACATAGTGTTTTCTTATTCCTTTAACCTCATTTTCTCCTACCTCCTCTACTCTCAAGAAGTTCCTCCTGACACAATGTCTCCTCTCTCCATTCCTGTATCCAATTCTAGCTCAACACTCCAGTCCAAGCTTCCTAGTGATGTCTCTGTGATTCCATGCTTGTCCCATTCTCATGCTTTCATCTCTTTCTTCCCCATATTATCTCATTTTCTTCCTTCTTTTCCTTTCTCTTTCCCTTCTCCTTAATTTTCGCTCACTCCTCTGTATTCTTCATTGGTTCCCTCTTTTTCCTTGTTGTCTTCTCTTCCTCACCCTTCTTTCATCGTATTTCCCCTTTCAGTCTAGCTTACTCACGAGAGACTGAGCCACCTGGGAGGCAGACAGGAAACACTAGAGGTGCTCTTGGAACACTGAGGACACTTGGTGAAGGGCGCTGTCCTGTGCTCGGTGCTCTTGGCAGTAACAATATTTAGAAGCCAGGGTTGGCCTGACAAGTATGTTATGCACATTTCTTTCCAGGAGTTTACCCAGTTTAATTCTTCCAGTTTCAAGCACTTGACTTCTCTGGCTTCATTTTCCTATCTCTCCCCCAATCCAATTACACTACATCCTGAAAATATCTGTTTTCTAAAACAGGCAAGATTGTCACCTCACTCCGCTGTTCTAATTATCATAAAACTGTTGCAGAAGAGATAGGTAACAGGGACTTCCCTGGCGGTCAAGTAGTTAGGACTCCATGCATCCACGGCAGGGGACACGGGTTCGATCCCTGGTCGGGAAACTAAGATCCTGCATGCCACACGGCATGGCCCAAAACATAACAGTAACAAAAAAATAATTTAAAAATAAAAATAAATAAAATTTAAAAATTTAAAAAAACTTATTTGTTAAAAAAAAGAAAAAGGGGGCTTCCCTGGTGGCGCAGTGGTTGAGAATCTGCCTGCCAATGCAGGGGACACGGGATCGAGCCCTGGTCTGGGAAGATCCCACATGCCGCGGAGCAACTGAGCCCGTGAGCCACAACTACTGAGCCTGCGCGTCTGGAGCCTGTGCTCCGCAACAAGAGAGGCCGCGATAGTGAGAGGCCCGCGCACCGCGATGAAGAGTGGTCCCCGCTTGCTGCAGCTAGAGGAAGCCCTCCCACAGAAACGAAGACCCAACATAGCAATCAATAAATAAATAAATCTTTAAAAAAAAAAAAAAAAGAAAGAAAAAGGTAGTTAACAAATAAAATGTACATATACAACAGCCTTTAAAACATCAGGTGGCAGAGGTTTAAATATCTTACAAAATTCTCATTTTCCCAGGGTGTGTGCTATTCCCATAAATTCATAAGCCTCAACAAGAATCCAGAGGGTTTATCAGAGTTCTACTATTCAGGCTTTCTGGGAAGCCGTCTGCTCCTTGTTGTGACCAGTAATAATCCGTTAATAATTTTTGATAATCTTCTCCCATTTACAGTGGATTTCTGCTCAGGAACATCCCTGTTTCTTGCTGAACACCACCTTCTTCATTCCTCAAATTCAGCTATGTCCTCTTGAATCCAGTGACCGTTGTTGCCCTTAGGAATAGCAGAACTGGACAAAAGTGTGCTCTTTGTCACCTCTCAACAATCTACCCTGTAGTATTTTACAAAATGTGTTTGACATAGGTCCTGCAACTTTGTAGCATGTGTCGTAGGTGTCCCTGACTTAGTTGTGCTGATTGTTTCCTGGTTTTTACAGACAATAATAATAGCTAACATTACTGTGACAGTACCATTTCATACAATACGCTTAACCACCCAATGAAGTAGGTACTATCATTATGTCCATTTACCACTTGAGGAAATTAAACACAGAGAGAGCCACTTGCCCAAAGTCCCATGGCTAGGAAGTAGTAGAGCTGGGGAAGGAAATCTCTATATCATCCATCTCCGGATTTGAAAATAAAGATAGTAATAATATAGACTTAATTAAGGCCTTTTTGTATTTCTGTCTGAGCTTTTTTTCCTTTTCCTCTCTTTGATCTCATGTCATGTAAATCTTACTAAGTCGGAATTTGGATAAAAGGCTTTGAAATGGATAGATTTTTTCTTGAAAATAACACCATTAATTAAGGGCCAAGTTTCTTTTCGTTGAACATAACATTATTAAAATTGCCAGAACATTTTCTTGGGTTGAAGGTGGAGGGAGATTCTCAGCAGCACAATTCTGAATGAAGTTTTGATCACCGATGATTTTTCTCCACTTCCTTTTTAAAGCATGAATCCACTTCCTGTTTAGGCAGTTAGATATTCTCCTTATTTTGTCCCTATTTTTTTCAACATGTAGTATCAAAAGAACCCTCTTTTTACTGCTTATAACAATGTACGTCAGGAAAATAACAAAGTAATTTCTTTTATGCCAGGATAGGATGATGCTTTCAGTGTGTGTCTTAGTTTGGGTAGCTATAACAAATCATCATAGACTGGGTGATTTATAAACAACAGAAATTCATTTCTCATAGCTCTGGAGGCTGGAAAACCCAAGGTCAAGGCACCAGCAAATTCAGTATCTAGGGAGACCACCTTCTGGTTCAAAAACCGCCATCTTGCTGTATTCACGTGGTGGAAGGGACTAAAGAGCTCTCTGGGGTCTCTCTTTTTAGGGCTCTAATCCCATTCATGAAGGCTTCACTCTCATGATCTAACCACCTCCCAGCTGCTCCACTTCCAAATATCATCACATTAGGGATTAAGTTCAACGTATGAATTTGGGGGGCACACAAAACTATTACACAGTATAGAGCAGTGTGTAAATAGACTTAAGTTCATTACTGGTAGAGGATATTATTTCCTTGCCCTCTTCTAACGTTGTGCATAAAGGCATTTTATTCACAAGGATAAAGAGTATAAAGTACATGGTTAGCTGGATCTTAGTTTGAATATACATATACTATGAAACTTTAAATGCTTAGGGCTTAGGGCTTCCTTGGGCTGTGTCATGTCCTGCATATCAAACTTACATGAGAAAGCCAATTACACACCAGAATGTTAGATTCTTTGATTTTTAATTCTGAGTCTGCCACAGGCATATGTGTCTCTGAGAAAGTCTTTGAAAAGCCTTGTTTTCACTTCTACCCTTGTAAAGTGAGATTTTACAATCTGCTAGGGAAATTCTGAGGATTAAATATCAAATGATAGCAAAGCACTTTGAAAGTACTAAATGGGGTTATTAATAATTTAAGAGTGAAGCAAGCCTTCATCTCAGTTGTTGAAAGGAATATGTGGCATATTTATTTCAATCACTTATCATTTCATTGGAACTTCCTCTACCTTGAGTTACTCAGAAAACATCTGATTCCCTTAAAAATAGGACTTTAAAATTAGTTCTCTTTTTATAGTTTTTCAAAGTACTGCCACACCAGTTATCTTGTTGGATCCCCACAAAACCCCAGGAGATATAAATAACATATTGTATAGAAATTGTATAGACTACAAGGAATAGAATACCCTACAAATACTTGTTTAAATAAATAGACGTTTATTATTCTCACTTAAGGAAAAGCCCAGGGGTAAGAAATTCAGGGCAAATGCAGAGACTCAATGGTGTCATCAAAGATCTTAACTCCTGTCTTTTTCCCTCTATCGTCTTTGGTGAATTGACTTGTCACCTCATGTTTACAAAATGGCTGCTATATGACTCCAGGTGCCATATTTACTTTTTAAGGTAGGAGAGAAGGAAGGAGGGAGTCCTGTTAATTATATCTTTTTTTTTTAAATAAGGAAAACAAAAGCTTTTCTAGAAGCTGCTCCAGAGTTCCACTAGAACTGGATCATATGATCCCTGCTAGGGCGAGAGAAGGGAGGGCAGTAAGTGTATGGCTTTCTATGCTCTGTGGCAAGGAAGAAAGGGGCTGAGAACATTGGGGGAACCCAACGCTAGTGTTGATGAAAAATGACAGGCATTAAAAAGTCAATTTTTCAAGGTGGCACAGCAGAGGAGATTAAAACAGATCCGAATCGCTCTGCTCAAGTGGAAAAATCTAACAATAAATTGTAAAATCAACTGAAATTCTTTCGCGGGTGATCACACTGAGGACTACTCCAGGTACCCTCACTACATGACCCCAGTGCACTCCCATTACAGTGCAGCAGCAGAGGAATGGCTTTCTCCCTTGTGCACATGATGAACTTGTTTGTTATTTTTTGAGGAATCATCCTTTATCAGCAATCCAACTCCTTAGCCCGCACCCTCCTTTTCTTGTTCTCCTCCATTATATAGAGAAGCTCAGCAAGGTCACATGGAATAAGTTGGAAAAATTAATCACTTGACAGAGGACTACCATGGGGAAGACAACTTCTGTGGCTTCCTCTCTGAATCAGCCAGAGTGTGGCTGCAAGAAAAGGAGCTGAAAGGATACAGTGTAGGAAATTGGGTGCTTCTGTTAGTGGTGTAGGGGCTGGAGGAATTACTCCCAAACAACGTCATGCAACAAGCCCTCCAAGAGAGCTGCTACCTCTGACACGTTCGGAAATGTGGGGCTTCAGGAGTTGACGTTTGGATTGGTTGACCTCAAAACCCACTGCCACCTACTGCGAACCAGGGATCAAGAAGCTGCAGCACTGCCCTCCCCATCACAGCTGCCTCTCAGCACACATGGAACTGGTGAAGGGATGCTGGACTTCTCCAGAAAAATCTCAAAATCCTCACAACGATGTTTGCCAGTAAGATCCAAAGCAACAGGAAGATGGCACCCATCTCATGTCCACCTTAAAGACTCTGCATAAGTGTGTCAGATTAACAAGTTAATCTGTACCCAGAATACCAGCTGTGTGGAAGTTTAGGAAAGGTAGGTTTCAGTATGCCAGTCTCTGCATAACTCCAAGCACATGCGGAGGAGTTTGGAACTAAGGCTGAGGGCCAATCTACCACATCCATAACATCCCACCACTCCCAAATATGGACGGAGACAGGAACCAAAGGGCAATAGAAAGGAGTTTCCCATTAGCATCTAACTTTTGGCTGGGACTTGCTCACACTTGATGAATTTAACTTGATTGTAAGTTCCAGTGACAAAGACTTAATTTAGGATAAATTCTACAGGATATCTGATCTGATGTCTGGAATATAAAAGCAGGAGTCATTTTTCATTGAGGACTCATTTTATGCCCGCCACTATTATTAGTGCTTAGCATGTTAATTTATTAAAACCCACAATAACCCTGTATGGCAGGAAATGTTGTTAGCGCCGGTGTTCGGATGAGAAAACTGAGGCACAGAGAGACTAGTTGCTAAATGTCATAAAGATGCCAGTGGTGGAGCCACATTGAGCAGAGCCATCAGGCTCCAGAGTCCAGGTTTCTAACAACTATAATGTATTGCTGCTCCATAAAATTAGTTTACATTTAAAGCCATACTGGATAAATTTGCCCTTCACAGTCTCCCCTTCAATCTACTAGTAACATCCTGCTGGCTCCCTAATCAATTGATCTTGATGATTTTGATCAAAGATCCAAGATGGTACCATTAGAAGAATTCCTGTTCAGCTAATCCTATTTGACACTGATTCCCATCATAAAATTAGACCTACCTTTTGCTTGAGATTCTGAGATTTAAACTCATGCAGAAAGCAATTTATTATTTTCCTAAGAGTTCCCCCAAAGTCAAAAGTGAGGACTACTCGTTTTGCAATTTTCTCTTCTCAGAAAATAGCCCCAATTCTCCAGAGGAGCCCCTAGGGCCAAATGTTATAGGACCCTCCCTTTAGGCACATTTGATTGGTCCAAAGTTGTTCATAGGATATTGAACCCTGTAACTAAGAAAAGAGGCTTAGTTCTTCTTAAAGGGCCAAGCTAGGAATTGGGAATTGGGAAAGCATACCATGCAAATGAAGTCAAAAGACCTAAGAGAATGATATCCAGAAAAAAAGAAGCAGCAATGACCAACGGATGGGGAGAAACTGATATAGAGAGAGGAAATTGTGGAAGTGACCAATCTGATTCTAGCTGTGCCCGACACCAGGCTGTATCCCTGCCTTTATTTCATGAAAGTGCCTCAGAGGTCTTCTCAAAAAATTCCAACAACTTCCCCTCTGTTCTAGTTATTCATTCATTGCTGTGTGACAATAAACCATCCATCCAAAACTTCAAGGCCTAAAGCAATGTATCATTTATTTTGCTTATAAATCTGCAGTTTGGGCAGAGCTGGGAGGGGACAGTTTCTCTCTGCTCTAGTCAGCACCAACTGAGATGGCTTGAAGGCTGGGGGCTGGCTCACTTAATCCCAAGTCTGGCAGTTGTAACTAGCTGCCACCTGGACCTCAGTTGGGGCTGGGGTGGAAACACCCTTACAAAATCTTTCTAAGGTGCTACTTGACTTCCTTACAACAATGTAGCTAGATTCCAGGGGCAAGCGTCTGTAGAGAGAAAGAGAGACTGGAGCAGCTATATCACCTTTTATGACTTAACCCTGAAATTCAAATAGTCGTCACATGGTTCCAGGCCCACCCAGATTCAAGAGGAGTGTCAGCATCATATTGTAAGAAGAGCTCGTGAGATCGGATATATTGATGTAGCGACCTTTGGAAAATATAATCTGCCACATCCTCTGTAAAGCAATATCGTGTTACTGTGATGGAATAAATATATGTTTGGTCTTTGTCTGTGGTTCCTGGCACACAGCTCCTAAAACCCTTAGAATCTCTGGAGCCAAAGAGTGTCTCTTGTATGCTAATGAGGTGACTGCTGACTGAGGGCCCTTGACAGCTTCAGGATGGGGTCTGGTTGCCAGAAAGACCAAGGCACTACTTGAGGGTTGGAAATTTCAGTGCCATTGCCTAACCTACAGGAAAGGGACAGGGGCCAATGACTGAGTGAATTCCTGAGTTACACCCTTTATAATAAACCAGTAATCGTAAGTAAAGTGTTTTCCTGAGTTTTGTGAGCTGTTCCAGCAGATTATCAAACCTGAGGAGGGAGTCACGGGAACCCCCAATTTATAACTGGTTGGTCAGAAGTAAGGTGATCCGGAACTTATCAATACAATTAGTGTCTGAAGCGGGGGCAGTACTACCCTGAGAATGAGCCCTTAACCTATGGGGTCTGTGCTAACTCTGGGTAGTTAGTGTCAGAATTAAAATGAATTGTAGAACACCCAGTTGATGGCTGAAGAGTACGAGAATCTGTTGGTGCTGGAAGAACACCATGCATTTTATGTCAGAAGTGTTGTAAGTAGAGACAGCTCACAGTTACTTAAAAGTGTTTGCTACTTATAAACAAAAGTGTGTGTAAGATTTAAATAGATAATATATTTGTGTGGTCCAAACTTCAAACAAAAAATAATCTGTGTATTTGTATCTGTGTAGATAGATAGAAATATAGTGAAAAATGTCACTCCCTCTCCACACCCGAGACCTCCAGGTGCCCTCTGTGGGGACAACATATGCCATCAGTTTCCTGAGCTATTTTTTGCTACTATAAGAAAATGCTGTACATAAATAAAGACCTCCCCTTCAACTATTCTATACATATAGTAGCCCCCTTTCAATACTTTATCCTTTTAACTTATATTTAGACATCATTCTGTATCTATGTAAATTTTCTCAGTCTTCTTTTTTAACATCTTTATTGAATTGCTTAACAGTGTTGTGTTCATTTCTGCTGTATAAGAAAGTGAATCAGTTACATGTATACATATATCCCTATATCTCCTTCCTCTTACGCCTACCTCCCACCCTCCCTATCCCACTCCTCTAGGTGGTCAAAAACCACTGAGCTGATCTCCCTGTGCTCTGCAGCTGCTTCCCACTAGCTATCTATTTTACATTTGGTAGTGTATATATGTCAATGCTACTCTCTCACTTCATCCCAGCTTACCCTTCCCCCTTCCTGTGTCCTCAAGTCCATTCTCTAGGCCTGCAGCTTTATTCCTGTCCTGCCCCTAGGTTCACAAGAACCGCTTTTTTTATTTTTTAGGTTCCATATATATGTGCTAGCATACGGTATTTGTTTTTCTCTTTCTGACTTACTTCACTCTGTATGACAGACTCTAGGTCCATCCACCTCACTACAAGTAACTCAATTTTGTTTCTTTTTATGGCTGAGTAATATTCCACTGTATATACGTGCCACATCTTCTTTACCAATTCATCTGTCAATGGACACTTAGGTTGCTTCCATATCCTGGGTATTGTAAATAGTGCTGCTGTAAAAAGTGCAACATTGTGGTACATGTCTCTTTTTGAATTATGGTTTTCTCAGGGTATATGACCAGTAGTGGGATTGCTGGGTCATATGGTACTTCTATTTTTAGTTTTTTAAGGAACCTCCATACTGTTCTCCATAGTGGCTGTATCAATTTACATTCCCACCAACAGCGCAAGAGGGTTCCCTTTTCTCCACACCCTCTCCAGCATTTATTGTTTGTAGATTTTTTTTAAATTTTATTTTTATTTATTTATCCTTGGCTGCACTGGGTCTTGGTTGCGGCGCGTGGGCTTTTCTCTAGTTGCGGCGAGTGGGGGCCACCCCTCGCCGCCGTGCGTGGGCTTCTCAGTGTGGTGGCTTCTCCCGTTGCAGAGCACAGGCCATGACACGTGGACTCAGCAGTTGTGGCTCGCAGTCTCTAGAGCACAGGCTCAGTACTCGTGGCACATGGGCTTCAGTAGTTGTGGCTTGCGGGCTCTAGAGCGCAGGCTCAGTAGTTGTGGCGCACAGGCCCAGCTGCTCCACGGCATGTGGGATCCTCCCGGAACAGGGATCAAACCCGTGTCCCCTGCACTGGCAGGCAGACTCCCAACCACTGTGCCACCAGGGAAGTCCCCTATTGTTTGTAGATTTTTTGATGATGGCCATTCTGACCAGTGTGAGATGACATCTCATTGTAGTTTTGATTTGCATTTCTCTAATGATTAATGATGTTGAGCATTCTTTCCTGTGTTTGTTGGCAATCTGTATATATTCCTTGGAGAAATGTCTATTTAGGTCTTCTGCCCATTTTTGGATTGGGTTGTTTGTTTTTTTGATATTGAGTTGCATGAGTTGCTTCTATGTTTTGGAGATTAATCCTTTGTCAGTTGCTTCATTTGCAAATATATTCTCCCATTCTGAGGGTTGTCTTTTCGTCTTGCTTATGGTTTCCTTTGCTGTACAAAAGCTTTGAAGTTTCATTAGGTCCTATTTGTTTATTTTTGTTTTTATTTCCATTACTCTAGGAGGTAGGTCAAAAAAGATCTTGCTGTGATATATGTCAAAGAATGTTCTTCCTATGTTTTCCTCTAAGAGTTTTATAGTGTCTGGTCTTACATTTAATCTTTAATCCATTTTGAGTTTATCTTTGTGTATGGTGTTAGGGAGTGTTCTAATTTCATTCTTTTACATGTAGCTGTCCAGTTTTCCCAGCACCACTTATTGAAGAGACTGTCTTTTCTCCATTGTATATTTTGGCCTCCTTTGTCAAAGATAAGGTGACTATATGTGCGTGGGTTTATTTCTGGGCTTTCTATCCTTTTCCATTGATCTATATTTCTGTTTTTGTGCCAGTACCATACTGTCTTGATTACTGTAGCTTTGTAGTATAGTCTGAAGTCAGGGAGGCTGATTCCTCCAGCTCCGTTTTACTTTCTCAAGATAGCTTTGGCTATTCGGGATCTTTTGTGTTTCAATACAAATTGTAAAATTTTTTGTTCTAGTTCTGTGAAAAATGCCACAGGTAGCTTGATAGGGATTGCACTGAATCTGTAGATTGCTATAGGTAGTATAGTCATTTTCACAATGTGGAATCTTCCAATCCCAGAACATGATATATCTCTCCATATGTTTGTATTGTCTGTAATTTCTTTCATCAGTGTCTTATAGTTTTCTGCATACAGGTCTTCTGTCTTATTAGGTAGGATTATTCCTAGGTATTTTATTCTTTTTGTTGCAATGGTAAACGGGAGTGTTTGCTTAATTTCTCTTTCAGGTTTTTCATCATTACTGTATAGGAATGCAAGAGATTTCTGTGCATTAATTTTGTATCCTGCTACTTTACCAAGTTCATTGATTAGCTCTAGTAGTTTTCTGGTGGCATCTTTAGGATTCTCTGTGTATAGTATCATGTCATCTGCAAACAGTGACAGTTTCAATTCTTCTTTTCCGATTTGGATTCCTTTCATTTTTTTTTTTTTCTTCTCTGATTGGTGTGGCTAAAACTTCCAAAACTACGTTGAATAATAGAGGTGAGAGTGGGCAACCTCGTCTTGTTCCTGATATTAGAGGAAATGGTTTCAGTTTTTCACCATTGAGAATGATGTTGGCTGAGGGTTTGTCATATATGGCCTTTATTATGTTGAGGTAGGTTCCCTCTATGCCCACTTTCTGGAGAGTTTTTATCATAAATGGGTGTTGATTTTGTCAAAAAGTTTTTCTGCATCTCTTGAGATTATCATATGGTTTTTATCCTTCAGTTTGATAATATGGTGTATCACATTGATTGACTTGTGTATACTGAAGAATCCTTGCATTCCTGGGATAAACCCCATTTGATCATGGTGTATGATCCTTTTAAAATGCTGTTGGATTCTGTTTGCTAGGATTTTGTTGAGGATTTTTGCGTCTATGTTCATCAGTGATATTGGCCTGTAGTCTTCTTTTTTTGTGACATCTTTGTCTGGTACTGGTATCAGGGTGATGGTGGCCTCATAGAATGAGTTTGGGAGTGTTCCTCCCTCTGCTATATTTTGGAAGAATTTGAGAAAGTTAGGTGTTAGCTGTACTCTAAATGTTGGATAGAATTCGCCTATGAAGCCATCTGGTCCTGGGATTTTGTTTGTTGGAAGATTTTTAATCACAGTCTCAATTTCAGTGCTTGTGATTGGTCTGTTCATATTTTCTATTTCTTCCTGGTTTAGTCTCAGAAGGTTGTATTTTTCTAAGAATTTGTCCATTTCTTCCAGGTTGTCCATTTTATTGTCATATAGTTGCTTGTAGTAGTCTCTCATGATCCTTTGTATTTCTGCCGTGTCAGTTGTTACTTCTCCTTTTTCTTTTCTATTTCTGTTGATTTGAGTCTTCTTCCTTTTCTTCTTGATGAGTCTGGCTACTGGTTTATCAATTTTGTTTATCTTCTCAAAGAACCAGCTTTTAGTTTTATTGATCTTTGTTATTGTTTCCTTCATTTCTTTTTCATTTATTTCTGATCTGATCATTATGATTTTTCCTCCTGCTAACTTTGGTTTTTTTTGTTCTTCTTTCTCTAATTGCTTTAGGTGTAAGGTTAGGTTGTTTATTTGAGATTTTTCTTGTTTCTTTAGGTAAGTTTGTATTGCTATAAACTTCTATCTTACAAGTGCTTTTGCTGCATCCCATAGGTTTTGGGTCGTCGTGTTTTCATTGTCATTTCTTTGTAGGTATTTTTTGATTTCCTCTTTGATTTCTTCAGTGATCTCTTGGTTATCTAGTAGTGTATTGTTTAGCCTCCATGTGTTTGTATTTTTTACACTTTTTTTCCTGTAATTGATATCTAGTCTCATAGTGTTGTGTTCAGAAAAGGTACTTGATATGATTTCAATTTTATTAAATTTACCGAGGCTTGATTTGTGACCTTAGATATGATCTAACCTGGAGAATGTTCCATGAGCACTTGAGAAGAAAGTGTTGTTTTTGTCTTCTGTTGTTTTTGGATGGAATGTCCTATAAATATCAATTAAGTCTATCTGGTCTAATGTGTGTTTTAAAGCTTATGTTTCCATATTTATTTTCATTTTGGATGATCTATTCATTGTTGAAAGCGGGGTGTTAAAGTCCCCTACTATTATTGTGTTACTGTCGATTTCCCCTTTCATGGCTGTTAGTAATTGCCTTATGTATTGACGTGGTCCTATGTTGGGTACATAAATATCTACAATTGTTATATCTTCTTTTTGGATTGATCCCTTGATCACTATGTAGTGTCCTTCTTTGTCTCTTGTAATAGTCTTTATTTTAAAGTCTATTTTGTCTGATATGAGTATTGATAGTCCAGCTTTCTTTTGATTTCCATTTGCACGGAATATCTTTTTCCATCCCCTCACTTTCAGTCTGTATGTGTCCCTAGGTCTGAAGTGGGTCTCTTGTAGACAGCATATATACGGGTCTTGTTTTTGTATCCATTCAGCCAGTCTGTGTCTTTTGGTTGGAGCCTTTAATCCATTTACATTTAAGGTAATTATCAATATGTATGTTCCTATTACCATTTTCTTAATTGTTTTGCATTTTTTATTGTAGGTGTTTTCCTTCTATTGTGTTTCCCACCTAGAGAAGTTCCTTTAGCATTTGTTGTAAAGCTGGTTGGTGGTGCTGAATTCTCTTAACTTTTGCTTGTCTGTAAAGGTTTTAATTTCTCCATTGAATCTGAATGAGATCCTTGCTGGGTAGCGTAATCTTGGTTGTAGGTTTTTCCCTTTCCTCACTTTAAGTATGTCCTGCCACTCCCTTCTGGCTTGCAGAGTTTATTCTGAAAGATCAGCTGTTAACCTTATGGGGTTCCCCTTGTATGTTATTTGTTGCTTTTCCCTTGCTGCTGTTAATATTTTTTCTTTGAGTTTATTTTTTTATAGTTTGATTAATATGTTTCTTGGCGTGTTTCTCCTTGGATTTATCCTATATGGGACTGTTTGCATTTCCTCGGCTTGACTATTTCCTTTCCCATATTAGGGAAGTTTTCAACTATAATCTCTTCAAATATTTTCTCAGACCCTTTCTTTTTCTCTCCTTCTTCTGGGTCCCCTATAATTCGAATGTTGGTGTGTTTAATGTTGTCCCAGAGGTCTCTAAGACTGTCCTCAATTCTTTTCATTCTTTTTTCTTTATTCTGCTCTGCAGCAGTTATTTCCACTATTCTATCTTCCAGGTCACTTATCCGGTCTTCTGCCTCAGTTATTCTGCTACTGATTCCTTCTAGAATATTTTAAATTTCATTTATTATTTGTTTGCTCTTTAGTTCTTCTAGGTCCTTATTAAACGTTTCTTGTATTTTCTCCATTCTGTTTCCAAGATTTTGGATCATCTTTACCAATATTACTCTGAATTCTTTTTCAGGTAGACTGCCTATTTCCTCTTCATTTGTTTGGTCTGGTGGGTTTTTACCTTGCTCCTTCATCTGCTGAATCTTTCTCTCTTTTCTTTTTTTTCAATTTACTGTGTTTGGAGTCTCCTTTTCCCAGGTTACAAGTTCATAGTTCCTATTATTTTTGGTGTCTGCCCCCAGTGGATGAGGTTGGTTCGGTGGCTTGTGTAGGCTTCCTGGTGGAGGGGAGTGGTGCCTGTGTCCTGGTGGGTGGGGCTGTTTCTTGTCTTTCTGGTGGGCAGGGCTGCATTCAGTGGTGTGTTTTGGAGTGTCCGTGAACTTAGTATGACTTTAGGCAGCCTATCTGCTAATGGGTGGGGTTGTGTTCCTGTCTTGTTAGTTTTTTGGCATGGGGCATCCAGCACTGGAGCTTGCTGGCCATTGGGTAGAGCTGGGTCTTAGTGTTGAGACAAAGACCTATGGGAGAGGCCTCACTGATTGGTATTACATGGGGCTGGGAGGTTTCTGGGGGTCCAATGTCCTGGACTCAGTCCTCCCACCTCGGAGGCTCAGGCCCGACACCCGGCTGGAGCACCAAGACCCTGCCAGCCACACAGCTCAGAAGAAAAGGAAAAAAAGAAAGAAAGAAAGAAAAAAAATGAACAGACAGTACCCTAGGACAAATGGTAAAAGCAAAAGCAAACCTATACAGACAAAATCACAAAAAGAAGCATACACATACACACTCACAAAAAGAGAAAAGGAAGGAAAAAAAAATATATATATATATATAAAGAAAAGAGGAACCAAACCAATTAACAAATCCACCAATGATAATAAGCACTAAATACTAAGCTAAAATAAACATAAAACCAGAAACAAATTAGATGTAGAAAGCAAACCCCAAGTCTGCAGTTGCTCCCAAAGTCCACTGCCTCAATTTTGGGAACTTTTGTTGTTTATTCAGGTATTCTTAAAATGCATGTTTTATCAAGTTCATTGTGGGGATTTAATCTGCTGCTCCTGCGACTGCACAGAGAAATTTCCCTTTCTCTTCTTTGTTCACACAGCTCCTGGGGTTCAGCTTTGGTTTTGTCTCCACTTCTGCGTGTAGGCCACCTTCAGGCATCTATTCCCCGCCAAGACAGCAGGGGGTTAAAGCAGTGGCTGATTAGGGCTCTCCTGCCTACTGAGGCTGGGGAAGGGGAGGGGTATGGTAGTCATGATTGGAATGCTGGGCAAGCCTGAGGAGGCAGAGGCCGGCGTGACGTTGCAACAGCCTGAGGCACGCCATGTGTTCTCCTAGGGAAGCTGGCCCCAGATCATGGGACCCTGGCAGTGGCATGATGCACAGGCTCCCAGGGGTGTGTGGATAGTGACCTGTGCTTGCACACCGGGTTCTTGATGGCAGCAGCCTTAGCGGTTCATGCTCGTCTCTGGGGTCTCAGCTGATAACCGCGGCTGGCGCCTGTCTCTGGAGCTCGCTTAGGCAGTGCTCTGACTTCTGTGGGCACAATGGGAAGGAATCTCTTCTCCTTGTGTGCCCCGAAACAAAGGTCTCCTGTCTCTCTGGCAGGTCCAGACTTTTTCCCAGACTCCCTCCTGGCTAGCTATGGTGCACCAGCCCCCTTTAGGATGTCTTCACGAAGCCAACTCCAGTCCTCTCCCTGGGGTCTGACCTCCAAAGCCCGAGCCTCAGCTCCCAGCCCCAACCTGTCCCGGTGGGTGAGCAGACAAGCCTCTCAGGTTGGTGAGTGCTGGTTAGCACCGATCCTTTGCACGGGAATCTCTCCACTTTTCCCTCTGCACCCCTGTTGCTGCACTCTCCTCCATGGCTCCGAAGCTTCCTCTCTGCCCACCCCACGTCCCTGCCAGTGAATAGGCTTCCTAGTGTGTGGAAACTTTTCTTCCTTCACAGCTCCCTCCGCGGGGTGCAGGTCCCATCCCTATTCTTTTGTCTCTGTTTTTTCTTTTTTTTTTTTGCCCTACCCAGGTATGTGAGGAGTTTCTTGCCTTTTGGGAAGTCTGAGGTCTGCTGCCAGCGTTCAGTAGGTGTTCTGTAGGAGTTGTTCCACATGTAGATGTATTTTTGATGTATTTATGGGGAGGAAGATGATCTCCACATCTTATTCCTCCGCCATCTTGAAGGTTTCCCTCTTCTCAGTCTTTTTAAGGCTGCTTAGTATTCCAATGTAGGGATGTAGTATAATTTTTCCAACCCCTGATCTATTAATAAACATTTAAGATTGTTTCCAATAAAACTATTAAGAACAACTCTACAATAAACTTCTACATCTGTCTAAACCATTAGCCAGACTTATCAAGAAAAAAAGGGAGAAGACTCAAATCAATAGAATTAGAAATGAAACAGGAGAAGTAACAACTGACACTGCAGAAATACAAAGGATCATGAGAGACTAGTACAAGCAACTGTATGCCAATAAAATGGACAACCTGGAAGAAATGGACAAATTCTTAGAAATGCACAACCTTCTGAGACTGAACCAGGAAGAAACAGAAAATATGAACAGACCAATCACAAGCACTGAAATTGAAATTGTGATTAAAAGTCTTCTAACAAACAAAAGCCCAGGACCAGATGGCTTCACAGGAAACTTCTATCAAACATTTCGAGAAGAGCTAACATCTATCCTTCTCAAACTCTTCCAAAATATAGCAGAGGGAGGAACACTCCCAAACTCATTCTACGAGGCCACCATCACTCTGATACCAAAACCAGACAAAGATGTCACAAAGAAAGAAAACTACAGGCCAATATCACTGATGAACATAGATGCAAACATCCTCAACAAAATACTAGCAAACAGAATCCAACAGCACATTAAAAGGATCATATACTATGATCAAGTGGGGTTTATCCCGGGAATGCAAGGATTCTTCAATATATGCAAATCAATGAACGTGATACACCATATTAACAAACTGAAGCAGAAAAACTATATGATCATCTCAATAGATGCAGAGAAAGCTTTTGACAAAATTCAACACCCATTTATGATAAAAACCCTCCAGAAAGTAGGCATACAGGGAACTTTCCTCAACATAATAAAGGCCATATATGACAACCCCACAGCCAACATCGTCCTCAATGGTGAAAAACTGAAACCATTTCCACTAAGATCAGGAACAAGACAAGGTTGCCCACTCTCACCACTATTATTCAACACAGTTTTGGAAGTTTTAGCCAAAGCAATCAGAGAAGAAAAAGAAATAAAAGAAGAAGTAATGCTGTCACTGTTTGCAGATGACATGATACTATACATAGAGAATCCTAAAGATGCTACCAGAAAACTACTAGAGCTAATCAATGAATTTGGTGAAGTAGCAGGATACAAAATTAATGCACAGAAATCTCTTACATTCCTATACACTAATGGTGAAAAATCTGAAAGTGAAATTAAGAAAACACTCCCATTTACCATTGCAACAAAAAGAATAAAATATCTAGGAAAAACCTACGTAAGGAGACAAAAGACCTGTATGCAGAAAATTATAAGACACTGATGAAAGAAATTAAAGATGATTCAAATAGATGGAGAGATATACCATGTTCTTGGATTGGAAGATTCAACATTGTGAAAATGACTCTACTACCCAAAGCAATCTAAAGATTCAATGCAATCCCTATCAAACTACCACTGGCATTTTTCACAGAACTAGAACAAAAAATTTCACAATTTGTATGGAAACACAAAAGACCCCGAATAGCCAAAACAATCTTGAGAAAGAAAAACGGAGCTGGAGGAATCAGCCTCCCTGACTTCAGACTATACTACAAAGCTACAGTAATCAAGACAGTACGGTACTGGCACAAAAACAGAAATATAGATCAACGGAACAGGATAGAAAGCCCAGAGGTAAACCCACACACATATGGTCACCTTATCTTTGATAAAGGAGGTAAGAATATACAGTGGAGAAGAGACAGCCTCTTCAATAAGTGGTGCTGGGAAAACTGGACAGCTACATGTAAAAGAATGAAATTAGAACACTCCCTAACACCATACACAAAAATAAACTCAAAATGGATTAAAGACCTAAATGTAAGGCCAGACACTATCAAACTCTTAGAGGAAAACATATGCAAAACACTCTATGACATAAATCACAGCAAGATCCTTTTTGACCCACCTCCTAGAGTAATGGAAATAGAAACAAAAATAAACAAATAGGACCTAATGAAACTTCAAAGCTTTTGTACAGCAAAGGAAACCATAAGCAAGACGAAAAGACAACCCTCAGAATGGGAGAAAATATTTGCAAATGAAGCAACTGACAAAGGATTAATCTCCAAAACGTACAAGCAACTCATGCAACTCAATATCAACAAAACAAACAACCCAATCCAAAAATGGGAAGAAGACCTAAATAGACATTTCTCCAAGGAATATATACAGATTGACAACAAACACACGAAAGAATGCTCAACATCATTAATCATTAGAGAAATGCAAATCAAAACTACAATGAGATATCATCTCACACTGGTCAGAATGGCCATCATCAAAAAATCTACAAACAACAAATGCTGGAGAGGGTGTGGAAAAAAGGGAACCCTCTTGCACTGTTGGTGGGAATGTAAATTGATACAGCCACTATGGAGAACAGTATGGAGGTTCCTTAAAAATCTAAAAATAGAAGTATCATATGACCCTGCAATCCCACTACTGGGCATATACCCTAAGAAAACCATAATTCAAAAAGAGTCATGTACCAAAATGTTCATTGCAGCTCTATTTACAATAGCCAGGACATGGAAGCAACCTAAGTGTCCATTAACAGATGAATGGATAAAGAAGATGTGGCACATATATACAATGGAATATTACTCAGCCATAAAAAGGAACGAAACTGAGTTACTTTTAGTGAGGTGGATGGACCTAGAGTCCCTAGAGTCTGTCATACAGAGTGACGTAAGTCAGAAAAACAAATACTGTATGCTTACACATATATATGGAATATAAAAAAAAAAAGAAAGAAAAGAAAAAAAATGGTCAGAAGAACCTAGGGGCAAGATGGGAATAAAGATGCAGACCTACTTGAGAATGGACTTGAGGATATGGGGAGGGAGAAGGGTAAGCTGGGACAAAGTGAGAGAGTGGCATGGACATATATACAGTACCAAATGTAAAATAGATAGCTAGTGGGAAGCAGCCGCATAGCACAGGGAGATCAGCTCGGTGCTTTATGACCACCTAGAGGGGTGGGATAGGGAGGGTGGGAGGGAGGGAGATGCAAGAGGGAAGAGATGTGGGAACATATGTATATGTATTACTGATTCACTTTGTTATAAAGCAGAAACTAACACACCATTGTAAAACAACTATACCCCAATGAAGATGTTAAAAAAAAAAAACTTCTACATCTGTCACTTTGCCCATGTGTGAGTATATTTATAGGATAAATTTACTGGAAGTGGGACTTGTCCCTGGTGGCACAGTGGTTGAGAATCTGCCTGCCAATGCAGGGGACACAGGTTCAAGCCCTGGTCTGGGAAGATCCCACCTGCCGCGGAGCAACTAGTCCCGTGAGCCACAATTACTGAGCCTGCGTGTCTGGAGCCTGTGATCCGCAAAAAGAGAGGCCGCGATAGTGAGAGGCCCGCGCACGGCGAAGAAGAGTAGCCCCCACTTGCCGCAACTAGAGAAAGCCCTCGCACAGAAACGAAGACCCAACACAGCCATAAATAAATAAATAAATAAATAAATAAATAACCAACTATATGCATTGTCAATTTTGTCAGATTTTGCCAAATCTCAGCACCAATTTTGAGGGTATCTGTTTTCCAACATGTTCCCTAACACAGCATGTTATTAGGGTCCTCTTGCCCGCCACCCAGTAAAGCCAGTCTATTGACACCTGGTTGTAGTGAAGGAAAGTACAGTGTTTACTGCAGGTGTCAAGCAAAGAGCACAGGCGGCTCATGCTCAAAAGACCCAACTCCCTGATGGTTTTCAGGGAAGTGTTTTTAGAGATAAAATTTAGGGGTAGGGCTGCAGGGTGTGTGACTTTCTTCTGATTGGTTGGTGGTGAGGTAACAGAGTGGTATTCCAGGAATCTTATGCCAGGCTTCTGGTTGGGGTCTGAGGTCCAAGTTTGGTTCCGTAACAAAACCTGAGTGAAAAGTGATTCTTTGTTATTTTCTTCCAGTGTAAGCATAATCTGTGGGTTTTGTTTGCTTGCTTGTTCACTTTTATTCGCCTTTGAGTAAGTACCTTACAGTAAATTATAGACTAAGATTGAATGGAGTTAATAATGTGAGTCTAAACACTTTGGTATAAAAAAGGGAATATTGATTGTTTCTCCTGCATGAGTAAAACATAATCTGGAACTAGATGTGTGAACAAACTGAAAGATAACTAAGACTTGTTATCATTAAACAGATACATTAAACTGCAAGTAGCACAGTGTTCCCTTTGTGCAATGAGAGCATTCATACTAGAAAGAAGAGGGTCTTCTGGGCAACATGCTAATGCTCTCACTGGCCCTCTATGGCTTCCCTCTTTGAGTTCTTTTTCCCACTCTCACTTGTAACACAAAAGTGAGTTGTAGCTAAGATGTCAGCTTTTGATGCTTAAGATTTTGCTTTCACCAGTGTGGAGTTTAAACAAGGGTCCTTTGAAACCCAAGAGCCTTACAAATGCTGACATGAATGGCAGAACTTGGACATTAATAGCTCTTGAATGTGTGATGGCAGGATGGGAAAGGCAGGACCACTGACCAAGACAGGAAGGGGTGCTTCCAGATAGGGACAGCCAGGCTAGCATGGACCTTCAGGGTTGAAGATAAAAATAAGGAGCAGGGTAATATTTTCAAATATCACCCAGTGTCGTTTCTGTGTAACTCAGATGTTTTTTCCCTCTTCAGCTTTTCATCATAAAGACAAATCCAGAAAAGCAACAAACTGGTAAGACCTGAAGTTAAGAAGACTTGTTTGAACTTTTTTTCCTAGCAAGACTTTTTTTTCGTACTAATAACCTGACTCTTCAATGTTTTTATCAAATATCCCACAACTTGGTTTTCACACATCAGGATCTAAAGCTGGAAGATCAGACAAGGAGGAAAAAGGTCAAAGCTCAAAAGGAGAAAGCTCATCCAGAAGCTAGAGGGAGAAAGTGAGTTTCCCAAAAGTTCTCGGGAAGGCAGGCTCTGGAAAATTAGAAAACAGTGGGACAAATTCCCTTCTCTCCCTGTGAGGACCCTGGGTAAACCACCAGCCTGTCATTACTGCTTCTGACAGCCTTGGCAAGGCAAGGTAATGTAGCAATGCTTGTAGAATCAAGGTACAGACTTGTACGTAGGTATGGGAACAACCTCATAGGGTCCAACTTCTCCTGTGGAGAAGCAGCCAAGGGTTCCTGTAACTGTGAAGAAGGGGTCCCAAGGAGACCTGAGGTCAAATGAGAAGCCCACAGTATGAAGGAGCCTGACAACTGGGGGAAGTGACAAGGTCCATGGACATTCTGACCTTGACACTTACAGACTGTGGGCAAAGTACTTACTCTCTCTGAGCCAGTTTCCTTACCTGTCTATCTATCTCATAGAGGTGGCATGAGGATTGCACAAGCTAGTACCCCTCAAGTTGTTAGAACGCACGACCTTGCACATGATATGTATTCAATAAAAGCTAGTTGTTATAAGCATCAGTTGCACACACTGCCCTGAACACCAGGTGAGACCATCCTCACTCCCATAATTGATGCAACAGGACCCCAGTCACTAAGGGGCCAAGAGACACTGAGGCAGGTGTGGCAAGTGGTCAAATGAAGTGAGATACTGTAAGCAGGTCCAGCAAGGATGAAATGACACGTCTCTAGAGCAAACTCATAAAGCATATCCCCCAGATTTACATCAACCAAAGAAGGAAGTGATGGAATAGCACAGTGTAATTGCGATTTTAAACTGTATGAGATAGAGACAACATCGGCTGACAAATCAAGTATTTTCTACCATAAGAGGCATGGAAGAATGTAGAATAAAATGGGACCAGTTATTAAAAAAATAAATAAGTAAAGGAAGTTCCTTTTTATGAACATCTGAGCCATAGACGTGAACTGAAATCTTGTTATAAGGTTCTCTGGCCTTGTTTTGTAGGAAGGTAATTTAATTTTATGCACATTTGATTCACATTCATCAATTCACTGGTCCACACCTGTCTGTGGAAGTGTTAAAGACTGCCAGCATTCATTGATCAGTAGTTCCTCTGTCAATTATAATGATTTTAAAAAATAAATTTTATAGGCTTTTCTGATTCTAAACATAATAAAATTTGAAATTTAAACAAAGTATAATGAAGAAAATTTAAATCACTAGTTATCCCACCAACCACAATTAACCACAGGTAACATTGTAATGATTTACTCCAATTTTAAATTTATGCATATGTATTTTTAATTATAATCATACGATATCTAAAGTTTTGTATTTTGTTCTTTTACTTAGCAGTTTCCCAGAGGTAAAAATTTGTTTGGAAATCATGGTAATACCTATATAATATTCCATCATGTGAGTAGACAAACAGGTATTAAACTTTTCCCCTATTGTTGGACATTTAGATTGTTCCCGATTTTTTATTATAATTAATAATGCTATAATAAGCTCCTTTTACCTAAATCAGTAAGTATGCATATTCTGGATTTATAGTTGAAACTACTAAATCTTAAAATGATATGAACTTCACAAAATTTACATTCTTTTTTCCAAATTTTTTCCCCCAAATATTGTCTAAATATACATGACCTCAAGCAGTATATGAGAGTGCCCTTATCAACTAGCCAATGATGAACTGTATCCTTTCTTTAAAAAAAACTCTTCATAATTCATTGGTCTTTTTTTTTCTAGTCATCCATCCATTAATTCATTCCTTCAAAAAAAATTTAGTGAGGGTCCGCTCTGTGCTAAGCACTGTTCTGAGTGATAGCGATAAACAAAGTTCCTGCTCTCACATAGGGCAAGGGTGTGAATAAGGTCAGAAATGCATCCACAACCAGATGGCATAAGGCTTTCTGTGCCATGGCGTGTAAGGCCTTTGGATTTCACTTTTAAATGTAAGGAAAGCCATACAGAAAATTCAGGTAGAGCAATGACATGATCTTGTTTACATTTTTAAAGGATCATTCTACTGTTAGTAGTGAACAGCACATAGGCAGACAAGAGAGGCATCCATTAGCCTAAACTGCTATGCTTTTGGGTCAGGAAATTGGTAACTGGTTTGTACAGGGGAGGTAGGGTACAGGTGGTGAGAGGTGGACTCTAGATTATTATTTGTAAAAGTGTTTTTTTTTACATAATTATGTAATGAAGCAGCATCTGGACCTATGGCTCTACCAGTTAATGCCGGACCTCCTCCTCCAGCTCTCAGAATCAGCTTCATGTGCCAGGTTCACCACGGTGAAGGGCTCCAGTTACCTTCCAGGTCACCCACGTCATTGAGGTTGGAGGTGATAAGAAAAATAAATGCAATTTCCAGTCTTTCCCTGCTCTCCCCCACTTAAGACTTCTTTCCCATTTGCCAGCTCTGCTGACATGAGGCCAGCACCAGATGCAGAAACAACTGCTGTACATTGATTTCTCAACTGGTTCCCACAGTTGTGTAAGGTTCAATCCTTGAATAAATCCCTGACTCTCATCACTCATAATGGTTCTGCTTCATTGACAGAACCCTGACTGGTAAAATGTCTCTACATTTATTCAATTTTTTCTTTACACCTCTCAGTAAAATATTGTAGTTTTCATCATGTATGCTTTACACATTTCTTGATAGGCTTATTCTTAGCTATTTTATGTCTTTTGTTGACATTGAGAATGGGATCTTTTGTTTCCATATCGTGTCTTCTAATAGGTAAACTTAGAGAAATTAATGTTTTGTATATTTTACATGATATCTGGGCACTGTAGCAAACTCTTATCAGTTCTAGAAGTTTTTTCAGTACTCTTTACACCACTTAGAAAAGGAGAAAGCACTGGAAGTACTATAACTATGCCCTTAACCCTTAGGCATATTTCAACCTGTTCCAGGATAACTCCTTTATGTTCCTTTTCCATTCTCCCTTCTTTTTCACCCTGGCAGGAAGTGTTTCTCCCTCCTTCATTCTTCAGCAAAAATCTCAAGCTTTTTTCAGTTGTTCTTTGGAAAGTGGTGTTTATAAAACTCTCCCATGATATTCCCCTGCTGAGAAATAAAAAGCAACTACCCTCCAGACTCCCAATTTCTCCCAGTTTTACCCAGACCTTGGAATGGATTATCCAGTTCAGCCCACATTAAAAAGCCCTTAGTGTTTCTTTTCAGCCCGTGATAATCAGATCAAATTGCAGACTTGAAATGTAAATGACCCTGAATCTGAATGAACTCACCCCTGGTGAAATTTCAGCCCCACAGAAAATTGGGTCTGCTTCAGTCAGAAGATCCAGTACTGAGCCGAAAGAAGACAAGAAGGCTAAAAAAGGGGACAAAGGTTAAATAAGCAAATCATAAACACTTAAGAAAAAGAATAATTTTCCTCAGTCCATGAGCCTATTAAAAATTCAGTTCTTAATGACTGGAACACAACAGCACTGCTTACATAAAAAGGGCTATTCTTCATCCACAGCTCCTCTTAGCTGAATCACTGAATCACACAACACAAATCATACTTTAAAATGTTTTAAGTTAAAAAAAAAAAAAAAAGAATAAATGGTTTTGCTGAATGAAAGTACTGTGCTTCCTTTAAAAGAGATGGAAGCAAAAACCTTTCTATTCACTGGGACCATGGGCCAAATCAGGCCCAATACTTTTTATTGTATGGGTTGCAGGCTAGAAATGGTTTTTCTTTTATATTTTTAAATTGTTGAAAAAGAAAAAAATCAAATGAAGAATAATATTTTATGACATATGAAAATTATATGAAATTCAAATTTCAATGTTATTAAAAGATAAACTGATTCATACTAAAAATTTTAAGAGTTTATTCGAGCAAAAATTGATTCAAATGGGGCACTGCCAAACCAGAAGTGGTAAGAACAGCTCTGCTGACAGGAGCTCAGGAAAGAGTTTTATAGAAAAAAACGTGGAAGCAAAGAAAGGAAATTATTGATGGGTACAGCTTAAAGCCTAGTTGGCTGTTTGCGATTGGTTGGCCTTAGGTTTCAATTTCGTACATTTGTGGTATTCTAAGGCTTAGATTTGGGTTTGCTTGTGTAGGCAGTCACAGCATTAGGGCTACCTCAGCCTAATGGCTTCCTTGCTTAATTAATTTAACAGTGTTCATAATACAATTTCATTGGAACATAGTCACACTCATTTATTTACACGTTGTCTATGGCTAGTTTCACGTTACAACCGGAGTTGAGTTGTTGCAACAGAGTATGGCCTAAAATGCTTACTATCTGGTCCTTTACAGACAAAGTTTGCTGACCCCTGGGTAGACTAGTTTCAAAACCTTGGCACTATTGATATTTTGGACCACTCCCTAACCACCCTTCCATCCCTTATGAAAAAACATCTCCAGACATTGCCAAATGTCCCCTGCAGGGCAAAAATCCCTCCTGGTTGAGAACTGTCACAGGCCAAGCCCACTGGGGACTGAGGTGGGGGGAGTAAGATGGAATCTAGGTGATAAAATCTTACACCTAAGTTATGGATTAGCATCCCCAGCACAGAACCACTGTGCCCCATACCCCAACTTGGCAGACCATGTGCAGAAGCGCTGCCCACAACACTGCAGTTCAAGGCGGCAACTGCATACTGTGTGCAGAGATGCTGTGCCCAACACTTCAGTCTGGAGTGCTGTGAGCAACATGACTGCAAGGACCCATAGGAACTCCATCCATCCCTCCCTCCGTAGCAGAGAACCCTATAAAGAAGCCCTGCCAACATGTACTCTAGAGAACACGTACTCTAGAGTCAAGCTTGCACCTCTCCATTCTTTGATCAAAGGATAAAGCTTTCCTTTGTTTCTGAATGGAGTTTGATCTCATTCTATTTACTTGATTGACACTGGGCAGAAGAACGCTTCTTGGGGGCCCACTCAGACTCAGACAGGTCGGTAACAGAACCACTGCTCTAAATGATGAAAACACCACCCCAGTAATTTTCACAAGGCTGTAAGGATGATTCAGGTTGTTAAAGACAAAAAGGAGGAAGGGAAGGGAAGGGAAAGAAAAAGGAAAATGTTACCTTATCTCTTGCTGAGTTTTTTAAATACTATTTTTAACTTTAAAACTCCCCAAGCAAAAAATGTATAATAGTGTTTAAAAATACAACTCACGTGGACTCTAGGTATGCAGAGATTGTAAAGTTACTTCTGGTTCTCAAGACATCAGCCTTCCTCTTAGCAGCCCCATTAATATAATGTAGCACCTCCTACTTGCAAAGACTTCTTACATGTTAATTTTCTGATAAACTTTCAGTTGTACGGGGAAGTTGCTACGCATTTATTTTGCTACAGGCCCTGGGCCTTATTTCTTTGGGTTCCAGAAAGTTCTATCATGAAAGAGAATTTCCCCAGTCCCTTCAGTGAGAATTCACTCTGTGGAGAGTCTTTTCCCTCAGAATTCTTTTTGGTTTAACTTTGTTGAAACTTTCCTGACTTCAGCTAACCCTTGCTGTGACCTCAAAGACCAGCTTCCCACCTGTCTCTTGGGGTCCCAGATTGAGTTTAGCCTGGCATTTCTGGAAATTGTGCAGTGGGCTCAGTAGCAGCCTGTTTCCCTGAGGACTAAGAGCCTCCTGAGGGAGAACGCATGCTGAGAGAAGTAGATGCCAGACACAGGGGGCTTAGCCAGGAACACCTGAAGGGAGAGAAGACTGTGAACACAGTGAGTCGTCTGCCATGCACATTTGTCTCTGGGTCCGGTCCCCACTTGACTGGGACTCATGTCCCTAAAATAAACCTGGAAGAGCTACCACCCTAAACCATCATAAGACACTGGGCACTTGTCTATCTAAATAACAAATTTTGACACCTAAAAAAGGTTAAATTTTCTATTTTAATTTTCAAAAAGCTAAAAACATAATTCTTATACCAATATAGTGAGCATGTGTCAAATAATTTTTTAATTCCGTAATGAAGGATCTAACATCTGTTTTGAAAAGCTGGTTCAAAATAGAACATGAGAAACTAATACAATAGATCCTCATTACTCGCAGATTCCATATTTGCAGATTTGTCTACTCACTAAAATTTATTTGTAATTCCAAAATCAAGCCTTGCAGCACTTTCGTGGTCATCTGTGTAGTGTTCAAGGACACACAGAGGTCATGTGCAGAGAGGCAAAAAATTTGAGTCTCCCAACATATAAGCTCCTGGCCAAGGTGAAACAAGTGCATGCTCTGACTTCTTGTTTCAGCTCTCATATTGTAAACAAGTGGCCTTTTTGAGGCCTAGTTATTGCCACTTTTTTTGCATTTTTCTTGGTGATTTTACTGTTCAAAATAAGTCCCACATGCAGTGTTGGGAGTCTATCTATTGCTTCTAAGCTCAAGAAAGCTGTGATATGCCTCACAGAGAAACTCTGTGTGTTACATAAGCTTCGTTCAAGCACGAATTATGGTGCTGCTGGCTATGAGCTCAATGTTAATGAATCAACAGCATATACCAAATAAGTTGCCCTTTAAGCAGAAACACATATAAATCAAGGTTAGATATTGATTAAAATGTGACCAGAAGCTTGAAGGAACCTAACCCTGTACTCCCTCTAGGAGCAATGGTTCAGTATTCACTAATTCAGCGTTCAGAGTGACCTTATAGACTGTAACTACCACAAACAATGAACATCAATTGTATATATATTCAGAGAAAAGAAAAGAATGCTGGAATAAATTTCAAAGTTAGATTTTAGAAAATGGTCAGTGACTACTAGGACAATAAAACTTTTGTACTAGACAGAAATCATTGGCAGTTTATCAATCTTTTGTAAGTTAACATCCAACTTTACATAGTCTAAGACTTAATCAATAGGAAATAGAAAGTCGAACAAAGTTATAGTCCCCTGGAGCACCAGCTGCCCCTTAATCAGGCTTGGTAGGCAATGCTCTAGAGTTCAGGGTTCCTCAGCCTTGGCACTACTGACACTTTGGGATGCATAATTTGGATAACTGTCATGGGGGGGTTATTCTGTGGTCTGTATGATGTTCTGCAGAATCTCTGCCTCTTCCCACTGGACACCAGTAGCACCTACCCTCCCAGTCATAACAATTAAAAGTGTTTCCAGATATTGCCAAATGACCCTGGGGGACAAAATTGCCCATGGTTGAGAATCACTAGTCTAGTACGATTTTGAAAAAAGCACACAGTTACCTGTTGCTTTTTCTTCTGTTTTAGATTTTTTTTCTTAATATATTCATAAAAAGAGGGAGAAAGATGTACTTTTCCCGCCGTAAAGTTTCAAAGCCACACAGCTTTGAAACTTTAAAACATGTACCATAATTTGTAGTCATGTCTATAATGCTTCACTAGTTATATTCTGTCTCACCCATGGTGGTAAATGAAGCACAGTGCCAGGAACACAGAAGACATTCAATAAACATTTCCAGTAGGAAGTCATGAAGTTTGAAGGTTCCAGGATCTAAGCCTGGTGTGAAGTATAGTATTTGGGGATGGAGAGGACAGGTACCTTAGGAGAGACAGTCTTACTGAAGCTGAATGCTGAATTATAGTTGCCCATAGGAGGTATCTGCCTGCCATCTCCCAGAAGCACTGGAGGGCTGCAATCTGAAAGGGATGAGATCGTGAATGAGCAGGAAAGGAGAGATCTAGTGGAAATTTAACTCCATTTATAGAACAAGCTGCTAAGGCCTGGGGGATTAGGTGATACTGACATCAGCCAGTGATACTGTCCCAAGGATGGCTCTATGAAAGTCATATGGTCTTCCAGAGATCAGAATTTGGAGATAGAATGGGTACAATTCCTGGCTCCTCCACTGATTAACTGAACCTCTCAGAGCTTGATTTCTCCATCTATAGAATGGAAATAATAATAGTGCTGTTATGAACTGAAATGTTGTCTTCCAAAATTCATATATTGAAACCCTAATGCCCAGTGTGATTGTATTAGAAGATGGGGCCTTTGGGAGATAATTAGGTTAGATGAGGTCGTAAGGGTGGGGCCCTCATAATGGGATTAGTGCCCTTATAAGAAGAGATACCAGAGAACTTGCTCATTCTCCCTATCCAAGTGCACCAAAGAAAGGCCATGTGAGGACACAGGGAGAAGGTGGCTGTCTGCAACCCAAGGAGAGAGCTCTCATCAAACATCAACCCTGATGGCACCTTGATTTTGTACTTACAGCCTCCAGAACTGTGGGAAATAAATTCTTGTTTAAGCCACCCAGTTTACTGTATTTTGTTATGCCAGTCTGAGTTAAAACAAGTATCAACCTCATAGCATTACTGTAGGGATTAAAAGAGAAATATATGCACATTTCCTAGCACAGTGTCTAAGAATTCTCTACATCTTAGCAAATGGCAAATATAAGAACTCTCTACAGTTTAACCAAAAAAGACAGAAACTGAAATGACAGTGGATAGAGGCTGACTTGGAATTGCCCCCTATACACAGTATTCCTTTCCTGTTTGGGATCCAATGGTGCATTTATAGCAGCAAAAGTTGGTATTCTTACTAATTTATTTTGAAATTAGAACTGTGAAGCAATACCAGTCCCCAATATGCAGTTTGATTATTTTTATAGCTATCAATTTCTATAACTACCAAAAATGTATCAGGCCCAATCTATAATAATAGATAAATAATAATCCAGTGTTGCCTTTTTGAAGGGATGCTGCATGTTGTATTCCATTTATGCCACACCTAATAGAGCACCCAATAGAGCCATATATTATGTGACTTGACAGTTCATCTATGTGCAGAAAGTGAGAAGTTGGGGCCTCTGCACAAATAATGTAAAGCTTAGTCTGAGACTAAACTTGGTAAGTTCTGTGTCAAATAGTTGTGTGGTCTGGACACAGCAGGATATGAATTAATGATCCAGTGTGAACACCATACTTTAATAATAGGGACATTTTCCACTTTCTTTCACAGTGGTTTATCTCACTGTCAACATCTGATAAGTATTTATAAACCTTATTTATGTCACCTTCTCTTTCTACTCTCAGGTCCTTTAAGTATAATGACCAACTCCTTCCATGTTTCTGTGAAAATGGCCAGAAAATAATTCAGAAAACAGACATTATTTTTGGCTATGCTTAGAAATTCAGTCAATAAAGAACAGGCCAAAGCCAAAATGAAGGGTAATTTTGAAAGGACAAAGTAGAGCATTATATGAAATATTCCAGATACTTTGGAGATTTCCCTGACAAGTTTCTAAGAAGACACTTTGTCCCAATAAATACGTTATTTGGGTAAGTGTATGGAAAAAAAGTTTGTTTATAACATTTGGATAGTAAACATTTCTGATTGAGAACATTTGTTTTAAACATCTTGGCCATTTATACAAAATGGCCTTTTGTTTGGGAGAACTGAGGAACAATAATAATTTTTGCAAAAGTTTTCCACTGTTGCTTAAATGAAAACGTGTTTATAGAAGTGCAGCAGCTGAGTGTAGCCCTAAGGTCTAGATAAAATGGAGGTCAGCTGAACCGGGGTACCAGGTCCCCTCGCTCATAAACTCAAAACAGCTGTGCTGGCAGTGCTGGATGGGCAGAGGATCAGAGTCATGGGCATGATCTTGGCCTCCTGCCCCAGTCCTCTTCCAGAGCTAAATCACAGGGCTTATAAGTGACCTTTTGAAGTACTCTCCCTGTGGCCTTGGAAAGATGTACAGGTATAAAGAGCCCTAAGCCAATCCCTGAAAGCAACTTAGTCAATGAAGCATGTAGGAATTTTACCCTGTAGCCCCAGATGTGCAAGAATGTCATTTTCTTTATTCAAATCATAATTCAATCTCTGTCTTGATTGGTCAGAGCTGTTGGGAAATTCAATCTCAGGATTATTAGGTCCACTCACCAGGGTCATGGGAAAGTCCTGGGGATCTTACACAGAGAAGAACATTTCAAAGGGTGAGAAGCAGCCAGGAGTTTGGTCCCTCTTTGTTATGTGCGTTAGCAAAGCCCACATGTCCTTTGAGGTCAGGGGCACTGCTCCTCTTTGGGAGAAGGCAGGAGACTCTGATGCAAGCCATTGTCTGACATCTAGTAGGTCTCAGGTCCCTGGGACCTCTGACCCCTTCTCAGCCTGAGGAAATTGTTTTCCTTTCTTATGCTGCTTCTGAAGTATTCTTGGGACACTCTCCTTCCTACCTTACCTCTCTCACGGGGGTTCTCTAAGTGTGATTTTGAGAGTAGCAGCAGCAGTACTGGGGGAGCTTGTGAGAAATGGAAATCATCAGAATCTCGATGTAGACGACCAGAAGGAAGTGTTTTAACAAATCCTCCACGTGACTCTGATTTGAGGCTACATTTTGAGAAAGACTGACCTAGCACAATGCATTCAATTAACTCAAAGTTTTGAAAGCAAGAACTTAGGTAATTTCCGTTTTTAGCCTTCAATATAGCACCCCACTCCAACTCAAGGCCACGGAAGGAAGAGGCCTGGCTATGATCAAAAAATAAACACTCAACATAACACATAAGTGTCTTGCACAGCAAAGGATCTGAATAGACATTTTTCCAAAGAAGACATACAGATGGCCAACAGACATATGAAAAGACGTTCATCATCACTAATCATCAGGGAAATACTAATCAAAGCCACAATAAGACATCACCTCACACCTATTAGAATGGCTATTATTAAAAAGACAAAAGGTAACAAGTGTTGGCAAGGAGTGGAGAAAAGGGAACACTTGTGCACTGTTGGTGGGAATGTAAATTGGTGCAGCCACTGTGGAAAACAGTATGGAGATTCCTCAAAATTTAGAAATAGAACTACCATATGATCCAGCAATTCCACTTCTGGGTATTTATCCAAAGAAAATTGAAAACACTAACTCAAAGAAATATATGCACCCCCATATTCACTGCAGCATTACTTACAATAGCCAAGATGTGGAAACAAACTAACTGTTCCTCTGTCGATGGATGAATGGATAAAGAAAATGTGGTATATATAAAAGAGATAGTATTCAAGCATAAAAGAGAATAAAATCTTACCCTGAAGGCATTACACTAAGTGAAATAAGTCAGACAGAGAAAGACAAATACTGTGTGATCTCAATTATATGTAGAATCTAAAAACAAGTGAGCTCATAGATATAGATTTCAGATTGGTGATTACCAGAGGTGGGGCATGGGAGGTGGGCAAAATTGGTGAAGGGAGTTAAAAGGTACAAACTTCTAGTTATAAAGTAAAAAAGTCACGGGTATGTAACACAAAATATGGTGACCATAGTTTGATATACCATATTACATATTTGAAAGTTGCTAAGAGAGTAGATCTTAAAAGTTCTCATCACAGGGAAAAAAAACCTCTGTAACAATGTATGGTAAAGGATGGTAACTAGGCTTATTGTGGTGATCATTTCCCAATACATACAGACATTGAATCATGCTGTACATCTGAAACTAATATATTATATTTCAATTATATCTCAATTAAATAAATAAATAGGTACTCAATAAACTTTTAGAGAATAAAAAACAAAAACATAAGCACCCCTCTGATTTTTCTGAAATTGGAAAACAAAAACACAAATGAATATCTCAGTATATATTTTAATAAATTATCTGGCCACAAGGATTAACTTTAACGATAATAGATTTCTGAGCAAGCAAGTTCCAGGAACAATGAGATGTGGTAGAGTTGGGGTGATCTGGGATCAGGAATGAGTCTAAGAAAGTGAGATAATAGATGAAGGAAAGGTGCTACATCAATTATGGGGAAGAAAGATGTCATTTTCCTGGACTAGCATGAAATTCTAGAGAAGTTGGTCATCAAAACCTTTATTTCCAAAAGTGAGGCCTCAGGATAGCTCTGCAGTGGTGATCATAAAAAGGCAGTGACTTACACTGCTCAAAAACAAAGTGCAAAGCATAAGAAGCCCTGACTGTCCTGAGGCTGTAACAGACAAATTTCCACTCTTCCCTTTCTGCATGTGAGTGCAGTTGTATCTGCATATGTGGCCACTTAGCTGTGGGCTACTGAGTCCCAGGCCTCCTTGCATCCAGGTGTGACAGTGGAGTGTGAACAGAAATGATGTGCGTCTCTCCAGGCCTGGGCCTTATACATAGCCTCCTTCCCACTCTTCCTTTCTGTGAACTGGAACAGGTTGCTGCTTGTGATCTACCTTTGACCGTGCAAATGAGGGCGACAACCTACAGTGGAAGCCAGAGGGAAGGAAGCTGGGTCCCTGAATAGCCATGTGGTGCATAGCAGCTCAGCAACCCACCCTGGACCACTAGATAAGCGAAATAATTTTCTTTACTCCCCTAGCTTATTGGCTTCTTTGTTATAGCAACTTAGATTTTCATGTAACTAATAGAAAAATCAAGGTCCCATGTGAAAAATCAAGGCAATGCTTAGAATTCATTGAAGCCCAATAACACCAAAGCCCACACAGCAGGTGCTTCATAAATAGTTACTAAATGAACAAGTGTGGCACCATGAGGAGCTGTTGGGGCAAGAGTTGCCAACTGTCTCATAAAATAATCTGCCTGAAAGTAAATCTAAGTGGTGGGTTGCCATCTACAGTGAGAAGAACAAACAGCACACAAATAGCAACAATGGGTTAAAATCAAATGGGAATCTTTGTGTGTACAACGTAGAAATGACTGCTAATTATACAGCAGTCATTTAAGTGACTTGCAGAGAGTAATCAGAGTCACTGTCATTTTCCAAAACAAAAGATTTATACACGCACAGACACATACAGACAGGTAAATTCTTCTTTTAACAAGTTTGATGAGACATCAAGATTGCTATTCTGTTCATGGTCCATAAAATAATGAAAATCCATTGCTACAATATGCAGATTGAATACAAAGTAGCTTTTTACGTACTCTGTAAAGGCAGTTTTTGGTAGTATATGGCATATAACTCCAACTCCATTTGCTGAACCTTTTGAGGGCCTACTATATTAGAAGTATTGCAAAGAAAAATTCAAAGATACCAACAAAAACATTAATAAAGATATCAGAGAGAGAGAATGTTATATAAAACAGAGGTTTACATTTCTAAGAAATGGCAATTAAGGAGTGCCTGAACCATTCTGGCTATGTCAAAACTTTCTGTGGCGTCTGTGATTAATGCCTATCACAGAAGTTGTTCCGACACTTAAATAAAATAACATTCATAAGGTACACGGTGAATTAAATGAGCTCCAGAAAATGCTAGTTCCTTTCTTCATACCCTGTAATATAGTATTTATTTTTTTATAAATTTATTTATTTATTTATTTATTTATTTATTTATTTATTTATTTTTGGCTGCATTGGGTCTTTGTTGCTGTGCACAGGCTTTCTCTAGTTCCGGCGAGCGGGGACTACTCTGTTGCAGTGCACAGACTTCTCATTGCGGTGGCTTCTCGAGCACGGGCTCTAGGCACGTGGGCTTCAGTAGTTGTGGCACACGGGCTCAGTTGTTGTGGCTCGCAGGCTCTAGAACACAGGCTCAGTAGCTGTGGTGCATGGGCTTAGTTGCTCCACGGCATGTGGGATCTTCCCGGACCAGGGCTCGAACCTGTGTCCCCTGGATTGGCAGGCGGATTCTTAACCACTGCACCACCAGCGAAGTCCCATATCCTATAACATAGTATCTTAAAAACTTGAAATAATTTTCAAAATGTTTCATTGCTGATGTGTTCTAGAGCCATAAAAATAGTTTTACCTATCTCAAGCCCAACATATATGCTTATGTTAACACACACGCTCCATCCAGAGCAAGCAAAGAGTAATGCATTTTGCAAACCAAAGGATAATTGGCTATGTTGGATATCAGGGTTTTCTGATGTAAGCCAGAAAACTCCACTCTGGTTATTTATGCTGACAGCTGATTTACTGGAAGGAAATCTAGTAGCTTAAGGATCCACAGAAAGCTAAAAAATGATTGCTCATTTACATGTTTGCCTAATCATGGGGACAGCTGTTATAATGTCACTGTTGGCATGGCCACCTTGGGACACAAGATATGTCCTTAAATAATCTTCAGTGGTTTCCTTGACTACTTCCTAGTGCCAGAGCCAGTTTCTGTACCAGCCCAGAGCTGCTGGGCCCTCATGCTCTCAGGCCTGAGCCACTTGCCTGGCTTCCTAGACACATAGCTCCAGAGACGGAGCATGCTGTTTCTATGGTGCTAAACCTTTGCTGCAAACATCATCACACCTCCTATTACCATCTACCTTATCAGTCTCCTCTGAGATGGGATTAGGTGTTGTATGTCCAAAGCAGCTCCAGGGCCGGTCCAATCTGTCCACACATACTGAGCCTTCCCCAGAGCTGCCCCTGAGGGCAGGTGATCACAACCGAAAAGTGCAGGAGATTAAACACCCAAATGAGGAGGACTCTGATCTACAGGAGATGCAAGATAGGAAGAAGCTGACAGGTAATTCTTCCTCTTCTCTGCCGCTGCTGGGCTGTTCTGAGACAGACCTCCGTGCACATACTGCGGTCATGTCTCACATAACTGAGCTACCAATGGCGTCTTCTTGAAAAGCTGTGGCCAGATCTGTAATGCATCACTTTGTATTTTCTTTCCCTCCTGCTCTGCTTCACTTCCCTTTTCCTTCTAACTTTTGTTTCCCTGGCAGACAAAAAAACTTGGCATCTAGGGTTTTCTTCCAGGCCCTTTTATTGAGGGAACCAGTGTTACATCAGTGTCATAACCTTAACTTTCAAATTTCCAGGCTGGAGCAGTCAGTTAGTTGATATTGGGCTACAATGCTCATGTCCCATGCCGGTGAGCTGGGAAAAGTCACCTCTGCCTCACCTATGATGCTATGGTGAGAGGTGGGGTCCTGCTTCTCATCTATTTGGAATTAACCCCAAACAGGAAAAGTGTTTGGATTCTGAACAGTCACAGAGGTGACACATTTCCCCTCTGAACGAGCTTGGCCTTTGTAGCTCCCTCCCCTCCCCTGGGTTTCTCCATGTGGGGTGTCTTCCCTCTATGCAGCATCACCCCAAGGTATCTCCTCCACTTTCACCTCCTGACCCTGCCAAATCAGTTTTCACCTGTTCTAGACTCTCTGCTTCTGATATGCTTGTTGTTCCCATTTTCCCCATTAGACCAAATATTCCATATTGACCCATTCTTACTAGCTTCCCTCATTCCCAAATCAGAATTCATTTCTCCTTTGCATTTCACAGTCCACAGGCCAACCAGCCAGCTCTCACACCTAGCCCTGGCATTGGTCCCTTGTCTCGGTTAGCATTCCAGTTCTTTGCTGCCTGAAAAGTAAGAGTAGATGGTTTCAGGTATAAATAGAAAATGCTGGACATCTTACATCTTTCAGGACAGAGGAAGATTAAGCCAGATTCAGCAAGGATCCAATTCTTTGGATTTGAACAAGGTGACCAGACATCTCAGCCTTGTTTTTAAAAGAAGTGTCTGGGGAAAAGTCTTGGACTGCTTTCAAAGGGGACTTGCTGATAACTGTAGATGCACTAGACTATAGTGTCTATGTAGTCATCTATATTGCTGCCCAGTTTGGTGAAAATATACACTGTGTGTAATTGTTTAAAAACATCATTCATTCATGCAAACAGAAGTGGTAATGTTCTCTTTAGCCAGTCCTAACCTGCTCTGATTAGCAGGTTCTCACTTTCAAATACTTCTGGGGATTTCCAAGGTATGCTAATGAACTGCATCTTTCTCTCATGACCACAGATGCTGTGTATGGTTATGCAGGTCTGTAATGTATAGGGGAACCACACATAAAGGGGAATCATTCCCACTGCGGACATCATAGAGTTATTACAACACTTTTTCTGGCAGATAGACGTAAAGTGTTTTGTTTTAACAAACTAAGGTATCAAGAGTTTAGCTAAGCTACTCCATAGTATTGCTGCCTCAGCATCCGTTTTGTTCAGCCAAGCAGCCTGCAGTAACCTTAAATGGACACTAGCCCTGTCACACAAGTACATGCCCCAGATAGCAGCCAGTAGAATCAGAAGCAAAAGTCAGTTCCCGAGGGGCTTCCCTGGTGGCGCAGTGGTTAAGAATCTGCCTGCCAGTGCAGGGGACACGGGTTCGAGCCCTGGTCTGGGAGGATCCCACGTGCCGCGGAGCAGCTAAGCCTGTGAGCCACAACTACTGAGCCTGTGCGTCTGGAGCCTGTGCTCCGCAACGGGAGAGGCCGCGACAGTGAGAGGCCCGCGCACCGCGATGAAGAGTGGCCCCCGCTCTCCGAAACTGGAGAAAGCCCTCGCACAGAAACGAAGACCCAACACAGCCAAAAATAAATAAATTAATTTAAAAAAAAAAAAAAAGTCAGTTCCCGATAAGACTTCCCCAACAGCCCACGTGATCAAGCCCCCTGCCTCCCAGTGTCTGCTTGCCTTATGCACCCCTTAGATAAGACCCTCATGGACTCACCAAAACACAGCTCTTTTGGTTTGAATTGGTCAATCTGTCCCTTACTTGGGAACCCCAAAGCACCCCACCAGTGCTTAATAAAGGCATGTGCCCAAGGTCCTGTCTCTTTCTCTCTGACTTGACCTCCCCATGTGGCCCCTTGAGATGTCCTGGGCACTTCCTCCAGGACCTATGAGTAATAACTTCTCTATTTCAGTTTCTCTTGGGTCTGTTGTTGAACTGCAGCTCATCATCCAGAACCCTGGGCTGCACTTAACAAATGTTCATTTGTTTACGTAAGTATATTAGATCAATTTCCTGGCAAAGGTAAGTAAGGGGTACTGAAGAATGGGCACCTTCTTCTAATTTTTACAAGGGTGCCGTAAGAGCTAGTGGCAGCTCTTCTTTTTCCCCATACAATTTCTTTGGGTTGGTTTAGACATTCTCTTTAGAAAAAAATTGTTCCAGCAGGGGTCTCTCTCCGCACATGGTACAAAAAATTCTTAGATGTTGGTATGGAATATTTTCATTTTGCTTACCAATCTTACAATGTAAATGGATGTGGTTGCAAAATATATCAAAACTCTTTTCTTACACTATTAGAAAACCATTGAAAATAATAAAGTAGAATTTATTCTACTATATTATAATATAGTATATTATAAATATGTAATATAGTGTTCCATATCGTGATTTGGATGATTAAGCAGGTATGTTCACTATGTGATAATTCATCAAGCAATGCATTTACAATATGATTTTTAGGTAGTTTTCTGTTTATATATTATACTTCACAAAAAGTTTTATTTTTTTAAGATATAATCCATAATTTGACTTCTATTTGCATATTCCCCTCACTTTTTTGTTTCATTTCTTAAGTATCTAGAATATTAGAAATGGGCTATTTTATTTATTCATTTCATTGAATTTTATACATATTTTATAAATTATGATGCTTGGTGTATGTGTTGGTAGAAAAATATGGAAAAATTAAAACATAGCTGTAATATTAAAAAGAAAAATGCCACTTGTTTGAGAGTATTATCCAGGAAAAAGCTTTGCATTGGTGTTTGAATCACAGACTTTGACAAAGAGGCATTATCACTGTTGGCATCCAAGCTCTTGGGAAGGATCCCAAAGACCAGATGGATATTTGCCCTGTGATATGCTCTGGGGCTTGGTCTGTACTTCTGGTGGGAACAGGTCAGAAGGGGTCAATGGCTACTGAAAACGTGGACCTTCCTGAAGACTTTTGTTCATCTCTGGGGTCAACCAGTTGACTTTTTCTGAGCAGAAGAGAAATGGCCACAAACCACCCCTTGCCAAGTTAGCAAATGACACCTAAAATACAGTGCTTGAGAGAAATACTTGGCATTAAAATAGAAAACAGCAAAAATTAAAAATCCTATTTAAATTCTTGAGTACAGATTTATGCAAAGCACCCAGACTGCTGGTTTTATTTCTATGTTTTAATCTCAAGCTTTTGTTATTTTTCTTTTGCTTTATTTCTTTATTTCTTTATGACTGCACCTATCACATCTTTCCCTGTCTCTATTTTCATTCCTTCTTTAACCTCTCATTTCTCAAAATCTTCTCTTAATTCTAAAAAAATGTAACAACATTTTAGTGGCATCTTTTCATAAAGTAGATATTTTCCATTTACCAAAATTAATATTGGTCCATTAGAAACTTCAATCTGTCTGAGCACTAATAAAACAGAAAATATTAAGTGAAAATGTTTTATTCCAAATGGCATTGCCACTTACTTTTTAATAATATTAGAGTAATTACCTTAATTCTCTCTTGGAAGAAAACATCCATTAAGATACTTTAATGAAGGAAATATATATTTGTAATGGACCAAATGGCAACATGCCCTTGTCTGAAGCAATCACACTGTCCAATAAAGGAAGATCCACATTTAAATGTGGTGCCTCTGAACACCAAGTTATTACAAGAATTCCTAGTCAGAAGGATGCTATGCCAAAAGCACTCCATAAATTGGTTTACCCTTTCTTACTATCTTGTGGCCTCATTCTAAATATTTCTTTATTAGTAATGGTAGTGTGCTGGATAGTTCCAACAATATAGACCTTAATATCCTATGTTTATCTCTGGGCTATTCAAATCAATAAATATTACGAATCCTTCATTGGAAACACTTTTTCACCATTTTATCTTTACCATTTTATGTTTCTTCCTGCCTTCCTATTTCTTATGTGAGCCACGTCTCTGCCCTCTGTTTTTTTTTTTTATTTATTTTATTTATTTACTTTTGGCTGAGTTGGGTCTTTGTTGCTGTGCACGGGCTTTCTCTAGTTGTGGCGAGCGGGGGCTACTCTTTGTTGCAGTGCACGGGTTTCTCATTGCGGTGGCTTCTCTTGTTGTGGAGTATGGGCTCTAGGTGCGCGGGCTGCAGTAGTTGTGGCATGCAGGCTCAGTAGTTGTGGCTCACGGGCTCTAGAGCACAGGCTCAGTAGTTGTGGCCCACGGGCTTAGTTGCTCCGTGGCATGTGGGATCTTGCCCGACCAGGGATCGAACCCGTGTCCCCTGCATTGGCAAGCGGATTCTCAACCCCTGTGCCACCAGGGAAGCCCCTCTGCCCTCTGTTTTGTTTATTGTTTCCTTTCTCTCTTGTTTGTTCAGCATCTGTACAATCATTTCTCTTTGCTCTGCTCCTTGCTTCAGCCTCATGTTCATTTCAGCCTCCACATTTTTTCCTTCACAAACCTCTTTGATTCCAGTTGACAGTTTAAGGGTTTTTTTTCTTTTACTTTCCAGAGGCTCCTGTTGCCATAGTGATACTTGATGAAGACCATGACTGCTTCCATTGGCACTCTGGTTGCTATAACAATGCCAGTTAGCCGAGAATTCTGTGGAAACTTGTGAGAAGGATGCTAGCTTACACCTTTGTGTGGGACAGCCTGCCAGGAAATGTTTCTTAGTTAATGGTTGTTTGTAGCAGTAAAACTCGAGGCCATAAACTTAAGGGCGGCCGATTCAGGAACTGAAAAACCAAGACACCAATGTTTATATCTTCACACCCTGAAAAATTTCTCTCCCTTCCCTGTCTTTGTTTGTCTTCCCTTCCTATTCTAATTATTCTTGATATTAAAAATATACCTGCTATGGACTGAACTGTGCCCCCACAAAATTCATAAAATTGAATCCCAGTCCTCAGTGTGACTGTATTTGGAGACAGGGATTTTAGGAAGTAACTAAGGTTAAATGAGGTTGTAAGGGTGAGGCCCTGATCCAATAGGATTGGTAGCCCTATAAGAAGAGGAAGAGAAAGAGATCCTTCATCTCTCTTTCTACCATGTGAGGACACAGCTAGAAGGCAGCTGTCTGCAATCCAGGAAGAGAGTCCTCACCAGGAACTGAATTTACCTGCACCTTGTTCTTGGACTTCCCAACTTCCAGAACTGTGAAAAATTAATTTCTGTTGTTTAAGCCACCCAGTCTATGGTATTTGTTATGGTGGCCTGAGCTGACTTATACAATACTTTAATATTAACATTTATAGATCTTGTTAAGTGCTTTTGCTTTCAGAGACATCAATTTCTGGAAACATACCCAAATAAGAAGTTATAGACTATCGCAATGTACATTATCAATATTTCATTCTTGAATACTAGATGAACAAGAAGAAAAAGATGACAACATTTATTGCCATTTTTGTGATCCTTTTTGTTGTTGTTAACAACTTTCTTATTCTCAAGAAAATATAAAGAAATGTGTAATTATCTTTGCCTTTATACACACTATAACTCACAAAAAGCTGGACAAAGTATTTCTTTTATTTTGTTGCAATTGTGTCACCTCCCTAGGCTGTAAAGCTAAGCAGCTTACAAACATTCACACTGGTCTTCTCATTTGTGCCAACTCGTGTGGAGTAAGGAAGCAACTATAGCATCAAAGCTTACTCAAAGTCTCCTCAGGACTGATGTCAAAAGAGCTAAAACTGCTTTAAAAAAAATAAGGTCCATAAAAAAATATCTTTCTAGTGACAGGTGTTCCAGTACACAAAATGCCAGAAGAATGTCAAAAACTGACCATACACAACCAGAAGGGAAGAAGAAAACCCTGGCACATTACAAAGTGTGTTAGTAATGGACATCAAAACAGAAATTTTGCTAATAAAGAGGTTATGGAGCAGCTAATTCATTGGCCGCTACATTTGCTTCTACCAAAGGATGAGGCACTATCATGTTGAAAAAAGCAGTGTCAATATGTTGTATTATCAATGCATAATTTTACAGAAAATTTTGGAGTGTAAATACTCTGAAATTGTTTGAGAATTCTTAGGGATTTCAAGGAAAATAAAGGTGCTGCTTGTAGAATGATACGGAAAGTAGTTTCTAATTATAATTGTTTTACTTGTGCTATAAAACCAGCTGATTTTTCTTCTATTATAATGATTGAACAAGAGCCTCTGTGTTAGTATCATTAATAATGCTAACAATAACTTCCTATAATGTGCCAGCACTATACGAAGTTATTCACATCTATGGTCTCTACTTCCCACTACAAACTTGAAAGATGAGAAACTAACAGATGGGGAAACAGGTTCTCAGAAGTAAGGTAACTTGTCTAACTTGGCCACATTTGCATTATTTCCCTTTCAGGCTCAAGAATTTAAACTGATAGTACAGTCCAAAAGCATGATCAACCCAAGGAGCATACCACAAACCCTAAGGTTGGCCCTATATTCAGTTGCATAAATTCTGGAATCACAATAACTGAATCAAATTAGTTGAACAATTGCTACAAATGCATATTACCTTTAATTCAACTTGTTGGTTTATTTCTAGGACTATCTGAATATTAATCCCAAGCAGTTTTCTCACCACTCCATCTTGATGAGCCAGGTATGATGTGGCTTGAAAAAAGCAAATGAAATTTATGAAAACTTGAGTGATTTCAGACTAGGTTTAATTATTCAAGAGAACTTCAAACCTGAAAATGTAGAGACTTTGATTTCCAAGCTGCTGCAGCTTTGAGTGACTGAGTCACTGTGTGTGTGTGTAGAAAGAGAAAAAAAGAACAAGTGAGCCAGAATGAGAGCAGACTGACTCAAGAGGAATCATGTTTGTTGCTACATTTTGTAATTTGTCATTGTCATTTTATGAGTGATAGATTAGAAATTATTGCAATATATAACTATAACCAATTTTAGGACATCTGCATATTGCTAATTGACATATAATATAAATAAATTGCCCTTCTGAGTGTTGTGATTTTGCACATACTTTTGTCCCTGGAAACCCCAGAATATGAATGATTCCATATAATATCTGGGCTTTTCAGACCAAACCTTTCATGTTTCTAAAGGGGAAAAATCCCATCAATAAAATGTTCTCCAAAGAACTGTCTTTTCTTTGAAAATGCTCATATCATACTCCACATTTTTCTAAGAGGTGCTCCCACTGAAAGGAGGAGAGATTGGAATTTTAGGGATAGCATGGAGGAGGGCCAGACTAACCCAGCAGGCAATGAAGCAAAGGCCTGTGGACTTCTGGGCTGTTTAACACCTGATGATTCAATGGTCCCTCAGCTCCCAACTCCTTTCATGTGCTAAGCCCAGGTAGTGGTGTCTTCCTAGTTCTAAAGTCTTGGGTCATCCAGAGTGCATCCTTCAGGTTAGTGTTTAGAATATAGTCTACATGGAATGAGAAGCAATGACTCTCCTTTATTGATCCCTAAAAATTAGCAAATCAGTAAGTAATGTGGATATGGCGTGGTAAGAAAAGGACTGAGTGAAGAATCAAGAGACCTGCCATCTCATCCAAGCCTAAATAACTTTATTTCTGGGCCTCAATTTTTTTTCTAAAAAAACACTTCTGGGGTGTTATAGAGGAGAAACAGCTGATGTACTATAGTGGTTTTCAGCTGGGATATGCAACAGAAGAGTCCTTTGTTAACATACAGAATTATATGTTAACATTTAGAATCATAACCCTGGCCCCAGTCACAGGGTTATGATTCAGTAGCTTTGCATCTGTGCATTTGACAAGAGCTTCAGGTGCTTTTTTTTTTTAAAATTATTAGCACCTTTAATTATTATTTATTTACTTATTTATTTGTCTGTGTTGGGTCTTCGCTTCTGTGCGAGGGCTTCCTCCAGTCGAGGCAAGCGGGGGCCACTCCCCATCGCGGTGCGCGGGCCTCCCACCATCGCGGCCCCCCCCCACCCCCGCTGCGGAGCACAGGCTCCAGACACGCAGGCCCAGCATTTGTGGCTCACGGGCCCAGCCGCTCCGCGGCATGCGGGATCCTCCCAGACCAGGGGTCGAACCCATGTCCCCTGCATTAGCAGACAGGCTCTCAACCACTGTGCCACCAGGGAAGCCCCAGGTGCTTTTGATGTAGTCAGGTCTGTGAACATGTTTTGGAGAACAACCCCTACAATAAAGATGATGTTGAGTTTCAAGCGTTGTTTTTTCAACGCATTCTTCAACAGAGGCAGATGGCAAAACGACAAAACACAATTAAATAAAAGCAATTTTCTGATGACCAAAGAGTACAGTTTGAGTACACAGTTCTCTGAGGTTCATGTTTGATCTTATGTTAAAATATAAAACATCAAGAGGGATTCAAAAATAGGTAACTCCCTATTGTGAGTTTCCCTTTATTTTAAAGGGAGGTGGGTCCCAAACAATCGCACTGATAGGCACACAGAGAGAGTCCAGAAGCATGTGCAAAAGTGTCTTTTCCTTTGGTTCAAGTTGATTATTCCAGTCCCTACAGAGTTCACAGAGGGACGGAAATTCAGAATTGGCTTCTTCACTCTTATTTTCTGTAGTTCCTTAAAAACCTGAAGTCTAACTTTTAAACTGTCAAGGCATCCGCATGTGGTCATTCCTCTGAGGTTGGACATTGGAGGATGGCCAAGAAGCTCCTCCCCTTTTGATTTTCTCTTTCCTGTCCTTCTCCTTTTTCCCACTCCTTGGTCATTTTAGCTCTTGGTTTGCCTCACCCTCCTTTTTTAAAAACAACTTTATTGAAATATAATTTACAAACCATAAAGTTCAAAGCATATACTTCTATGGTTTTTAGTACACTCACAGGCTGTGCAACCAACAGAAAATCAATTTTAGGGCATATTCATCCCTCCCTCCAAAAACCCACACTCCTTAGTGGTCACTACCTGTGGCCCCTTTCCCTCAGCTCCTGACAACCATTAATTTATTTTTTGTCTCTATAGATTTGCCTATTCTGGACATTGCATACAAATGGGATCATATAATACTGGCTTCACTTTCTTTTACAGAGTCCACCCTCTTCTACCTTTGGTTTAGCCTCTTGTGTTAGATTTTTCTTAGGCTAGACAGGGATAGGGATAGGAAGAGACTCTAATCCTATATTACGAGGTACCTGCGAGGTAATCACACTACACTGTTAAAATCTTTTTAGCAGCTCTTTCAGTCAGCTTTACTAAAAGGCCTTCTCTATTATTCTCACCTTTGGAAGTGACTGCATCTGATGAGGAAAATGGAGGCATAGGGGAAAAAAATAAAACCTCTGTACAACTAAATTTCTTAATTAATAAACATTTTTTAGAGCAGTTTTAGGTTCACAGCAAAATTGAATGGAAAGTACAGAGAGTTCTCATATACTTCCTATTCCCACACATGTACAACTACCCCCATTATCGACATACCCTACTAGAGTGGTGCATTTTTTACAAATGATGAACCTACATTGACATATATTATCACTCAAAGTCTGTAGTTTAAGTTTCACTTGCGGTGGTGTATATTCTATGGGTTTTGACAAATGTATAATAGCATCTATCCACCATTGTAGTATCATACAGAATCATTACACTATCCTAAAAATCCTCTGTGCTCTGCCTATTCATTCCTCCCCTCTACCCCCAATCCCTGGCAATCACTGATCTTTTACTGTTTCCATAGTTTTGCCTTTTTCAGAGTGTCATATAGTTGGAATCATATAGTATGTAGCCTTTCAGTTTGCCTTCTTTCATTTACTAATATGCATTTAAGGTTCTTCCATGTCTTTCTATGGCTTAATAGCTTATTTCTTTTTAGCACTGAATAATATCGTGTTGTCTGGATGTACCACAGTTCATCCATTCACTTACTGAAGGATATCCTAGTTTCTTGCAAGTTTTGGCAATTATGAATAAAGCTGTTTTAAACGTCTATAAGCAGGTTTTTGCGTGGACGTAAGTTTTCAATAAATACTGAGGAGCGTGATTGCTGGATCGTATGGCAAGAGCGTGTTTAGTTTTGTAAGAAACTGCCAAACTGTCTTCCAAAGTGTCTGTACCATTTTGCATTCCCACCAATAATGAATGAGTTCCTATTGCTCCACATCCTCACCAGGATTTGGTGTTGTCCGTGTTTTAGATTTTGGCCTTTATAATAGGTGTGTAGTGGTATCTCATTGTTGTTTTAATTTGCAATTCCCTAATGACATATCATATAGAACATACTTTCATATGCTTATTTGTCATTGGTATATCTTTTTTGGTGAAGTGACTGTTCAAATATTTTGCCCATTTTTAATTGGGTTGTTTGTGTTTTCACTGTTGAATTTTAAGAGTTCTTTGTATATTTTGGATAACAGTCAGATATCAGATATGTCCTTTGCAAATATTTTTTCCCAGTCTGTGGCTTGTCTCCTCATTTCCTGACATTGTCTTTCACAGGGCAGAAGTCTTAATTTTAATGAAGACCAGATTATCAATTACTTTTTTCATGGATAGTACCCATGGTGTTATATCTAAAAAGTCATCACCATACCCAAAGTCACCTAGGTTTTTTCCTAGGTTATTTCCTATGAGTTTTACAGCTTTTTGCTTTACATTTGTGTCTCTGATCAATTTTGAATTGATTTTTGTGAAGGGTGGTCTGTGTGTAGATTCATGGTTTTTGCATGTGGTGTCCATTTTTTCTAGCACCATTTGTTGAAGCGACTGTCTTTGCTCCATTGTATTGCCTTTGCTCTTTTGTTAAAGATCAGTTGACTATATGTATGGGGGTCTATTTCTGGGCTCTCTTTTCTGTTATATTGATTTTTCTATCTTTCACCAATACCACACTGTTTTGATTACTTTTTCTTTATAGTAAGTTTTGAAGTCGGGTAGTACAGTCCTCTGACTTTGTTCTTGTCCTTCAATACTGACTTGGCCATTCTGGGGTTTTTGCCTCTCTATGTAAACTTTAGAATCAGTTTGCTGACATTTACAAAATAACTTGCTGAGCTTTTGTTTGGGATTGCGTAGATTCTCTGTAGATCAAGTTGGGTAGAACTAACATCTTGACAATATTGAGTCTTCCTTTCCATGGACTTGGAGTATCTCTCCATTTACCTATTTGATATATTTCTTCAGATTTTTGTACTTTTCTTTGTATAGGTCTTGTACATATTTTGTTAGATTTATACCTAAGTATTTAAATCTTGGGGGTGCTACTGTAAATGGTAATATGTTTTTTATTTCAAATTCCACCTGTTCATTGCTGGTATATAGGAAATTGACTGACTTTTATATGTTAACTCTTTATCCTGCAACCTTTCTATTTTACTTATCAGTTCCAGGAGATACTTGATGATTCATTTGGTTTTCCTACATAGATAATCATATCATCTGCAAATAAAGACCGTATTATTTCTTCCTTCCCAATTTATATACGTTTAATTTCCTTTTCTTTCCTTGTTACTTTAGCTAGTACTTCCAGTACGAGGTTGAAAAGCAGTGGTGAGAGGGGGACCTCCTTGACTTGTTATTGGTCTTAGCAAGAACACTTCAAGTTTCTGACCATTAAGTACAATGTTAGCTGTAGGTAGATAGTAGATATGCTTTATCAAGTTGAGGAAGTTCCCTCTACTCTTCATATGCTCTGAGTTTTTATCATGAATGTGTATTGGATTTTGTCAGATGCATTTCCTGCATCTATTGATATGAGCGTGTGATTTTTTCTTCTTTAGCCTGTTGATGTAATAGATTACATTCATTGATTTTCAAATGTTGAACCAGCTTTGCATACCTGAGGTAAATCCTACTTGGTCATGGTGTATATTTCTTTTTAAACATTGTTGAATTTGACTTGTTAATATTTTGTTGAGGATTTTTTTCATGTATATTCATGATAGATATTCGTCTGTAGTTTTCTTTTCTTGTACTGTCTTTGTCTGGTTGTAGAATTAGGGTAAGGGTGGCCTCATGGAATAAGTTAGGAAATATTCCCTCTGCTTCTATCTTTTGGAAGAGATTGTAAAGAATTGGTGTACTTTCTTCCTTAAATCCTTGGTAGAATTCACCAGTAAACCCATCTGAGCTTGATACTTTCTATTTTTGAAAGTTATTAATTACTGACTCAATTTATTGAATAGATATAGGCCTATTCAGATTAACAATTTATTCTTATGTTAGTTTTCAGAGATTGGGTCTTTCAAAGAATCAGTCATTTCATCCAGGTTATCAAATGTATGGGCCTAGAAGTGTTCATAATATTCATTTATTATCTTTTAATGTGCCTGGGATCTGTAGTCATGTTCACTCTTTCTCTTCTGATATTAATAATTTGTGTCTTCTCTCTTTCTTCCTTAATTAGCCTGGCTAAGGGCTTATCAATTTTATTGATCTTTTCGAAGAACTAGCTTTTAGGTTTTGTTGATTTTCTCTACTGGTTTCTTATTTTCAACTTCATTGATTTCCACTCTAATTTTTATTATTTCTTTTCTTCTGCTTCTTTTGGGCTTAATTTTATCTTTTTTTTTTTTTCTACTTTCCTAAAGTGAAAGCTTGGAGGATTGATTTTAGATATTACTTCTTTTCTAGCATATGCATTAATGCTGTAAATTTCCCTCTAAGCACTGCTTTTGCTGCATCCCACAAGTTTTCAGAAGTTGTGTTTTCATTTCATTTCGTTCAAAATATTTTTAAATTTCTCTTGAGATTACTTCTTTGGCCTCTGTGCTATTTAGAAGTATTTTGGTCGTTTCCAAGTACTGGGGCAGGGTGGGGGTGGGGGTCCAGCTATCTTTTTGTTATTGATTCCTATATCACTTAATTCCATTGTGGTCTAAGAGTAGACACTGTATAGATTACATTCTTTTAATTTTGTTAGGTATGTTTTAAGGCCCAAAATGTGATCTATCTTTGTGAATGTTCTGTGTGAGCTTGATAATAATGTGTAATCTGCCATTGTTGGATACAGTAGCCTTTTGATGTCAATTGTATCCAATTGATTGGTGGTGCTACTGAGTTCAACTATGTACTTACTGATTTTCTGCCTGCTGGATCTGAACATTTTGAATAAATGGGTATTAAAGTCTTTGGATTCTTTTATTTCTTCCTTGCAGTTCTATCAGTTTTTGCCTCATGTATTTTGACACTCTGTTGTTAGGTGCATACACAATAATGATTGTTATGTCTTCTTGGATTATTAAATACTTTATACAATGCCGCTCCTTATCCCTGATAGCTTTCTTTACTCTGTGGTCTGCTCTATCTGAAATTAATATAGCAACTCTCATTTGGTATTATATAACTTATACAATATACTAATGTATATTGATTAGTATGGTGTATCTTTCTCCTCCCTTTACTTTTGATCTATATATGTCTTTTTTTTTTAATTTTATTGAAGTATAGTTGATTTACAATGTTGTGTTGATTTCTGCTGTGCAGCAAAATGATCCAGTTATACATATATATTCTTTTTCATATTCTTTTCCATTATGGTTTATCACAGGATATTGAATCTAGTTCCCTGTGGTATACAATAGGACCTAGTTGTTTATCCATCCTATATATAATAGTTTGTGTCTGCTAATCCCAAACTCCCAGTCCTTCCCTCCTCCACCCCTCTCTCCTTCCCCTTGGCAACCACAAGTCTGTTCTCTATGTCTCTGAGTCTGTTTCTGTTTCATAGATAAGTTCATTTGTGTCGTATTTTAGATTTTACATATAAGTGGTATCATATGGTATATGTCTTTCTCTTTCTCACTTAATTCATTTAGTATGATAATCACTAGGTCCATCCATGTTGCTGCAAATGGCACTATTTCATTTTTTATAGCTGAGTAATATTCCATTGTGTGTGTATGTATGTATGTATGTATATATATATATATATATATATATATATATATATACACCACATCTTCTTTATCCATTCATCTGTTGATGGACATTTAGGTTGTTTCCATGTCTTCGCTATTGTAAATAAGTGCTGCTATGAACACAGGGATTCATGTATCTTTTAGAATTATAGTTTTGTCTGGATACATGCCCAGGAGTGGGATTGCTGGATCATATGGCAACTCTATTTTTAGTTTTTGGAAGAATATATATGTCTTTATATTTAAAGTGGGTTTCTTGTAGATAACGTATAGTTGGGTCCTTTTTCTAAAATTTACTCTAGCAATCTCTGTCTTTTATTGGTGTATGTAGGCCATTAATGACTAAACTGATCATTGACATAGTTTGATTAATATCTACCATATTAGTTACACTTTTCTATTCACTGCCATTGTTCTTTGTTCCTATTTTTTTCTTCCATAATCTTTCTGCTTTTTGTAGTTTTACTGCAAAACTTAATATAATTCCTTTTTGAGCATATCAGTTGTACTTTTTTTTTCATTGTTATCCTACAACATATATTTACAATTAATCCAAATCCACTTTCAAATAACGCTATAGCACTTAACAGGTAGTGCAAGACCTTATAACAAAATATTCCTAATTTCTCCTTCCCATTTATTATATTATTGCTATAATTTATATTCATTTATACATAAGAATTTATAAATGAATATGTTGTTGCTATTATTATTTTAAACAAACTGCTGTTAGATTAAGAAGAAAAATAAAATTTTTATTTTACCTTCACCAATTCATTCTCCAATGGTCTTATTTTACATAGATCTGAGTTTCTGACCTATATAATTTTCCTTCCCTCTAAAGAACTTCTTTTAATATTTCATGCAAGGTAGGTCTACTGGTAACAAATTCCCTCAACTTCTGTTTGTATGAGAAAGTGTTTATTTCTCCTTCACTTGAAGCATAGTTTTGCAGTGTACAGAATTCTAGGTTGTTTCTTTTGTTTTTGTTTTTGTTTCTAGACTTTAAATATTTCACTCCATTCTCTTCTTCCTTTCATGATTTCTGAGGAGGAGGTGGATGGGATTCTTTTTGCTCCTCTTAAGGTAAGGTGTTTTTTTGTCTGGCTTCTCTCAACATTTTTTCTTGTTCTTTCATTTTCTGAAGTTTGAATATGATATGTCTAAGTGTAGGTATTTTTGATATTTATTCTGCTTGGTGTGCTCTATGCTTCTTGAATCTGTAGTTTGGTGTCTGACATTAATTTGGGGAAATTCTCAGTCACAATTGCTTCATATATTTTTTCTGTTCCTATCTCATTTTCTACTCTTTCTAGTATTACCATTACACATATGTTACACTTTTTGTAGTTGTCTCACAGTTCTTGGCTATTCAGTTCTGGTTTTTCTTTTTTCTTTTTAATTTCACAACTATTTATTATTTTAGATTTTTATTGGAGTATAGTTGACTTAGAGTATAATATTAGTTTCAGTTGTGCAACTAGTGATTCAATATTTTTATACATTATGAAGTAATCACCATTATGAGTATAGTTACCATCTGTCACCATAAAAGTTATTACAGTACTATTCCCTGTGCTGTACATTACATTCTCATGACTTATTTATTTTATAACTACAAGTTTGTACTTCTTAATCCCTTTCACCTATTTTGGCCATTTATCTCCCCTCCCTCCCCTCTGACAACAACTAGCTTGTTCTCTTTATCTATGTTTCTATTTTTTTTGTGTGTTTGCTCATTTTTGTTTATTAGATTCCATATATAAGTGGAAATCATACAGTATTTGTCTTTCTCTGTGTGACTTATTTCACTTAGCATAATAACCTCTAGGTCCATCCATGTTGTTGCAAATGGGAAGATTTCATTCTTTTTTATGCTGAGTAATATTTCATTGTAGATACATACACCATATCTTCTTTATCCATTCATCAATCTATGGATACTTAGGCTGTTTCCATGTCTTAACTTTTGTAAAGAATGCTGCAATGAACATAGGTGTGCATATATCTTTTCAAATTAGTGGGGTTTTTCCTTCATAAAAATACCCAGGAGTGGAATTGCTGGATTTTATGGTAGTTCTAATTTTAATATTTTTAGGAACCTCCATACTGTTTTCTATAGTGGCTATACCAATTTACATTCTCATCAACAGTGCAAGAGGGTTCCCTTTTCTCTATATCCTCACCAACACTTGTTATTTGTTATCTTTTTGATAATAGCCATTCTTACAGATGTGGTGATATCTCACTGCGGTTTTGATTTGCATTTTCCTGATGATTAGTAACGTTGAGCATCTTTTCATGTGTCTGTTGGCCATCTGTGTATCTTCTTTGGAAAGATGTCTATTCAGATCCTTTGCCCATTTTCTAATCAGGGTTTTTTGTTTTTGTTTTTGATGTTGAGTTGTATGAGTTCTTTGTATATTTTGTATATTAATTCCTTATCAGATATATTGTTTGCAAATATCTTCTCCCATTCAGAAGGCTACCTTCTTGTTTTCTTGATAGTTTCCTTTGTTACGCAAAAGCTTTTTATTTTGACGTAGTCCCATATGTTAGTTTGCTTTTGTTTCCCTTGCCTTTGAAAACAGACCCAAAAAATATTGCTAAGACTGATGTCAAAGAGCATACTGCTTATGTTTTCTTCTAGAAGTCTTATGGTTTTAGGTCTTGCATTTAAATCTTTAATTGATTTTGAGTTTATTTTTGTATATAGTGTGAGAAAGTAGTCTGGTTTGATTCTTTTGCATGTAGTTTTCCCAGCACCATTTATTGAAGGGCTATGTCTTCCCTCATTGTATATTCTTGCTTCCTTTGTCATACATTAATTGATCATATAAGCGTGGGATTATTTCTGGCTCTCTATTCTGTTCCATTGATTTTTGTGTCTGTTTTTGTTCCAGTATCATTATGCTTTGATTACTATGACTTTGCAGTATAGTTTGAAATCAGGGAGTGTGATACCTCCAGCTTTGTTCTTTCTCAAGAATGCTCTGGCTATTCGGGGTCTTTTGTGGTTCCATACAAATTTTAGAATTATTTGTTCCAGTTGTGTGAAAGATGTTACAGGTACTTTAATAATTGCATTCAATCTGTAGATTACTTTTGGTAGTATGGACATTTTAACATTATTCGTTCTTCCAGTCCATGAGCATGGTATATTTTTCCATTTATTTGTGTCATCATCAGTTCCTTTCATCAGTATCTTACAGTTTTCAGGGTACAGGTCTTTCACCTCCTAGGTCGAATTTGTTCCCAGGTATTTTATTCTTTTTAATAAAATTGTAAATGGGATTATTTTCTTAATTTATTTTTCCAATAGCTTGTTATTAGTGTCTAGAAATGCAACAGATTTCTGTATATTAATTTTGTATCCTGCAACATTACTGAATTCATTTATTAGTTCTAACAGTTTTTTAGTGGAGTCTTTATGGTTTTCTATATATTATACCATGTCATCTACAAATAGTGACAGTTTTATTTCTTCTCTTCCAATCTGGATGCTCTTATTTCTTTTCCTTGTCTATTACTGTGGCTAGAACTTCCAATATTGCTCCTCCTGCCTCAGTGAGAGTGGACATTCTTGTCCTATTCCTGATCTTAGAGGAAAAGCTGTCAGCTTTTTGTCATTGAGTATGATGTTAGCTGTGGGTTTGTTGTATACAGCCTTTATTATGTTGAGATATGTTTCCTCTATACCAATGGATGTTGGACTTTGTCAAATGCTTTTTATGCATCTATGGAGATGATCATGTGATTTTTATCCTTCATTTTGTTAATGTGGTGAATCAGGTTGATTGATTAGTATATATTGAAACATCCTTGCATCCCTGGAATATATCCCACTTGATCATGGCATATGATCCTTTTAATGTACTATTGATTGGTTTGCTAATATTTTGAGGATTTTTGCATCTATGTTCATCAGGGACGTTGACCTATAATTTTTTTTGTAGTTTTTGTCTGGGTTTGGTATCAGGGTAATACTGGCCTCATAGAATGAGTTTGGAAGTGTTCCTTACCCTTGAATTTTTCAGAATATTTGAGAAGGATAGGTATCAACTCTTCTGTAAATGTTTGGTGGAATTCACCTGTGAAGTCATCTGTTCCTGTTTCCCCCACATGGAAGGCTAAGTCATCTGATTTGGTTATTTCCCTTTCTCCAGGTAGATTATTGCTGACAAAATCCCAGCAGGTTTAGGCTCTGGTAAAATAATTTCTCCTGAGGGAAAGGTTTGTTAAGAACAGAATGCTCTGGTGTACTTGAAAATGGTTCATTTTCCTCTCCTCCTGCTGGAAGCATGAGGGGATTTGTCTCTAACATTCACTACGAGAACCTGATAGAGCTCCTGGAGGTAAATCTCACAATACTGTGGGCCCTCTCTATGACTGGGTCTCCCTGGAGTTTTTAATTCTCAGACTTGCCCACACTAAGCCTCTAACAATTCATCAGTTACAGTTTAGATTTTCCTACCCTGGCACAGGCTCTCATGGGTTGCTGATCTGGTTAGTTATGATTCTCCATATTGTCTGTCTCTCCAATTGTCATGGTTAATTTTATATGTCAGCTTGTCTGGCCATAGAGTACCTAAAGGATAAACATCATTTCTCAGTGTCTTTGAGGGTGTTTCTGAATGAGATAAGCATTCGAATCAGTGGGCTTAGTAAAGTAGATTGCCTTCCCCAACGTTGGTGGGCATCATCCAATCTAATGAGGGCCTGAATAGAATAAAAGGTAGAAGAAGGAGCAATTTTCCCCTTTTTTCTGCCTCATTATTTCACCTGGTACATCTCATTTCATCTCCTGCCCTCAGAGTGAGATTTATACTATTGGCTCCCCTGCTTCTTAGGCCCTCAGACTCAGACTGAATTACACTTCCAGCTTAGGTCTCCAGCTTTCAGGCAGCAGACTGTGGGACTCCTCATCCTCCATAATCACATGAGCCAATACATCTTAATAAATCAATCTCTCTAGATAGATAGATAGATAGATAAATAGACAGATAGATAGATAGATAGGTTCTTTTTCTCTGGAGAACCCTGACTAATACAGAAGTCGGTACTATGAAGTTGGAGTGTTGCTGTTTCAAATACCCCAAAATGTGGAAGCAGCTTTGGAACTGGGTAATGGGGACAGGCTGAAAGAATTTTGAGGTAGAAGTTAGTAAAAGATTACATTTTTAATGGATCATTAAAGGTGATTCTGGTGAGAGCTCAAAAGAAAAGAATAGAGCTGTAGAGAAAGCTTCAGTCATCTTAGAGAATACCTAAGTAATCCTGAACAGAATATTGGTAGAAACACGGGTAAAGTCCATTCTGATGAGATCTCAGATGGAAATGAGGAACATGTTATTGGAAACTGGAGAAAAGGCAATCCTTGTTGTGAAGTGGCAAAGAACTTGACTGATTTGTATTCATGTCATAGTGTTTTGTAGAAGGTAAAACTTTTGAGCAATGAAATTTGATATTTTGCTGAGGAGATCTCTAAGCAAAATGTTGAAGGTTCTTTCTGGCTGCTTGTAGTAAGATGTGACAAGAGAGAAGTCTTTAGAACATGGAATTGTTAAGCAAAAAAGAACCAGAACTTAAAGATCTAGAAAATTCTCAGCCTATCCATATGCAAAAATGAGAAAGCATGTTCTAAAGAGAACATTAACAGTACAGGAAAAGATAATCTGATAAGGAGATTAATGTGGATATGAACCATGGACCTAAATGGCCATCTCAGCAGAAGCCAGGCACAATATATTCTCCAAGACAGGAAGGAATGATATCCCGTCTTCCCAAAGTGATTCAGAGATCATCAGGCCTGCCACTTCCACCACAGTCCCAGAGTGAAAGGGCCCAGGTAGCAGAATGGTTTCAAAGGATGAGGCTGCCTCTCCAGTTCAGCTGGCTAGAATGCCCAGTACTTCAGTGACATGGCCCCAGTGCTTCAGTGATATGGCCCCAGCAGAGAGCTGCAGCAAGGGCAGGGCCACTGCAGAGAGCATGGCATTAACAGTGCCCCACTGACTCTTGGGGTGATGTTGCTATCCCAGTGGGATGAGAGGGCAGAACACTGAGCCAAAGAGGATTATTTTTGAGCCTCAAAGTTTAATGTTATTTGCCCTGTTTGGTTTTGGACTTACTTTGAACCCATTAGCCCCTTTTTCTTTCTTATTTCTCCCTTTTGGAATTGGAAATGTCTATCCTATGTCTGCCTCACCACTGTTTTTTGGAAGCACACAACTTGCTTGGTTTGACAGGTTCAAACCGATAGAGAAATTTGCCTCAGGATAAATCTTACCTTCAGTCTCACCCATATCTGATTTAGATGGTATTTAGATAAGACTTTGGACTCACACTTTAGAGTTGATGCTGGAACAAGTTAAGACATTTGGGGTTGTTGGGATGAAATAAACGTACTTTGCATGCAAGAAGGACATGAGTTTTGGGAGGTCAGGGATGGAAAGTTACAGACTGAATATTTGTGTTCCCTCAAAGCTCATATGTTGAATCCTAACCCTCAATATGACAGTATTTGAAGGTGGGGGCTTTGAGAGGTGATCAGGCTCATGAATGGGATTAGCGCCTTTACAAAAGAGAACTCAGAGAGCTCTCTTGCCCTTTCTTACTATGTGTGAACATAGCAAGAAGAAAGCCATCTATGAACCAGGTAGCAGACTCTCACCAAACGGTAAATCTGCTGGTGCCATGATCTTGGTCTTCCTCCAAAATTGTTAGAAATAAATGTTTGGTTGTTTAAGCCACACAGTTTATGATATTTTTTTATAGCAGCCAAAACTGACTAAGACACTGATCCGGGGGGCAGTGGATTACTCTATAACCTCACTGCTCTGATAGACTGAGTTGTTGATTTGTTCAAGTTTTTACTTATTGTTAGAACAGAGTGATAACTTCTATGATCCTTACATGCCAGGCTGGATACCAGAAGTCCCTGATGAAATTATTTTTTGGAAACACATTTGTGATTAAGGCTGAGAAGCAAGATTCAAGGCTATATTACCAGGCTAGTACCAGACTAGTAGCATCCAGAATACTAAGTATTTATTCAACATGTATTTATTTAGTCCCCACTATGTTGTATATTAAGGGCTCTACAACTGTACTAGTTACTGGGAATATAACAGGAGCCAGATATAATCACTATTCTCAAGGAGTTAGAGGGAGGCAAGACAGAAAAATATATGTAATCACATATTGAAAAAGAAAAAGTTGTTCCAAGCCTGATCTGAGAAAGAACATATTTTGAGTTATGTAATTCATGATGTCCTTTTGGGAGAAAGTATTACTTCTGATTAATTTTTAAATAATATCCTTACAAATTTTAATAGATAAAAAGTTGTTCTGGGGAATCAAGTAACCCATCATCCTGATGACTGTCAGTCAAAAGTTTGATAAACTTTTACCAAATATTCTTTTCTTTTTGATCTGATTCAACAATAACTACCTAATCATTCTTTTGACTATAAAATTCCTTACCAAGAAAGAATCTTTAACCAGCATACACACTCATAGGCTTTTTCCTTGCAGCAAAGTTGTAATGAAACTTTGACACATACTCATAACTAAATTGGCTGAAAAGCAGCACCAGGTGCCCATCAACAGATAACTGGATTAAGAAGATGTGGTGTATATGCACAACGAAATATTACTCAGCCATAAAAAGAGTGAAATACTGCCTTTTGCAGCAATATGGATGGACCTGGAGAACATTATGCTTAGTGAAATAAGTCGGACAGAGAAAGACAAATACTGTATGATATCACTTATATGTGTCTAAAAAATAATACAAATGTATATATATGCAAAACAGAAACAGACTCACAGATATAGAAAACAAACTTGTGGTTTGTTTTCTATAAAAGAGATAGAGACAAAGATCCAAACTACTATGTATAAAATAGATAAGCAACAAGAATATACTATATAGCACAGGGAATTAGAATCATTATCTTGTAATAAGTATAATGGAGTATAATCTGCAAAAATACTGAATCCCTATGCTGTACACCTGAAACTAACACAATATTGTAAATCAACTATACTTCAGTTAAAAAAAAAAAAAGAAAATTACTAAGAGTTGTAATAGAAGTTAGCACACGGATATGGGGAGCATTTGAATTTTGGGTGTAAGAGTGGGTGGGCATGGGGGTGGGGAAAATTCCTCCAGAAGTGACATCTACAGAGTGAATAGAACAAAAGGCGTTGGGGAGATGAGAGGAGTCTAAGAGTAGCAAAGAAAAGAGACCTAGAAGAGGAAAAGCACTACCTCTATAGCAGGGCTGTGGCTGCCTTGTCTACGTCCCTTGGCTTGAAAATTTCCTTGTTCTCAGGGCACTTTCACCTGCCTATATCTGCATCTCCACCTGAGAGTTTTCCTCCAGGGCAGCGGAAGGCCATTCTTCCCTCTCTTGGGAAATGCTGGTAAAAAGCTTGAGAGGACTAATACCCCCTAGAGCAGCCCTCAACCAATGACAGAGTGGTGCAGTTAATATGAAAACACCCCAGTTCCTTCTTCCCTCAGGTGGGATAATTCTAAGTGTGTTTTATGTTTCTCAGGATTTCCCCAGGGATGTAGCTCCAATCCCCCACTGTGGGCACTGGCTTCCTTTTCCTATGTCATCTCCCCACTCCTTACCAGTGTTTTCTCTGCTTCTCAGATAAAGTGCTTTCCCTCCAGTCCTTGTCACAGGGTCTGCTCTGGGGAATCCAGACTAAGCAGCCTTATTGGGTGAGGTGCAAGCAGCTGAGCAACAGAGAAAACTTGTAATATCCAAAGAAGTTAAAGCAAGGTTAGGCCAGAGTATGCAGGGCACTAAGCTGCCAAATTTAGCATATAAAAATACAGAATGCTCAGGTAAGCTTTCATTTCAGATAAATAACAAGTAACATTGTAGCATAAGTATGTTCCAAGTATTGAAAAAACTATTCTTTGTTTATCTGAAATTTAAATTTAACTGGGCATCCTGTATTTTATCTGGCATTGCTACATGATCTAGAAAGGATTTGGAGCTTTATCTATAGGACACTTTGATTGCAGCGTGAAGCATGGATTTGAGAAAGGCTGGGGAGACCAGTGAGGAGGCCTGGGCCTGGGGCTGTCAGGGAGATGGGAAAAATAGACAGAAAGCATAAGGGCATTTAGAAAGCTACCTGCACATCTCAGACTAGCTGCCAGGGCAACAGAACTATCTCACTGGATACAATGGGAAAAGACTTCCAAAAACAAGTTCAAGATGTCCTGAAAATACCCTCAGGCTGTTTACAGAAAGACATCAAAGTAGCAGTACAGGGCCTCCTTTCCCCGCCTCCCCCATGTGCTTATGCCCATGGAGTGAAACACTCTTCCTCAGGCCCAAACACCTAGCCCTCGAATTCAGGCTGCAGGGGCCCTTTGGGCCTGACTACTCCCCCTAAGCTGTTCTGAAGACCTGCATTAGAATGGACTCAGCTCAGCTCTGTCCACAGACAAGCCTCTGACCAGAGCTTCCGGGAATTACCAGCTCTGCATGGCAAAGGGCACTAAGGAAAAGCAAATTCTCTTGTTGGTCATTTTCCCTTTGTTGTTGTTGCTTTTCCTTGAGATGGACCTTGCCCTATTTGATAACCCCAGCCGTTATGCCCACATTTCTCAGTGATGTCACAGAAAATTCATCCTCATTATGGAGATGAATGGAAACCATATTTGGAATCACGCAGCCTTCTCTTTGTGAAGAGCTCTTCGGTTTCATTTCAACTTTCATGAAGGAAATTCTATTCCTGGGGGAATCTACTTCAAAAACAATATGTTAAAAGAGAAAGAAGAAAAATGAAACCTATTATCCCAATGGTAGATTCTTCCTTCTGTTTCATTCTGTTTCTTCAATTTGTAAACTGCACACCAAAGACCATTAGGGAACATAATGTGAATTGCTTTACTCCAAAGTTAAAGTGTGGAAAGATTAAGAAAAACAAAAAACTGCACCAAAATGAAAACAGGCTTTCCTTCATTTTCTAACACCTGAATTTGACTGTAACTTTCATTTCTGAAATTGTATAGGGTTTTTCTTCAAACTAAATTATAAATACTTGTGTCAGACACTAGAAAGGCACATACATGAGTGGTTATTTAATGGTAGCCTTTTTTTTTTTTTGGCTGCGTTGGGTCTTTGTTGCGGTGTGCCAGCTTTCTCTAGTTGCGGCGAGCAGGGGCTACTCTTCGTTGTGGTGCATGGGTTTCTCATTGCGGTGGCTTCTCTTGTTGCAGAGTACGGGCTCTAGGCACAAGGGCTTCAGTAGTTGTGGCGCACAGGCTTAGTTGCTTTGCGGCATGTGGGATCTTCCCAGACTAGGGCTCGAACCCGTGTCCCCTGCATTGGCAGGCAGCTTCTTAACCACTGCACCACCAGGGAAGCCCATGAGTGGGTATTTAGAAGTCATGTGTTTTCTACCCACATTCACATATACACACAGGCACCATAGTATGAGTGATTTGAATTAGCAGAGTTGTTAATCACACATTCAGGCACCCCACAGTAGTCAAGCTGGCATCCCAGGGTCTCTGGAGTGCCAAGGATCATTTTGGTTATTTACATATACTATATGTTTAATTCTCATAATAACTTCATAGGGTGGTTATGCCTTTCTCCACTTTATAACTGTAGAAACTGAGACTTAGAAAGATTGAATAACTTTTCCAAGGTCACACAGTCAATAAGTGACAGTTATGGGCTGAATTGCATCCCCTCCAAAGCTTATATATGTTGAAGTCTTAACCTCTAATATATCAGAATGTAACTGTATTAAGATATATGATCTTTAAAGAAGTAATTAAGTGAAAATTAAATCATTAGGGTGGATGTTAATCCAATATGACTGCTGTCTTTATACGAGAAAGATACCAGGGATGGGGGCCCACAGAGGAAAGACACTGTGAGAAGACAGCCATCTGCAAGCCAAGGAGAAAGGCCTCAGGAAAAACCAACCCTGCCAACTCCTTTATCTTGAATTTCTAGCCTCCAAAATTTTGAGAAAATAAATTTCTATTGTTTAAGCTACCCAGTCTGTGGTACTTTGCTATGGCAGCCCCAGAAAACTAACCACAGTGACTAACCCACAGTTTTCACCTGGCCTGAAATCTTTTTTCACCAGGGAATCAGGCCTAGGAGGAAATGGGGTTAAGGGAGAATTGACTTTACTTAATATCCAACATCCCAAGGCAAACTGGGGATTAGCTCAGGCTAACTGAGTTATCCAAGATGATCCAACGTGGTAGCTATGGTGGTGATGTTATGATGGTGGGTATTCTAGGGAGGAAGGACATCGCAGCAGAAGTTCCGAGGCAACTCACCTCAAACCCAGAAGAGCAGGCAGTAGCACTGTCCTTCCAGATAATCAGTTTATTGAGTAAGATCCCAGCCCATGACCTGATTCTCAGAAGCAGAATCCAATCCCCCTCATGTAACCCAGCACAAGGGACTGGCAAAAGTGTAGTGTGTGGTCCACATTTTCTTCCAAGGCACCTCCTCTCCCACCGGTATCACAGGTATTACCCTAGAGCCTTGACAGCTGAAGGATGAGGCCTCTCTCCTGGTCCAGCACAGATTAGCTGGGGTGGGGCAGGGAAGGGCAGGGCAGAAACTGGGCCCAGGCCCAATGATCCAGAAAAGATCCCCAGAATGTTGAAGGGGGCTAGTTCTCCTTCCCACAATGAACTTTTTCTTCTCAGAATTTTTAGCATTTCCCAAAAAAGAAGGAGGGAGTACAGTTATCTATGGAATCCAGTTTGCATAGATGCCACTTTGAATAAATAGCAGCCAGCTTCAAATAAAAAGCAACTACTCCCTCTCCCTGGTTCCCCAAGGCAGAGGCTGTGATTTTATTCTACCCACCCCTTCCCACCCTCACCACCACATTTACAGGCGAGGGTTCTCAGCCCTGCATCTTCTGGGCTGGATGGACGCCCAGTTCAGCTCATAAATTCCTCTCTTATAACTCCCATTTGTTCTATCAGTTACCAGACATCCAAAAAACATTCTCCTAATCTTTGCAGTTTGATATTTCTGATATGCAGGCTGTCTAGAGTTCAGAGCTCAGGGTGGGGGCCCTTTCTGCCCAGGTTTAAGGGCTACACTGGAGTATATAGTTCCCTAGAGAATTGGAAAGCCGAACAGAAAATTGAGGCAGAAAAAGTACTGACTTTGACCAGACCCTTAGTGCAGGGACTGACCAGCATGGAAGACCAGAGCTTTCAATACATGGAGGCCCAAGGCTTGCTGAATTCTGAACCTAAAACTACGTCCAATCCCACTCCACCCACCACTGGCAAGACAAAAGTTCCTGATGCCCCTGTTCCGTCCTACCATTGTCAGAATCAGTCAGAGCGGGACTCCCCAGATCCATCAACGATGGCCTTTTTTGCCTCACAGGAGCGGGTCTGGGGGTGAGCAGTACTTGCCATGGTTAATATAATCAGTGGGGTCCTCTCAATTCCAGAAGAGTCTAACCTTGGAGTGGGGGACTCTCTGGAGAAAAACTCCAAAGTACTGAGATATTGAAACTACTCCCTAAAAGCTCCTGGTGGGTCAGATGTACAGTGACAGTGTAACATCCATGGCCTTGATGTACTAAGTGGAATATAACTTCTCTTAGAGTTGTTACAGAATTACCAATGTAGAGCCATTTCCATTAATACATGCACCTCCCTCCCTCACACATACATTCCTGAGGGGTGAGGTCTCTAGGTGGGTAGCTGCATTGGTCCATTGGTTGCCTTGTAGGTATGAATGCTTTCTCTCTGCCAGGAAATTGTCTGGGCTGTTGTCATGGAGCAAATTGTATTGTCAGAGTCAAGTGGGATCCAGAGTCTCAACTTTCAAGTGTGGGGAAAACAGAGCAATGGCTCCCTGCTGAGGGAGCAAGGCCATCCAGCCATGGAAGCCTGGGGTTCTGCTCTCTGAGGTGAGGTGCTCCTATTCTGTGACTATTTCACCCAGAATTACTTCTCTTCACACTCTCGGTATTATTGGATATATGCAAATTAGGCTAACCTAATACGTTACGTGTTGGAAAGCTAAGGTGGTCCTTACTGACAGTAGGCAGCCTTTGTGTGTTGGTATCGATGAATTTCTGTGGCCAGAACTGGCACTTACAGTCATAATTCATATACTCTTATACTCTACATACTCAATATTGTTTTCCTCAACTGCTTCTCTATATTTCAGTTGTCTGTGGTCTCTGCCCCCTGCTAAGATGTCATACAGAACCAGAAGATCCATGAATATTAGAGTTATAATGAACAGTCAGATGTCATTTGAGCCAAAGTAGAGGAAAACTCTACTGACGTGTCTCTAAAAGTTGCACCCACCCCTTCTTCAATACTTACAGTGTCAGGAATTTCACTGCTTTGTGAAGGAAGCTATTCCATTGTTACACAGCTCTAAACAGGATATTTCTATTTCTTTTTCTTTTATTTTCCAGATTATTGCCTAATCTCATAAAGCACACAGAGAGTGTCCTGATCCTGCACAGTCTTTGAGCACATGCGATGGGTATCCACTGTCTAGGAAAGCCTGACATGGCAAGCTTAACCTGGCCCATTCCCACAAGGTAATTTACATAAGTGAAAACAAGGGGCAAAGAACAAAAGCATAATATGCTTTATAGCTTGTCCTTTGTTCAGCAATTTTGCATGCTTCTGACCTTGTAAATTTGTCAGAGAGAAAAGAAAGGTGGCCTCTCATCACCACAAATGAGAACAGGAAAGTTACTGATGATTTCCTTACTGTCAATTATCTTTCTTGGGTCTGAAAGGGAGGGATACCTCTTCTGAAGCAGGAGGAAGAGTGACCAGATTGTGCCATGGATCTTGACCATGGACGACCCCCTTTGGATCTCTCCTTCCTAGGATAGGTTTCTCAGATCTTTGAAACAGTTGGAAGAAGCAAAGCGTCATCTGTCAGGGCTGCGAAACCAGTGCAGGTGACATCTGACTATTACCTCACCTTTCCTTAAGTATATAAATAAGCAACTTTATTCAAAACCTTGACTGATGACTGTCTCTTGGCATTTTGAACCTTTTTATCTATTGCTGTATAAAAAGAGTTTATTAATTTATTTGAGGCGTGGCATAGAGAAGGGAATCTTCCCTAATCTTTAGCCAAATATTCCCTTAAAACATCCTAGAGGAAAAAGAAGAAGTTGGGGCAGAGGAGGAAAGTGGAGAAAGAGAAGAAAAAGAAGGAGAAGAGGGGACAGGGAAGAGGAGGGGTGGGGAATAGGAAAGGAGGGAAATTTTCCAGCTCTTTGTGACTAATGGACTAAACGGCTTCAGTCGTCTGTTAGAGGTGAGTCGTCTGTTTGCAGCTCTACTTAGATAATATCTGTTGTGCTTTGATGTGGCAGCCCTAACAGACTAAGACAAAAGAGCAAAACATATGCTTGTTTCACAGTTTTTCAAAGAAAACATAAAAATAACACTGACCTCCATGTGTATATCATCAGACATTTTACAGAGGTTGTCACATCCAGTATTAAATTAGATTCTAACTGCAGACTTAACTGGTACATGATGATAGCCATTTTACAAAAGGGAAAAGCAGACAGACGAAGGAAGGTAATTTGTGCAGTGTCACACAGAGGGGTCAAAGTCTGGACTTGTACCCAGACCACTGTTCTTTGCACAACACTAAACTGCTCTCATAACAATCAATCTTCACACCATGATGTCATTTATAAATCTAATAAGAAGGTTTCAGTGTTTTCACACAAACATCAATAAAAGCGTTTCAAAGGGAATTGTTAGTCATACCTTCTAAACTAAAGATGACCTATGGATTTCATCTTGCAAGCCAACTATGATCGCTTGGGAGGGGCTGCCAATCCTGTTTACTGATGAGGATTCTGAGGTCATGAGGATTCTAATACCCAAATTAACTAACAATGTCAGCCACAGGCACAGGAAATGGGGTGTGCAACAGGCGAACCTGGGATTACAAATGGTACTCCAACCCCCAGAACAATATGGGGTCCTCAGAGATGAACAAATGAGTTTCCCAGTGGGAAGAACAAAAATATAAACAAGGTTGGCCAAGGACATTTTTGTTTTTAATTCTTTTTTGAGTTGCTTCTGTCTAGTTGCCTCTCTCTGACCTCTCATTTTCTTTGTCAGTATGGAAAGTTGGAACCTCAAAACTAAAGTCTAAAAGAAATTCCTCACATGAAGCTTTATACGTATGGAAGATAATGAGTTTCTGAGAGACAAGGTCTTCAAGATTTTACAGTAAATGCAGAAGCAGATTTTATGAAGGACTGATAAGGAGAAGCAAAATTGGTTCTCAAGAACATTCCTAGCAACTGTTTCACGGTTGGTAGAACAATTGGATATATAATCAGGGAGTACACAGCTTTGATTATAGTGGATTATACCAAAAGACATAATAATACTGCTATAATTACATATCAGCAGTTAGGCCTCAAATTCTTTTTTTAGAAAATAGTTACAAGTTTTGTAAAGCTACAAGTTTTATAGAAATAGATCCAAGATAACAAGAAACACAAGGATCACAGTAAAAATCCTTTGTGACTAAAAAAGTGGCATCCTGTTCCTCCCCACTCCTCCATCCTAAACATCCTCAAAAATAAGTCCTTACTGCACAGGACAGTAAACTGCAAAGCATATTCAGATTTTAACTTAATTTTTTTTCAAGGATAAGCTAGATGCCTGCTTTCAAAACAGATAACACACTTAAAATGATGTAAGAAGTTAAATGGCTCAAACAAGACTGACCAATTTAGCAATATTTACTAACAGAAGTAACTTCATATAACTGCTTTCCCTACCAAAGCCTATAAAATGCCACTTTCATTTAACAAAAATGATGAAAGCTTTTTTATTGTTATGAAAACCAGAAATATATAAAGATCATTTTAGAATAAAATTAGAACATGTTTCAATTCAATCTTGTTGACTTTTTAAAAGTTATGATTCTTGAAGCTAATGCTTTTCCCATTAATTTTTAAAAGTAATTTTCCTAAAGGTCTTTTTTTTTTTTTTTTTTCCAATATTTATTTATTTATTTATTTATTTTGGCTGCACCGGGTCTTAGATGCAGCACGCGGGATCTTCACTGTGGCATGCAGGATCTTTTTTTTTGTTTTTTTAGTTGCGGCACGTGGGATCTTTAGTTGTAGCATGCTGACTTCTTAGTTATCACATGCCGACTTCAGTTGGGGCATGCACGTGGATTTCAGTTGCGGAATGCATGTGGGATCTAGTTCCCTGACCAGGGATCGAACCCGGGACCCCTGCATTGGGAGCGTGGAATCTTACCCACTGGACCACCAGAGAAGTCCCCTCAAGGTCTCATCTGAGCTATGAGCCAGATATTTGCTACTCCTAGTATTTATATTCTTGAGAAAAGCTCTCTGGTAACATAAATAATAAAGCTGAACTTCTAACGTGGTTCTTTGTAAAATGAAGGTAATAACTAATTATAAAATCAAATACAGAAAAATTGAGCAACTGTGTGACTCTAGCAAGAGCACTTACATTTCATGTAAAAACAAAGTGAGGAAGATTCAAACTCACTCAGTGACAGGTTTTACTTCAATAAAAACATGGATTCTTATTTCATAAAGTACTTATTTCCAAGTTAACAATCGATTACTCAAATATTTTTTCTTTGAAAATAGGGCTCAAATGAGACAAGAGAAAATTAATCTGAGTTATAAAAATACACAAGGGTCTGAAACATTATATTTTTACATCAGAGTAGGACACTTAAAATACTCCATTGTATTTGTATCAGAAGTAGTTTAATTTTTGATACAAGTTACTAGATAGAAAGTAATAATAATTAAATTAAATAATAATATAGTCTTAACTTTATGAAGTGCATTAGTGTTGCCAACTCTCACGCTTATGGTCCACATGTCATCTGGGCTCCCTTCCCATGCAGTCTGGGAGAGACTGATTTGACCTCTGCTTGGTGACATCTCTGAGCCTTCCTCAAGTTTCCCACAAGTACAAGGTGAGAGGACAAGGAATAATCTATATTCTTAAGGTCATTTTGGCCTCCAGGCTCCTTCTGACCCAGTTCCAGTGTTAACTCAGATGCAAAACATGCCCCTTCTTGAGTCGCCCAGAAAATTTTGCTCTCCCAAAGCATGTGAAAGTGTATAGAATTTTCTGAAGATTATGCCTGATGGAAGATTTGGAAGGGCTTATCTTGAAGCACACAGGTAATTTCATATGGACATATTCCTCTCTGCTTCTTTCCTGTCCTTCAGTCTCTCCATTACTGGGAATGTGCACTGGCCCTTCTCCCCATGGAGATTTTTTTTTTTTTTAACATCTTTATTGGAGTATAATTGCTTTACAATGGTGTGTTAGTTTCTGCTGTAATAACAAAGTGAGTCAGTTATATGTATACATATATCCCCATATCTCCTCCCTCTTGTGTCTCCCTCCCACCCTCCCTATCCCACCCCTCTAGGTGGTCACAAAGCACTGAGCTGATCTCCCTGTGCTATGCGGCTGCTTCCCACTAGCTATCTATTTTACATTTGGTAGTGTATATATGTCCATGCCACTCTCTCACTTCGTCCCAGCTTACCCTTCCCCCTCCCTGTGTCCTAAAGTCCATTCTCTACGTCTGCATCTTTATTCTTGTCTTGACCCTAGGTTCTGCAGAACCATATTTTTTCTTTAGATTCCATATATATGTGCTAGCATACAGTATTTGTTTTTCTCTTTCTGACTTACTTCACTCTGTATGACAGACTCTAGGTCCATCCACCTCACTACAAATAACTCAATTTCGATTTTTATTATGGCTGAGTAATATTCCATTGTATATATGTGCCACATCTTCTGTATCCATTCATCTGTCAATGGACACTTAGGTTGCTTCCATGTCTTGGCTATTGAAAATAGAGCTGCAATGAACATTGTGGTACATGACTCTTTTTGAATTATGGTTTTCTCAGGGTATATGCTCAGTAGTGGGATTGCTACATTATATGGTAGTTCTGTTTTTAGATTTTAAGGAACCTCCATACTGTACTCCATAGTGGCTGTATCAATTTACATTCCCAACAACAGTGCAAGAGGGTAACCTTTTCTCCACACTCTCTTCAGCATTTATTGTTTGTAATTTTTTGATGATGGCCATTCTGACTGGTGTGAGGTTATACCTCATCGTGGTTTTGATTTTGCATTTGATTTGCATTTCTCTAATGATCAGTGATTTGAACATCCTTCCATGTATTTGTTGGCAATCTGTATATCTTCTTTGGAGAAATGTCTGTTTAGGTCTTCTGCCCATTTTTGGATTGGATTTTTTGGTTTTTTTGATATTGAGCTGCATGAGCTGCTTGTAAATTTGGGAGATTAATCCTTTGTCAGTTGCTTCGTTTGCAAATATTTTCTCCCATTCTGATGGTTGTCTTTTCATCTTGTTTATGGTTTCCTTTGCTGTGCAAAACATTTTAAGTTTCATTAGGTCCCATTTATTTATTTTTGTTTTTATTTTCATTTCTCTAGGAGGTGGGTCAAAAAAGACCTTGCTGTGGTTTATGTCATAGAGTGTTCTGCCTATGTTTTCCTCTAAGAGTTTGATAGTGTCTGGCCTTACATTTAGGTCTTTAATACACTTTGAGTTTATTTTTGTATACAGTGTTAGGAAGTGGTCTAATTTCATTCTTTGTTATGTAGCTGTCCAGTTTTCCCAGCACCACTTATTGAAGATGCGGTCTTTTCTCCATTGTATACTCTTGCCTCCTTATCAAAGATAAGGTGACCATATGTGTGGGGGTTTATCTCTGGGCTTCCTATCTTGCTCCATTGATCTATAGTTCTGTTTTTGTACCAGGACCATACTGTCTTGATTACTGTAGCTTTGTAGTATAGTCTGAAGTCAGGGAGCCTGATTCCTCCAGCTCCGTTTTTCTTTCTCAAGATTGCTTTGGCTATTCGGGGTCTTTTGTGTTTCCATACAAATTGTGAAATTTTTTGTTCTAGTTCTGTGAAAAATGCCATTGGTAGTTTGATAGAGATTGCATTGAATCTGTGGATTGCTTTGGGTAGTAGAGTCATTTTCACAATGTTGATTCTTCCAATCCAAGAACATGGTATATCTCTCCATCTGTTTGTATCATCTTTAATTTCTTTCATCAGTGTCCTATAGTTTTCTGCATACAGGTCTTTTGTCTCCTTAGGTAGGTTTATTCCTAGGTATTTTATTCTTTTGTTGCAATGGTAAATGGGAGTGTTTCCTTAATTTCTTTTTCAGATTTTTCATCATTAGTGTATAGGAATGCAAGAGATTTCGGTGCATTAATTTTGTGTTCTGATACTTTACCAAATTTATTATCTCTAGTACTTTTCTGGTAGCATCTTTAGGATTCTCTATGTATAGTATCATGTCATCTGCAAACAGTAACAGTTTTACTTCTTCTTTTCCAATTTGGATTCTTTTTATTTCTTTTTCTTCTCTGATTGCTGTGGCTAACACTTCCAAAACTATGTTGAATAATAGTGGTGAGAGTGGGCAACCTTGTCTTATTCCTGATCTTAGTGGAAAAAGTTTCAGTTTTTCACCATTGAGAACAATGTTGGCTGTGGGTTTGTCATATATGGCCTTTATTGTGTTGAGGTAAGTTCCCTCTGTGCATACTTTCTGGAGGGTTGTTATCATAAATGGGTGTTGAATTTCACTGAAAGCTTTTTCTGCATCTATTGAGGTGATCATATGGTTTTTCTCCTTCAGTTTGTTAATATGGTTTATCACATTGATTGATTTGTGTATACTGAAGAATCCTTGCATTCCTGGGATAAACCCCACTTGATCATGGTGTACGATCCTTTTAATACGCTGTTGGATACTGTTTCCTAGTATTTTGTTGAGGATTTTTGCATCTATGCTCATCAGTGATATTGGCCTGTAGTTTTCTTTTTTGTGTGCCATTTTTGTCTTGTTTTGGTAACAGGGTGATGGTGGCCTCATAGAATGAGTTTGGGAGTGTTCCTCCCTCTGCTATATTTTGGAAGAGTTTGAGAAGGATAGGGGTTAGCTCTTCTCTAAATGTTGGATAGAATTCGCTTATGAAGCCATCTGGTCCTGGGCTTTTTTTTGTTGGAAGGTTTTTAATCACAGTCTCAATTTCAGTGCTTGTGATTGCTCTGTTTATAGTTTCTATTTCTTCCTGGTTCACTCTCATAAAGTTGTGCTTTTCTAAGAATCTGTCCATTTCTTCCAGGTTGTCTATTTTATTGGCATATAGTTGATTGTAGTAATCTCTCATGATCCTTTGTATTTCTGCAGTGTCAGCTGTTACTTCTCCTCTTTCATTTCTAATTCTATTGATTTGAGTCTTTTCCCTTTTTTTCTTGATGAGTCTGGCTAATGGTTTATCAATTTTGTTTATCTTCTCAAAGAACCAGCTTTTAGTTTTATTGATCTTTGTTATTGTTTCCTTCATTTCTTTTTAATTTATTTATGATCTGATCATTATGTTTTCTTTCCTTCTGCTAACTTTGGGGGTTTTTGTTCTTCTTTCTCTAGTTGCTTTAGGTGTAAGGTTAGGTTGTTTATTTGAGATTTTTCTTATTTCTTGAGGTAGGATTGTATTGCTATAAACTTCTCTCTTAGAACTGCTTTTGCTGCATCCCATAGGTTCTGGGTCATTGTGTTTTCATTGTCATTTGTTTCCAGGTATTTTCTGGTTTCCTCTTTGGTTTCTTCAGTGAGCTCTTGGTTATTTAGTAGTGTATTATTTAGCCTCCATATATTTGTATTTTTTACACTTTTTTTCCTGTAATTGATATCTAGTCTTATAACGTTGTTGTCGGAAAAGATACTTGATATGATTTCAATTTTCTTAAATTTACCAAGGCTTGATTTGTGACCCAAGATATGATCTATACTGGAGAATGTTCCATGAGCACTTGAGAAGAAAGTGTATTCTGTTGTTTTTGCATGGAATGTCCTATAAATATCAGTTAAACCCATCTTGTCTAATGTGTCATTTAAAGCTTGTGTTTCCTTATTTATTTTCATTTTGGATTATCTGTCCATTGGTGAAAGTGGGGTGTTAAAGTCCCCTACTATGATTGTGTTACTGTCGATTTCCCCTTTTATGGCTGTTAGCATTTGCCTTATGTATTGAGATGCTCCCGTGTTGGGTGCATAAATATTTACAATTGTTATATCTTCTTCTTGGATTGGTCCCTTGATCATTATATAGTGTCCTTCTTTGTCTCTTGTAATAGTCTTTATTTTAAAGTCTATTTTGTCTGATATGAGAATCGCTACTCCAGCTTTCTTTTGATTTCCATTTGCATGGAATAGCTTTTTCCATCCCCTCACTTTCAGTCTGTATGTGTTCCTGGGTCTGACGTGGGTCTCTTGTAGACAGCATATATACAGGTCTTGTTTTTGTATCCATTCTGCCAGTCTATGTCTTTTGGTTGGAGCCTTTAATCCATTTACATTTAAGGTGATTATCGATATGTACGTTCCTATTACCATTTTCTTAGTTGTTTTGGGTTTGTTATTGTAGGTCTTCACTTCTCTTGTGTTTCCTGCCTAGAGAAGTTCCTTTAGCATTTGTTGTAGAGCTGGTTTGGTGGTGCTGAATTCTCTTAGCTTTTGCTTGTCTGTAAAGCTTTTGATTTCTCCATTGAATCTGAATGAGATCCTTGCTGGGTAGAGTAATCTTGGTCGTAGGTTTTTCCCTTTCATCACTTTAAATATGCCCTGCCACACACTTCTGGCTTGCAGAGTTTCTGCTGAAAGATCAGCTGTTAACCTTATGGGGATTACCTTGCTGCTTTTAATATTTCTTCTTTGTATTTAATTTTTGATAGTTTAATATGTGTCTTGGCATGTTTCTCCTTGGATTTATCCTGCATGGTACTCTCTGTGCTTCCTGGACTTGACTGGCTATTTCCTTTCCCATATTAAGGAAGTTTTCAACTATAATCTCTTTAAATATTTTCTCAGTCCCTTTCTTTTTCTCCCTTTCTTCTGGGACCCCTATAATTTGCATGTTGGTGTGTTTAATGTTGTCCCAAAGTTCTCAGAGACTGCCCTCAATTCTTTTCATTCTTTTTTCTTTATTCTACTCTGCAGTAGTTATTTCCACTATTTTATCTTCCAGGTTGCTTATCTGTTCTTCTGCCTCAGTTATTCTATTGATCCCTTCTAGAGAATTTTTAATTTCATTTATTGTGTTGTTCATCATTGTTTGTTTGCTCTTTAGTTCTTCTAGGTCCTTGTTAAACTTTTCTTGTATTTTCTCCATTGTATTTCCAAGATTTTGGATCATCTTTACTATCATTATTCTGAATTCTTTTGCAGGTAGACTGCCTATTTCCTTTTCATTTGTTTGGTCTGGTGGATTTTTACCTTGCTCCTTCATCTGCTGTGTATTTCTCTGTCTTCTTATTTTGCTTATCTTATGTGTTTGGGGTCTCCTTTTCACAGGCTGCAGGTTCGTAGTTCCCGTTGTTTTTTTTTGTCTGCCCCCCCCCCAATGGGTAAGGTTGGTTCAGTGGGTTGTGTAGGCTTCCTGGTGGAGGGGACTGGTGCCTGTGTTCTGGTGGATGAGCCTGGATCTTGTGTTTTTGGTGGGCAGGACCACATCCAGTGGTGTGTTTTGGGGTGTCTGTGAACTGATTATGATTTTAGGCAGCCTCTGCGCTAATGGGTGGGGTTGTGTTCCTGTCTTGCTAGTTGTTTGGCATGGGGTGTCCAGCACTGAAGCTTTCTGGGTGTTGAGTGGAGCTGGGTGTTAGCGTTGAGACGGAGATCTCTGGGAGAGCTTTCGCCGATTGATATTACGAGGGGCCAGGAGGTCTCTGGTGGACCAATGTCCTGAACTTGACTCTCCCACCTCAGAGGCTCAGGCCTAACACCTGGCTGGAGCACCAAGACCCTGTCAGCCACACGGCCAGGTACATGGGTGTTTCCTGCCTTCTGGGAAGTCTGAGGTCTCTGCCAGCGTTCAGTAGATGTTCTGTAGGAGTTGTTCCACATGTAGATGTATTTTTGATGTACTTGTGGGGAGGAAGGTGATCTCCATGTCTTACTCCTCTGCCATCTTGAAGGTCCTCCCCAAGGAGATTCTTGCCCCATACTTTCAGAAGGTTCTAGCTTCCTGCTTCCGTCTCTTCCTGCCTCATTCCCTCAGGGGTAAACAAACTTGTCTCTCCATCTCCAGAGTCACAAGTTCTCCAACAAGATGCTCACCAAGATACTAAATATACCTGAACATAAGAGACCCAAGAATGTATTTTCCAAAAGAGAAGATTCCCTTTAAAAAGTTTTTAGCCAACTTAAATATGTATATAAATGATTGATATAGAAGAACCCGTCATATGTCTTCTTACAGTATTGAATTTATCAATTTAGTCACACAATCATACTTAAAAGAATGCATTATAGAGGACCTATATTGCTTTTTTTCTAATTGGAGTATAGTTAATTTACAGTGTTGTGTTAGTTTCATGTGTACAGCAAAGTGATTCAGTTATACATGTACATATATTCCTTCTTTCTAAGATTCTTTTCTCATATAGCTTATCACAGAATACTGAGTAGAGTTCCCTGTACTACACAGTAGGTCTTTGTTGGTTATCTATGTTATACATAGTAGTGTGTGTGTATGTTCATCCCAGGCTTCTGATTCATCCCTCCCTGCAACATTTCCCCTTTGGTAACCATAAGTTTCTTTTCAATACCTGTAAGTCCGTTTCTGTTTTGTAAATAAGTTCATCTGTTTCTTTTCTTTTTTTAAAAACTTAGATTCCACATATGAGTGACATCATATGATATTTGTCTTTCTCTCTCTGACTTACTTCACTTAGTATGGTAATCTCTAGGTCCATTCATGTTGTTGCAAATGGCATTATTTCATTCTTTTTTATGGTTGAGTAATATTCCATTGTATATATGTACCACACCTTCTTTATCCATTCACCTGTCAATGGACATTTAGGTTGCTTCCACGTCCTGGCTATTGTAAATAGCGTTGCAATGAACACTGGGGTGCAGGTACCTTTTCAAAGTATGGTTTTCTCCAGATATATGCCCAGGAGTGGGATGGCTGGATAATATGGTAGTTCTATTTTTAGTTTTTATAGGAACCTCCACACAGTTCTTCATAGTGGCTGCACCGATTTACATTCCCACCAACAGTGTAGGAGGGTTCCCTTCTCTCCATACCCTCTCCAGCACTTATTGTTCGTAGACTTTTTGATGATGGCCATTCTGACCCATGTGAGGTGATACCTCATTGTAGTTCTGATTTGAATTTCTCTGTTAATTAGTGACGTTGAGCATCTTTTCATGTGCTTTTTGGCCATCTGTATGTCTTCTTTGGAGAAGTGTCTATTTAGATCTTCTGCCCATTTTTTGATTGGGTTGTTTGTTTTTTTGATATTGAGCTGCATGAGCTGCTTGTATATTTTGGAGATTAATCTTTTGTTGGTTGCTTCGCTTGCAAATATTTTCTCCCATCCTGTGGGTTGCCTTTTCATTTTGTTTGTGGTTTCCTTTGCTGTGCAGAAGCTTTTAAGTTTAATTAGGTCCCATTTGTTTATTTTTGGTTTTATTTTCATTACTGTAGGAGGTGGAACAAAAGAGATATTGCTGCAATTTTATGTCAAAGAGTGTTCTGCCTATGTCTTCCTCTAAGAGTTTGATAGTGTCTGGCCTTACATTTAAGTCTTCAGTCCATTTTGAGTTTATTTTTTTGTATGGTGTTAGGGAGTGTTCTAATTTCATTCTTTTACATGTAGCTGTCCAGTTTCCCCAGCGCCATTTATTGAAGAGACTGCAGAGGTTCTCCCACAAAAGTGAGAGTCCTGAGCCCCACATCAGGCTCCCCAGTCTGAGGGTCTGGCATCGGGAGGAGGAATCCCCAAAGCAGTTGCCTTTGAAGGCCAGCGGGGCTTGAGTGCAGGAGCTGCACAGAACTGGGGGAAACAAATTCTTCATATTTGACATAGGTGTCCTTTTGCCATCAATAGAGCCATTGTTGAGTCATCTAACACAGTTCTCTAAAACACATGAAGTTCATTTCTTTCTAATTTGAAGTACAGCATACTTAATCCAGTCAGCCCAA